>NC_134838.1:86513849-87713849 GCF_965363235.1 Mytilus galloprovincialis
CGTCTGCTGTGGATCTTATATTTATTACATAATTTATGAAAAAATTTATGAGAGCACACATGCATATACATTTTTCAGCCTTTTCCTACCACCATGAACATTTCGTACAGAACATACAGGACAATCTCTTCTTTTCGATCCAGCAATTTTCTCAAATGTTGTTTTGTTCTTATAATACGATCTTCGGAAATGTCATCAATTAATTAATTGTATAAAATGAAGATCTGATCTAACCTTGTCAGAGTTTTTTTAATTGGAAATTTCTATCATATATTAATATGGAAAATAATGTGTTCATTACTTCTTGACAACAGTACAATAATAAGTCATTGTGATTGTAATTTAGAATTTCTAATTGTCACAAAGTTTTCAGGTTGTGCACGGTTTTGCTTTCTTTTATTTTGGAAGAAGGGACAAATATTAACTGAGTAAAGACATGCACCGATCAAAGAACATGAACTTTACTAGTAAACATGTTACATGTATCAATTGAAAGTGTCATGTTGACATTGAATGCTAATTTTGCCGGCAAGAATATTTTTTTACGATGCAATACAGGACATCATATTTTCACACGATAAATACAATATTATTTTTCTTTACTTGTATCTCTTGTATACAACCCATAATGATTGAGTTATTATTCATGTTTAACTGTTTTGCCTTTGAAATTTCTATAAACGTATGCCGTATAAGGCATAGAAAAATTAAACGCAACAAAAAACAAAATAAAGAAAATTATCGAAATTTATTCAATGCATTAAAATTCTCTGATGTCGTTTTAATGGAACATGGTAATAATAGTATGTTATCAAGACAAGCTTCGTCGTCGAATGAATTGTGAAAATCAGCATGAAATTATAGGCAATGGTTTTGAAATTTCTCTGCGGTATTCTTTTATATGTTATACATTCTGTTTTATTATTTGTGATCCCTCACTAAGGAGGACAAACTCGAGGATTAACCACGGGTAAGGATTAGCCATACGTTTGCGTTAAAGAATCACGTCATTAATGTGTAGTGCTATTTTTGCGTACTTTTCATCTTTTTCAGTTTGTGATTTTTTTGCGCTTTTTCTTATCCGTTCTTTATAAAGGGAATTTTGTCCTTATTTGAATAACTTTTATCTTCTATATTTTCTGTATGTACAATTTTATTTGTATTAAATTCTTACAATATTTTAAACGCTTTTAAAAAACTTTAGCCAATTTAGGAAAGTAAGTCAACTGTGTAAAGATGTTAATATCAGTGAAAATACACCTACTTCATGTAATTGTAGTACCTCCGAATATATTTATGGACCCATTTCCCATGTTATAACAGGAGATCTTAACATCATTCAAGACCGAGAGTTAAAATCATTCCTCAGTAAAGGACCTAAATATCGTCCCCCGTCAATTATTAATTGGAATGAGTGTCGTAATGTCATCCACGACTCACTCCATACTTACTGTATGAAATGGATAAAACAGGAAAAAGCTGACAAAAAATCTTTGGACTCTTTTTTTAATTCAGTAATGAAGATAGTTGATATATGTATTCAACATTTTAAAGAACATTTTACTATTAACAATAACCACAAAAAACCTATTTCTCGTATCAAACATAAACTAAAAGAACTAGCCAAGAAATTTGTTTTTGTCCCGGCCGATAAAGCTGCTAATAATATTATTATTGTTTGACGTAAATTTTACATTGAGGTTCTGAAAAAAGAAATCACCAATTCACCAACATTCCAACTGACTCCATTTTCAGAAAAAGACATCTGTAACAAACATAAACTTCTAGCTACCGCTTTACAAGCAGAGCCAAATACAATGAAAGTCCCAACTATGTACTGGCTTCCGAAGCTACACAAAACACCTTACAAATATAGATTTATTTCGCCTTCAAGCCATTGTTCCACTACTAAATTGTCTATTCTTCTTACCAGCACACTTGGTACAATTAAAAACCTGATAATAAATTGTTCAAATAAGTTCTTCAAAAATAGTGGAATTAATTACTTTTGGAGTGTCAAGAACTCGTTGGAAGTACTTGATAAATTGCATGCTTATATTGGTGATTTTAAATCTGTTCAAAGTTTTGATTTTTCTACCCTGTATACCACATTGCCTCACATTCTCATTAAGAAAAAAATCACACACCTAATTAAATGGGCATTTAAAAAGTCAGAATGTGAATATATATGTTCAAACTCTTTTAGGTCATTTTTTAGTAGCAATAAACAAAATAACTATGTCAATTGGACATGCTTTGATACTATATATGCCCTTGAATTTTTACTAGATAACATTTTTGTTCGCTTTGGGGATTCCGTATATCGTCAGATTATCGGAATTCCAATGGGGACTAACTGTGCACCACTTATTGCGGACCTGTTTTTGTATTGCTATGAGTTACAATTTATGACAAAAATAAGCCAAGACCCATCGAAACAACATCTGATAAACAAATTTAATAATACTTCTAGATATTTGGATGATATTTTGGCTCTCAATAATGACGACTTCAGTATGTATATTAAAGAAATTTATCCTGTTGAACTTACTTTAAATAAAGCTAATACTAACAATGACCACTGCCCTTTCCTCGATCTTGATATCTATATCACTAACGGAAAGCTGAATACTAAAATTTATGATAAAAGAGATGATTTTTCATTTCCTATCGTTAATTATCCATTTTTAGATGGTGACGTTCCCTTGTCACCATCTTACGGTGTTTATATATCTCAACTTGTACGATTCGCTAGTGTATGTAACAATGTTTTAGATTTTAACGAGAGAAATTTATGTATTACTGAAAAATTATTACACCAGGGTTTTCGATATCACAAACTAGTCAAAACATTTACTAAATTATATCATCGGTAAAAGGAAATCATTCGTAAATATAGCTCAACATGCAGACTTCTTATACGTTCAGGTATTTCACATCCAATTTTTTATGGAAATATTCTTTATAAAGCACAAAGGTGTCAGTATTCACCTCAAAAACTAACAAAACCTTTGAATAGACTTATTAAGAAGGGATATAGTTACGATACTGTTGTCAGGTCATTAAAGATTGCATATTTTGGCGTTAATATTGATTCACTTATAGGGTCTTTGCATCGGAACTAAACACATTTATTCAAAAACCAGTTGTTGGCATGACACGGGTTATTTCTTCTCATATATGTTATGATGGTATGATACTAAATCCCTAACGGGAAGGATTGTGCCTGATGTTCATATGATGAAATCATAATCTTTCAGTCAGTTTAATTGAAGTCTGGAGCTGGCATGTCAGTTAACTGCTAGTAGTCTGTTGTTATTTATGTATTATTGTCATTTTGTTTATTTTCTTTGGTTACATCTTCTGACATCAGACTCGGACTTCTCTTGAACTGAATTTTAATGTGCGTATTGTTATGCGTTTACTTTTCTACTTTGGCTAGAGGTATAGGGGGAGGGTTGAGATCTCACAAACATGTTTAACCGCGCTGCATTTTTGTGCCTGTCCCAAGTCAGGAGCCTCTGGCCTTTGTTAGTCTTGTATTATTTTAATTTTAGTTTCTTGTGTACAATTTGGAAATTAGTATGGTGTTCATTATCACTGAACTAGTATATATTTGTTTAGGGGCCAGTTGAAGGACGCCTCCGGGTGCGGGAATTTCTCGCTACATTGAAGACCTGTTGGTGACCTTCTGCTGTTGTTTTTTTCTATGGTCGGGTTGTTGTCTCTTTGACACATTCCCCATTTCCATTCTCAATTTTATCTTTCTCAGATGTCTTTTCTTCAATTTAAACATTTATTAATCTTGAAACATTGAACTGAATCAGGGATAAATATTAATATCTCTATTACTAATTCAACTTACTTTCCAGAGTCTTTGATTTTATTTCCAACATCTCTAAATAAAACTTCATCTAATTCTTTAACCATTACTTTGAGGCCAGGGAGATCATCTGGTTCCTGACCATCTAAAAATAGGACAAGAAAATAAATAAATAACCAAATCAAAATTATTTAGAGAATGCATGGATAAGATATGTGTAATGAGAGAATGCATGGATAAGATATGTGTAATGAGAGAATGCATGGATAAGATATGTGTAATGAGACAATGAATGGATAAGATATGTGTAATGAGACAATGATAAAAGATTTAGAGAATGCATGGATAAGATATGTGTAATGAGACAATGTTAAAAGATTTAGAGAATGCATGGATAAGATATGTGTAATGAGACAATGATAAAAGATTTAGAGAATGCATGGATAAGATATGTGTAATGAGACAATGATAAAAGATTTAGAGAATGCATGGATAAGATATGTGTAATGAGACAATGATAAAAGATTTAGAGAATGCATGGATGAGATATGTGTAATGAGACAATGATAAAAGATTTAGAGAATGCATGGATGAGATATGTGTAATGAGACAATGATAAAAGATTTAGAGAATGCATGGATGAGATATGTGTAATGAGACAATGATAAAAGATTTAGAGAATGCATGGATGAGATATGTGTAATGAGACAATGATAAAAGATTTAGAGAATGCATGGATAAGATATGTGTAACGAGACAATGATAAAAGATTTAGAGAATGGATGGATAAGATATGTGTAACGAGACAATGATAAAAGATTTAGAGAATGCATGGATAAGATATGTGTAATGAGACAATGATAAAAGATTTAGAGAATGCATGGATAAGATATGTGTAATGAGACAATGATAAAAGATTTAGAGAATGCATGGATGAGATATGTGTAATGAGACAATGATAAAAGATTTAGAGAATGCATGGATGAGATATGTGTAATGAGACAATGATAAAAGATTTAGAGAATGCATGGATGAGATATGTGTAATGAGACAATGATAAAAGATTTAGAGAATGCATGGATGAGATATGTGTAATGAGACAATGATAAAAGATTTAGAGAATGCATGGATGAGATATGTGTAATGAGACAATGATAAAAGATTTAGAGAATGCATGGATAAGATATGTGTAACGAGACAATGATAAAAGATTTAGAGAATGCATGGATAAGATATGTGTAACGAGACAATGATAAAAGATTTAGAGAATGCATGGATAAGATATGTGTAACGAGACAATGATAAAAGATTTAGAGAATGCATGGATGAGATATGTGTAATGAGACAATGATAAAAGATTTAGAGAATGCATGGATGAGATATGTGTAATGAGACAATGATAAAAGATTTAGAGAATGCATGGATAAGATATGTGTAATGAGACAATGATAAAAGATTTAGAGAATGCATGGATAAGATATGTGTAATGAGACAATGATAAAAGATTTAGAGAATGCATGGATAAGATATGTGTAATGAGACAATGATAAAAGATTTAGAGAATGCATGGATAAGATATGTGTAATGAGACAATGATAAAAGATTTAGAGAATGCATGGATGAGATATGTGTAATGAGACAATGATAAAAGATTTAGAGAATGCATGGATGAGATATGTGTAATGAGACAATGATAAAAGATTTAGAGAATGCATGGATAAGATATGTGTAATGAGACAATGATAAAAGATTTAGAGAATGCATGGATAAGATATGTGTAATGAGACAATGATAAAAGATTTAGAGAATGCATGGATGAGATATGTGTAATGAGACAATGATAAAAGATTTAGAGAATGCATGGATGAGATATGTGTAATGAGAGAATGCAAGGATAAGATATGTGTAATGAGAGAATGCATGGATAAGATATGTGTAATGAGAGAATGCATGGATAAGATATGTGTAATGAGACAATGAATGGATAAGATATGTGTAATGAGACAATGATAAAAGATTTAGAGAATGCATGGATAAGATATGTGTAATGAGACAATGTTAAAAGATTTAGAGAATGCATGGATAAGATATGTGTAATGAGACAATGATAAAAGATTTAGAGAATGCATGGATAAGATATGTGTAATGAGACAATGATAAAAGATTTAGAGAATGCATGGATAAGATATGTGTAATGAGACAATGATAAAAGATTTAGAGAATGCATGGATGAGATATGTGTAATGAGACAATGATAAAAGATTTAGAGAATGCATGGATGAGATATGTGTAATGAGACAATGATAAAAGATTTAGAGAATGCATGGATGAGATATGTGTAATGAGACAATGATAAAAGATTTAGAGAATGCATGGATGAGATATGTGTAATGAGACAATGATAAAAGATTTAGAGAATGCATGGATGAGATATGTGTAATGAGACAATGATAAAAGATTTAGAGAATGCATGGATAAGATATGTGTAACGAGACAATGATAAAAGATTTAGAGAATGGATGGATGAGATATGTGTAACGAGACAATGATAAAAGATTTAGAGAATGCATGGATGAGATATGTGTAACGAGACAATGATAAAAGATTTAGAGAATGCATGGATGAGATATGTGTAACGAGACAATGATAAAAGATTTAGAGAATGCATGGATGAGATATGTGTAACGAGACAATGATAAAAGATTTAGAGAATGCATGGATGAGATATGTGTAATGAGACAATGATAAAAGATTTAGAGAATGCATGGATGAGATATGTGTAATGAGACAATGATAAAAGATTTAGAGAATGCATGGATGAGATATGTGTAATGAGACAATGATAAAAGATTTAGAGAATGCATGGATGAGATATGTGTAATGAGACAATGATAAAAGATTTAGAGAATGCATGGATGAGATATGTGTAATGAGACAATGATAAAAGATTTAGAGAATGCATGGATGAGATATGTGTAATGAGACAATGATAAAAGATTTAGAGAATGCATGGATGAGATATGTGTAATGAGACAATGATAAAAGATTTAGAGAATGCATGGATGAGATATGTGTAATGAGACAATGATAAAAGATTTAGAGAATGCATGGATAAGATATGTGTAATGAGACAATGATAAAAGATTTACAGAATGCATGGATAAGATATGTGTAATGAGACAATGATAAAAGATTTACAGAATGCATGGATAAGATATGTGTAATGAGACAATGATAAAAGATTTACAGAATGCATGGATAAGATATGTGTAATGAGACAATGATAAAAGATTTACAGAATGCATGGATAAGATATGTGTAATGAGACAATGATAAAAGATTTAGAGAATGCATGGATAAGATATGTGTAATGAGACAATGATAAAAGATTTACAGAATGCATGGATAAGATATGTGTAATGAGACAATGATAAAAGATTTAGAGAATGCATGGATAAGATATGTGTAATGAGACAATGATAAAAGATTTAGAGAATGCATGGATAAGATATGTGTAATGAGACAATGATAAAAGATTTAGAGAATGCATGGATCAGATATGTGTAATGAGACAATGATAAAAGATTTAGAGAATGCATGGATGAGATATGTGTAACGAGACAATGATAAAAGATTTAGAGAATGCATGGATAAGATATGTGTAACGAGACAATGATAAAAGATTTAGAGAATGCATGGATGAGATATGTGTAATGAGACAATGATAAAAGATTTAGAGAATGCATGGATGAGATATGTGTAATGAGACAATGATAAAAGATTTAGAGAATGCATGGATAAGATATGTGTAATGAGACAATGATAAAAGCAATGCAAATGAAAACTCATGCTAACTCTTAAATAGAGAAAGGCAGTCATTTAAACTTGATATTTTCTGCTAAGCTAGCATAACCTCTATGGAGGTAATATGTTTTTGAATAGAAGTCCTTTTGTACCTGCAATGATCATGAGTTGATAGAAATAAGAAGTACGAGTGTCAATGAGACAATTCTCCATTCAAGTCACAATGTGTTAAAAATAATCAATTATAGGTCAGAGAATTTTTTCAACACAGAGTTATTTTAGAACTAACGACCTTGAAGTGCTTTTGTGATTTTGATAAGCACTCCTGCACATTAACTTTTCTTAGAGGGATAGAAGGTGAGTATTTTTTCTGTATTATATTACATTTTCTAATATAAAGAATCTTCCCAATATCAAACTTTGTCAATAAGTTCTTACCATCTCCACCTTTCTGTTGCTCCCTCAGTCTCAGTTTGGCTTGGGATAATTTATCTCTTGATTTTTCTGTGTTCATCTTTAATATTTCTACTTCAGTTTCAGCATCTTGTATTGCCTAGTTAATTAACAGTATATAATAAATAAAACCAGTAAAAAGAACAAATATTCAGATTTAGAGAATGCAGATACAGAGCAATATATCTGAAGCATCTGTTTTTATGAACCAAAATATAAATTGTTATTATCATTGATGGTTCTGCAGTGCCCAGCTGTGTCTCGTCTGAGATTGCTGCTGTCAGTGCAAAAGTGTACTATTGACCTTAAAAGTGAGTACATTTGTCAGTAAAATACAGAATTTAAAAACGATTGGCGTTTGTCCAAGATTCATAACAATCCCTGCATGTTTCAAAAATTTATCATGTCAAAAAATCCAATCCCAGATTGTTGTTAAATTCTTACTGTTAATAAACCATCTATCAGAAAAATACAAAATACTGAAAATGAAAAAAAAAAATCAAAAGTTTGCTTCTGACATTATCTCTTAATTATAAGTAATTGATGTGTAACAAACTTTAACCCCAGACTGTATCTACTAAGTCTGTTTATCACTTAAATACAAATAAATGAAAATAAATATTTTTAAAATTTTGCTCTGGATACTGTTTTCTGGTTTTGTTCAAATTTCCTAAAATTAAGATCACTTTGTCTTGCTTTTGAAACATAAATGTTGCAGACTCAACAAAAAGACATAAACTCAAATAAATACTAACTATTTTTCTTGCAAACAGTAGTTAAAATTGCATTTTTATATAAGTTAAAATAAAAAGTTAATTAAATATTTGTTAAGCATATATATTGCCACTGATAACTTACGTAAAACAGTATGCCTCAGGTAGGTGTCTTTACTTAAAAATTTACTGGAATTCCACTTGGGCAATTTTGATTATACACCATATATTTTTTTAAACAGCTTTTCTTTTGCAAGAAAATTAATAATCTATATCATTAAATATTTCAAATGTCTTAAAGTTTTTAAAAGTGCTACATCTTAAAAGTGATTACACATACTATATTGAAAGTTTACCATTACATCCTGATATTGGAATACTACTCTCAAAGATAATCATCATTTATAAAAATTTGATAAGATTTGAATGTTGATTTTGAATCAATGTAAAATATAAAATTTGTCAGTGGTTGTAGATCCATGGCTAAGAGTTTATATCAATTCTTCCTATAAGATTGAAACCATCTCTTCCTAGAGATCCATGGCTAAGAGTTTATAACAATCCTTCTTATAAGATTGAAACCATCTCTTCCTAGAGATCAATGGCTAAGAGTATATAACAATCCTTCTTATAAGATTGAAACCATCTCTTCCTAGAGATCCATGGCTAAGAGTTTATAACAATCCTTTCTATAAGATTGAAACCATCTCTTTCTAGAGATCCATGGCTAAGAGTTTATAACAATCCTTCTTATAATATTGAAACCATCTCTTCCTAGAGATCCATGGCTTAGAGTTTATAACAATCCTTCTTATAAGATTGAAACCATCTCTTCCTAAAGATCCATGGCTAAGAGTTTATAACAATCCTTCTTATAAGATTGAAACCATCTCTTCCTAAAGATCCATGGCTAAGGGTTTATAACAATCCTTTCTATAAGATTGAAACCATCTCTTCCTAGAGATCCATGGCTAAGGGTTTATAACAATCCTTCTTATAAGATTGAAACCATCTCTTCCTAGAGATCCATGGCTAAGAGTTTATAACAATCCTTTCTATAAGATTGAAACCATCTCTTCCTAGAGATCCATGGCTAAGGGTTTATAACAATCCTTCTTATAAGATTGAAACCATCTCTTCCTAGAGATCCATGGCTAAGAGTTTATAACAATCCTTCTTATAAGATTGAAACCATCTCTTCCTAGAGATCCATGGCTAAGAGTTTATAACAATCCTTCTTATAAGATTGAAACCATCTCTTCCTAGAGATCCATGGCTAAGAGTTTATAACAATCCTTTCTATTAGATTGAAATCATCTCTTTCAGTGGCGTAGCCAGGGTTAAATAGATGTGAATGCGAAACTGCCAAGCGGAGCGAGGTGAAAATTTTTGGGCCCTTTTTATGCAGAAAATGATATTTTTCGGATGATTTTCCCTGTATGCATGCATGTGTACTCCCCTAGAATCAGACACTCGCTAAATTTTGTTTAATTTCAAAATACCCACCAATATATATATTTCGAAAAAGATTTTATTGTTTTCTCGATACTACCTTCATTTAATTCAGAAATATTTGATGAAAGAGTTTCACACCAAATCTTATATTTGACATCTCAAAAAACGGACCCATTACAGCGGCACTTATTTATTTATGGAACTTCGAAATATAGGAAGCGGAATTTGATCCAACCCATGGGTTGTTTGATTACTTGTCTTAACGCGTTATACAGGAGTCATGGAAATATCGGGCGTCCGTCCTGTCTTGTTAACGCTGTAATGTGTGTACAATTCTTGCAAGATTTGTGTGAAACTTATATCAGAAATGTCTTTGAAACTAACTAAAATAAGTCCTGATTAAATATTTTTAAACAATTATGCCTCGTGGAAACATATAATGATAATGGAAATTCTATTCCGTTTGCTAGATGAAGCTTTTATTTCTCTTGAGCATGTTGAGATATTAAAATAAATATAAAGAAAAAAGTGCTTTTTCAGTTATTGCCCTTGTATCTTGGATATATAAAATATGTGCAATGCGGGGACATTGAAACTCTGTTATTTTATTGAAAATAAAATTAAATATTTGAACCTTAATAGAAATGGGTATTTATCACTCCATTACAGTAAATACTAGTAGAACTTTTATATCATTGTCTTTCATGTCACAGGAAACTATATCGGGATATGATTGTTTAGTTGTTTACTAGTACTCTTGCAATGTCATCGCTTTGCTTGGCTCAATTTTAGACCAAACAAGTCTGCAGGTCTGTGTATCATCACTATCTGCGCTTACCGCAGCCGACTGCGTGCTACAACATAAACTTTTACGAAAAAGTAAAAAGCACTTTTCTGCAATTTATCCATCTTGTTTACATAAACTTAACGATCCTAAAGGAAAAACCATGCATACTGCTTCGGAAATGATTGGACGCTGTTCTCATATCCTCACCCTTGTTACATTCGGATACCTCTGTGTGTATCTGCTGTGAACACATGCAATCATATAATATTTTTTTAAATTTTTGTTTTGTCAAAATGATGTGGATGCTTGAGCATCTGAGCATACATGCAAGCTACGCCACTGTCTTCCTAGAGATCCATGGCTAAGAGTTTATAACAATCCTTCCTATAAGATTGAAACCATCTCTTCCTAGAAAACCATGGCTAAGAGTTTATAACAATCCTTCTTATAATATTGAAACCATCTCTTCCTAGAGATCTATGGCTTAGAGTTTATAACAATCCTTTCTATAAGATTGAAACCATCTCTTCCTAGAGATCTATGGCTAAGAGTTTATAACAATCCTTCCTAAAAGATTGAAACCATCTCTTCCTAGAGATCCATGGCTAAGAGTTTATAACAATCTTTCCTATAAGATTGAAACCATCTCTTCCTAGAGATCCAATGCTTAGAGTTTATAACAATCCTTTCTATAAGATTGAAACCATCTCTTCCTAAAGATCCATGGCTAAGAGTTTATAACAATCCTTCCTATAAGATTGAAACCATCACTTCCTAGAGCAGCTTGTCTCTTACCTTACCTAAAATGGTCTACCTCCTTCCCCAATCTCATTATTTTAAAGGAAGAAAAACAGAAAAACTTACCAGCACCAATATTTCAGGCCTATTAAATCCTTCTGCAACAGCATTATCATGTTCTGAAATTCTTTTCTCTAATTCACAGTAAGCATGATTCAGCTAAAATACAAAATACAATTTAAGTTTGCAGAGATAATTTACAAAAAAAACCAACTAAATTACAAGAGAAATCAGGCAAAAAATTGATAAAGGACCTTGGCTTCTCAATTAATTTATTGTTAAAATGATATATATATATATCAAATAGAAATGGTTGAATTGACTTCCTATACTGTTATTCTGCATGAATTTCAGTTAGCTAGAAGATGTAAATGGGAACAATTATTCGCAAAAATCATTGAAGTTCAAGGCATATAGTATAGTTAATACCAACCTGTTTCTGCATTACATCATATTCTTGCTGGCTTATCTCTAATTGTTTCTCTAAGCTAAAATTGTTGAAATGAATTATTGTTTTGTAATAAAAAATCATGTTCATGTACTTGTATATTGACAGCCAATGCATTTATTTTCTGTTATAAACTGTTGCTATTATTGATAGCCAATGCATTTATTTTCTCTTTTAATTATAAATTTCAGAATTTCAAATACCTTATTATAAACTGTTGTTATTATTGATTCATTGAGATTCATTAAAAGGGCGTATGACATTTGCGCCGATTTTTTAAATTTTCATTCTTTCATTTGCGCCAATTTCATTTTTTCATTTGCGCCGATTTTATATTTGCCCCTAATTGGATTTACAGGTAAGTTAATACTTGTACATGCAGGGATGGGCACGATTACTGACAAATGTAATCGATTAATAATCGATTACATGAAGGATTTTTGTGCAATCGATTAATAATCGATTACTCAAATTTTAGTATGTAATCTATTACAATCGATTACTTTATCAAAAGTAATTACATTACTTTTCGATTACTGTCAATTACATACTTCAACATTTCAACAAAAAATAACATGAGTAAAACACAATTATATTGCTCAACATTTGTATATATAGTTGAAATTAAGATCTTTACCTAATGCATCATTCAAAGCATTGTTTCTAAATTATAAGTTAATAGCTGCTTTTTAGATCAAATCTCTTGATGAAAATTAGAAATATTTAAAATATCTCGTAATTTTGACTTTCAACATATAGAGTGGGGTGCTCATTTTCGCCGGGGACACAATTTCGCCGTTTAAGGATTTTGAGGTGTAAAAACTTCAAAGGATGGCTGAAATGGAAGAAATGTACCCGTAAATTATATTTTTATAACAAATATAATATTTTTTTAAACTGAGACAAAATTGCAACTCCTACCGAAAATGACCGAAAAACAGACAACGATTTTCGGACAATTTCCTGAATAAAAAACACGATTTCAAAGAAGTATTTCTAAGTAAATATTTGACTGAATGCCCTAATTTTGAATTCTTTATACCTTTGAAATGTCTGCTATTCATCTATAATGCAATTGATTTGATAAAAATTGTTAAAAGCTGCGGTTATTTGGTTTTAAATAGATGTGTAAAAACGGCGAATATGTGTCCCCCATTGACAAAACATCCGGAAATTTCAAACACCCTTTAATCTAACTTTTCAGATGATTTTCTTAAAACAAACCGGTTTTCAAGCTTAAGTATATTTTGCATTTGAAGTTATCTTCATATAGAAATATCAGTATACTTCAAAAACATTTAGACCTGAACATAAACTGTAGAAAACATGGAAAGATGTGGCGAAAATGAGCACCCCACTCTATGAAAGATGTCATCGCATTGCAATAATCACTTATTCATAACTAATTGTTTTTCAAAAAATTAGCTTTCTTACTGACACAATAGCTTTTTTGTTTTTACTCTTTAAAAAAAAAAATTTTAGCATAGTTAATTACAATGTTTAAGGAAATATAAAAAAAGTAGAATAATTAATTAGTTCAGCTAATTTTTAAGATCAAAATTTATTTTTATAATGACATGCATGTTTTAAAACTTTTGTTTGGATAACCACCCTAATTACAGATTATTTAACTGCCACTGGAGTACAATTTATAACCTGGGGCTAAATATTGTAAATATCCTTCTTTATTAGACATAAGAAAATCGAAATAAAAACAAAGTATGTTTGTTATTGATTATAAGACTTTGACTATACAGTTAAGGTATATTGGTAAACTCTGGTTATAAACATAGATTTTAGTTAATTTTGATTCATATTGTTCTGAACTTTGCTGTAACACGATGGACATATTGCACATTGCAACGAGCCGAGGAGTCAATTCTTTAACCATCGACGGCTATACACATAATTGATTCATAGTTACGTAAGCCAGACAAATATAGAAGAGTCGAAATCACAAGAAAGGAATATATTAGATGTGTCGCCTATAAATACCCAGCAACAACAGATTTATGGTTTTAATGTATTCCATTTTTATGGATTTGAATGCTGTAAATAACTTTTCAATTCGTCATTTTAGTATAAACCAGTTTTTTTTTTTCTAAGGATTTTACGTTTTGATTTTAAAGTATGTGAATATATTGTACAACTGGCTAACGGAAGAGTTCTATAATGTTAAATGAAAAACATGACTTAGAATAAAATCTTGAAAAAAAATCTTGGATGGAGAGTTGTCCTATTTGCACTCATACCACATATTCTTATGTCTATCCACCTGTAATTAACCTGTAATTTACCTGTAAAAAAATCGGCGCAAATGAAAACAAAAATCGGCGCAAATGAAAGAAAAAATTGGCGCAAATGAAATGCAGATCGGCGCAAATGCAAAACGCCGCATTAAAATTATAGATAAAACTTTCTATGCAAACTCTATAACCAGTATATTTTAGATGCAAGAATGTTAAAATGTGGAATTTGAATAATTGTTATAATTCAGTATTAGTTAAGATATTTAGCACTAGCTTAAGAAATAATTTACTTGATAAATAGTTAATATAAATCTTCACAATTTTAGATAAGTGTAAAGCAAATTATTATGTAATCCCCTGAGGCCTAAATAACAATAGAGAATTAAGGATTAGAGAAGTGCTATATATACAAAAGGGATTTCTTACTTTTTAAGATTTTAGGTTATGTCACAAAGACCTGATATTTGGGAAAAAAATAGCATTATTATGTAAATTAGATAAATGAGTATTAATGTTATGTAAATTGAATTACAAAATATACAATATATATTAGTTGACCATGCAGTTTGGCAGACTTGCCTTATAGTCACGTATTGGACACTTGTGTTATAGACTTGGATTTATATTAGACATGCTGTTTTATTATGTCTCATGAACTTATATGATTATTGTGATTGATAAACTATACTGAATGCTGATTTAATAAACATTATATATTGAACTTTGAATCTGTGTTACGTTAACATGTATTCATATAAAAGCTACCAGCTAGTTCCCCCAACCTAGCAAGATGAGTAACCAGGTCAGGAACAAGCATAGTTACTGGCCTTGGTTATACGTGGCGGAGTGACCCGGGCATTCCGGTACTAAGGAGGGATACACGTAGGATGCGAACCTGAATACCTGAAGACAAGAGTCAGCATATCTCCATATAGGAAACAGTGCATTTTCCTGAGTGTGCAGAGGTGAGTCAACCTTTTATTTATGATCTTATATGACACCAAATCTTTAAATTTTACTTTATTTTGTGATTAAAGTTGTCAAGATCTTTTAATAGGATTTTCCCTCTAAGAAGACTCAACATGTCTAATTCAGATTATCCTGACCCCTCCTTAGCTCTAATAGCCCCCCTTTCTAAAAATATTATACATTTGCAATTAGGTAATAAAACAGTTGATTCGTTAGTTGATACAGGTGCTTCAATTTCTTGTATATCATTAAAATGTTTACAAAAATGTTTGAAAAACATCAAAATACAAAAAAGTACACAATCTGGAATTTTTACTGCTTGTGGAATGAGCTATCCAATTTTAGGAAAAGTAGATGTTGAATTAAATATAGATGATTTAATTATATATCAAGAATTAACAGTGCTTGAGAACTTGACCTTTAATATAATTTTAGGAATAGACTTTCTTAAAGCTAATAAAGCTCATATAAATTTTGAAAATAATACCTTAGCAATTCAAGAAAATTTATTGAATGTACCTTTAAACAATATAGAGACTATAAATGAACATTATGCACATGTTAAAACTATAGCAGTAGAAGTTATTCCCCCACACTGTGAAGTTATTATACCTGTTAGGCTTTCTGTTAGGCATCGCAATAACAGTACAGTAATTCTTGAACCAAACTTTTCAAATGATATTAAAAATTTAGTTGGTTCAAAAGTGGTAGTAAATGTACAAAATGGAAAGGCTTTGTACAGAATTCTAAATCCTACTGGATTAAGTATAAAATTATATAGGAATAAGAAAGTAGCCAAGGCTTTTGAAATAGACAAAAATGGTATTTTTGCCTTAAATGATAATGATTCAATAGATAAATCTATTAAAGTAAATAAATATCAGAATGTTGAAAAAGAGTTGGGAATAAAAATGAATGAAAACTTAAATGCAAATCAAAGGAAACAGTTAACTGAACTCTTAACAAGGAATAGAAACGTTTTTGCTAAAGACATTACAGAGTTGGGTAAAACTAGTTACCACTATCACAGAATTGATACAGGTAATGCGCCACCTGTACAATCAATGCCCTACAGGCAAACACCACAAATGAGGGAAGAAACAGAAAAACATATTGATATAATGTTAAAAAATGACATTATAGAAGAATCAAACTCTCCATGGTCGTCCCCAATTGTATTAGTTCGCAAAAAGAAAAGTAATATGGATGCAAAACAAGAATATAGGTTCGCGGTAGACTATCGTAGGCTCAACAAATGCACATTAAGGGCAAAATTTAGTATTCCTAGGATAGATGATGTTTTCGACACAGTTGCTAATTCAAAAGCTGTAATATATTCAGTACTGGATCTCATGAGTGGATTTTTTCAGACACCCTTAGATCCAGAAACAAAACACAAATCTGCATTTGTAACACATCAAGGTATTTACCAATTCAAAAGAATGAGTTTCGGGTTAACAAATGCACCAATGGCTTTTCAAATGCTCATGACAAAAGTTTTAAAAGAATTGAACTGGAAAGTTGCTTTAGTATACATAGACGACATTTTGATTTTTAGTAAAAATTTTGAAGAACATTTAAAACATTTACAATTAGTTTTTGACAAACTAAAACAAGCAAATCTTACACTAAATCCAACAAAATGTCATTTTGCAAAAGAAGAAGTACATTATTTAGGTCATATTTTGTCCAAAAATGGTATTAAAGTAAACCCTGAAAAAACATCTGCTGTGCAAACATACCCAATACCTAAAAATATCAAACAATTGCGTAGTTTCTTAGGATTATGCAATTACTACAGAAAATTTGTGCACAATTACTCAAAAATTGTAACTCCACTTACACAATTAACTCAGAAAAATAAGAAATACATCTGGACACAAGATTGTCAAGCAGCTTTCGAAACATTGAAGCACAGCCTTGTCTCAGCTCCAATCTTAGTGTTCCCAGACTTTGAGAAACCATTTGTGTTGTCAGTGGACGCTTCTGATTATGCTATTGGCTATGTCCTTGGACAATTAAATCCAAACACAAAACTTGAACATGTCGTAGCCTATGGTGGTAGATCACTGAATAAAAATGAACAAAAATGGCACATAAACGAAAAAGAAGGGTTAGCACTTAAAGAGGGAATAAAACATTTTAATCCATATTTGGCCTCACACAAATTTACAGTTTATACAGATAATATAACTGTTCGTTGGATAGATACAATTAAAAATATACAAGGGAGACTAGGTAGATGGGCACTTGAACTTCAAGGATATGACTTCGAAATAATGCATAGACCTGGGAAGAAAAATAATGCAGATGCCCTGTCAAGAAGAGAGTATGAAAAGATAGGTCCAGAATATTTTCCGCAGAATGAAATTGAACAAACAGTTGCAGCCATGAGCAATAAGAAGTACGAAATCATAACATTTGATTACAAAGGAGATGACGAACAGCAACCCGACATTCTTACAATAACAGATACTGGTAATGAGGATGATGAAACATTAGAAAACATTGACCCAGAACAGTTTAAGAAGCGTAAAACATTTCGGCACCTTCAAAGACATTGCCCAGATTTTGTTGAAATTTTTAATTACAAATTAGATGGCCAAGTACCTGAGGAAAGACAGAAAGCTAGACAACTGGATGCGAAAGCCTTCCATTACGAAATTGATAATGGTATACTTTATCATTTTTTTAATGCAAGATCTAGAAGCCTACCAAAAGGACAAAACATGGTTAAGCAGCTAGCAATACCAAGAACCCTACGGAAGGAGGTTTTAGAAGCTTTCCATGACAATATTGTTGGATGTCACCAAGGAGAAGAAAGGACATATGAAGCTGTACGTCAACGATATTACTGGCCAAACATGTATACAGATATCAAGACATACATTAAGACCTGTGAAATCTGCCAAAGATCTAAAAGAAATACACACAGCCATCCATTGCCATTGAAACCAATGCCAATAGAAGAAGTTTTTTCAAGATGGCACATGGATATTTTAGAACTCCCAGAGACTCCAGAAAAATATCGCTATTTATTGTTGGTGGTTGATAGCGGATCCAAATGGTGTGAAGCTTTTCCCATGAGAACACAAGAAGCAACAGAAGTAGCCAATATCCTGTTTAGAGAGATAATTGCCCGTTTTGGCGCACCACGCTGTATTGTATCTGATCAAGGTGCCAATTTTCTTTCAAAGCTTGTTGCAGCTTTATGTGAGCTTCTCCAAATCAAACGCCACTATACAAGTGCATATCATCCACAAACAAATGCAGCATGTGAACGGATGAACTCATTCATTGTCCAATCTTTGAGAGCGCAACTGGAAAAACAGACAGATTGGCCAAACTATATAGCACCTATAATGATGGCTTATAGAATGACACCAGCTACTCAGTCTACTCAATACTCACCTTTTCACCTTCTCTTTGGACAAGAAATGAGAGCACCTATTGATGTTGCCTTAATTCCAAAGTCAACATTGCCTAAAAACCATAGAGAATACCTAAATAAATTTATTAAGGACCTCCTATTAACAAGGGATGTTGCTGCAGAAAACACAAAAAGAGCACAAGCAAAGTACAAAACACAGCATGACAAAAGAGCAGTAAAACCCACATATTTACCTGGTGATAAAGTAATGCTATTTTGTAAAAAGGTTAAAAAAGGTCAAAGTCCAAAATTAAAAGTTAGGTGGACAGGCCCATTCACAATAACAAACCTTGGACCCCCCGACTGTAATACTTTTAAACTAAGAATGGACAGCGATAACAAAATCTCAAAGAAATTAGTTAATGCAAGTCGTCTGAAAGTATTTAACAGTAAAACAGACCGCCCTGACTACCTCCTAGATGACACTGATGATCCATTTGAAGAAGATGAGAATGATGAAGGTGAAAATCAACAAGTCCAGAATGAAGGCCCTGAAAATCTAACACAAGACACAATATTGAATTCTCAACCCAAAAATGCACCCAAGAATAATCAAGACAAACATTGTCAATCAAAACTTTCAAAGCAAAATAAAGCAGTGCCTCCTCACAATTCTATAGAAAACAAACAAAATACAAATAAAACTGCTCAACAAGCTACAACAGAAATACAAATTACACCTGATGATGTTGAAAAGATTATATCATCGGCATGGGTAAACAAGAAACTATGCTACAAAATAAAAATTAAAAACATGTCAAAAACTGAATGGGTACACCAAGATAAAATCCCAGAGAATATGAGAAGAGAATTTCATGAAAACAGAACGCATACTGGTAAAAAGAGAAAAAGACCATTACTAGGAAACAAACATAAATTTTTTGAACCTTCAAATGAACCACAAAATGTAACTGCAATAGACCAAAACAATGATGTTAAAATTAAACAAAGACCAAAAATAAATTGGGATAAATTTCCAGTGCAAGCTGTAAAACTAGAAAATAACAGATTTTTCGTCAAAACCATATTGAGAAATAATAGGATATCACATTATCAACCCTTACACAGAGTAAATGGAGAAGATCAGCATGCTTTTACAAACTTGCTTGATTATTTTTATGGTGACCAGTTTTATAACATTATGCTGACCCTTACAGGCAATTCACAAACAAAAGATATGGGACCAGCATGTTTTGTTACAGGCTCTCACATTACACATTTTAAAATAGAAAATAATGTCCCAAAATGTTTCATACACTATGAGGAAAAACATATTTATGATCCAGAGTGGGTACCGTTTGAAACTTGTCCCCCAGGACTTCTTCAAATTTTCCAAAATAAATATGAAAATGAGTGGTTGAGATGTTATAACTAGATATTCAAGTAGTATTATACATGTTATGAGCATACATAAATGCATTGTGACAATATTCTTTTGTATCGTTGAAAAAATGTTATTTTTGTTCTGAATTTCTGGTTAAAGTACACAATATTCAGATTAGTTATAGTGTCTGTTAATTTAATCCTGCTGGACAAATGTATTGATTACATTAGTAGTTCTTACTATTAGATCCTTAAATATTGCAGGTGGACGGCACATCTACTGATGTACTTTTAAACCAAATTTACTTCAGATTATACAAAATGTACTTTATCAATGATACAAATAGAACTATCAAGTGTTCCCTATACATACATTGTGTATAGGCATCACTGTTTTGAGCTGTGTTTTTTATTATTATGACTTAAAGATTTTTTACTAAAGAGATAAAATAATTAAGGTGTACTAAATAAGAAAGTACAAAATAAACTGGCGTACAGTTGCTAAATAAATAGAAATAAGACGAGAAAGTATAGGGAATAAAGATAAAATATAAAAGGAAGAGAATTAGAAATTCTTACATGTAGTATGTTATTTATTGTAATGTTTATAAATAGGTAGTTCAGTTACTGACCTAAAATTGTAGTATTCTAGTGAATATTTAAGAGATAAATAAATAAAAATTCCCCAATTCAAATGAATTAATTATGATAAGAGATAAATTAGGGTTAATTGGTGTCATGTATGATTATGATATTGGTTGCACTTACATTCATGAAGTAACCTACCAATGGTGGACCCACAGATAAAGGAATGGTGGACCCACAG
Organism: Mytilus galloprovincialis; assembly: GCF_965363235.1. Classification (NCBI taxonomy): domain Eukaryota; kingdom Metazoa; phylum Mollusca; class Bivalvia; order Mytilida; family Mytilidae; genus Mytilus; species Mytilus galloprovincialis. The sequence goes on from NC_134838.1 coordinate 86,534,928, forward strand.
ATGAAGAAATGGTGGACCCACAAAATGAAGAAATGGTGGACCCACAGATAAAGAAATGGTGGACCCACAGATAAAGGAATGGTGGACCCACAGATGAAGAAATGGTGGACCCACAAAATGAAGAAATGGTGGACCCACAAAATGAAGAAATGGTGGACACACAGATAAAGAAATGGTGGACCCATAGATAAAGGAATGGTGGACCCACAGATGAAGAAATGGTGGACCCACAAAATGAAGAAATGGTGGACCCACAAAATGAAGAAATGGTGGACACACAGATAAAGAAATGGTGGACCCATAGAAGTGGCCAAATTGTGCATTTAAAATTAAAGAAAGACAAACAATGATGAACATATCATATTACCTAGTGAAAATTTATTTGATATTATAAAACTTATCAGCAGAGATTTGTGACCTGAAGTGTCATTTTATTAACCTAACATGAATATTGATGAAGAGTAAAAGACAATGTGATATGAAATTTTATAATAATATCTGGAAAATTACTATGACGATCAAACAAAAGAAGAAACCAGGTGGACATGTATCATGATGTATAAACAATATCGTTGAAAACTAGTAACTTTTATTTGACTACCAATGGTGAAAAATGTGAAGATTGTACTGTTGAACATTAATTGTCTATATTGAATATATGTACAGAAGACACTTATATTTGCTTATTTAAATGCTTGCTTGTTTTGATAGAGATCATTACTATTGCTTTATTGTTGTTTTAATTATATATTTTCTTTCCAGATTATTCACAGATTAATCATATAAAAATGTATATGTCTAAATATGTCTTATGGTCATTATATAAGAAGATGATATAATTTGAATAATTATGTGTTTAACTTGCAGATGATGACCGATATGAATAATATATTAATAATCTTATATTTCAGCTATATATTGCTATTTTTATGCCCCTTTATGCACCTAGAAATACTTCATGAAGTATGCAATGAGCTCATTGTCATTAATTATGTGAGAGTTGGACTTGTCAATATTAGTGAACTTCAGAGAACTTCCCTGATATGGACAATCTAAACTTGACCATTCCCCATCCAGGTACATGTATATATATATATATATATATATTTAGTAATGTTTTATTACAGGATTCAGTAAATTAATTAATGTTTTCACCATAATTTTTTTTTGTATATATTGTAATATCTTATTGACAGGAATCAGTGATTCACTTGAACTATATGATATGTGTATAACATTTTTTTTTTTTGATGCATTTTGTCTTTTAATTGAAGATTGCAGGAGCAATCTTGGCGACGAAGGGAAGGGTATAACCAGTATATTTTAGATGCAAGAATGTTAAAATGTGGAATTTGAATAATTGTTATAATTCAGTATTAGTTAAGATATTTAGCACTAGCTTAAGAAATAATTTACTTGATAAATAGTTAATATAAATCTTCACAATTTTAGATAAGTGTAAAGCAAATTATTATGTAATCCCCTGAGGCCTAAATAACAATAGAGAATTAAGGATTAGAGAAGTGCTATATATACAAAAGGGATTTCTTACTTTTTAAGATTTTAGGTTATGTCACAAAGACCTGATATTTGGGAAAAAAATAGCATTATTATGTAAATTAGATAAATGAGTATTAATGTTATGTAAATTGAATTACAAAATATACAATATATATTAGTTGACCATGCAGTTTGGCAGACTTGCCTTATAGTCAGGTATTGGACACTTGTGTTATAGACTTGGATTTATATTAGACATGCTGTTTTATTATGTCTCATGAACTTATATGATTATTGTGATTGATAAACTATACTGAATGCTGATTTAATAAACATTATATATTGAACTTTGAATCTGTGTTACGTTAACATGTATTCATATAAAAGCTACCAGCTAGTTCCCCCAACCTAGCAAGATGAGTAACCAGGTCAGGAACAAGCATAGTTACTGGCCTTGGTTATAACTCTCTCAACAATTACCTGAACATATAGTTTTTAAAACAGTGGAAATAATGAAAATATGTTTACATATATTAATATTTCAGAAATGTTACATAATCCATAATTATAGAAATTTTCATACCACAATAAAAAAGTTAAATAAAACTTGAGGAATAAACACCATCTATAATTATCTAGCAAATTGTTCACCAGTTAATGAGTAAGAAGACACATTGCTATGTGACCTATTTCTCACTTAAGTCATCATCACTGTAAGTTTTCCTTAAACAAGAAATTGATGAGCATGGATTATGAAAAAGCATTAAACAGTATGACATGCTCATACTAAGCTTCGGATGAAATTTCAGGTGGATATAATTTATAGTTCTCACATGAATCTTGATGTCAAATTTCTGGGAGATTTGAATTTGATTTCAATAAAACAAATGTGACCAAAATTTTACGCACTGAATAATCTAACAAGACAAGGGTAAAACTAGTAATAAATACTAACATGGATTCCTCAGCAGCTCTTCTTTGTTTGACCTCCTCCAATCTTTTCTCCTTCTCAGTCTCAAGTTTCTCCAATAATACTTCTGTTTGACTGATATCCCATTCTTTTAATAACTGAATTACAGCTGCTAATGAGGCTACCTAAAAGTTCAAGTAAATAAACTTATTACAGCAACTATCAAAGGCCAAAATATTTATTAAGATGAAGATATGTTTATACTGTTTAATTATTATGTTTCATATACTGTTAATCTTCATTAACATCTGTCTCATGTTCTCATAATTATATCTTTAATTTGTTTTCAGTTTGATCATGTTTACATTTATCTATTTTCACATACAAAAGAATACTATTTGTATCAAAGACAACTTAAAATTGTACAGAAATTTCTGACTGACATGCCATTTCCTGAAAGCATGTAGACATATGAGCTGCATCTGAGAGAAATCAACCTTAAGCAAGTGTATGTTTACATGTACATGTATAAGACTTTGATTGAGTTTGGAGCATTCAAATCAGAAATAAAAGATGAGTTTTGGTCTGTTTTGTAGGGTTCATATGACAACTCAATAGGTTTTTTTTTCAATTTAAAATAGTTTAACAGCTGTATTGATATTCATGTGCATAAGGTGGATTTCTATCTATCGCAGCTCATATCACATAAGATTTGTAGCCAAGATTTTAATTTTAATAAAGATGCTACTGACATACCTGCTCAGGATTTTGTCCATCATTTGCATAGATTCTGGGGTCAGCACCATTCTGTAGCAGCATCTTAAATTATGGATAATAAATATAGATTAAATTAAGTTTTATTGTACAGGCTTATTATTTCTTTTACAGTAGAACTGGTCTTTTAAACCATTGTTTTTCAATTGTACAGCAGTTTTGGTTGAAAATAAAGAAATTATAATTCTAAAACAAGACAGAATTCCGATGATCAAAATTTAACCTTCTTTTGTTTCAAGTAGATTATTTTTTTTCAGAGGAAATAATCTACTCAAGCAATCGCTATCTCACAAGGTCCTTTGTAAACATTTTCAATGTGGCAGCAACCACATTGGATGTCCAAATGTTCATCAGCGTGTACTTTGAAACAACCATTCAAACAAAGTTTTAGTATTTTAGTGAATTTAGGGTCAGAACTTCGGAGATTTCATGAAAAGAGCATTTTATTGTGGTTGCTTGAAGTGGACATGCAGAAAGAAGTCAAATTAAATCTGTTATCCTTTTTGAAAATTAATAACTTTAATGCGGGCTTTCAAAATAAAGAATGAAGTAAATTGAAATTGATTTTGATGTTGAAATGACATGCAATCACTTCATGTTAAACTATGGAATAATTCTAGAAAAATTAGTTTAAAATATTTTTTGTGCAAGGAATATACTGCACAATTCTATTCTTAGGCATTGGACAACATCATGTCTTCATGTACATGTACTCTGATGACATTGCTGTATGTAATCTACTCTGATGTACACCAATCTGGACAAATTGTCTGGACAAGTCTGGTTTAATTACTGTGCATATTCAAATGCCAATTACTAAAAAGTTTTACCCATTTGCAGATGAAATCATGCACGTAACAAGCTGATCAACTAGTAAAGTATTTGAGCTCATTGTTTAATTTAAACGGTTGTTACTTCCTTATTTTTTTAAAAAACTTTTTAAGAAAAATTTGTATGGGTTCCGCCGAACCCAGTGTCGCCTACTTTTGCTGAAAATCGAAGGCTCAACAAAAATGAGGAAAAAAATCAATAAAATTATTCCTCTTGATACTATCGTCTTGGTACCTGTTTTGACGCGGACCAGAAATGACGCACCAATTTAGTTTTTGGTTTTATATTTCTAAACAAAAGCTGTGACGTCATCGATAATTACTATTCATAACATGATGGTGAAGGTCATATGACTACAACATAGATGCCTCAAACTCTGTCCAGAAATGTTATTATTGCTTGAATTAGTAAAGATAATGCAATTTCCGCCATTTTATTAAGGTCAAAAACAGTCTACCCTTCCCAGAATGATTATCAGTCCTAAATCCACTTTGGCCGGCAAAAGTATGTAAGCACATGCTGCCCCAGTTTGTGTTTTTCAAATCATATGACTGTCATGTGACATGGTTTTACATTTAAGCGGGAATCACTGTAGAACAAATGATCGTCGATTATATAATTTTCTATTGTTTATCGATTTTTTTCATTCATTGTACGAAGTATACATTGATAAATGTTTTAATGTCAATGTTGTTTTATGAATGCAATTATTTCTTATTTTCAAGTATATGGAATATATATGTCCCTTTGATAAATTTTGAACAATTTTATATAAAATTTGAAATAAAATATAGGTTACATTTAAATTAAAGAAAAAAATTGTGTTGCTATCAACATGATCATAAAAGTGACTGTAAATGTCAAAATTTGTTATTAAAATTAAATTTGTTGAATAGTGTTAACTTTAAATTATCCGGATTGAAGCAATTTTTCGAACATCAGGTACACTGCAAGTGGTTTTTACTGGTTTGTTTATAGTGCGTCATTACTGGTACCCATCATAAGTTGACAGTCCGTTTGTAATGTTAGCAAACATGATTTTTATTGCTTTTACTGTTTCAAAAATCAACTGTTTAATGATTGAAATACATTAACAAGTCATCAATCTTTCATTCTGTTCCGTGTTTCTTTTTCTTTTAAATGGTAGATTAAATGCAGAGACAAACACAACGTTAGGTGCGTCATTACTGGTTCCTCGGGGATATCTTTTGATTGTAAGAAGCTTCTGTCCAAGTTTGGTAAAAATCTAGGATAGTTTATGAATCTAATAAATGTTTAAAAACTTTAACTGCAGACTGTATGTAATGTTAACTGGAAGAAAAACTAAGTCTATTTATAAGTAAAATACAGATACACAGGTACAAAATATTAACAAAATTTCCTTCTAAATACTAGCTTTTGATCATAAACAAGCTTCTGTCTAAGTTTGGTACAAATTAATAAAGGGCTGCGCTTTTATGCTTTAAATGAATTTATATGATCAACTATAAATATATATACAAATCAAAAGGGATGTTACATTAATATATTCACCAAAGTTTCATAAAATCCCCCTTTTTTAAGTATAAAAATTCATTACTTAAGAAAACGTAAAATCTAAAATTTATAAAAATGGAAAGGGAGCTTACAGCAATAGATATAAACAATTCACCAAAGTTTCATGGACATTGGTGAAAGCCTTTTTGAGTTATTGTCCAAAGTGTTGAAAATCTCCCTTTTATTTATGAATAAAGCCCCATAAATCCAAAACTTAAAATCTGAAATTTATAAAAATTGAAAGGGAGCTTACATCAATAGACATAAACAATTCACCAAAGTTTCATGGACATTGGTGAAAGCCTTTTTGAGTTATTGTCCGAAGTGTTGAAAATCCCCCTTTTTTTATGAATAAAGCCCCATAAATCCAAAACTTAAAATCTGAAATTTATAAAAATTAAAAGGGAGCTTACATCAATAGATATAAACAATTCACCAAAGTTTCATGGACATTGGTGAAAGCCTTTTTTGAGTTATTGTCCGAAGTGTTGAAAATCCCCCTTTTTTTTATGAATAAAGCCCCATAAATCCAAAACTTTTAATCTGAAATTTATAAAAATTGAAAGGGAGCTTACATCAATAGATATAAACAATTCAACAAAGTTTCATGGACATTGGTGAAAGCCTTTTTGAGTTATTGTCCGAAGTGTTGAAAATCCCCCTTTTTTTATGAATAAAGCCCCATAAATCCAAAACTTAAAATCTGAAATTTAAAAAAATTGAAAGGGAGCTTACATCAATAGATATAAACAATTCACCAAAGTTTCATGGACATTGGTGAAAGCCTTTTTGAGTTATTGTCCGAAGTGTTGAAAATCCCCCCTTTTTTATGAATAAAGCCCCATAAATCCAAAACTTAAAATCTGAAATTAAAAAAAAACGAAAGGGAGCTTACGTCAATAGATATAAACAATTCACTTAAGTTTCATGGAAATTGGTGAAAGCGTTTTTGAGTTATTGTCCGAAGTGTGGACGACGGACGGACGGACAGACGGACGGACGGACAGACGGACGGACGGACAACGGTATACCATAATACGCCCCGTCTAAAAGACGACGGGCGTATAAAAATAGTATAAGAAAGTTATCAATTTTTTTAAAAATTTAACCACAGAGTGAATGTATTGTTTCCTGGCCGAAAATCTAAGTCCATTTTAAAGTAAAATATGGAAAAAATGGATTTGTTTTTTTACAAATTTACTTCTTTATACTATCTTTTGATCATAAACAAGCTTCTGTCCAAGTTTCGGACAAACCAAGGATAGTTTCAGAAAGTTATTAAAATTTTAAAAACTTTAACCACAGAGTGAATGTAATGTTTCCCGCAGAGAAACTAAGTCTATTTATAAGTAAAATACGGGAAAAATTGAATTTTATTTTTACAAAATTTACTCCTGGATACTATCTTTTGATCATAAACAAGCTTCTGTCCAAGTTTGGTACAAATCCAGAATAGTTTAAGAAAGTTATTAGAATTTTAAAAACTTTAACCAAAGAGTGAATGTAATGTTTCCCTGCAGAAAAACTAAGTCCATTTATAAGTAAGATATGGAAAAAATGAAATTTTACTTTTACAAAATTTACTTCTGGATACTATCTTATGATCATAAACATGCTTCTGTCCATGTTTGGTAGTAATCCAGTATAGTTTGAGAAAGTTATTAAAATTTCAAAAACTTTAACCACAGAGTGAATATTTGTGGACGCCGCTGATGACGATGACGACACAATGTAGGATCACTTAGTCATGCGCCTTCGACAAAAGTCGAAGGCTCGACAAAAAAGTCATATTGTAAGTTTTTGCATAATTCACATCAAATGTGTCTTTAAAGGGAATTCTAATATGACGTGCTTCTTTTGTTTTAACATGGGTAGGCAATATAATGCTTACCCATGTTAAAACCACAATAAAGTATAGCTTGCATCAATTATTTCTTAAAAAAGTTACATTTTAATTTGTTTATTATGTTCTATCAACAATCATGATAATGACATTTTTCAAGTAATTTGTTCTAAACAGTGTTTCCATGGTTATTAAGCTATTTTCATGTGTTCTGAAAAGAATGTTGAAATCATAATAAAGGGACATAATCTAATTTGTATTCTGCTTATTATATATACCATGTAAATTAATTCCCTTTAATATCAGTAGTACATTTTTGTTGTTTTGCTTGCACATGTAATTTTTCTATGTATTATACCGTTATTATAAAGTTTAGTGCCTTTCCTTTTTATTTTTATTCTACAATGATTAAAGAACCCTTTGTGACTTAATCTGATTGCTGCTAGTAATATATAGGAAAATAGTTACCTGGCAAGCTTCTAAGTGACCTGCAAATGCTGCTCTGTATAATGGAGTTCTTTTGAACTGTCCCTGTGTGTTTGGGTTAGCTCCCCTATCAAGTAGTAATTTTATAGTGTCTGCATTACCACCATCTAAAACAAAGTCATTGATTTCAATAGAATAATTGATTATTCAATCTCTGTCATAATTTGAGTTATTAATTATGTAAGTGCATTATCTCTAAAAATATCAGCCTGCCCAATAAAGGTTAACAACTTTATAATAATTATTTTTTATGCTTTTTATATCGCTGAATTTATCTTATTCTTTACAACAATTAACATTCTCTTCTTAAAGTGACATAATTTTGACTTTTTCAGAGGTACATATATGTAAAACAGTTAATGGAAGCAATATAAGTTAAATTGAATACAAGAATTATATTTAATACCTTTTCATTAGAAACTGTTAACATCTTATATAAGTAAACTCTTACTTTGTAACTTGTTATGTGGTAACACAAATTTTAATTTTTGATATATTACAAAATACTGTTTTTGAAGATACATTTACTATAAAATAATAAATACAGAATACAGATAAGCAAATTTTGGAACTGTGGATATAAAATGATTTACTTGCTGCCTCTGATATAGGTGTATTTTCATTAGCATCTTCACACTCCACTATAGCCAGTAAATGTCTGTCTCGTAAGTTTTTACCAATCACATCATTTCCTATGTTATTCTTATCATCTAATTCCTTTACCTGTAGAATTAGAAGGGAAGTAAATGTTATGTTGTCAAAAAATAACCTGACTATAAAAATTTTCAAAATACATTATGAATTTCATGAGTGAAAACACTAAAAAAGCAATTTTCAAATGATTTATGAATCCAAGGGGAATAATGCCACAAAAAAACGTGATTGTCCAAACAAGATATTGTTGAAATCAACCTTTGAATATGTCTTATCAAAATCTATCCCAAATTGCAAAAGTGACATGTAATACATATGTATTGCAGTATGAAAGGAGATGTTGAATATATATTAATATACAGCAACCCAATGACAAAAATTATATAATCCAAAAGACATCTATTACAGTTAACCCTATCTATAAACTTTCATATTCCCATTCAAATTGGTTTTATAACACAGTCAGTCTCTTTCATAAATTGTTCAAACATACTTCTTTAATTATTTGTAACATTTCTTCATTGTCTCCATCAAAAGCTGCTTCCAACATTCTTTTCCTCCGTTTTCTTTCTTCTGCCTTTCTCTTTCTTTCTTCTTCTTCTTTCTTTCTATCTTTCTCTGCTTGTTCTTGTTCCATTTGAACCAGTTTCAGAAATGCCTGAAAACAATATTTGTAAATTATAAAGACATGTTTGTTGTTATGCAATAAATGGTTACACTCAGAATTTGTCTGCTGCAGTTTCTTTTGAGCCAGTTTCTTATTTTTGAGATATTTCATTTTTCAAGTGTTACTATTGTGACAGAATTTATATAATTCAATTGCACAAAGTTACCAAACCTTGTATGAATAAATAACTATGAATGTCTTCTTTTTTGTATCTTTGGGTTGCTCAGAGATCTCAAAAATCTTTTTATTCGTATTTCAAACCAATAATAAAATTATTCCTTTGAAAATGGTATTTATAAACAATGTAGGCTTTTCAAATGTACAGCCATCTCCAAGCAGATTGGGTACATTAAACTTAAATCTGAATTCATATGTGGAATAGGTCATAGGTGTATTGGTGGTGTGAGATATAAAACCAACAAAACAAATAACTGAAGAACAACTAGGAGGCAACATTCAGTCTTTAAAAAAAGCAGGTTGTATTATGTCATCTGCTTTGAATTCACAAAAGCCCTTGACCTTACTCTTAGTGCAGGGTTTTAGTTTGGATTGGCAGAATGTTCAGCCATATACACACTTTCATTATATGTGCAGTCATCTACATTTGGGTATGCAAATACAGAACCATGCCTTGGAATTACAAATCATGCAGCTGACTCTTGAGTGAAACAATTACTGGAGAAATTGCCTGTTACAATGTACCTCATGTTCTAATTTATTCATAAGTTCTTCATAGTCCAACTTTTCTTTTTTCTTCTTTTCAAGTATTTTCTTTGCTCTGAACTGTCTATATTTTGTCTGTATAGTCCTGGCAGAGTCATCTTGTTTGGTCCAGACTTTTTCTTTTGGCTTTGCAGGTACATTACCTTTGGATGGTGCGTTGCCTTTAGATGGTGCAGCTCCTGGCTTTTTTGCACCTGTGAATATGGAAATAGCATCAATAATCAATCTTTCTAACATATTTTTATCACCTATCCACTTGTAAGCTTAATTTGTATTCAGAATTATCATATTTGGGTGGTTGATTATCAATTTTGATCATATTAAATTGTACAAATAAAGATACAGCTAGGTGTAAGTAACTAAGTTTTGTTTTATCAGAAATGCTAAAATTTGGATTTTTAAACTCAAGTTAAAATAACATGAAAATGAACACTGTTTACATACATGTATTTATGAGAACATAAAAATTATAAATTTCCCTAATAAGACAGGAACACAGACTTTGTAACAGAAAATACCTGTTTAGCAACCAATTTAAACTAAAAAAAAAAAAAAACTCAAACATACAGTACATATTTTTGTACAATGTATTTTTATGGCCCCGCAACGAAGTTGTCGGTGCCATATACTTTTACCCTTGTCCAAAATTCCGATATTCAAACCATTATACGGAGCTTTTTTCTAAAAGCCTTCAGATATTAGGCTGATTTTTGGTATGTGAGTTAACCATGATGAGTTACAGATCAAGTTTAAGTTTAGTTCCGCTCCACTAGTTTTTGCAAAAATTATGGGCTTAGAACTTTGAAAAATTGTTGAAAATCACAGTTATACAGACTTTTTTTCCAAACGCCTTCAGATATTGGGCTGATTTTTGATATGTGAGTTATTAAACCATGATGAGTTACAGATCAAGTTTAAGTTTCATTCCGCTCCACTCATTTTTGCCGAAATAACGGGCTTTGGACTTTGAGAATTTGTTGAAAATCGTTGAAAATCACAGTTATACAGTCTTTTTTTCTAAACGCCTTCAGATATTGCGCTGATTTTTGGTATGTGGGTTAACCATGATGAGTTACAGGTAAAGTTAAAGTTTAGTTCTGCTCCATTAATTTTTGCTGAAATTAAGGGCTTTGGACTTTGATAAATTATTGAAAATAACAGTTATACAGAAAAAAAAATTCTATACGCCTCTAGATATTGAGCTGATGTTTGATACGTGAGACTACCATCATATTTGTGTCCACATGTGTTTATACTGAAATTGCAGATTTTTCAACTTTTTGGGACGGGGCCATACCTGTCGCTTTGACACATCTAGTTCTCATTATGCATGCAGATTCACTAATTTAACATTAATACCTTTAAAACAAGGAATAATTTGAATCTGGAATCTGGAATAAGTTTGATTCTGGAAAGTTGATAGAAATATACGATGAAAACTAATCAAACTAAATAGGGTTAGCATTGTACCCATGGCTAAGGGGGTTAGTTAGTTAATACATAAATACTAGTGAAAATAAAGTTAACATGCATGTATGGCTAACCATATTTAGTTGGGTTAGTTCTCATCATATATTTTTTATCTACTTTCCAAAATTCAAGATTACTAGAACACACCCGCGAAATCGCGGGCATTCAGAACGTAGTTTAAAGTATGTAAAGTGTTGTTGGAAGAATTTTGTAAAATATTGAATGACTGGAGAATTTCAGCAAATGTATCATAAGTCATAGGTTGTTGGGGACAGTAAAATGTGTTTTTTTTAACCCCTCCTCCTTCATTTCCAAAATTCCCAATTTTTGGTTTTGTATCAATTTCAATATGAACATACATTTGGTATGTTATGAACATTTAAGTAAGGAACCTGTAATTCAGTGGTTGTCGTTTGTTTATGTGTTACATATTTGTTTTTCGTTCATTTTTTGTACATAAATTATGGCCGCTAGTTTTCTCGTTTGAATTGTTTTAAATCGTCATTTCGGGGCCTTTTAAAGCTGAGTATGCGGTATGGGCTTTGCTCGTTGTTGAAGGCCGTACGGTGACCTATAGTTGTTAATTTCTGTGTCATTTTGGTCTCTTGTGGAGAGTTGTCTCAACATGGCAATCATACCACATCTTTTTTTGTTGTTGTAATAAATGAATTTTGTAAAATATTTAATTACTGGAGAATTTCAGAAAAGGTACCAAAAGTTTACATGAATAATTTTAGCGCTTATCTGTATATCATGTATATTATGAACATTCATTACTATATAAATAAAGTGTATTTACTTTCAATTCCAAGTTTACTAATCGATCCATGGTGGTCAATTGATGTAGTATACAGACCCTCTCCATTTAATAAACTCTGTGACCGCCGTGGATAGTAAACTTGAAAATGATAGCAGATAGAATTAAAATACACTTTATTCGTAGTATCAAGGATTTGTATAGTGGTAGTATATGTATGTTCAAAGTATACAGAAAAACGCAAACCGGAAGTCTAATCTGACTTAAAATTTCGTCCAATGACGGGACAATATCCGGCTGCCTTTTTTCTCGTTTTTCTCCCAAAATAACTCAATCTGAATAATCATATAAATGGATGACAAATTCGACTATGCACTGTACCTATAGGTCACAGAGACATGTTGATTAATTTATTGTGGAAAGAAGAGAAGTGACACCCAAAATGAGGTCTTCTCGTTTAATAGTATAGATAACAGTTTCTCATAATTACTTTTTTGAGGATTATTTTCCGATACAAAATTATAAAGATTGAATGCTCAGATGATGATTTCTTTCCAAACATGTCTGAAAATCTGAATTTACACCTTGAATTAACCTGTGTACATGTAATAAAATTGAGAATGGAAATGGGGAATGTGTCAAAGAGACAACAACCCGACCAAATAAAAAACAACAGCAGAGGGTCACCAACAGGTCCTCAATGTAGCGAGAAATTCCCGCACACGGAGGCGTCCCTCAGCTGGCCCCTAAACAAATATACACCCGTGCATGAAGTATGAACTGTTACCTGCTGCACAGAATGCTCTCTTTGGGATACATGTACATAGATGAGATTTATACCCCCACCCCTATATAATGAAGTCACAAATGGGACTTTTTGGTATTGGAAGCCATTTTAGTTATGTAATTCAGCAGGGGAAAAGAATATGTAAAAAAAAATTAAGTTGCCAAAATGCATAATTTTATAAGCATCTAACGATGATTATAGCCTCATCAGGTTCTGTCCTTCACAGACTTTATTCAGAGGCAGAATAATGGATTACAAGTTGAGCCCTCTTGAGATCAAGTACATGTATCCAGAGGACAAAAGTTATTTGATCATTTATAATAATTCTAACAGTATTAACTTTCTTTAAAAGCTTTGTCTGGGTCCAAGTTGACTTTATTACTGAATCACAGACAACTTGGTCTGAGATTTCTCTGGATAGAATACAAAAGTGTTATTTTGATTCGGTTCACATATATAACAATACAGGGGGTCTCATTGGGATGTTCTGATCCCGGATCCTGCTTACTGTTTTGTCAGATTCCCGTATCCAGCTAACACTATATATGTAAGCAATTCTCATTTTTTTGTAATTTCCCATGTGCCGCTAGACTTCATTTCCTGTTTTCAAGGCACAATAATTTGACTTTCATGTGTCACGCTTATAAAAAAATCGGCAATCCTGCATCACACTTAGACCCCAATGAGACCCACAATACAATCATAAGCTCTTATGTCATGAGCTTTTAACCGCGCTTTTTACTGAGATGTCGCCGAGGCTGAGTTGTTTCATATTCACTTGGAGTACTGATAGGATTTTTTTGCATAGCTAGAATTAGGGTTATATTGAAAACAATATCATTACAAATATTAATACTGTACCTGTTGCAGGTGCACCTGGGACTTTCTTTCCAGGTGTAACTTTTGCAGGAATCCCTTTTGCAGGTGTCGATTTCACTGGTGCTTTTGCAGGGGCTTTCGTTACTGGTGGTTTCTTGGGAGGCATGCTTATAATAACGACTACAATGAAATTAATCACTAACAATTGTAAAAGCGAAGTTTAGCGAAGAAGTTCATCCGCCATGTTGTAAACAAAGCTATCCCGCACTTAGTAATCTCAATATTTGAAAAGCGATTGGATAAAATAATTTTTGATGTTGAAAAAAACTTAAACAAATACGGAAGGGAAACGCCACTCCGTAATAGAGGGGAGTACAAGTAGCTGGTGGTAAGATGACAACACATATCACAGAACGATTGAATCAAATACACAAACTTTGTGAGAAGGCATTGATATCAAATGGTAAATAATTAGTGTTAGGACCAGTAATTGTTTAAAATCGAAAACGTTTTTTTTATGTTTGTGATACATCTAAACCCCAATCTGTCAGCTTTCCCTTTAGTATGAAAGTCCCTTTCTTCATGTTCTTTTTGTGTAACATAACCTTAATAAGGTGAGGAACAATTTCTCTAATGAATAAAAATATTGAATCAAAAATTTTCTGAGATATGACTGTTTGTCATATGTAACCCGAAAGCATATATCTACTCTACTACAAATTTATATCGTCATCACTGGGATTCGAACCCTGGTCGCCTGCGTGACAGTCAGTGCGTTTACCCACTGAGCCAAAGAATCGATTCTCTAGCTCAGTTAATTTAGACTGGCTTTATATGTTCTACTTGTACTAAGGGGAAGCAACCCCGCTACACTATTCCCCCACCTCAAGAGTCATCATATCTTTATATATGACTCTTAATAACACAAACCCTGGCTATACTCCAGATAACCATTGTGGATTTTTTAGTTGGGTGCCAAATGTAACCAGAGAGCATGTATCTACTCTACTACAAATTTATATCGTCATCACCGGGATTCGAACCCCGGTCGCCTGTGTGACATTAAGTGCGTTAACCCGCTGAGCCAAAGAATCGATTCCCTAGCTCAGTTGATTAAGACTGGCTTTATATGTTCTACCTATACTAAGGGAAAGCAACCCCGCTACAGTCATATAAAAGCACATATTTATTATGGCATTGGCTAATTTGGAGGCTCCGGCTAAATAGCGATTTTTATAATGTTTTGCTATTTTGCTGGTCTTAATCTAGTCCAAATAAATGTATATGACATCTTGAAAGGCTTTACATTTTTTCTTTGACCCCTTACATCGTCCTAGGAAGGTGTCAGAGCAGAAATTTAAAAAAGCATTCCAAGACGACATAATTATTTGGACTAGTCAAAATCAAAACTAAAAAGGAAGTATATACATTAAGAATGGAAAATAAAGAAACATACACTTAAATATACCATGTACAGAGAAATATGTTCTCTGAAACATTTTTACAAAACATGCCTATTAGTAATTACAATTGATATTCTTTAAGTCTCTTAAATATGTCTTCTTTTTTTTTTAGATAAAAAAGCATAAACATTGATAAATATTAAAACAGTTATAATTCACTTGAAGCAATTATGCATACATCCTATAAAAAATCTACATTCTAATAAAAACCTTTAATAAAAATATTCCATTATTTTTTAAAATAAAAAGTAACATTCAACAAGCTCAAAATGCTTTACAAATGTTACAAAACCATGCTTTGATTTTGGTGCATTCTTAGACTGGCTGTGACAAAAAATGGATGTCACACCATCCCAGATCAAATTACATTAGAATATATGTAACTAGTCATTATCTCCCTTGTCACACTATCCCAGAACAAATTACATTAGAATATATGTAACTAGTCATTATCTCCCTTGTCACAATATCCCTGATCAAATAACATTAGAATAGATGTAACAAGTCATTATCTCCCTTGTCACACTATCCCAGATCAAATTACATTAGAATAGATGTAACTAGTCATTATCTCCCTTGTCACACTAAACCAGATCAAATTACATTAGAATAGATGTAACTAGTCATTATCTCCCTTGTCACACTATCCCAGATCAAATTACTTTAGAATAGATGTAACAAGTCATTATCTCCCTTGTCACATTATCCCAAATCAAATTACATACATGTAATAATAGAAGTAATATGTTGTCTCCCTTGTCACAATATTCCAGATGAAATTACATTAGAATATATGTAACCAGTTATTATCTCCCTTGTTAAGTTGTTTATACTCCATCTTTATTTACACCTAGAATAATCAACTCTCATGACTTGTATGGTAAATCAGTTCTTATAATTTATCAATTGTCTACAATGATGAATTTTAATTGTTTATAAATATAATTTTGCAGATGATAATGTGTTGAAGCAATTGAAGGACAAATGTACCTGTTCCATTGATGTTTGTAAAAAAACACCAAGTGAAGAGAGTTTGATTGAGCTTCTGAAACAATATGCTCAGGTAAAACTAGAATTCGTAGAAAACTAGAAGATATTTTAAATTTTAATGTAGGTAGTTGCTAAAATATATATAGAGATCATAACTGAACTTATATATGTATGCACATTCATTTGATACAGTTTCTAGAATCTAGACATAATTGTTTGATATGGTTCAGGACTAAATAGTTACTTTCAAGCACGGATGTGCAATTAAGGTATTACAAACGTATATCTATTTATCCTGAACACAAGAGTACTATGAGATCATCTTTACTGGAGGGATGGCTGGTTGTTGTACAAAGTTATGGAATTTAACAATTTAGACCTACTTTGTCTCCATTCCAAATAGCTTAAATATCTGGACATTCTCAGAATTGCAATGCAAGTCATAATGAATCATATTTTTTTCTATGAGTTCTTTAAGATAGTAAACTATAATAAAGTGAATTCGATAATAAAATAGATGATAGTGATGGGAGCTGCCATGATTGACTCTGCTGCATGAAGAGTTTTTCCACTAACCATAGCTAATCCTTATGGAAGGAAGACATTTTATTTATACACAACTTTATATTAGTGATATTGAGTGCACTGAAATACGATAATACTTTGGTACTAATGCTGAAATAGTAAAGTCAAGTGGTAAAACAGTATTGTTGAATTGTGTATACTTGGTTAATTTTATAGGAAGAGATCACAATCAAAGAAAGTCCTTTTAACATAACGTCATGTGTGCTCTTAGTTTCTGATGATAATTTACCATGAGTAGTGTGATATGAAAAATTAACACAAAAAGATCAAAGGAAAAGTACACAGAGTAGCTTAACTTAAAATGTTAACAAAAAGGATTGATCATAAGAAATTCTGTATTATGTTATTGAAAAATTAACAATTTTCCTGTCCGCTGTCTAAAGTCTGCATGTAGTGTACAATTGAAAAAAAAAGAAAAATTACTAACAAAACTATGATCTTTATAACAATAAACCAATGGTAATGGTAATGATATGTTATTCATTGCAGATAGTTCTAGATTACACTTACGTTGATGAAACCAAACTTGTAGATGAACTATTTCCACAAGACACTTGTAAAGAAAGGATACACACCATATTTGGTAATAAGATTTCTTTTAAGATGCCATTGCTTTAATAATTGACTCTTATTATCTTGACAAACATTTAAGTCCAAAGTGGAACAGTGTTTGGACCCTCGACTGTAATAAGTATACATATTTACTCCTTATATCTCCATTTTCACTTGATTCAAGTTAATTTCTCTGGTCCCAAGCAGATTGATATAATGAGAATCTACTGTATATCAAACTTTTTAAAGCACAAAAGTTCATTTAAAGGGAACCCACTAGTGAAAGGTCAATAATATGTGTTATGAAGTTGTATGAGCATTAGTATATCTAATTCTAATACAATTTTTATGTACCAATTTTTTTCATTGGCTAAAAGTTGCCGTCAAATCCACAGTTGACCAGGCATAACTAAGGAGGAACCCGCCATTTTGAATTGATTGAATCAACAAATGTTCTAATACTGCTATATAGTTGTAAATAAAACAACACCTACCTCAAATTCGCCATTTTAATGTAATGTTATTGGAATTTGAATCGTACAGGTAACGTAATAACCTCCAGTATGTAAGTTTTCAATTGTATGACGTCACGTTTATCAGTGACGTCTTTGCACCAAAATCATTTATAAAGTTTCATGGATTTTTTTTTATTTGTCTAATTTAGACATTTTATCAAGTTTAATCATATTATTTCTTTTTGTAAACAATGTATGATTCCGTCCTTTGAAAAGACTGTAATGATTCTTGATTAACATCAGTGCTTTAAATATATATGAAATTATGCAATGTAGGATACATAGTATTGACTAGTTCAGAATGGAATTTCTAAACTTCAAAGAATCTTTTATAAAATAATTGTTTTATATGTTTTAGTTTGGATAGATACAATAGAAGAACTTGTAAAGAAATGTCTCCCAGAAACATCAGTAAGTGTTAAAAAATAGATCAGTACAACTAGGGTAACTGAACTACTGATATCTGTAAATATTATAATTCATTACAAACAAAAACCTATTTATTGACATTTTTTAATGTTAATAAAATGACCCTATTATTATTTTACATTATCAAAAGGGAAATTTCTGTAAAATTAACATATATATAGTTTTTTCAAGAAAAATCTATGTAGTAGAAATTATATATTTGACAAATTTAACACAAGTTTAAGAAGTTTTGTTGTTGATTTTATGTGCTTTCTACACAAATGTTCAACTATGTTAAAAGAATTAAATGAGTTATTTTTCAGATGATAACAGAAATCTATGCATTATTTTTTTCAAGTTTCAATTATAGTTCAAGGAACCAAAATTTGTATGCCAAATTTTAGAAATATCTGTGACATAGCCATGCCTATTTACTGTGACTTGACCTCAAAATGTGCACAAGATTAACACTTTTAGTTTGTTTTCCTATACATCGTTGTGACGTTGTCATGAATGTGCATTGGTCTTAGCCAATCAAATGTACAGATTTTTTTTAAATATGTTAGGTATTTATAATGAAGTTTTAATTTATCTCTTAATAATTGTTTAAACATGAAAACTAATTGTCATATATGAAACCCTGAAAATATTTAAGTTAGTTTAAAACTTTCTATTTATAGATGGTAGACTGTTTGGGACATGAACTAGTGGAATGTATCAATTGGAGGAAGGGTGCTTTGTTGTATATGTTATGCAGTACAATAAATGGTGATAGTAACAGAGAAGACCAAATAAATGATGAATTTTATATGGTAAAAATATATTTTTGGTATTAAAGGATAAGTGTAGAGTTAATTAGATTTTTTTTAAATCCAAATGTATTTCAAGTATGTCTTCAAATGCACACAATCATTTTCATCATCAGTAATGAATAATATAACTTTCAAATCAATTGTTAAATTATCAAGGAAAAACATAGAAAACTATTAACTATTTTGGAAAATTGAGTTTTTTCATTGAAACAACTTAAAATTTATGAAACTATAGTGTATTATTTATTTGTTTGCATTTTGACCAATCTATCGTCTATTTTTTATAACATTGTTTTTCATATTATATGTATTGATATTTTTATCAAATTATTGAACCAATAAAGCATTTTATATAGACTAGACCGTTAGTTTTCCTGTTTGAATGGTTTTACACTAGCCATGTTTGGGGCCATTTATAGCTTGCTGTTCGGTATGAGCATAGGCTCCATGTTAAGGAATGTACCGTGACCTATTATGGTTTACTTTTATAAATTGTGACTTGGATGTAGAGTTGTCTCATTGGCACTCATACCACATCTTAAATTAAATTGAGTGACCATTATATCATGTATGTTTCAGAATGTAAAGCAGGGTATAGAGTACTTACAGCAGATGTTAACCGGTCGTACCAATACTTCTGAATGGGAGGGTGATCAGGATGCTGTTAACTTAGTAAACATGGGTAACTTCATTATTCTTTACTTGCTATCAAGTGGGAGATGTCTGGAACCTTTTTAATTTTGTCTGATATCGTTGTTAACGTTTAAAACCAACTAGCTGAACAAGCCACCATAGAATCATAAGAAAGGAGAATGTTTATTTTTTGGTTACCAGATATCAGTACAAGTGATTGTCTATTTAAAACCCTGACACCTTTAACAAATTGGAAACACATGTTTGACCTCATTTTGTTTCTGTCCCCAAAAACAATAATCAAATAAGGATAAATGATTTTGAAAATTCTAGACAAAAACAACTCATTTTAATTCCTCTCAATATTTGAAGCATTGAAGCAGTTGGTCCACCTCTGATATTTGTCGTAAAAACCCAGTCTTACACCTGGTGATAAACTTATCAATTGTAGGTTAAAATAACTATAGTATTTCATAACATAAGTGACAAAACTTACAGGGAATTTAAATTATGTAAAGATGGAAATGGGTCATTTGATTTTAGCCACCCTTACATACACGGCTGTACTGAGCTATAAGAAGTAACTAGGTATCAGTAATGCATTGTTATTAAGAATATTTTCTATCTTTACAGGTATATACAGTGACACACACTTACTAAGTATGATGTATGCTGGTGAAATGTGTTATTGGTTATGTAACAAACCAGGACAAAGCACTTCTGACTTTAATCCAAAGGTTATAGGACAAGACTTACTATCAAAATATATTGTGTGTGCAAAATTACCAGTTATGTATGGATGGTCAACAGATAAAGCTGAAGAATTTGTAAAAGTTATGTCATCATGAGTTGAATACATATTTTTAAGTTGACTATAGATTTTAACTGTGTAACAGTTATTGATTTGGTGAAGTATGGTGGGCAGACAGGCAATCGGTGGGCAACAGTCTGGCAAGCAGTGCTAACAGTTTCTGTGCAATAACTTTTGAACTGTTCAACCAATGCTTTTCAAAATTTAGTATGTTTATACTAAAAACAAATTGCAACTTTTATTGAGAAAATTGTCTTGTCAAAATAAAGAAGAAGTCGCAAAAAATAAAAGTTGTTAATGTAAGATCTCTATATGTTTTTTGTTCTTTTTATACGCCCCTTTACAAGATGTATTATGGTATACCTTTTTTCGTCTAACTGTCCATCTGTCTGTCGTCAACAAGTCAGACATTAACTCAATAAACAGCTGCCCCATGATCGCATGATACGCCCGACGTCTTGTGTGGAAGTTTTATGCAATAATCATAAATAGTTTCTGAGGAAGTTTTAAGCAATAACCATTTATTGTTTTTGAGACACGGCGGGACATGTGAAACCCCCCCACCCTGTTTTTTTTTTACAAATATCACTAAAATAAAATTTTGAATCAAACCAAAAAGTAAACAGATCTTTAAATTAGTATAACAAAGAATTGTGTACAGTTTCAAGCAATAATCATAAATTGTTTTTGAGATACGGCGCGACATGTAAAAAAAAACCTCCCCTTTTTTACAAAATACCTAATAACTCAAAAATAAAATTTTGAGTCATCACCAAAAAGTATACAGATCTTTAGATTAATATAACAAAGAAGTGTGTAAAGTTTTAAGCGATAATCATAAATCGTTTTTGAGATACGGCACGACATGTAAAAAAAACCCTCCCCCTTTTTTACAAAATACTCAATAACTCAAAAATGAAATTTTGAATCATCACCAAAAAGTATACAGATCTTTAGATTAATATAACAAAGAAGTGTGTAAAGTTTTAAGCAATAATCATAAATCGTTTTTCAGATACGGCGCGACATGTAAAAAAAACCTCCCCCTTTTTTACAAAATACTCAAAAACTCAAAAACGAAATTTTTAATCATCACCAAAAAGTATACAGATATTAAGATTAATATAACTAAGAAGTGTGTAAAGTTTTAAGCAATAATCAAGAAACGTTTTTGTGATACGGTGCGACATGTGAAAAAAAACACACCCCTGTTTTAGTTACAAAGTGCCGTAACTCATAAAGTTTAAATCTTATTTTCACCAAAAAGTATACAGATCATTTGACCATCATAAGAAACAACTATATTAAGTTTCATGAAATTTGGGTAAGTCGTTCTCAAGTTACGGTGCGACATGTTTACGCCGGACAGACGGATGGACGGACGAACAGACGGACAGACAGACAGACGGAAGGACACCAGACATTTGTATACCATTATACGTCCCTTCAAAATTTTGAGGGGCGTATAAAAACGCTTTAACCAATTGTATAAAACTTTGGTGAGTTGTTTATATGTATTGCTGCGAGCTCTTTTTTCGTTTTTGATAAATTTTAGATGTTATGTGTCCGAGTTATAAGGTTTTACATATAAAAAAAGGGGGATTTTCCATTTTTCAGACAGTAACTCAAAAATGCTTTCGGCAATTCTCATGAAACCTTGGTGAATCGTTTATATCTATTGATGTAAGCTCCCTTTTGAATTTCATAAATTTCAAATATGACATTGGGAAGTAACTGAACTTTATTTGCTGAAAATATGACAGGCATATAATGTGCTTATGGGGCAGCTGTTTATTAGCCAGGTAATAAATTTGATTTGGAGTTTTCAGTATGAATGGTGGGCAGGCATAAGAAATTAAAAACAATAAACAACTTATCATTGTGGTAAATTTTGGCTAGAAATAGGGCCAATGAAGGGTCCTCAATTCATTTATTTCTTTGATAAGTTATTGCTCATGACATCATAGGAGTCAACTATTAGCAAACAAATCAATTACAGTTTTGATCATTTCCTCTTTATGCTGTTCTGACAGAGTTTTGTCCCTTGATTCCTTTAACAATGATATTTATATATGTAAAGGAATCCCCTTTTTGCTGCCAATTTGACAGTCTCTTGTTGTGTTGTTTGATTACAGTCTCATTGATGTGAATCCCACATCCTTTTCATATAAATTAAATGCCCCGTTTACTATATTTAAGAAAAAAAAACAATGGAAGCCGTAGATTTGTTGAAATATACACATTGCCTTGGATGTGATATTCGTTAATTTTATCCAACCGTTTAGCAATTAGGGGCAAAAACAAGAGTTTCCTGGTTAATGGACAATTACTTAAGACAGTTTAAAAGCAGTGTAAGGGAGGTAATCCAAACAACTATTGGATTACCTCCCTTATACTGCTTTTAAATTATGTATAAGGAAATGTTGCATTATCTTGAGGTGATTAGCTGTCAATTTACTTTTAGAAGTTACTATTAGATGCAGATTAAGGAATATTAATTTTAGCCATGATTATGTTGGTCATTTTCTATTGTAAGACTTTTATGATGTATTTAAAATGGGTAATCATTGGAAATTTGAAATGAGACTATGACCATATTTTGAGGGAAAGATTTGTTCTCATTTCAGATTTCAGTAAGTAAAAAGAAAAAAAAATCCTAAAAAAAGGGGAGGGGGTTTAATACACAACAGCATAGTGTATTGCACAAAATCCAAAAAATAAGGGGGGTATTTTTTTTTTTTTTTTTTTTTTGTGAAGGGGTCAATTCCAAACAGCATAGTGTATTGCACAAAAGCAAAAAAATGAATATGAATTCAAATCATATAACCAATTCTAAGTTCTTTGAGTACAGTTATTCTGTGTCAAAAATCTATTATGTGTCAAATATTTAATTACAATCAAAATTCAGACCTGTATCAAGTGCAAATATTGTGTCAATTTTTGCCCCAACTGTTCAGGGCTGGACCTCTGCGTTCGTATGCAGCTGTGATCGGCAAAGCAATTTATAAGCTGTTGTTTTTGACAAAAGTTTGGTTCTCAGTAAATGTATACAATAAATCAGCAAAAGATCTAAGATGATATGTAGAGTTGTTGCATAAAGTGTATGTCTTTCTAATCTATAATGTGGTCTTCATCTTTTTTTTACTCCAATCGTCAGGATAATTATCAGGATGAGGTTTGTTCCTTATGATTACCAAAATAAGTTGGTTTATAGTATGTTTGTCTGGTCTTAATATTTGGCCTAGATCTATACCAAGCTTACGTGATCAGCTGAAGTTTTCAGCCTTAGGTTTATTTCCTAATAAATACGCATGACATGTCAACCATATTTGCTTTGTAAGTTGATTTCAATGAGGGTAAGGAAAATTTCATATATCTTTGACCTCAAATTCCATTGTAAAGTTTTCAGAACGAAGCTTGTTTCTCTGTGATTGTACATGATGTAAAATGATATCTTGCCTGAACATGGTTTGTGAGGAGAATATGTCCATCCGACATATGTCATTTGACCTGGACTTAAATTTCAGGAGAGGTCTCTTACTCAGTAATTTGACAATACATACTTTTACAGCATCTTGCACATGTCATATTACCATACCTTTATTTTAAGCCTAAGTGATTATATAGATTTTTATGTTGCGGTCAGTATCTCAGTAAAAACGCATTAAAGTAAAACCATTTTTGGTAAGTGATTTTGTTCTGAGGAGCGTATGTCATCTATTATATTTCATACGACCTTGACCTCAGATATCATACTTCAGTGTATTTTTTTTTAGAATAGAACCTGTTTTCGTTAATTGTTCATCATGTGTAAATAATATTTTGCCTAAACCGTATTTTGTGTCTGTCTGACATATGTCATATGACCTTGACCTAAATTATAGGATGAGGCCTCTAACTCAGTAACTTGACAATATATATGATAGGTCAACAACATTTTGTGTGCAAAGTGATTGCAAGATGAATATGTGCATCTTGCATATAGCATACGTCCGCAACTTCAATTTCAAGCTGAAGTGATTTTTGTTTTATGGCGAGGTCTGTTATTCCAGTAACATGCATCATATAGTTAAATCGAACAAACACGCATTTATTACTATGACCCAATATGAGCATATATTTATATTACATTTCCTTCAGTATTAGTATATCATATTTGTTTTTCTGGAAATGCCTTTTCAATTTTAAGATGGTCATTATATATTTTTTCCAAAAACTCAGTTGTTGACATGTCATTTCCTTTCGAAGGTAAATGTTTATCTTTAAGAACGCACTTTGAGTATATGTCAACTATAGCTTTTGCAAACTTTGAAGTTAATTCGTCATCCTCAACCATATGAGCTCTGACGGTTCTGGGTATTTCTAATTGAAAAGAAGGAATACCTAGACACACAGATTGAGTTGTCATGGTATATAAATCTCCTCCCCAGTCTCCGCACAACAAGGGGTCCACATTTATTGCATATTTCATACCTCTTTTCTCGTACGCAGAGTCTTGGAACACTTTGGTAAAAGCAGAATGCGTTTCCTCTTTGAACATATCCACAAACTTTGTGCTATGCCAACGAGTTTCCATTGCACGAAACCCAGCGTCTACATCCATATTACTTCTCCTATCTTTTTTTCCGTGAATGTCAATATGAAATATTGGCATATTGTTTTCTTTGCCGTAAATTTTAAATTGTTCCAATGCTTCATGCCAAGGAGACTGTGTAAACTGTTTCTCGGTTAAATAATTCGGATCTAAATTTCTAAAATCTGCTGGCATAGCTACTTTCCTATCCCATATGATAAAACTTGCAGGATAGCCTGTATATTTGCTGATATGAAGTGCTAATTTCAGAACAATTTCAGTAACATATATTTCTCTATAATGTATACGACGCCTTCGACCGTCCGTTCCGCCTCTCCAAATTTTCAAACCATGAGGTGCACTAAGTAAAATTGGACCATTAAGTCTGAACATGCAAGAATTATTTCCTGTTATTAGTTTTGGCAGTGTAGGTTGGACAAATGTTCGCTCAGTGCCACGGCTGCTTGCTGATTTCTGTTTATTAACTTGACGAGATGTGCTATTTGCTGAATCTGGATTTCCGTTTATTTCGTTAGTTTTCAATTTTTGTGTGCTATTGTGGTGTTTGTGTAGTATATTTCTAGATTCGATATTTTGTAAATTTAGATTCAAGGTTAAATTTTCTCTTCTCTCGTACTTTGCAGAATAACGATCTGATGAACTTCCTGTGTACCGAGAAGAACACGTTGCTCTAGAAAGAGCAGAAGCTTGCCGAAGTATATTTTCAGATAAATGTGGAGATGTTGGCAGAAGAGTTTTCTTTTTGCTGCTTAAAATTATCCTATTAAGAGCTTGTCGCATTTCTCTCTGTATCTTTGATTTGGTGAATGACTTGATAACAATATAATCAAAACAATTTTCGTCTGTTAATCCTGTTTTAGGAGAACCTTTTCCTATTGTATCTCTTGACCGACATCTTTCCGCATGAGTTAAAATTTTGTTGATGATGCTTTCTGATGTATTTTGTCTGTTTTCGATTCTTAATTTTTCTAATGGTGTAGTCGCTGAATTTTTATCCTTTGGTGTTGTTTTAGTGTCCGTTTTACTGACATAAGATGTTAAATTGCCTTGGAGTTTTGGAAATGTTACTCCCGGATAACTTGAAACCCTTGCGACATGTGGACTTTCAAAAAGAATAGGACCCTTTGCTTGATATGAAGTAGAATGGCCGAAGGTATACTCCGTGACTTTAGTTCCGGGTACGGTATTAGGAAGATGAAACTGCTTTCGTTTACACGAGAGAGGCCGTCCAGAATGATAATCTGTTCTGATCTGCGATAGACTTCGGGGTCCTAACCAGGTGTTGGCGTTACTGATGGATGGCCTCTCCCCCATTGTCGTCATACAACATTGACCCTAGTTGTTTCAGTCACCATTCGTTGTGGTTAGAGCTGAAAAAAAAACCTTTAAAATTACTAAAATTGAAACTATTATTGTTGTTATTTAAAATGAGCAAATATCATATTTTATTATTTGGGAATAGTTGTCTAACTGCTATATCTTTATCATTCCTAGATTGCTATACAGATTAAAAACAAATATAGATACAATCAATTGCAAAATGGCTTTTTGTTACCTGAAAATCAAACAGGTATAAAGTTCACAATATATTTAAAAGAAAAAATAAGAACAGGTTAATAAAGACGATTTTGTTAATTTGCTATGATGAAGTACTTGTAGGATATCTTCCGATAATTTCTTAAAGGGACACATTACTTAAATTAACTAAACGTGTTAAACAAGTTGCTTTCTTTGTTTTGCATAAACCATAGTATTTTAATAGTATGCAAAAATGAAAGGTAAACAGTAAGACTATCCTGGGCCTCTAGGGACCTCTAGTTTGAATTAACCATAACTTGATAAATTTAAGCTATAGCATTATTGAGCTGCGTCGGATAGAAATCGACCGTGTGCAAATGAATATCAATACATCGCTTAACCTCCTTCGGGTAGAACTGAAACCTCAACGAAAAGTCTGTAACTGTTTGAAAACTGAGTTGCTATAAAAACCATACAAAACAAACCAAAACTCATCTGTTTCGTATTTAAACGTTCCAAAATCAAAGTTTTATAGATGTACATGTATAAATGCAATTGTATGAGGTCGATTACTATCCGATACAGCTCTTATGGTAAATTTCGTCTTTATTATTTCGTCATTTGCCTCATATGTGTGCTAGATATAGCAGTACAACCAACATCTGACAACGAAGTCTATCAAACCGGTACTATTGGTCGTTTTGGCCTTGAAGTAAGGTGTGAGTTATTGCGCCGTGTCATTATGAATATGATATAGATTTATGATGCGTTGTGCTCTTATGACACAAGTTTCAATATATCTAAAAAAAAAATAGATTGACACCGTGCTGATTTTGAGATGAAGAACAGTAATGAAATTCTGATAATTTGCTTCAGTTTAGGCAATATATTGAGTCGTGAAGAAATACACTTCATTCTTTCTTTTCTGTTGCAAGTTTCAAAACATGCAGTGAATTCATTTAAGAATTTGGTATGCAAAAGTTACAGAGGAAAAGTAGAATGACCTGCCTTGGTATTGAAATCATCATATAAAGGATCACGTTTTATAGCATAGCTTAAACCCTTAGAATAGACCACAGAATTGTTTGATGTTGTGTTGAAACTCTTACCTTATACACTTTGCTGTATTTTATTGATTTAAACTAAGGTACATTTAATATGTACAGTCAGTTTCTTTTTATGACTTGCGTTACTTAGTCAATTTACATATCAGCAAACTTTAAAACGTGTAAATATGATTTAAAAAAAGAAATATTTGTTCTCAAATATTGTTTTAACTTTGCATTCTATCACCTGATCGTGTTAAATGTCAATTTTAAATGCCTGAATTTAAGATGACTGTCTGGACTATTTATGTCTACTGAAGGGAAATAAAAAAAAAATGTTTCACTCTGCTTATTTGTCGAGCCTGTGAAATTTATTTCGCTTTAAGCGAGACATATATCGATCATAGTTTCCGTCGTCGACGTCGGTGGCATCAACATTTAGGTTGAAGTAGATGTGATTAACGTGGTTTTTTTTAAAGACATTCAATAACTTTGTCAAACCTACATGGAATTTTATGACATTTTGACGACAGAAGCTTTTTTCTGACCAATATACAGTACCCAGAGCAATATTTTGAAAATATTTATTTTCATTTTTCCGTATTTTACTAATTAATGGACTTCTGGGTTGTTTTTTTTTTTACAGTTTACATATATAAGGCAGACCTGTGTGTTTATATGATTGCCAATGAGACAACAGCTATAGACCGGCCACCATACGGCCTTCAACAATGAGTAAACCCAATACCACTTAAAGTCTGTTACACGTCAATAACTTTATCAAATCGTTATAGAGTTTTATGAAACTTTGTCGGATGCTTTTTAATGATTAAGATAATGATAATGAGCCAATCTTAAAAATATATTATATTTATGATAGATGGACGTATTTTTTGCAGTTAACATGAACAAGACAGTCCAGGTATATTTTTTTTATTTGTGAAATTCATAAGCGTTCATGGATTTTTATGAAACTTGGACAGATCTCATGATTCTTCAATACCAAAAAATGGCATCTTAAGGGGGCTCCTGGGTACAAATCAATATTTTTTTCTAATATAGGATTTCGCTATATTTTTTTATAAATGAACTTTATCATATACTTAAAAGAAAAATGAAATAAAAAAATGGGGTCACCGTTCATTTAAGCTCACAATCTGCCTCCGGAAGAAGCATACATTTTTGTTAATGTCCTTTTTTTCTGCTGAGCTAATAGGAGAAATAGAGTTAATATCGAAATAAAAAAATAACCTAATTACAGAAATCGCTTAAATTTTACAATTATTTAGTTTATGTACAGCTTATTTGAAAACAATAATAAAAAATATAGGTCACCGATGAGTTTAAAAAGATATTTCAAATTTAATGCCAAAAAATGGCATTTTTGCACCAAAGGGAGATAATTTGTAGCTTTTTCAATGATACAAACATTTTAAAAGTCATCTGGGGCCAAACCGAATCGTTTTTTTGGGTTGATTTTTGTACCATATCATAAAGTAATAACTAACAGTGTAATAAATAAAATTTGTAATGAAAAAATAAAGGTTTAATTTTTTGCTGAAATTTTTTGTACCCACGAGCCACCTTAAGAAGATTTTTTTTTAAATTCTTGTATATTACTGATTAATGGAATTTTTACGTCAACATTACACTTAAACACCGAAACCAGCAATCGCAGGCGAAACAAAGAGTTCCGCGGAACCCCTATGAATGATGTTCAACATTAGTTCTACTTTTCTTCCCGCCGAGTTGTAGAAATATAATTACATACAAGGATACATAACGTGTATGTTCTTGTGATCGAGTATACGTATTTTCATCTTAGTTGTCTAGTCTATAGAAAATTATAAAACGCTGATCATTTTTAATCCAAAGTTAAGTACGCGGTATTTATTTTCGAAGAAATAATAAGAATAAGTTTGTTGAATGGACTTACCCGGCTTTTTATCCGTGTATAACTATTTTATCATCTTTTCATAGAAATGAATGAAGAAAAGAAAATACATGATGGTTCAGTTCCATTTTTATAGTAGCAGTTAGTCCTGAGTTTCAACCATACCTAATTGCTTTCATTACTCTTGTTCCGACGGTGTATATTAATTTTAAGTTATATTGTTCGGACAAGTTTAATAAGTGTAACTAATAAGAAGAAACAATGACACACTCGGTTTCAAAAATGAACAAAAAGAAGTAACAATGAAAACATTACTTATTATATATATGACAAATAAGTTCTCTTTTATGTCAAGTTTTACGGGTATGTAATATTGTTTGATCGTTCGGGCAGAAAATCGCCTTTCAGACGATTTCAAGGCTTCTGACCTTTTAAAATTACATGACAGAATTAGTCTACCAAAAGTTAAAGAAGTGATTTAAATGAAAGTAAATTACAGTGCAATTTATGTCTTGGCTTTTGTGTATATTTGTTGGCTTTTCTGTGACATCAATTTTCAATTTTGAAAATTTATTTGAGTTTTTATCTTAAAACCCAAGGATGAAAATAAAAAAAAAATCAAGAATACATTATTTTTTGATATATGATAGAAATAATTATGTCCCCCCCCCTTTCCGCCCCAACATCCTCCACCCATAAAATGGAAATGTATGGACTTTGACTAAATGCTACATGCAAATCGTGTCTAATAATTTTCAGTAAGAGAAAATCATCGTACATCAATTGAAAACCTATGTGAGTGTTAGGAACAAAGCATTTTAGGATAATAATATAAACTTTTATTTTAAAGGAGTAGGGGCATTAAGGCCTGGTTTTGGCCCAAGAAAATAAAATGTTTGGTAACTTTTTCAAATTGGCACATAATCTTTAGAATTGCATAGGGTCAAGAAATATAAATGAAAAACATTAAGATTCTTATGTGATGACGTCACAATTACGTCATAATATGTACTGTTTTCAAAAAAATGATGAAAATTCAGAATTTATGCAGTTTTCCATCTTTATTTCTGTTGTGGAAACATCGTGCGCAGCAAAGAAACAACAAAATAATTTAACTGAAGCTTTATTATTACTATTGACAAAATCTCACCAAATATAAAGTTGTTTCTTGGGTGCGCACATACTTTTCCAATCGAAAATATACTTAAAAATTTGATGAAAAACAAGGAAAATCACGAAATTTTACAAAATATGCAAATTAAGGCATGATTGGTTGCCATGATAACTTGTTCAATGTCCAAAACTATTTTGTTTTTCTGAATTCCTTCTACCTGAGATACTTTTCAGTAATTTAAAAATATGTATGATAACTTTTAAATTTGCAGTAAATTTTGGGCCAAATAAGGGCCTTATTGCCCCTACTCCTTTCCTATACTTCTTTTGTAATTTACTTCAGAACGTAGACTTAACATATTATCGTTATTAAGTTCTTAATGGTGTTTGGAATAAAAAAGACATGAATAATTGAGAATGACTATAATTTTCACGATTTCAATTACAATTCAATAAATGCAGTATTTAAAAGTAATGTGTTTTTGATAGTCTTTGTTAATGTAATTCACAACTATGTTAGAATTAGACGCAGGCGATTTGGAGCTGAACATGTTGTTTCAGAACCACTTAAATCTTGTTATTTTTCTATTTTCTATATTTGAAGCGGTCCGTATGTTGACCATGTTGACCTTGTACTGTCTTTTAATTTCCTTTTCATTGGGTTGCGTTGAAGTTTCCTACATATAATTTTTATTCATATTATAAAAAAGTCAGACTTAACTTTTTCGTGTCGTTCATAAGACTTCAGTCAAACCTTGATATTATTTTAAGTCCGAGACAGGCAACGATTTTTGGGGTTGCAAACGTAGACTTAACAATAAAGGTATTATAACCTTTCTATTGTTAAAGCTAGTTTGTCTTGAGTTTTGTGTTATATTCTTTTTCACCAAACCTTTATCGACTGAAGTCGGTCAAATACAATATATAGCATCAAGTAAATATTGCTGGATGTCCTTCAAATTACCCTTGCTTCTTGCTAGTTAAACAGCACCATATTTTGGATTTTGCATTGCTATTCCATTTAAATCTCCTCTTTAAAGCTACAAAATAGCTTCCTTTCATAGTATCTCTTAAATTGTCGCCATTAAAAATCCCTTCTTTTATTTTTTTTTTATTTGAACATGACTCTTATAAGAGCGTTTCTCGTAGATTTTTATTGATGAAGTTTGACATTGTCCATTGATATTTTAAAACTATAGATTAGAATGGTTGCTATTGTAGTTGTAGACCACAGGTTCATATATCTTTTTGATAGCGAAATACTTCAAAGGTTTGTCCGTATTTAGTAATCAAAGAACTTCAGTCAAGTATGTGATCTAAAAAATGGAGCCCAGAGTTTGACAGAATTTAAAAAAAAGGATGATTTGTCGATTCTCATGCATATTGATTCTTGTTTTGTATATGTAATGTTTTTTTTTTTATAACCACTATTCAGTTATCTTTTATGTGACTAATTTGTTTATAAAAAAATCTTTGTCTTTTTTAGTGGTGTAATTTTGTAAGCTACCATTCTATGCGCATGTTAACACGATATGCATTGTACGTGTTTCTGTGTCGAACAACCAAACTGTTGTGAAGTATTTAGTAATTGTCTTTTGGTATGTTTGCTCTTTATGTCAACACAATAGTACATATACTTTTAATGACCGGTTATTTAATGTATTAAATTTTGTAATTTAAACATATTACATGATAAAAAGGCAATAATTTAGATGAAATATAGGAAACATTAAACGAATGTTGGGTCTCTTTGGTCATTAAATGATTTAAAAGGTCGAGTCTATAATTAGTTTACAATCTTTTAAATGTTTGATTGATTTAAATACATATACAAATATATATATTTGATATGAAAAGAATTATTTGCTGTAGATTGCAAATATTTTTACATAATTGAAATGAAGATTATTTGTACTCACATCTATAGTTGTTATGAAATACCGTTAATCACTTAGATTGTCACATCAATACTATTCTACGGCCTTTCGGGTCGCTTAGCACTATACTCTCATTTAAAGACTTTGAAATTGGAACCTGTTCCGCTTGACTTTGTTTTGACTACACAGGTGTAAAATATCACTCAATCTTTAAAACAGTTTTCATTTTTGCGGTTAACTAGAGAAGTAATTAGCACATTTTACTTTGCAGTGGCCGGTATCAGAGACTTATCATTTTCCTGAAGATAAAACTCAAACATTTCAAAACATTGATTTTGTAAATTCAAATTGATATAGGAAGATGTGATGTGAGTGCCAATGAGACAACTCTCCATCCAAATAACAATTTAAAAAAAGTTAAACCATTATAGGTCAATGTACGGCCTTCAACACGGAGCCTTGACTCACACCGATAACAAGCTATAAAGGGTCCCAAAATTACTCTAGTGTAAAACCATTCAAACGGGAAAACCAACGGTCTAATCTATATATAAAAAAAACCAAAACAAAACCCTAGAAACACGTATAAATTACACAAACAAACGACTACTGTACATCAGATTCCTGACTTAGGACAGGTGTAAACATTTGCCGCGGGATTAAACGTTTAAATGGATCCAAACCTTCTCCCTTTTTCTGAAACAATAGCATAACATCACAACATAGAAAAACACACGATAAGATATCAATTGGCAGGCTTAAATTGACTTTTCTTGTGGGAACAGTCTCAAGTGGCCGTGTTCTCATATTGTTCGTATAATAAGAGAAAGGCGTTATACACAATTTAATTTATTGCAGGCTACTTTGATCTCGCTTTGATATTAAAAATGAAGTTTGGCATTTTGGCATAATGCCGATTTGGTTAAATATCATGAATTGAATTCATAGCATGTAATCAAGCTTGTTAGTACGTACGACCTATATTGCATGCCCAATTACGAATGAGGAACATGAAGTCCTTGGATATCACCATCGAGTGTTGGCCTGTGTACGTTGTTCTGTCTTCAAACAATATTAATAAATCCATACAAAGAGCTATACTACGTACAAATAAGTTATATTTATTTGATTTTTGTTTTTGTTTTATTGTCTCTCCCGCAATAAAAAACGCTTAGTCTAGTAATTTGTGGGTCCATTTCAGCTTGCTGTTCGGTGTGAGTGTGAACATATATTTGTTCCGCATAATACTTGTTCCCCCTGGAACAAAACTATGGATAATAAAAGTTCTTGGGATCAAACATTACATAATATTATTTCCACCTTCATAAGATATTTTCCTGGAACTAAAATGTCATA
This sequence comes from Mytilus galloprovincialis, assembly GCF_965363235.1. Taxonomy (NCBI): domain Eukaryota; kingdom Metazoa; phylum Mollusca; class Bivalvia; order Mytilida; family Mytilidae; genus Mytilus; species Mytilus galloprovincialis. The sequence continues at coordinate 86,568,852 of NC_134838.1, forward strand.
TGATTTCATAATATTTGTTCCTTTAAACAAAAAGTGTCATTTGATTTTTTACACCTGCTTACCTCTTAATTAATGTTCACTTCACATGACATTTACCTATACATATTTTTAATATTTTATTACTGCATGCTGCACTGTGATCATATAATAAATATTTCTGGAACTTTAATTATTTAATAACCATGATAACTATTCCTGCAACATTTGTAATATATCCATTATTCCAATATGCCTGGAACTTTGATAATATAACTAATATTCCTAGAACTTTTATAATATAACAAATATTCCTGGAACTTTTTATAATATAACAAATTTTCCTGGAACTTTTATAATATAACAAATATTCCTGGAACTTTTATTATATAAAACATGGTCCATGATATTTATTCCAAAGAACATTTAGCATATAACAAAACTTCCATTGGGAACTTTCCTTATGTAATATTTTATCCTTTTTGAAGGAAATTTTCTTATAGCATTGGATAAAATATTATATAAGGAAATTTCCCAATGGAACTTTTGTTATATGCTAAAAGTTCTTTGGAACAAATATTATGGGGGAACTTATATTCTGTCACATGAGCAAAGGCTCCATGTTGAAGAGGGTTCATTGAAGACCGTACTTTGACCTATGATGGTTTACTTTTATGAATTGTGACATGGGTGGAGAGTTGTCTCAGTTGGCACTCATACCACATCTTCTTATATCTATATACTTAATCAATTATATTTTGTATTAAATTGCACCAATGCCACTACATATCAGTTTGACTATAATAATTTCGAGTCTATGCATGTCCCCTAGGTAAAGGTCCAGCGACTTGCAATTAATGAGCAATGTTCAATGTAAAGTTATCTGCTCAAGTAAGCTTAGATAGGAAGAATATCTCAGATCCGGACATCCTGGCATTTACATTTTTCAGGGGGTGATGCCAACAGGAATCCTCTAGATTATTCATCTTTTTGAAGGTGATTACTGCCGATTATTTTTGAACCAGAGGTTACAGTTTGTTAAAAATCAAAATGGAGATACTATATAGTGTCTTTAACGATATTAAAAGAGTATAATTACTATATTCAACTGGTAACGATATATATCAATTAAATTAATTTGCATTGAAGTCTATGGAAAATCTAGAGGATTCTTATTCGCATCACCTCTCAACATTGATTACATAACACAAATGTTAATCATTAATTGGTCAATTACATGTTGTGATGTCACTGCAGATCTGAGAAACATATATAAACTTTCATTACTATGAGTACATTTATATAGTTTGACGACTATTAATTTCGAGGTTATGATTATGGTCCTGCACATGTGACTTTGAATTAATTGGCAATGTTGCTGGCCATCAGATTGTTTTTTTTTTTTAATTTTCAAACTTTCCATTTTTCAGTAAAGTATAATACAAGTATTAGTGTTCAAGTACCTGGCAAATAACAGTATGATGGAATTCGTTATACTAGTTTAAAAAAAAAAAAAATGACCCAAGAAGTTACAATATACCTAGGACTGTTATGACTAACATAGTCCCAGAATATACCCGGCGAAGTCCAAGGTAAATTATAGTCCCAGAATATGATTGATTGATTGTTGGTTGCTTAACGTCCAGTGGCAAATATTTCAAATTTTCACGAGAACAAGTTCACAATAAATACAATAGGTAGGTTGTTGTAATAGAGGCCATCTAGAATGATGGTCGGGGAAATTTGGACTGCCACTGGAAAATGAGGGTATATTGGATAGGGACAGAAATTTTGCCTTGCAACAGGCCACCTACGGACCCCTCAAAGAGTTGTTGCAAGGGTTCTTAACGTGCAAAGAGCGTAACACTCTCTTTACACGAGGCATCGGATTTAACGTCCCCTTCTGACGGACGTGACTGCGAACTTGATACATCCCGCACAGCCAAACGGACGCCCCACTTCAGCAAGCGTTTTATTGCCGGTCGGGAGAAGACCAAGTGACCATATTTCTATACCCCAGTCACCCTTAGTCCCAGAATATACCCGGCGAAGTCCAAGGTAAATTCAATAAGGGAGATGTCCATAAAAACATTAAGGTATATATAGGATTTTTTTCTGAGACAAGTGCCTGTGTAATATCAGAGACATATAATACAATATTATATGTCTCTGGTAATATGTATGTTCAAGTAATTACACTTGCTGAGTGCTCCTTAACAGGAGAGAAATAAAAGAAAAGATTAAATAAGAAACTAAAAATAGAACCACGTGGTCTTGTTTCACTTCCCTCTCAAAACAAACATGGAAGTTGAAGTGGGAGGACCGGACACTACAGATAAGAATGATACACTCATAAAACCGTCTGCTGTCAAAGCTACGGGACAGTTTATAAAATTTCAGACTGCAAATGAAAATGCTAAACCAACAGAAAATGAAACTTCTGTCACTGATCGTTCAGAAACAGACGAAAAAAGTGAAAATTCGACACCCAAGTACCCGGAAGGGAAACTTTGTGGTTGGTTAATTATAACTGCTCGCGGTTTAATCAAAACAAATCGACAAAGATGGTGTGTATATGGAGACAAAACATGTAAACTTTATTATTACAGAAGTCAAAATGACATAGTCCCACTTGGAGAGATTGACATTTCAAGAGCAACATTTCACTTTGAACCTACTGTGGATAAACCAGGGGCTTTCCAGATTAGGTGATATACTGAGTTCCTAGATTTTATTAACTTTTTTTTATTAAAAGCTTTATTAAGATCATAATTTAGGCAAACTTTTGCAAGCAATAATGCTTATTCAGTTGATCAAATGGAGGGGTTAATAGATGAGGTCTTTAAGATGTCGTTCTAACCATAAATTACATGTACATGTATGCAACTAAATAATAGGAGATTATTTCAAATATCATTTTGTGCTGCAAAGATGACAAAGCCAACTACAATGTTAATCATCAGCCACACTTAATGTGTGTGGAAATACAGAAATCAAATGCATGATGGCTTGTTTCCATATAGGTGGATGTGCCCTTCATTTATGTAATGAGACCTTTTAAAAATGTTAAGAATGGTTGAAGTAACCATTTAACTTTTGAAATAATAGCCCACAGAATATCTTCTGAGCAAGTTGTCTTTGATTAAACTGTATAAGATTAAATGTGATGTCACAGACATAGATATATTTATATAGTATACATAAATCATGTAAATGTATCATACAAAAAAAAAAAAAAACCAACACAAAAACATTTTCTGTGAAATGCTAATGCCTATCTGAACTAACCCTGTTCTCAGTCATTCTTATATTATTTCTGTGAAGAACTTCTAACTTCTATCTTACAAGGTCAGGTCCTAACTATGAAAACCTTTGCTCTCTGTTGTCGTATGCTGATCTCTAGGTATACATTTGTGTCATTTGCAATTGGGTAACCTTGTGATATTTTAATAAATGTCAGGATGATAACGAAAGTCATAACTGTAAGATAAATCTACCATGACATGTGCTAGACTGAGAATCATTGTTATTTCTCTAAATCATAAGGCTACAGATGGCAAGAGGACAGTCAGCCTTATATTACATTAAACTCTGACTCCGTGAAAAAACAGTCTGCTTGTACTCTTTAATATTGCATAATTGACGGGGAAGCTTATGTGAATTAAGAGAGGTAACTACCAATAGTAATTACACCCCACATAACAAAGTTTTGTAGGGTATTATGTTGTAGATCCATCTGTCCATCCTTTCTGTTCTTGTCATCACACTTCCTCCTAAATCACACAAGATAATTTTAGGAAACTTTGTAGATATTTATGAAAAATTATGTAGATGGGCATAACGACAGTTAATAATGAATATTATATAATAATAAATTTTTTTTCTAGAAGTTATGACTCTTTCAAACTTAGAATTTTGGCCCAATTATACTACTACAAGAGTTTGTCATGACAACTCCTCTGAAACCACACAACAAAATTTCATGAAATTTTATAGAAAGTATGGAAATATTATGTAGCTATGCATTTCCACAAGTATTTTTAATCCGTTGCCTTTTGTATCAGTTATAATATAAGTCTTACGAATATCTTGAGATTTTGTTTGCCCAGTGACAATGTTGAGTCTTGGAAAATATGAGCGTGCTCACAAAGGTTCTTTAATTTTGATCTGAATGACATATACATGTACATTTATAAATATATTTACAGGTCAGATAATAGAGAACATGTGTTAGATGCATCCAATCGCCATACTATGATGTATTGGTTACAAGAATTACAGAAAAGACGTAGGATTTACAATAGTAATCAATCTTCTAAACTAACCAGACCAGTTAAGGTATTTTGATACAAACATTTTATATGAGTATCAGACTGTATCCAGAAGGTTCAATGACTAGATCATTCCTTTGGTCTGGTAAATTATAAAAACAAAGAAAAACTTGAGCTGAATCGAAAACAAACTTATATTTTGTTAGACATTCCATCCTGCTTTCTTGAATCAGTATCAAAATGTTGTATATTTAGGGGCCAGCTGAAGGACGCCTCTGGGTGTGGGAGTTTCTCGCTACATTGAAGACCCATTGCCATTGGTGGCCTTCGGCTGTTGTCTGCTCTATGGTCGGGTTGTTGTCGCTTTGACACATTCCCCATTTCCATTCTCAATTTTATATTTTGTGTACAAGTTGTAATGTTGTACAGATTTTTTATTCAAGTTTATATCAGTGTTTTATGATACAAAAAACATTATATGACCACAAAAAGACTTTTTATGGGTATGAATATGGTATAAGGAGAAAAATAAAATTAGAATTGAAACCATTCAGGTATCCTCATTTCAAGCTTGAGGACAAGGAGATGAGCACTAAATGTTAGGTTGAAGTATATAAATTTGAATTTAAAACATTAAACTAGTACATTTTAGAAGATAAACTTGTATCACCTGGTGAAAGAAGGTATGTGCCAAAAAAACGTATAACTTGCACAAAAAACCTGTACAAATTATAATTTATACAAACTTACATCTTGTACACAGCATATATAAGTTATGTTTTCAACAATTTATGCAAATAAACAAGAAGCATTAAAATCATTTCTTTTATATATTACATCTGACCATTTCTGGTAAAATTGGTTAATGGAATGTTACTGGTAACAATTTTTGATTGGAGAACCTAAATCAATACTGAACTGATCTTACTCGACATTTTATTTTTACATTGGATCATGAAATATATGAAATGGTTGATTGCTATATGTTAGATTAAGAGTGGAGAGTTATACAATGTACAAGTAAAAATTCCTAAGATTTCAATATGGAGAAAATTAAAATTTTGTTCATTTCATTGACTCTAAAGAACCTGTAACTCACAAAGAATGCATCAGTATTTATCAGTTATTGGAAAGATTAGTATGAATATAGACATATGTTAAATTAATTTATTTATTTTCAGAGGCCACAACGCTTGAGTGGACTTGATATGCCTAAAATAGATAATGGGAAAGAAAATGATGGGCAGGCAACTGAAAAAGATGTTTCTCCTAGCAGCACAGTCATTATCCCAGAGATTGTGGTGCCTTCATATTCACCACTTTCTGTTTGTACAGGTGATACCATTAAAAGGTCACATACAGGGTCATTTTCATCATTGAAAACAGATATAAGGGATGCCATAGGTGCCATAATGAATGGACAAAGCATTACAGGTTGTTGACACTTTCTTCACAATCCCAAACCTGCTGCACGGTGAAAGTTACAAGGCACATAAGCAAGCAGATGTCTAACTTTGTTGCAAGTTATCATGCTGAATTAATAATCTCACACTTTGCTTGAAACTTACAAAAATATATTTAATATATATGCACTAAACCTTTTACAAGTAATAGACCTCTTAGATTTTAAGAAGATAAAAGTTTTTCAAACAATGTATAATTGTTGATATATACCAGACGATGGGACACAAACTCCCTACATGTAATTAATTTTAATAAAGTTACAGTCAGGCTTTCATAAATGTACAAAACACCTCACTGCCATTTTCAAGATTGCCCATGTACTGGTTTGAGAAGAATATGTTCTTTTCAGTACAATGTAGTTGTCTTTGTAAGAATCTTTTTTGTAGACCATGTCTAAAAAATGCACTGATTCAGGAATATAAATAAGATTTAGAAAAGATTTCCAGTATTTTATTGGTTATAATTTCCTGAAACATACAATGAATATCCATAGTATTGTTGATTACCATCACCAATCATTAGAACTTTGTTCAATAAGTGGTGTTTACAAATTATGTTAAATTTTTGTTGAGGTTTATTGTTAAACGACTTGCTTGAACATTAATTTTAATAGAACCCAGCACCATCACATTACTATCGACAAGGTAAAACTGTTTGTTATATATAAAAAAAGCTTTACTAAGCTAGAAATGCACAACTACCATTAATTAGTAGATTGTTGAACATTGTATATTTTCTTCTATTTTATCCATTAACAATTTCATAGTTTTAAAACTATGAAAAAGTTGGCATAAAAAGTATATTAAAAATTAATCCTTAGAAGGCCATATTTAATTTATTGAGAAACAACATTTACAAAACAGTTCTTTCATTTAGATACATTTAGCAAAAGGCCAATTATCAACCAAAAAGTTAAAATTTTGATAAATAGGATAAATTATCTAGTATTGTCTTAAAATTCAACATCACCAAGATAATTTTCAGGTACCTTTTTTTTCTTCACTTTATGAAATATAATTTCTGCTTTTATATACATGTATTATTAACAGCTAATAAATTAATGAGAATATACCATTATTTTTTAGGGAAGTTAGGAGGTGGTAAAGTATCAAAACCTTCACCTTCACCTTCATCAACAAGTACAACCAGTGATGATTGGACTCTTCTAGAAAATTCTGAACATGCAAAATCTCTAAAGTCCCAAAACTCACAAAACAAAATCATGAACGCTTTTAGTAAAATTAAAGTAGGAAAAAAGGGGAATAACTCTACATCACCTACAGATAATCAAGTTTGTCATAGATGTAAACAGTTGCAATCCCAGTTATCAATGTCAAAAGAAGAACATAACTCGACAGAAGATGAACTTCAGGCCCATAGAGAAATTGTTCGTATACTGCAGAAAGAACTGGACAAACTCAGTAGAGATGTTTTTTCTAGGTACAAATTAACCTATATTTCTTAATATATAAAAAGAATATATTTACCACTAAAGAACTAGTTACAGTATTAGTGAATACAACTATGGGGCCAAAAGTGTCTTAGCGCAGCAATATTTCAATTTTTAAATCATAAACCACTCTAACTTTCACAGAATTATAAATAAGACATTTCTTACCTAATATTTATAAAATTTTCACCATCAGAACCAAAACTATTTGTGATCAAACTGATTGTAGCCTTTTTAAAAATATCCATTTTAAAATAAAATCATCTTTAGTATACAAAATAGAGATCCTAGAGTCTGGAAATATATATTTTGAAAATGCATATAGATCGATAAGTGACAGGCTCTTTGAAACTTCCAGTTTATACATGTTCAAAAAAGTGAATGTATAAATTTGATTTGTACTATATAATGAAACTTATATATTTGTAAGAAATGAGGCAGATGACAAAGACAGAGAAGGGTTGTTGAAAATGGTGGCTGAAAGAGATAAACATATCACAGAACTACAGTATTCTATTGTCAATCTCAAAGAGGAAAAGGAACATCTGTCTCAGAAACTCAGGTAAAGTGTTCATCAAGACACCCACTGGTAAAAGTAAACTTTCATACATAAATAAAATTTTCTTTTGCCAAAAAGATGGAAAAAAGTTAACCTGCCTCTCAGTCATGGTCTGTTGACTTTGAATCTGGGCTAAATTTACATGTTAAAGTTAACGTTGAAGTCAGTTTATTACAGGAACATATTATGATAAGTCATGGGAGATTAAGTGTGCATTGTTTTTTTTCTTTGTTTGTTTTTGCACATCTCATTTGCTTGGAGATTATTTGGTCATGCAACTTAAGTCATTGTTTCTTGGTTTTTGAATTTTTGCATAGTTTACATGTTAAAGTATTGCCATTTTAATTTAAACTTTTACATTGTACTATCAAATGACATAAAGGCAAGGCATATCTCTATGTCAGCAGTTCATTGTAACCAGTAATAAAAACTAATACATGTACATTGGCAATCATACCACATCTTCTTTTTTATGCCCTCGCTACAAAACGTTAATGGGGTATTAATTTATCCCTGTCTATTCATCTGGATAAGGATACAATGTTTGTCCAGCTATCTCCTCTCACAGTTTTGGAGGTACAACTTTAATATTTTGCAGGATGTTCATACACATTATGAAGGTGTGCATGGCCACAGAATTTTGATATTTTTTTCAAATATTCTGATAATGACAGGTAGTTGGACTTGGTCATTTTTTGGGGTACTAGCTTCATAAAAAGATCATGGTTTGTCAGGCTAATTTTATCCTACAGTTGCATCATCATACATAGTGTTAAATTTTTATTTTCCTATGGTCAGGCGAGTGCATCATTTGTGACTTACAGACAGCATAACAATTTCAGGTTGTATGCCAACATCACTGTATTTCCAATCTAAAATATGTGGATCTATACTAAATATGACAGAGAAGAAAAAGGGAGGAGAGGCATTGTCCATATCTAGTTTTTGTTCTAATGATAAAATATTATTAACAAGGTTATTAACAGGAAATGATGTAATTGGGCCTGTGTAGTTTTAAAAAAAAAAATCCAAGAAAACTATTACAGTATTTGTTCCTAACATATTAAGAGGGTGTCCATGAAAAAACCAGGCAGTGGATGGCACATGACATATTTTGTTTTCAAAGTTTTTTCATCTATTTCATATCACAAATTCATTCTTTCTCAAAGTTAAGTTTTGTTTTTTTATTAACTACAACAAATAAAGAGAAAAAAATACATAGAAACCACTGAAAATTCATTGAAAAGGAGAGATAACTCTTCATTTTGTACATAATTTTGTTGAGTTGTTAGTGAACTTTAAAATCATTTTCTGAGCCATCCACTGTTGATTCAAAAATATCTTTCACATATATATCCTTTGTATGATATAAACATTGCATTGGAACAAAAAATCAGTGGGAAAAAAATTATGTTGTGCCACCATTATCATAGGATTTGCCTGATATTTACTTGGACAGCCTCTTTAAAAAAAAGAGATAGACGTTATTTTTTTAAACTGGTACAGATATATTAATGGTAGTTTTCATAACAAAGTAACAAATACATGTTTGACAGAGGTCTGGATATTTGCAAAATCAATAGAAATATTTAATTTTCTTTTGCAGGTCAATCGATGGAGAAACAGGAGAATTGTCAGAACAAGTGACTATGTATCAAGATATGTTAAAAGCCAAAGATGATACTATCATTCAACTGACCAATGAAATCACAGCATTGGAGAAAGAAAGGAATAATAATCAAACTAACACTCAAAACAGTGATGATGTCAAAAATTCAGAAAATACAAGACAATCTGTTATTGTTGTGTCAGATACTCAGGAGCTAGCTAGATTAAAGGTAAGTTTATAATCTGTTATTGTTGTGTCAGATACTCAGGAGCAAGCTAGATTAAAGGTAAGTTTATAATCTGTTATTGTTGTGTCAGAAACACAGGAGCTAGCTAGATTAAAGGTAGGTTTACAATCTGTTATTGTTGTGTCAGATACTCAGGAGCTAGCTAGATTAAAGGTAAGTTTATAATCTGTTATTGTTGTGTCAGATACTCAGGAGTTAGCTAGATTAAAGGTAAGTTTACAATCTGTTATTGTTGTGTCAGATACTCAGGAGCTAGCTAGATTAAAGGTAAGTTTATAATCTGTTATTGTTGTGTCAGATACTCAGGAGCAAGCTAGATTAAAGGTAAGTTTATAATCTGTTATTGTTGTGTCAGATACTCAGGAGCTAGCTGGATTAAAGGTAAGTTTATAATCTGTTATTGTTGTGTCAGATACTCAGGAGCAAGCTAGATTAAAGGTAAGTTTATAATCTGTTATTGTTGTGTCAGATACTCAGGAGCTAGCTAGATTAAAGGTAAGTTTACAATCTGTTATTGTTGTGTCAGATACTCAGGAGTTAGCTAGATTAAAGGTAAGTTTACAATCTGTTATTGTTGTGTCAGATACTCAGGAGCTAGCTAGATTAAAGGTAGGTTTACAATCTGTTATTGTTGTGTCAGATACTCAGGAGCTAGCTAGATTAAAGGTAGGTTTATAATCTGTTATTGTTGTGTCAGATACTCAGGAGCTAGCTAGATTAAAGGTAAGTTTATAATCTGTTATTGTTGTGTCAGATACTCAGGAGCAAGCTAGATTAAAGGTAAGTTTACAATCTGTTATTGTTGTGTCAGATACTCAGGAGCTAGCTAGATTAAAGGTAGGTTTACAATCTGTTATTGTTGTGTCAGATACTCAGGAGCTAGCTAGATTAAAGGTAAGTTTATAATCTGTTATTGTTGTGTCAGATACTCAGGAGCAAGCTAGATTAAAGGTAAGTTTATAATCTGTTATTGTTGTGTCAGATACTCAGGAGCTAGCTAGATTAAAGGTAGGTTTATAATCTGTTATTGTTGTGTCAGATACTCAGGAGCAAGCTAGATTAAAGGTAAGTTTATAATCTGTTATTGTTGTGTCAGATACTCAGGAGCTAGCTAGATTAAAGGTAAGTTTACAATCTGTTATTGTTGTGTCAGATACTCAGGAGCTAGCTAGATTAAAGGTAAGTTTATAATCTGTTATTGTTGTGTCAGATACTCAGGAGTTAGCTAGATTAAAGGTAAGTTTACAATCTGTTATTGTTGTGTCAGATACTCAGGAGCTAGCTAGATTAAAGGTAGGTTTATAATCTGTTATTGTTGTGTCAGATACTCAGGAGCTAGCTAGATTAAAGGTAAGTTTATAATCTGTTATTGTTGTGTCAGATACTCAGGAGCTAGCTAGATTAAAGGTACGTTTACAATCTGTTATTGTTGTGTCAGATACACAGGAGCTAGCTAGATTAAAGGTACGTTTACAATCTGTTATTGTTGTGTCAGATACTCAGGAGCTAGCTAGATTAAAGGTAGGTTTATATGTATTATATCTGGAGGTAATTAGAAGAAATACAATTTAGAATGGAAATGGGAAATATGTCAAAGAGACAACCTGACCAAAGGGCAGATAACAGCCTTCTTTGAAGACCACCATGGGTCTTCAACACAGCAAGAAAATCACACACCCGAAAGTTTGATTTTGTAGATATGGTACAGTATGAGAAATTTTCTCCTTAGATAACAAGAGAAAACATTTTTTGTTCAAATGCAACCCAGCCTTAGGCTCCTCCCCGTTAATATATGAATTGGGTACTCTGCTATGGATTAATTTTATCATTGCAGGTTGCTTCCCATGCTTTAAATAATAAAAACTTTTTTTTTACTTTTTTGCAGGATATGTGTCAAGCATATGAACTACAAAACAAATTTTTAACCAAAGAAATTTTAGAACTCAACTACCTCAGACAAAATGATCAAGCCAATGAAAAAGCTCTTATGATGTAAGTTAGTTGTAATTGATAATTGATTGGTTTTTGGGGATAATATCATGATTTAAAAATAAGAAGATGAGGTATGATTGCCAATGAGACAACTCTCCATTAGAGACCAAATGACGTAGAAGTTGATAACTATAGTTGCTGTACAACCTACAATAAAATTTAAAACCCATACCACTTAGTAAACTATAAATAGCCCAGAAATGACAAATGTAAAACAATCCAAACAAGAAAAAAATAGCTTGTTCTATGTACAAAACATTAAACAAAAAACAAATATGATATACCTGTACATTAGCAAACAACAACCACTGAATTTAAAGGCTAAAGTTTATTTCTGTTTGGTTAATGCTTTGTTGTTTTTCTCCCTAATAATGAATTTCTTGAGAAACTGACTATTTTAAATCATCTGGCTTTTTCTTCATCACGATCACATCCCAATATATACTAAGTTTTTATCTCAACTATGAAGAAATAAATGCAAGACATAGGTATTACAATCCTGTTATGGCAGCAGAGATGGCGTAAACTATTTTAAACCAATTTCCTTGACCTCATCCGTATGGTTCAGCTACAGCTTGAAAAAAATGTTATTGTATATTTGTCAATGTATTTGGTATATAGGATCCTTGCTATGTCTACATTTCTGTCAGACAGGTTTTACCTGGCAGTGACCTCATTTTTGGACCAGTGATCAAGGTTAAAGTCCTATGTAAACAACACATGGATAAATGAAACAGTGAATAAAACAAGAAACAAAAATATTATACATCTTTATTATTATCAACAGAATAAATGATATACATGTATATACAAATTGAGACAAACAAACATTCATTCAATGCAGGAAGGGACTCATACTGAATATCATTCTTGATTTTACTGATGATCAATAACTGTCTGCTGCCAAAAAAAAAGCTCCAATTTCGACAGACTTTTACGAAGGTCAAGACTGAATCCTCAGATTTTACAACTGTAAAGAACATCAGACTTATAATCAGATCGACTTTTAGTCGAGTATCAATGGTAGTTAAGTCCATGAAGCCATGAAGTTATCTTGTTTCATTTTACTGCTAATAGAAGGAGAAATATATGTATAGTTAATGCAGGTAAAAATTCATTTGCATATTTACAGGAGTAATGCAAAATTAGAAGCTCAGTATTTCCAAACAAGAAGCAAATATTTAGTCTTGTTTCAAGAAATAAAGAAACCCAAACAAGGTTGGTATTGTTTTATTTAACATTGCTTAAATGATTTTAGTAATTTTAATTTAATAGTTGAAGCTTTTCATAGGTCAGTTTTTGAAATCAAGGTCTTTACCCTCAAATTTTCCTATAGGGTCAGTGTAATAAATGAAAAATTTATTATATAGATCATACTTTTCATTTAGTTGTTTGATCATATTTTTTAGATTTCATTTAAGGAATGACTGTAATATTTTTTCTGTCTATGAAGAAATAACATAAAAAATTTGGTGCACATGACTAAATTATGTCTATGGGCTCATAACAAAATAACGTCAGCCAATCAAAAGACGCTTTACATCCAAAATTAAATTATATCTATTTGATTCTACTTCTTAGTATAAATTTTAGTTTTAGATGCTTTTTATATGTTACAAGAGGATATAAAGAAAGACTGCCTTTATCAAAACATAGTGTTGTCTGGTTTCTTTATATACATCTGTTCAGGACACTGGACAGTGTCTGGAAACAGTTACTTGTCTTTCAAAACATATGTTCAAAACCAATAAAATTGGTACTGTGTTCCCACCCACATAAAATTTACCGATCCTGTATATATCAAATTAGGTCACTAGCACACTGTGTAGCTAATTTTATTGCTATTTTATGAAATTTTCCTTTGATTTTACTGACTGATAATTTCATTTCTCAGCACAGTAGAGTGATATGAAAAGTTAATCACTAGAAAGTAGGGAGCAAGTGCAGTTGTCAATGTCTTCATTGATAAAATAGCAATAAACATATTATCATTGGTCATCTCAACCTTATTTTAATTAGATAATGCGCTATATAAATATTGTAAATAAAATAATAATAATAAAACCTGATTGCTTTTCTCACTTTCGCTGTGCTGGCTCAAAAAATCAATCTCATTGAGATGACCAATGATAATCTATGAATACTATATTGACCTGGGTGTATTTTATTATTTAAAGGTGAGGAAGGAAATCAGCAAGATGATGTTGTAAGCCAATTGTTGAAAGAAGCTATGGCTTTTGAAAATGACGAAGCAGAAGGTCTTGAATTCCAGCTGACATCAAGGTACTAGCTATCTAGCTATGATGTTCTTACCATCTTTTAAGACTCATTTGATATTCATAAGTGTGAAGTCCATTTTTGCTGAACAAGTACACAATTTTATTTAGGGACAAGCTGAGGACGATCTATTGGTGCAGGATAATGTCGATGCATTGAAGACACATTGGTGGCCTTCATGCAGCTGTTGTCTTCACTTTGGTTGGGTTGTTGTCACTTTGTCATATTCCCCATTTTCATTCTCAATTTTACATTATTTTGGAGTAAAAACGAGATGTGGCATGAACCTGTCCAGTTACTTTCTATTAATTTTGATATTTATTTTGAAAGTCTTCTAGGATTAGTGCTCAGAGTTGGATAGAATTAATTGTGCACTTAAGGAAACAATATTACTTTTCATGTCCATGCCCATGTTAAATTGAATATATATACATCTACAGATATACATTTCCCCATCTTCAAATGGGGATGAAACAAAAATCATACATGTATTACATGTAAATTAGTATTCAATAAAATTTGTTTGACTTCAGCACAGGCTTGTTAAAAATAAGGAAATGAACATGTAAGCACCAGACAAATAGCCTTCATTACCAATCCATCAGCATAAGATTTAACAAGAATAAAGAAGTCATTTTATTTATTTTGTCTTGCATGATAATTGTAATATATTTGATTTCATGACATTTTGAAGATATAAGTAATTCAGATAATAAAACTTAGTTAAGGTTAGATATGTTTGAAAACAACATATATTTGTAGATATCACTATGACCATGATGAATTATCTTATACCTAAGCTGTATTGTTTTTGGAATAAAGAATATATATAACTTGCTTTTTTTTAGTGGACAGGAATATGATCGGTATGGATTTGTAAAGAGATATGGAGAGGATGAAGAGGAAATAGATCCTTTAGCAGTTAAAGCTGAACAATTAGAAAGACACTCAGAGGAAATAAATAATAAAATAAAGGTAGTATTTGGCAGTCATTGTTTATGTAAATTTTTTTCTTCATTTTCTGTAAATCTGTGCTTTTTATAAATTATTTGAAATATATGCATATTCGTTGGAAGAAAATAATGTAGTAATGAAAACATGAGAAGTTTAAGATCCAGAATGATCAAATAGAAAAAAAGAAAAGATATCCTTTTATTGATTTAAAATACTTATCTCTACAAACACTGGACAAAGCCCTAATCTTGAAAAGGTATATCTTTATTGTATTGCTAGTCATCATAGTTACTGCTTATAAATAACTTTAAGGAAATAAAACAGATATATGTTTTTTGTGTTAAAGAAACCCCTCACATTTGTATTTTACAGGATGCAGAGGAAATCCAATCCTTTAAACTGAGATGGGAGAACTTTATGGTTGGTTTAGGTGTAAAACCACTTACAAGATCTTCAGAGTTGAAGAATTTGATAAGAATGGGTATTCCTAATGAATACAGAGAACAAATATGGAAAGGGTAATACTCTTCATTGATTACAAAATATAAGACATTTTTTTATGGCCCCACAACGAAGTTCGCAACGAAGTTGTCGGTGCCATATAGTTTTACCCTTGTCCGATATTCCGTAATTCCGTAATTCCTTAATTCCAAATTTCCGTCATTCCGCAACAAACCATTATACAGAGTTTTTTCTAAACACCTTCAGATGTTGGGCTGATTTTTGGTATGTGAGTTAACCATGATGAGTTACAGATCAAGTTTAAGTTTCGTTCTGCTCCACTATTTTTTGCCGAAATTACGGGCTTTGGACTTTGATAAATTGTTGAAAACCACAGTTATTCAGACTTTTTTTCTAAACACTTTCAGATATTGGGCTGATTTTTGGTATGTGAGTTACTCATAATGAGTTACAGATCAAGTTTAAGTTTTGTTCCGCTCTGCTAATTTTTGCCGAAATAAAGGGTTTTCAACTTTGAAAATGTTGAAAATCACAGTGATACAGACTTTTTTTCTAAATGCTTTCAGATATTGAGCTGATTTTTGGTATGTGAGTTACTCATGATTAGTTACAGATCAAGTTTTAAGTTTTGTTCCGCTCCGCTAATTTTTGCCAAAATTAAGGGTTTACAACTTTGAAAATTGTTGAAAATCACAGATTACAGACTTTTTTTCTATACGCATCCAGATTTTGAGCTGATTTTTTATATGTATGACTACCATCATGTTTGTGTCCACAAGTGTTATTGAAATTGCAGATTTTTGAACTTTTTGAGACGGGGTCATTCGTGTCGCTTTGACACATCTAGTTTATAAATATATTACCTGATTTAATAACCGTTACAGATTTAATTTATTGTAGAGATCATGTTTTATCAAAAAGTAGCATAGATCATTTATTTAAGGTATTACTTTTTGTTGTATTAGTTTATAACTAACTTATATGGTATGCCTCATGCTCATTCAATTGAACTATGCAATTGTCTCAAGTGTATTTAGTATCTGTTTACCATTTTTGTTTCAAAATCTATAGATTCTAAAATTTTATCCATTATTTCTAAGTTCTCTTCAATTTGATCTGGCTTTGTCTTTTTCATTCCAACATTGTTATTACCTGAAGTTCTATGTGTGGTGAAATTGAATGTGATTTTATATTTTTATAATGGAAGAACTTGACTTCTATGTTTCAGTTGTGTGAATTTTTATGTTGGAGAGACCAGAGACAAACTGGGACCAAATTATTATAAGGAGTTAGCTAATAAAACAAAGAATGCCTCCCTTAGTCCAGAAACAAAACAGGTGTGTATGGTTTTATATTGGGTTCACATGCCAAGAAATGTATCATCCCCTAAAGGTCACGCATGCATTCCATATTTAAAAGAAGACATTGTTTTTGTATTGAATTTATGTCTGGTAGAGACAAAAGCTTGTAATGCAAAATATCCTGCACTAACTTGTGAAAGGAAGAATGCATGATAATAATTCTTATACTGTGTGTAGTAGCAAGACAGTTTACTAGTATATCTTAAAAAAACATTTATATCAAGTTTTTGGATCTTTAAGCCAGAGATGAATTTTGTTATTGAAATGGGACACTTCTGCATGTGCAGTAGATTGTAATTGCAAGTCCTTGGATTAAAATAAAGTTTGATAATCTTTTTACATAACTTTTCTAAGTAACCAATTTTCATAACTTTTTGGATTAAAAAAAAATCTTTTCGATTTTGCTTTTTCACAGACTTGTTTGATAGCTTTTGTGGGTAAATATTCTATGTAACCAGTTATAATCTACCTTTAAAGATCCCTCCACCCTAAGGGTGACAGGTAAGTCTCAATCTATTCAGGTTCATTGTATCTCCTAGTATGCTAAATAGCTGATCTACTACTCATTGGAGATTGATTATAGATTTACCCTTGGCACTTTAGCTTCCTGTACCAGTAAATTTAAGAACCATGAAAATGTAAAGTAAGTTTTTTTAACCATATTTAACAACCGAATTCACATGAAATCTTAAACCATTGTTTTTATCTTTTTTTTTCCAGATAGAACTTGATCTTCTAAGAACATTACCAAACAACAGACATTACGAGAGTATTGAAAATGAAGGCATAGAGAAATTACGGAAAGTTTTGTTAAGTTATAGCTGGCATAATCCAAGCATTGGTTATTGTCAGGTAAGAAAACTAGTGGTATATAATGAAGTTATCAGTTTTGTGCTTTGGTATAAAGACACATTAGGTCACAAACTTTGATTTATGTAAATTTTCATACTCCTGATACAAAAAATTGTAGCAGGTGGGAGAATTTTTTAAAACTATTTTTAGAAACTCCTTACAATGAACATAACTAAAGGTTATTAAGATTCTTTGAAGTTTCTTCTGAAATAGATACTGATTAGAAAGATAATTTGTATCCTTATTCATTCTTTTCTTGCTAGGGTTTAAACAGATTAGCAGCAATCAGTTTATTATTCCTATCAGAAGAGGAGGCATTCTGGAATCTTGTAGCTATTGTTGATTTTCTGATGCCAAGGGATTACTACAGTAAAACTTTATTGGCTGCCCAGGTTGACCAGGTAAGTTTTGCAATGATCTTAGTGTACAGTAACAACTTTTGATATCTCTTTGTCCAATGTTGGTTTTCTGATGCCGAGGGGTTACTACAGTAAAGCCTTATTGGCAGCTCAGGTTGACCAGGTAGGTTTTACAGTATTTTACTTCACCTGATCTGATTGACATGTAACAACTATTGATATCTCTTTGACCAGTAACAACTATTGATATCTCTTTGACCAGTAACAACTGTTGATATCTCTTTGACCAGTAACAACTATTGATATCTCTTTGACCAGTAACAACTATTGATATCTCTTTGACCAGTAACAACTATTGATATCTCTTTGACCAGTAACAACTAGTCTTTTAGTAATCTGTAAACTTAAAACCACTTGGCACGTTGAAATGAAACAAGTAAGATAAATCTTTCGTTATGTCCTTTAAGCACATTATAATTCATCTTGTTATCAAAAAAGGCCACAGTATACATAGCTTATCAGTAGTTTTCTTTCTTTTCTGAAACTGTTAAGCTGGATAAATAATCCTCTCAAAATCATATTTAAAACACAGGTAACCTTTCCAAACAGCTGAATCTATGATTTCATAATCTTGGGAAATTAGTGATATCAGATCAAATTCTGTGAAGTCACTTTCTGCTTTCAAAATCCTGATTTTATTTTCTGGCTCAATAGAATAAATGGCAATGTCACCACATCTACTGATAGAATGACATTTGAGAAATATTCTCAATATGTTATCTTTTAAATAAAGGCAACAGTAGTATACCGATATTCAAAACTCATAAATCGATAGAAAAAAAGAAATCCAGGTCACAAACCAAAACCGAAGGAAACGCATTAAATATAAGAGGAGAATGACGACACAACATTAAAATGTAACACACACAGAATCGAACTAACCATTAGACAAAATCCGTTGAAAATAACAAATATACATGTAACATAAAAACTAAAAACATGAATTTGGGATAGAAAAGTACCGTGACACGTCTTATAATAATGCGAATTCACACTCAAATACAAGAGGAAACAAACGACACAAAAGAAACACAACATTAAAATGTAACGCACACAGAAACGAACTATAATATAACAATGACCATATTCCTGACTTGGTACAGGACATTTTTTAAAGAAAAAAATGGTAGGTTGAACCTGGTTTTGTGGCATGCCAAACCTCCCGCTTTAATGGCAATGTTAATTATAACATTTATGCAGCTTTGTTCAAAGATGGTTCCATCATGCACATGAAATGTTCAAGACCACTTTTAGTTGTGGGATCATCATATCCAAGTTCATTATCACAGCACCTGTTGAAGGATTGAAAATGGAAAACATATTTTGTTTCCTGATGTCATCTTTTGAACCACGATTCAATCTTTTACCAATTTTTTTTTATACTACTAAGACCCCCATTGATTTTGAGGACAATCAACAAGGGTCAATGTCACAGGAGCAATTAATAAATTGAAACTTGGTAAAAAAAATATGGTTTCAGCAAAATATCTGTTGAACCATATGCCATATGTTCTCAAACTAAACTAGAGAATGCTGTTGGGAAAAAACAAGACTCTAATCATATCTTGACCTATCTTTGATGGTTTAAGTGGCTTTTTATCCCTCACAAGAATTTGCCAAATTGTCAACACACTTTATTCATAGTGTTGTGTATTTCAGAAGAATACATTTTTGTGTCTATTAGATTCATATGATTTTGATTCTATATTGCAGAGGGTTCTTAAAGATTTGCTTCATGACAAGCTACCAAGACTATATAATCACTTTGAGCAGTTAGATGTTGATATTTCCTTGTTTACATTCAACTGGTTCCTGACAATATTCATAGATAATATTCCAACTGGTACATTCCTACGAATATGGGACTCATTCTTATATGAAGGGAGCAAAGTAAGTAGTTTAGGTCAAAGATGTAACCAAAAAAAAAAAATAAATAATTTTAGAATTTCACACATTTTTTTCAGCAGTTTTTTTTATGTGTAAATGAATCCAGATACCTCATAATTATTACATTTTCTAATAAATTAAATTATTTATACACTCAAGGTAGTTGTTTTATTTTAGGTTTTATTCAGGTTTGCTGTTGCCTTTTTTAAAAGTGTTGAGGAGGATATTTTGGAAAAAACAACTGCCCTACAACTGAACCATTTCATGAGAGTAATGGGAGACAAAATGAACAATCCAAAACACATATGTCAGGTACCAAGTTTTTATAGTACTAATATTCACACAAATCTATAAAGACATGTCATACATTGAGAGGGGAAAACTTAAGGTAGATACATGGTATACCGCCATCTTGGATTGTACAATCACAGTAAAAAATCGGTCTAGTTATTTGCCTTCATCTGCAAATTTGGAGACAGATTTGCAATTTAAAGGTTAGACTGTTTAACTATATAAAGAAAACTTGGTAATTTATTGTATAACTCAAAATATTTAAACAAATATCGTTTTTTTTTGCTTTTAGAATCTTTTTTTTCAAATGGGCCATTTAAGGGAAGATAACTCTTTTAGTAAACAATTTATACTGGACTGATAGGGAAATTTTTTCTTTTTACTTGTAGCAAGAAAACAAGTTCGGTGACACCATTTTTTCTTTTTATTTTCTTAAAATATATTACAAAAACTATCTTTTCACAATTTATTTCAAAATTCTATCTCATAGATTTTTTTTTATGCACACAAATGTGTTTTTCCATGAACAATCTAACCAAATTTAGGCAATTTTCAACGACTCATAGCAAGAAAAATAGCACGGTGACCCATACTTTTTATTATATTTTTGAAAAGAGCATAGTAAAATCTTCATTTTGGCTAAGTATAAAAAAATTCTGTCTCAAAAAATATTTACTTCTACCTTAAGGGCATACGATACAGTTTTGATCCTGTATTTACAGTTTGATGAAAATTTCCATATAGGCTATTTTTTGCCTGATTAAATCAAATATGTAATAAAAAATATACCTCCATGTGCTACTTTTTGAGTTCAAT
This sequence comes from Mytilus galloprovincialis, assembly GCF_965363235.1. NCBI lineage: Eukaryota > Metazoa > Mollusca > Bivalvia > Mytilida > Mytilidae > Mytilus > Mytilus galloprovincialis. The sequence goes on from NC_134838.1 coordinate 86,589,739, forward strand.
TAGGTCGAAATTTTGTATATTTGCTCAAAATTCGGATTTGTGTCCGTATTTTCCCTTTCGAATGCAAGCCATAACTTTTTTGTTTTAAAAGATAAACAAAAATTGTTTTTTGTTAAATAATTTGTAATTTCTGCATTTTATAAGTATTCTAAAAAAAAAGTGCATTTTTTGTTCAGAAATAACTCATATTTATCAAATGGTCATGAATTGAGAAAACAACGTATGTTTTTACTGTATATTTATCAAAATTAAAAAAATTGCACTATTTACAGTTTTATAAAATTTGGTCCACATAATCTCCCTGTAAAATGAAACAAAATGTTGTTTTAAAAAATAGGGGTCCATGCACTCGTTTTCAAATTAAATCAGTTTGAATGATAAAAATCAGTCGAAAAATGCATCTTTTTCCAATATGTCATAGTTTGACGTCGCGAAAATAACATTTTACTTTAGCAACGTCATTACCTCCCCTGTAACTGTATCTGTAACTGTAAGGAGAAAATCATGGTAGGGAAGGCTCACTCATCTACCTTGAATTCATCCTCTTTCTTTTCATCAGTTTCATGCACATTTCCCCAAAAAAGTATAATAGAACCAAAATTTACCTCAAATAAATTCCTCAATAATCTAGAAATCCTACTTCCACTTTCCTATTTGATGCACCAATTAATTTCTGTTAAGTTAGAAACCTTAGTTGCAACAAAATAAGACTTGGCTTATAGCATGAAGAATGCTGTAGGAAATCTTTTGTAAACCATAATGAAGATCTTACCAAATCTGGTTTAATTGGCCCATCGATATAGGAAAACCCCTATTGACCTTTAGTTTCTTGAGCTATCCTCCTCCTGTTTATCCAGGCGAGTCAATAGATAAATAATATATGAAATAATAATATTTTAGTATTTTTTATTTCAGCTTGCCTTTAATTGGATCAATCCATTTCCAATGAGGATGATAAGTACCAGAAGACAATTCCATCTGCAGCATGTTAAGGTAACTAACAACGTTATGTTTAGGTCTGTTCCATAAAAGTTATTAGAGGGGTATTAAGTATGTGAAAGTAGTTTTTCTTTGTTTTTTGTTTTGAGTGGTTTTATTTAACTTTTTTTTAACTTTTGGTGTGCAGCATTTGCTACTCCTGTTTGGATTGATAGATATCTATAAATTAAACTAAACCATCTCATTTATAACCTTATAAAGTTATAGTTTCTAACTTTAAAATTCAAGGTAAAATATAAAAAAAAAAAAAAATTAAGATAAATTTTGTGCAAGTATTTCAATAAAAATTTATGTATAGATACTATAGATGATGATATGGTAGTCAAATTGATTCTCAATGACAAGAAATTATTCAGTCATAATTTGAGTTTAAAATATTTAGTTTTTTAACCGGATTTTTGTGACAAAAATGTCGGTTATTGATTTGGGGATGTACGGCGGGCGGCCGGGCGGCCGGGCGGCAATCAAATGTTGTCCGTGCATTAACTCATGAACCATTCAACCAAAACTTTTAAAATTTTAATATGTTATTACTGACAACTATACGAAGGTCAAGTTTAATAATGGCGATTTTGACTTTTACCGTTCAGGAGTTATGGTTCTTGAAAGATTGAAAAATGGAGTTTCCAGTCGTGTCCGTGCATTTACGCATGAACTGTTCTACCAAAGCTTCCCAAATTTTATAATGTTGTTACTAATGACAGAATGGAGGTCAAGTTCAATAATGACGAATTTGACTTTTACCGTTCAGGAGTTATGGTTCTTGAAAGATTGAAAAATGGAGTTTCCAGTCGTGTCCGTGCATTGTTGCATGAACTCTTCTACCAAAGCTTCTAAAATTTTAATATGCTGTTACTGATGACAAAATGGAGGTCAAGTTCAATAATGACGATTTTGACTTTTACCGTTCAGGAGTTATGGTTCTTGAAAGATTGAAAAATGGTGTTTCCAGTCATGTCCGTGCATTTTCTCATGAACCATTCAACCAAAGCTTTTGAAATTTTAATATGTTGTTACTGATGACAAAATAGAGGTCAAGTTCAATAATGACGATTTTGACTTTTACCGTTAAGGAGTTATGGTTCTTGAAAGATCGTAAAATGGCGTTTCCATTCACGTTATTGCATTTACTCATGAACCATTCAATCTAAGCTTTTCAAATTTTAATATGTTGATACTGATGACAAAATGGAGGTCAAATTTGATATTGACGATTTTCACTTTCACCATTCATCAGTTATGGTTCTTGCCAGGACACAAATAGATGTTAATAAATCCGGTTTGCTGTCGTTGTGACAGCCTCTTGTTTTTAAAAAGTAATCATTTGAGAGAAACATTGTTTGCCATAACAAATTGATTTCTGAGCCATTTATGTAATGGCCACCAAAATACATTATGCTTGGATTTTTATCAAAACTTTATATTGATAGAGAACAGAATCTGAATTTATTCCTAATTTAAAATTGATGAAATTCAATTGCTTTACTTACGCAAGTTAATTATTTGTTGCTGTGCCTTCACACAAAAATTTTCAGTTTGGCTATTACTGACGGGTGGTTTTCTAGCTTATTGATTTTCTTTATGATATGTTTCAGAATGAACTAGCTGAACTGGATAGAATGAGAGGTAATTTACGGGACAACCAGAGATGTGGTGGAGATCATGATGATAGTAGCGGTGATGATCAATGATTTATTCATGAGACAACCAGAATTGTGGTTGAGATCAGTGATTTATCCACTAGACAACCAGATTTGTGGTTGAGATCTTGAATAAGTTAATCAAAGATATAAATTTTACAAATTACACATCAGGAACTGATGAAGTAATATAAATTTAACCGTTCACCGCCACATGTTACGAATAATAATGAGGCTATTTAAATCAATTTACCGTTACAAAAAGAAGATTTTAAAAAGAAACAAGTATTTACTCTTGATCTTCTTTATACTACTGATACATTTTGATTTAGACATACCTGTTAAAATGCTACATCACTTCTGTTTGTTTCTATTTTTAAAGTCATATAAACCGGTGTGACAATTTTGTTTCAAACCAGGAAGTTATTTGATAGGAAAACAACGCACACGTTAACGGAAAAAATATGGAAAATTTCCGGAAACTATACTCAAAAGTCATTTATTGCTAGATGATATATATAGTATTCTTTTCTATTAATATATATATAGGTAATCAAATAAGTCTCGCTGATATTTACTTGTTTATTATTTCATGCTGATAATTCTACAACTTAACTGTTAGATTATAAGACTAATGTTGATTTAAGATATTAATGCTTACCTGAAAACAACCCTGGAGTTCTGGTATTAACAAACAGGGACTCTTCACTTGTATGCTGGACTAGTGAGGTATATTGTTAACAGCAGAAAGTGCAATTTGTTGTTGAATAAAAAAAAAAAAAAAAAAAAGAGATCTTGATGATAGTAGCAAAGATGATCAGTGATCTTTAGTCAAACATACAGTATTTATTTTCATTGTAATTCTAGTTTTATGCTTTACTGTTCAGAATTTGTGTTACTGTGAATTTAAACTTTTTTCGTTGGATACCAAATTTCATGGATATAGGTAAACCACAAATTTAAATGTAAAATTTAACATAGTGGAAATTTTCTATTATTATACTTCATGATAAAATGCCATATTTTGATACAAGGGTGTTAATTTACTCTATCACATGGCTGAGAGGGTGACAATTTTTTTTAATGTTACCATCTCGTCTAGACCAATCAAAAATCGATAGTTTAAAGGACAATGAATTGAATTTACATAAAGTAATTAAATACAATGCTAAAGTTCTACGTTTTGGCTCAGATTTTATTATTTGACTGTAAAAAGAAAAAAAGAAAACATCTTGCTTAACTTTTGTTGTTATTTCTAATACCTGTAACGTTGTTATGTACGTGACGTCATAGAAAATACTTTAAAAAAAAAATCTGTAAAAGATTATAATGATAGGACATTCAGTAAAATAGATTAAATAACACATAGCTGAGAGGGTGATAGAGCAGATTGGTTCCCCTCTAAAAAGCATTTTCAACCTTGGCTTCGCTGCGGTTGACAATATTTTCTCGGGGTAATAATCTACTCTATCACCCTCTCAGCTATGTGTTATTTATATATTGACATATATGCAGGCTTTGGAAAAATCATCATATCAAATAGCCACAAAAATACATTTCTCCCTCAATCCACCAAATTTGCTAGTCACAAAAAATAAATGATTTCACAGTATGCGATAACTATTTAGTAAAAATTTGGTGCAATATGTTTTTGTAATGTCAGAACAAATTATATAATTATTTAAAGTTGTTTGTACAAAGCATTTATTTTGTTTTTGCAGAAAAAATAACTAACTTTTTACATGCTATTTAGTTACATGAACGTGATAACCCTGAAAGTCGTGAAATGATAAAGAGAGAATAACTATATCACAAGGAGTAGGTTGTACTAGCAATGACATTATTTCTTCAAGCATCTGTCGGTCTTTCTGGCCATGTTTTTTATGCCCCACCTACGATAGTAGAGGGGCATTATGTTTTCTGGTCTGTGCGTCCGTCCGTCCGTTCGTCCGTCCGTCTGTCCCGCTTCAGGTTAAAGTTTTTGGTCAAGGTAGTTTTTGATGAAGTTTAAGTCCAATCGACTTCAAACTTAGTACACATGTCCCCTATGATATGATCTTTCTAATTTTAATGCCAAATTAGAGTTTTTACCCCAATTTCACGGTCCACTGAACATGGAAAATGATAGTGCGAGTGGGGCATTCGTGTACTGAGGACACATTCTTGTTTTACATATTATGCAACTTCTGTATAAATAATGATCACTCCTCTTAAATACAGCAGATGTATAATATTTGATATCTAATTTGTAATTTAATAATGTTGAGTTTCCTTGTAAGTGATTTTCATATCTACCAAGCAGTCACATACTATTTGACACAAAAGTTGGAACGCCTCATAATTTCTATTTCATTGTTCTAGCTCTAGATAAATTTAAACTGAACATTCAGATAATTTGATAAAAGATTTCTAGTCCAGGTTAAAATCAAAGGCAGTTTAGTGTATAAATAAATGTATTTAAATCATTCCTATACTCTATAATTTATAGTATTGTTGACTATTATTGTTGTTGTACATAAACTTAAATATTGTTGATTTAAATTGTTTTTGTTATGTTTTAAAACTATTGAATAAGCATTTGTGTATATATTAGAATTGTTCTATACTGTGGTTGAACTATTATTAGTAAGATATTAATTTTTGTGGATATCATACTAATTATCTGTAGACCTGTTTGCAGAATTTTTCAAAACTACAAAATCAAGTACCTACAAAACTATGATTTTTATGCAAACCAAAAAAAAATTGTACCAAGAATAAATAATTCATAAGCAGAATAGACTTTTTAGAAATTAGTATTTTGTAAGACTCTAAATAATAGAGAGTTAAATCTACAAATCGAATTTAGATATGGAAAATCTAATTTTGTTATTGTGATAATTACAGAAAGCTTTAAGTTATACAATTGAATTGAGGTATACATGTAAAGGTAGTTAATTTGACTGAATGTGTGTAATGAAGTGTTATTGGTGCAATATATATATTTATATTTTTCTACTATAAAGTTATTTTACAATATTATATTTGTTTTGTGTATATAAATATGATGTTAATTTTTTATTTATTATGATAATTTCAATTAATGTTTTTGTATTTATAATGATTTGTTTAAAATGGTGCTTTCATTTTCTGTTAAAATTCAATATAATATAATACTCAATTAAAAATGCAAAATAACTTTTATATTACAATGTTCTAAATGGTACTATCGTTTTTTCTCAAATTCTATTTACAATACTCCAATGAAAAACCATATCCTTGAATAGTGTTGCTTTAAAATGGCACTCTCAAATCACAAGTAATATTTATATAGTACCATTATGTATGTACATTTGTAAGTAAAAGGAAAGTAACTATGGGAAATAGTTGATTGACATTGATACCTCCTTACTGAAGAGTGTTTTTGAACATCATTAGCTATGTTGTAGGGTTCATAAAAATTAATATGTAGGTTACACAAAACCTTATGAATAAGTTAACAGGGTTTATACTGGATACAAGACAACTTTGAAAACAACTTTCAAACCAACACCGTAACCTGAATTTTTGCTCTGACTAAGATAGAAGGGGGCATTATGTATACTGATCTGTGCATTAGTAAGTCTGTACAATATCAGGTTATAGTTTTTGGTTAAGGTAGTTTGTAATGAAGGTGTTGTGGTAACATCAACTTAAAGCTTAAGTGCACATTTTCATATAATGTGAACTTCATCTGAAATGATATACCAAATCAGTGTTTACCTCAATTACATGGGTCACTGAACATAGAAATGTGAGATTGGGAAATAATTTCATTCTCAGGTTCGAGTTTTAAGTTAGTTAATCATGAAGTTTTGGGCACACCAACTTGTTCATTTAAATTACATGACAAATTTCAATTTTGACCCAGATTTCACAGTTCACTCAACATGGACAGGAATGTGCAAGTGGGCATGGTGTTCCATCTCAGTTGTATCTTGAGTAATACCTAACAATCCATTTGTGGTAGGTTGCAGAATTTCTGCAATCAAGCTGATGTTAAAAGTAATATATCATACCAAAGTTTATTGTGAATACTTTGACCATATTCAAAGAAAGAAAATTTGGATCAGCTTTGACATTAGCAATAACTTGAAGATAATAAATTTCAACCTATTTGCCAAGGAATAATGACTGATTTTTTTAAAAGCAACCTATATTTCACGAAGACAACCCTAGTATGTTAAAGAGACATATAACTGTAAACCAACTAATTTCATAACCTTTTATTTCCTCAGAGGTAGAAAAATAACTTGACGCAATGATTTAGTCTAAACTTTTTTTGATTTAACTGATGAATAATTGTTTTTGTGTTAGTAAATGATTCAGATAAGCGAAGACTCTTTGAATCTTAAGTTGTGATAATTTGTTTATTTTAAAGTATTGTTATTTTATGTTTTGTAATTTTGTAATTGTATTTTTACAAAATAATACATTTCTACAACTGTTCACCAAAGATTTGAATAGAAAGAATTATGAATCCATAATCTCTGCCAGTTACAACTTTGTATCATATTAATTGAACCTTGCCAATAAAGTCATGTGTATTTTTTCTATGTATTATTTATAATGCATGTGTATTGATTAAACATTTTAATGTAAACAAAAGTGAAGCAAGTAAAACATTACAGGATAACTAAGGTTAGGTAATAAAGACAAGACAGAAATCCTGAGAACATTACAATGCAGTGACAAAATTATTTGAGACAAACATACATGATGTCTATCATTGAAGACCACATATATATTTTTTTCTCACTTAGAGCAAAAGTTTCATATGAGCTATTGCTATCATTTGGTTTCCTTTGTTCATCATTGAGGGACCTCCTTGGCCAAGTGGTCTAAGTTGTTCTACTACTGTAATCACTAGCCAGTCAGCACTGAGGGTATGAGTTCAAACCTGGCTCTTGCGGGTGCACTCGGACTCCAATCTTAATTTACTAGGATTGTCAGTTTTCCTATCGAGGACTGTGGTATTTTTCTGGGCACTCCAGCTTCCTTCACAAATTAAAACTGGGCGCCCCAATATAGCGTAAAAGTGGCACTAAAACACCAACAATCAATTGTTTATCATTGTGTCAGTCCATTGTGGATGTAACCTTTAAAAAATTCTTCGCCTTAAAAACCAACAATTTGATTTGAACCATACTGGGTGTGAATATTTTTATTTAATAAATTATGTCCAAGATTTAGCCCTATATTTTGACCTTTGAATAAAATAGAAGTTCCTATAAACTTTCCGTTCTGGGATATTATTTTTCACGAAACTTCATGAAGTGTCACAGTTTTAGCCGCATAGGGAGTTCCTAATAGAAAATGCATTCTTTATATTTAAAGAAGTACAACCTTAAGCAGGTAAACTGACTGGATAAAAATTAGTAGCATATAATGATCTATCTACTTCCCAGAAAAAAACAGAAACCTAGTTATGGCATTATTGCTTTTACAATGCACTTTTAGGAAATTTCACAGTTGATGGCTATTTTCTTGAAAACACTAGCTGATCATTTCTTGTAGGATTTCAAATAATTCAACACAACTAAAATTGTCCATTGACTCCTTGTAGAATGTATTGTCTGTCAATGACCATTTTCACTTATTTGGTTTTGTGACTGTCTAAAATCCTGAAGATTATGATAGATGGAATCTTTTTAAACACCATAATTGATCGGATGATTATCTAAAAATAAATCAACATGGACAAAATAATCAGTTGATACCTTATAGGAGTGATGAATTATGTAATTCATAATTGGCATTATCTGTGAAAGCAATAGTAGAATAAGAGAAACTCCAACCAACAATAATTATCAGCAAGACATGATCTTAAAGAAAATGAAAGATGGAATTAGTCAATGGACTCCTTTTTGGGGTTGACTGACCTTTTCACCTGTTCCAAGTCAGGAATCTGATGTTCAGTGGTTGTCGTCTGTTTATGTGGTTCATAAGTGTTTCTCGTTTTTCTATAGATTTGACTGTTGGTTTTCCGGTTTGAATGGTTTTACACTAGTAATTTTTGGGGCCCTTTATAGCTTGCTGTTAGGTGTGAGCCAAAGCTCTGTGTTGAAGGTTGTACCTTGACCTATAATGGTTTACTTTTATAATTTTTTACTTGGATGGAGAGTTGTCTCATTGGCACTCATAAAACATCTTCCTATATCTATTAAAATAAAATAAAGTTATCATAAAATGTGTAGAATTTTAGACCTACTGCACCATGATGTGAAGATTTATAGCATTAAAATAAATCATTTAGGCAAAATATACCAATTTTATTTGAAACAATTCATCTGAAATAAAAATCAGTTACAACCAACATTTCAAACATACAGAACTTAATTCATAGTAAATTGTATTACATTTTTGTATTACATTGGTTGCAATGAATTACATTGATTTCCCAGTTAAATAAAAACCGATAATTTCACATGTGAAATAAACGTGGTTATTTCACTCTCTGACGTCATACAACAATAGGCGTTGTCAAGACATTGGTAACAGTGGATAAAAACAAATTGTGAATGCCTAGAAAAAAAGATATAGTTCCTTACATGTTTTACATTAATTTCTTTAAAAAAACCATTTGCCAATGTAATAAAAAGAATAACTAATTAAAGAATTCAAATATCGAAAACTATTCAACTCATGACCGAACAACTTTGATAATTAACTATTGCGCTACGCACATTTGTGAATTAATGTGTTGTTCGGTCACTCGTTGAATATTTTTCTCTATTTGGATTCTTCGATTAATTATTCTTTAATTATTACAATATCATGAGAGTTAAGCTAATAGTAATTACCTTATCAACTAAAAAGCAAATTTTCATATTTTAACCCCTGGGAGGGGCATAACTCATTTAAAGTATTTGATGCAACAGCTAAATTAAAACCCAAAATGTTTTGATGATTAGTAGTTATGTTCTGATATTATCAGGACTTATACCAAAGCACTTACATTATCAATAATAAACCATTTTTACCATATTGTGACATTCATGGGGTTTAAACTTGAAAAGGTACATTTAATCAGTGAAAACCATATTTGACCTTCATTAAGTTAGATATAGTACTTAAGCCCCTTCAAAGTGAACTCAAATTATTAAATGGAAAACATTGTTTTTACATGAGACAAATTTTGCAATAGTTTGCTTAATAAGCTTAGAGCAAAAGTGTTGCCCACATTGTTTTTTGGTAGTGAATAGATACAAAATACAATTACTGTTAAATATCTTTTTTGGTGAGAGTTGTGCTCTATATTAGTATTGAATTTTCTGTCATTTTAAAGCGGTATTACACAATAAACTGATTTGATTCTGAAAATCAGAGTAATCTATTTTAGAAATAAGTTATCAAAGGACTGTAATTCCAAAAACATACCAAAAACCGTTTCGAAAAAATTTAAAAACAAAACAATAATATTTATAATCAGAAATTGTAATATAAGTTCAAACAACCATATTCGCATTAACATATACACAATTTACAAACTTGTCACAAAAATGACAAAGTTATTGTTATCAACTTTAGATATACAATGCTACACAACGTTTATATCACCATACTGAAATAAAGGTTAACTTTATATGTGCCCATAATAATGCTTAACCATCTGTTCATAAAAAGGTTTAAATTGGCAGTTTATCTTAGCATTACTGAGTGCATATTGTTTTTCTTATATACATTTGGCACTTTTCACTCCTTTAATGTTCTGTTTTTAACGTGTCATTGAAGTATAACTAGCACCTTGAGGAACCACCACTGTGGATTGAATATTTTTTGTTGGATACAAATTTCCATGGATTTCGTTGGTATAGGTAAACAATAAAATCAAATGCTCAATGAAGAACAAATTTTCTATTTGCATTTATACAGACTTTGGCAAAACCAAAAAAACAAATACTGGTATCCTCGAAAATGCAATTTTCCCTCAGTCCTGGGAAATAAATCCACAGTATTTATCACTCAGTCTTATCATAAGACTTGAGGTTTAAGTGCTCCCTCATTGCCAGTTTATCATCAGACAGCAGGTTTAAGGGCTCCTGCATTTGCCAGTTTATCTGCAGCCTCATTCCCAGGTATTCCTTTGTGTCCTCTAACATGGACCTTGTAAAAAAATAAAATTATGGCACTTTATTCATTAAACAATTTCACATTTCAAGTTTCAGTGGAATATACAGGGTGTGGATAAAGGACCTTATTTGGCCAATTTTTTAATGAAATTTGTATTTTTGAATTTAGATTTTCATTTTATTTATGCATACAGCAATGAGACAGCAATCTAATGATGACATAGCAAAAGACATCAAGAGGGCAACATACAATCTTCAACATTACACAGGTGTCTTTACTTGTCAGATATATTTTTGAAATAGTTATCTGACTAGCAAATATATACTGCATGCAGGATTCACCAAAATAATTAACAACAATGAACCACACCTCTTACATTAATATTTTCTTAATTGTTGCATATTGGCAATATTGCTGACTTGATACATTTAAAATTTGCAATTTGAATCAAGTCTAGAGGCAGAAAAGATTGGACTCTTGTTATCTAATGATCAGCATTTTCTACACATTATTTGATTATTTTTTTTTAAATTTAAGTCATTATACTTTTTATCAGAGTGAGTCTCTCATCACAATACTGTCTGACAGAAAACTGCAGAAAATGCTGTTTTATTTAGAACAAATGTTAGACATACCCATTTCACATTAATTCCTTGTAGTGAAGATTCCAATTCTATAAAATCATCTTTATTAATGACAGGCTGACCTGTACTCAGTTTCCAACCATTCCTTTTCCACTTATGTATCCAACTTGTTATACCTAGAGGTTAGTAGAACAAAACATGTTTCATTGTAAAATCCATATAGATTATACCTACAATCTCAAACAATAACGGAAATGCAAAATTTAACATGAAATTCGTCACAAAATAATTTAAATTTATGACCTTGAAATATAAAAAAACTTACAACATAAATAACACTGTAGCAGTAAAAGTAATGTGTAGGATCTTCAATTTGAAAAAAGATGCACACATTGTTATTCGAAAGCTTGAATTATATGTCATGAAACAACCTTTTGACTGAGTGCTGACCTATATTCAAGGATACACAATCATATATGTGATCCTGAGGTTGGACATAACTCTTAACAAAGGTTTACTTTGATATAAGGTAATTCATACAATGAACCATGAAATATATGGAAACATAGTAGATGACAAACTTATTCAATAGTTAAATAACTGAAGGCTTAGCAATTATACTATTTTAAAATGCATGTTGAACCACTATCCTTATGCATAATTACCATTAATACAGAATTGACTGTCTGTCTTTAGGACTAGGTTTGTAATTCCTTTAGCTTTGGCCTGTTGGATAGCTTTTGCTGCAGCCTACAATGAGTAGAAAATTTAATTAAAATCAAATGTTCGATTTGCTCTGTTTGAATTATTTGTGGCATGTTTAAGATCTGAAGGTAGCATATTAGGGAGGAGGATGGGTTATTCATTTTTGTAAACTAAGAGGACAGGTTATCTATTTTCTGCACTTTTGAAGCAAGTTTTTACCTTTTCATTAATGCAAGAGATTGTTTATTTATTTTTTAAACTATATTTATAATATTTGAAAACAAACAATTCTTAAATTGTTTGTTTATTATAAATAATACATGTATAGTCAAGTAATTATGTACAACTTAATCAGAATTAATCCTCCTCCTCTGTAGAAATGAATCTTCTATATTCCAAACTGCATATATATTCATGTACTGCATACATACACAGTATTAAAGTTGGTTGAATCTAGCCTTTTATAAAAGTATTGGGAAACATGTTTAGGCAACCGGAGCGAGGCCAAATTTTTTTTGAAGGGTATTAATGCCATTGAAGGCCCAAGAAGCTATAGAACAAATGATGCAAAATCATGCTTTCAGGGTGTTCCCCAGACCCTTTCTTAATCTGAAAATGCAAGTTCTGTTTTAATAATTTTTTGACAATATTTTGGTCTCAAAGCAAAATGTATACATTCAGTGTAAGACGAAGTTTCTAGGGACAACATCAAAAGACCAATATGCATGATAAAGCAAAAATGTAATTCACATAGTTAAGTCTGTGGCTTCTGTGTTTTTTCAAACTCATGATCAAGTTAATAACAAAATTACTAAATTTCAAAAGGAATGCAACACTAATAGAATACAGAAGGGCAATCAATGAACAATAGACAAATACATGTAAATAAGAAACATTGATCCCGAAAAATCAGGGGCTACGTAAATGTTGAATGTTTACAATCAGATTGGTGCATGGAAAATGTTTTATACAGCCAAGGATTTTCTTCTTTGGTCAGTCTTTATTTTATAGCTGAGAGTGTAGATTTTACTGTACAAATTATCTGAACAGTCTTGCAGTCTGAAGGAAATCAATAGTAGGAAGCAATTAATGGACAAGACATACATAATATGTATACATTATTTAAAATATACTTGCATGTATTTCCGCTCTGTTATTTGTTTGTCTCCCTCCTAACCTTTCACTCAGATTACTGAAATAATATAACTGAATTTTGACATACTGTACAGGATTGACTCTTGGACTACTGGCAAGTAATTTTCATCATATGTTGTCAAAAATTTTATTTACTGATTGACTCAAAAACGAAAAAAAAATCCAAATCAAATTCATCAGCCCCCCCCCCCCCCCCTCCCCCCAACCATGGAAAGATTTCTATTTGTATCCATCTGATAAGTTAAAACTTTTTCAACTGATTTTCATGGTGTGTTTTTGTGTTGTACTGTTACAACACTGTCCCAGGTTAGGGGAGGGTTGTCAAATGAGTCTAACCCCGCCACATTCTGTATGTGCCTGTAATTAAGTGGTTGTTGTTTGTTGCTGTGTAATATATTTGTTTTTAGTTCATTATTTTGTACATAAACAAGGCCATATGTTTCTAGTTTAACTTGTGTTACATTTGTCCTTTCTGGGCCTTTTAAAGCTGGCTATGTGATATGGACTCTGCTCGTTGATACACAGCCTCAGGTAGAGTAATACATTTGTGTTAAGTATAACGGAAATAGCAGAGTTAGGCTTACAAGGTTCATGGACAGATAGACAGACAAAAATTTAAGTTAGTAAATTCAATTGTTTCACATCTTTTTTTATGGACCAGGATTGTTTCTGTAAGATCATACTCTGGTAGTGTTCCACAACTATGTTCAGCAAATAAGGAGTAGCAATAACAGCACATGGATACAGATGGGTGGACAAGGTGATTACTATATATCAACATATTAACACTTAAAATCTGACTTTGTTTGAAGGGGTATAGTGACTTTTTACTGTAAATTCTCAATAAGCATTACAAAAAGCATAATAATTTAAATACTCACTCGGGATGATTATCTCCCCAGTAGACTCCAATGCCAGCAGTGGCCCCTTTTTGGCCATTCCCAAAACATCCACCATCTGTATATACTGTTACACCTTCTTCAGAATTTGAACCTACAGGCATAAAACATATCAGAGATTAAACTGGACATATTTCCTATTGTTTCTTGTCTCACAATATTTATGTAAGGAAAACGCAATATAATATGTGACTAGATAGTAAATAAATTATAGCATTTAAAATAAAGATAAGAAAATAGCTTTTATCAAAATGTTTTTCAGAAAATAAACATAAGTAAGGCTCCAATGAGCTTGTTACTATGACCCTTTGTCAAATTAATGTAAATGTGGAATTACTGTAGCTTTTTTTGGTAAGTATAAAAATAGATCTGAATTGGATGGAAAGTTGTCTAATTTGCAATTATATCAGACTTCTTTGTTTAATAATTTACAGCTTGTACCAATAAAACAAAATCTTATCTCCCCTTTCTTGCAAATATTTTATATTTATGAATAAACAACAAATATTCTGTTTGTGTACCAAAAAGTTATTACCATAGAGTCAAATCTGATATACATTTTGTACAGTGTAAAAAAATCAATTACACATTTTCTTTAAAAATTTATATATTTCAGTAAAAAATGTGCAGATTTTAATTTCAGAAATATTTGACAGATCTGTTTTCCTTTCACACGTTTCCTTATATGGTCAAATATAATTTTCAAATCAATTTTCCAGTAAAAAGTGTGAAATTTATTACCCTTGCAAAAGCATGTATCTAGGGCAAATGCTCCATAAAAACAAAACTAAAGAACAAAGAGGACACAAAGGCATAGGAGAACAAAAATACATGTATATCATAATATTTTTTTGTGGGAAGAACACTTCTCATTGCTACATGAATTTTTGGTTGAAATGTCCACCCTGTAATTTCATACCTCCATCTGAGTTGCCATGTTTGAATCGTTTAGGATTGCTGCCATACTGTGATGATGAATGAGTTGAGTATGACCTTGATCCTCCAGGCTGTGTTGCACTAGATGGGTGAGATCGTTTGGATGGTACATGAGTTTTCTCGTAAGATTCTATCTCTTCTGATAACTGATGAACAACAGCAGACAGATGAGACACTTGTTCCTTCAGACTTGGTTTGTGAGATGAGGATGGTGCATTATAATAACTTGCAGATTTTTGGTAAGCTGGCTTGGAGGATGATCCTTCAATGAAAGAAATCATCAAAAATTATTTTATTCTATATAAAGATTTATGGGTAAATAAAAACCTTTTTGTGATTAAAATAATAAACTGTTATTACACTAGTAGAGATACATGTTTGTCTCGCCTTTTAGAAATTTTGGAAATGAAAATGTTGAGAAATTAAAATAGCAATTCTTTAACATGTAAGTAATGCAAATATTCAAAGTCGATGAACGATGACTGAAGGAACACCAACAACAACTAATCACTAAGGCGAGTTCATGAGTCCTGGACTCATCAAAATCTGTCTGGACTCACCATTTTCAAAACTGGTGAGTCCATAGATGCATCAAGATTGAAATATATTTCATCATTTTATAGCAAAGGTTTAAAATTATCTGAATTTAATGTCATTTCATTGCTCTGTTAGGTAAAGGAGACTACAATATTACATTATATTGCAATAAAATATTTTCTTCTTGCTGTTGATCTCATCATGGCTAAAATTGACGAGTCCCTGGACTCGCCTTCAAAAATCCTTAGTGAGAACAACAATATTTTAATTTCAAGAAAGTTACACAATTAGCTATAGCCTATATAACTAATCGTGAACTTCCCTGAGGCCCCAGGTGTAAACAATCTCCAATATTGGAAATATGGTATGCCAATGCTAATACAACTTCATACCAAATATCATTGACCTACCACTAGTGGTTCCCCAACTGACCTAATCACAAACTAATACGTTGTTAACCCTGCAGGAATCAGCATACATGTACCTATGTCTTGCTTTTTCACTACGCCAAAGCAAGACAAAAAGTAATGTATAATTTGGCTTTTCTTGATTAATATCTTAATAAGATTTCTTAAAATAGTGCAAAACTTTTTTATATTCCGAAGAATTTATAGTACAGATATCAAACTCCCAAAAGACTTTGGAATATGGATCAAAGACCTTTTGGTAAAAGGAAAGATCTCAGATGACAGGTCATTTTACCTAAAAGAATTACAAGTTTATTAAAACAAAAAAGTCTATATTAAGCATACCATTATTATTTGTATATGAGTTGCGTAATGGTCCACCACTTCCTTTAACAAAGTCCTCTGCTTCTTCTTGAGTATTAAATTTCTTGTAGCGTGCTTGTGGAAACTTGTCTACTTGTGACTTACAGGAGCCCCTATTAATACCAATAATTCAATAACATTAGCAAAAATTTAATAAGTAATTCATGTATATATGTACTTCCTCACTTAATTAACAAAAAAAATAACTAGTGGTTCCAGAGAGCCTGCATTGGTCAGATTAAAAAATATATGGCATTATATATTTATTTTCACCTTTATAGCAATGTCGTGAATGAATTAGGTTTGCTTATTTGTAGATCTTATATACAATGTAGCTGATCATTTCTACAAATGTAATGTTTTCTATCTGACCAGTGTAATTTTCAAGAATATATATGTAGGACTCTTAAGTGCGATGTGGACGCTAAAGTAAGATGGTTACGCTAAAGTGCGATGGTCTATGCTAAAGTGCGATGGTCTACACTAAAGTGCGGTGCCTACACACGCTAAAGTGCGATGGTCCACAAAAGTATAGACGTAATAAATGTTCTATGGATTATGACATGAACAGTCTTTTATACAAACAAAAAATGAACATGCCGAAAGATAAATGTAGAATATTTGATTAACATCTTTAAACCAAATGTCCATGGCTTACACAATTTAAACATAACCGTGCTTTGTCGGCTGAGGAAAATGTTTTTTTTTTGGGTGCTGAAAGAAGGACTTGTGTCCTGCAGTCGATCATCTTTTTATACAAAAGTATATGCATAAGTATCCTTTATCTTGTTTCTATTAGAAGTTAGCGGATACATTGAAATAATTGTTTATGTTGCAGTTTACCTTCCGTTTACTTTTTTGTAAAATAAAGTCGGTAAAATAAAGGTAGATGTTTCCATGCGTAAATCATAAATTGTCTGCTGAAAAATTAGTTTGTACATTGTAGGAAAATACAACCTGTATTTGTACTCGCTGCGAAAAAAGCTCAGAGAACATTGCATTTCTCTCTCATTTAAATTAAGAATGTTTTAAACAAATTAATGTTTCACAATAAAGGATTTGTATTTGTAATCTACAATGACGACTTTACAGGGAGTTATTCACATAAGTGATAGACTGTGTGAACGGCAAGCTACATCAATTATCAAAATATTTGATATCGGCACGAATTAAAAAAAAAAATCATATACAGGATATATAGATTTTTGTCACACCTAAATTACCATTTTAGCAATTGTTACGTTGTCGTTCATTCTTAATTTAGAATTAATCACCTAAGCCTAACAGTATTTATAAAATCTATCACACATATGTTATAAAACCTAAGCATACTAGCTTTTGCAAACAGACTATATATTAGCATCCGTGTTCTTTAACATTTTAAACTCTTTAACAATACCCTTTTGGTCCATCGCACTTTAACCTGATATTCTATCGTACTTTAACATGAACCAACAACCATCATACTTTAGCGTAGACCATCACACTTTAGTGTGACCATCGCACTTTAGAGTACCATCGATCGCACTTTAGAGTCCTACATATATATAAACAAGAATGTGACCCCAGTACATGGATGCCCCACTCGCACTATCATTTTCTATGTTCAGTGGACCGTGAAATTGGGGTAAAAATTCTTATTTGGCATTAAAATTAGAAAGATCATATCATAAGGAACATGTGTACCAAGTTTCAAGTTGATTGGACTCCAACTTCATCAAAAACTACCTTGACCAAAAACTTTAAACTGAAGCAGGACGAACGGATGTACAGACGAACAGACAGATGGACGAGCATACAGACCAGAAAACATAATGCCCCTCTACAATCGTAGGTGGGGCATAAAAAATTGGTAAAAATTGACATTTATATGTTATGACCGCTAGTTAATTAACAATTTGTTCATTATGACTTATTTGTATATTACTGACCATTTTTTTGCCATTTACAGTTTCTCTTTATCTATAGAACTGTTTGAGAAAAGCCATAAATTAAACTAGGGGCAAATACTTTTTTCTATGAGCCTCTTTAAAAGTGGACTCTCTCAAACCATGTGGACTAGAAAAGAAGGCATGACTAAAAACCTTTGTTGACCTTGTATTGCTGATAATGTTTTTGTTTGAAATTTCTTGGTATTTTTTATTCCAAAACACAAAAAAAAATAATTTAAAAACGATTATCATTTAAGGCAATCACTTGGATAGGTAAGTGACCAAAAGTTGGTAAAATTTGTTATTTAAGGGCAATAACTCCTTTAAAAAGTTGTCTGACAGTTTTAAAGAAAATTTACTACAATAATGGATATCAAAATTTTTGAACATTTATACTGCTTTCAGATGTTCTCTATATATACGTGATATAGCAGTTGTCATGATATTAGACCAAACGCGCTTTATACATTTGTTCTATTTTTAGTCATTTTGGTTGGCAGACAAGTGCATTGGATACATTTTTAAAACTACAACTGCAAGGATGATTTTGGTCAAGTTAGGTTAAAATAGGCCCAGTACATGTATATATATATTCAAAGGAGATTTTTTTTATAAAAGTTAACAACAAGGAACAACAACAATCCCCAAGTGATTAGAATACATGCATAAAGCTCACATGGCCTTTCAGGCCAGGCCAGGTGAGCTTAAACGAGCTTATGTCCCCTGACGTAAATATTGAACGTTAATTTTTTAATAAATAAAAAAAAATAAAAGCAAACCAAATAAACATTCCTGCCTACAGTAAAACATAACTCACTGGCTTCTTGGTTGAAACAGCGTTATAATCTAGTAGTTACAGAAATATTGACATGATCAAGGATTTAAAAAAGGGTTGGTGGCATTTCTGGTATTAGAGTGATACTTTGAAAAAGTCTTCATAAGGAAAGCCGTCCCTTGTCCTCTTAAATCCCACTGTGATAATCCCCTTGATGCCAGCAAGGATTTGCCAGTTACTGTTTTTTTATTTAAACAAGAGGCTCTCAAGTGCCTGGATCACTCACCTGTAAATTTTTTGCTTAAATCTTCATCAATGATTACTTTTGCTTTTCAATATATAATTATGAGTGGCTTTAAAAATAAAAAGCCATTTAAACGTTCATGGTCATTTGTGTCTGTTATATCAGTATGCACGGTTAGCCACTAGTCTGATGCCCCAGACTAGTATAATTTCATTCGGACTAGTAAGTTTTTGCTTAACTTTGTTTGGACAAAGAATGAAAATGTCAGAATATTGGTCTTCGGACTAGTAGTTCAAAAAGTTTTTGGTGCAGACTATATTTTCTTCAAAAGCATTTTTAAAGTTACAAAAGGTACAAAAAAATAAAAGCCCATGTGTAAATAATAAAATCTTTTTTTAGATGAAATATTTCTGTATGGCCGAAATCTTTTATTACATGTCCAAAACGTCCAAGGCCGAACTGGCTCTATGGCCGAAACGACTTGTTTCCAAAAGGGGTGTCAAAAAAATTAGCCCAATACGACAACAACATAGCAACAAATGTATATACCAGTCTTTATATATTCCTGGATTTCTGCCAGTTCTAACAGCATAAAACGGCATCGCAAAGCCTTCTATGACTTGTCGAACTATCGCAAGTTGTGGCCGACTTACAAATACAAACTTTTGCGCTAGCATAAGTTTTTTACTTCCTCTTCCGGTGAAATTCTCTTCTTCCGTCGCCGCCATTGAACAAGGTTGTTTGAGATAACATGTCAAATCAAACTCAATTTTAATACCTTTTTATTCAACTTACACATTTGAAAAAGTATATCATGTGTTCAATATTAATTTACGATCGATATGCCATTACATTGCTCTCCGATGAAGAATTAAAAGAAAGATATTCACGGATTGAACCCCTTCTGTCCACGTTCTTTTTATTTTACTTGATGAAATTTTGCTTTAATGTTGGCATGTTGGGTACTATAGTCCTTTTTAAAGACACGTAGGTCCCTCAGTATCCTGACATATTAGACCGCACCGAAGGGTGTCCTCATCACGTCATAACTTCTCTAAACCAATTAATTATTCCATATATACATGTATATCGCATGTTTTAGTTATAGATCATCTTGTCTTGCATATTTAAGTATTTCCTTATGTACTCAATGTATGAAAAATATTAGCCTCCCTTTTCTTTAGGTGCCCAAAACAATTTTAACAATATGAAAGCCTGTTGAAAGATATATTCTGACACATTCTGAAAACATGTTATGATTTTTTTTGTCTGAACTGGGACTACTTAAAAAAGTATTCCTATGAAATCTTTATTAACAATAGAATTTGTTTCATACATAAATCATTTAACACGCTTTTATCACAGTGCATGTTGGTTCAAAATATTTCTTGGAAATTATTAGCTGCGGAACCGTAGCTCTTAGGTCCTTATGTTATTTTTTGACTCTTTGCGGACCATAGAGCTACGGATTTTTCCTATTTCAAAACGTTCGGAATTGCGACCCAGGTTCAGGTCGCACTTATTTCTCAAAAAAATATTGTTTATAATCCATGCAAAACTTGTCAATATATATAGTTCGTTTCGTTAGATATTTTTCTAGGATATGACGTACCTATTTATGTTTGAATATTCATTTCCTTAACACTATTATCTAATTATATCCATTTGTATACATTCTCCGCCTATTTTATTCGGCCATATTGAATCTCGTAGTGACGTCACGAGAATCAAGAAAAGATAACTCAAATATCCTCGATCTCCTATGTTGGAGGTGAGGAACGCCTATGAAAAACAAGAACAGATAACTCTTTTAGAAAAACACGTGTTGGTTTGTTTACTTATTTCTGAGCGAGAATCGAGTGTTTTCATGACTTTACAACATTAATTCATTCGAAATATTTAAATAGCTTGAAAGAATTATTTCCATTAGTATTTAACCTTAATTAAAGGTACTTTCATTCAAAAAGTCATGAAAATAAAATAAAAGACAACGCAAACAAACCAACACATGTTTTCCTATAAGAGTTATCTTTTCTTGTTTCTCGTGACGTCACTACGAGATTCAATATGGCCGAATAAAATAGGCGGAGAATGTATACAAATGGATATAATTAGATAATAGTGTTAAGGAAATGAATATTCAAACATAAATAGGTACGTCATATCCTAGAAAAATATCTAACGAAACGAACTATATATATTGACAAGTTTTGCATGGATTATAAACAATATTTTTTTGAGAAATAAGTGCGACCTGAACCTGGGTCGCAATTCCGAACGTTTTGAAATAGGAAAAATCCGTAGCTCTATGGTCCGCAAATAGTCAAAAAATAACATAAGGACCTAAGAGCTACGGTTCCGCAGCTAGGAAATTATATCCTTGTGAGTGACAACATAAGTTCAATAGACGACTATCAATTTTGTCCTTCATTGCGAGAAACTTGTCAATTATGAGCGCATTTATGACATCATTTACTAGATAGAGGGGATGGCCTGTATCCCTGTACTACTAATGTTTATCATATATCTGAGTTATTGTCATTGTGCAGGATAAATTAGAAATAATGTTTGTTCTGTAAGTACTTAATCACAATTCCTGAATGACAGCAGTGCTGAAGTTCAATTTGCTGAATAATTTGTGCAATACAGTAATTCCAACTACTCACTCAACATGGGAACTGAAAAGACGATGCCCCTTATCGCACAAATTATGTTCACTAAAACCTCAATCTTGAATGCATCGAACTTGTAAGTTGTCTATTTCATCTGAGATATGCGATGACATACTTTGTTTTGAAATAAGTTTCCCAGATTTCACAACTTGTGACAAGATCCTTTACTTAACAAGAATATAGAATACATTTTTGAACCAAACTCTGTAAAATATGATGGACTTAAATTCTAGAACATTAAACTGATGTTAAAGTGAAAACTCCTGTCAGTCAAATTTTATGAAGTTTTGGTAGTAAATTTATTTTCTAGGTGACTAGGTGCATGTTTATATAATATTTGAAGGTGTGGTATAATTGCCAATGAGACAACTCTCCACCAAACCAAATGTTAATAACTAAAGGTCACCATACAGCCTTCAACAATTAGTAAAACTCGGACCACATGCACATTGTCGGCGTCTCAAAGTAAACAATTAGGGAGACGAACTTTTTATTTCAATATTTGAATAAAAATTTGCATGTACAATATTAATGTATGTCCTGTATTCCAGATTAATTATTTCTACATTTGCATTTTTCAGATGTATTCGGCGAGCGCTAAAATTGTGAAACCTCAAGGTGAGAAGCCTGATGAGTTTGAACAGTCAATCTCACAGGTAAGTGTTGTTTAAAATTCCAGACCAGAAAATAACAAATATACTTGACGTTCAATAGAAATCTTAAATGATGATATTTGCAAGTTTGAAGTGGACAAAGTAAATGTGGAGCCAAAGTAACAAGTTGATAAAGATGTGCATACCTGCCAAGTTTTGAAAGTGCCCATGGGGGTTTTAGTGCGCGACAACAATTTCAAAGGTTACAATTCTTTGCAACGACTATTTTGTGGTCTAAAAAATGACATATTTGTAAGATGAGCTTACACACTTTTTCTTAAGTTTATTTGCATGATTCTAGTTATTATATATCAGTAGGTAAGATGAACATGTAGCTGCAAGACCAGGAATTAATTTCATGTGTAAGGATATTAAATAATTGTTGACTTTTCCAATTTAAAATTATGCACAAAGAAAGACCTTTATCAGGTTGGGAACAACACCTAGGGGTATCCCCTCAATGTAAGGACATTAAAAACCACTTTTTAAGTAAAAATGAGCACATATTCATATTATTTGAAGAAACTTTTCCCAAAGAATTATACATCTTATGATCTAGGTATCTGGTATAATATGGTCAACACATGTCCAAGAATTTTGGTATGTTCTTGGCCTAATATATCATGTATATCTTTTTTATTTTTCAAAATAATTGAACCCTACATTTAGAAAAGTAGCAGGGCTCACGCTACCAGGCGACTTGGGCGAAGAAGTCGCCTTCCCGACCGTCACTTCGCTTTCCCCGACCCCCAAAAGGGAAATCAAGTCGCCCTGTTCTTGACGATAGTCGCTTTCAGTCGCTTCCGTCATCGGACATTTTCAATTTTTACCAAGTTGATGAAACATCAATTTTTTACTGATAATTAAAGAAATTCAGACATAAACGATTCATTATCTTTAGAAAAGAGGTTGAATTATTGTCTTCGCAGTGTGTAGCAGGTTATTTGATAAAAATACAACTTTTTATCACTTCCTGCATTCCCGCAAGTTTCGGTGCTTGTTACTCGAAAACGTACATCAACCTAAATTTCGGCGGCAAAATAAGTTTGTTACTTCATTTAAACGTGACAAAAGTTGCCTCCAGTAAATGTTTAATCCATTTATTGCATTAAAACCGTCATGTTCCTTTCCAAATAACTTGTCAAACATCGTTTATTTTTGTAAATTTTCTTGCATTCGTCCGCCATTGACCGATTTCTAAAATACGGATCTGAACCGGACCAGCTATGACCGAAATCCGTAATTTTACAATATTTACTACGGACGCACAGATGGAACAGCTGACAGAAGAATATTGATCCCAAAGGGGAAAATTACGCATTCCACACGCATTAAGAGACTTTTGGTTACATCTAATTGATTGGTGTATATAATTCCCTATATTTTTTACGGATTGTTTCAAACTATTGATTAAAGTTGCTTAACTCTGAGACTATTATACTAATATCAATATATTATGGCCCAGCTTAATAACTTTTATATTTTTTTATGAGAAACACTGAATTTCATACACAAGATAATTTTTAATTAAATTGTAATCATGTAATTGATATATTATAATTTCTTTACATTTTTTAAAATAATTTTTTTTTTTTAGTGCTAGATATCTAGTTGGTAGTTTCTCACAAGAACCTTATGTTTCAAATGTTACTTTAATTGTAATTTTTTACTCATACGAATTGAACAACATAAAAAGAACATTATTTACACATGGCCCTTTATACTATTGTAAAATCCAAACATTGTAGCGCACCGCGCGAATGAGCACTTCTCTTTCAAATCTCACCACTTCTCCCTATCAGTTTCAAAAAGAGAAGTCACTTCTCCCTATAATTCTAAAGTAGTGTGAGCCCTGAAGTAGTTCTAAATATAATGTCAGAATTTCCCATTTTTTCATGCAAGTTAAATAAAAATCTACATTTTTCATTTTTATTTTTCACAGAAGTAAAATGACCCCTTGACTAAGGGAAGTCCCTCATTTAAGGGATTCCTCATGTGGGTTTTTTTGTTTTGTCCATGTGAAAAATAAAGAATAGTACATGAAATGATTTGGTATTTTAATCAAATACATAAATAACATTTGTTACAGCAAGTGTAATATCAATCAATTAGTGAATAAACTACTATTTATTATCTTTATGGTAGTACTGAATCATTGAAGTTTGTTAATCAGTCATGCTTTTATTCTTATTCTGTGTAAGAACCTCCTTGCAGGTGAAAAACCATTTGCCATGTTCACGATTTAAAAAAACAGAGGAATTCAACACAAGTTCAAAATCTAGGATGTTAGAATTATCTTGAGAGAAAACGTTTTTGATTGGCTGATTAATTTGATCATAAGAAACAGAATTTGATTGGCTGGACATGAATGTCTTCCTTGGACACAGTTCAAAATCGGGAACCATCATATTTTTCGTGTATATTTCCACAAAATCATGTTTTAGAGGGTTTTTCACGATCACGATTGTGCAATCGTGACAAAGGGTCAAAATCGTGTAATACACGCCTAAATCGTGAAATTTGGCAGGTATGGATGCGACATTGTTGACCTATAGGCCAATTCCAGCATTGACTTCATAATAATCCTACATTGTACCTGAATGTTTAAGGTTCATCATTCCTTCATATTTAATAAAGACCAGACTGACCAAATGGATTGATTTGATTTTTTCTATGTTCGCAAAGTATTCAGATGTGAATGGTATTGATTTACATGTACATTATACAGACAATATGTAATTTTAAACTTATTTTCCCATCAATCATGTCAATAGACTTGACAAACAATCTCAAAATCCTTTTTTGTGACAAATGAAAGATTTTTTTTTTTTGAACTATTTATGATATTTGAT
This sequence comes from Mytilus galloprovincialis, assembly GCF_965363235.1. Lineage (NCBI taxonomy): Eukaryota > Metazoa > Mollusca > Bivalvia > Mytilida > Mytilidae > Mytilus > Mytilus galloprovincialis. The sequence continues at coordinate 86,615,182 of NC_134838.1, forward strand.
TATAATTTGAAAATAGATATACATTATATATAACATCATATCTAATTTTAGAGAACTGTATGTAAATTAGCATATGTTTGTTTCAGTCTGATAATTTTGTGCAGAGTAATGGTCAAAAAATCAGTTTTCCACACTGCTTTTAGTCATGTATGAAGATAATGAATTGATATTTTCTTTTTGTTTACACCATGACATGTGAAGGAAAAAATTAGCAGTTTATTCCAGTATAATGATTTTTTTACCTGGTAGGGGACTATGTATTGCCATGCAATACTCTATGAATGCTTGTTATAATTTTAATTTCTTTTTACATACGTCACTTATGAAACTAATTGTTATATTTTTTGTAGGCTTTGTTGGAACTGGAAATGAATAGTGACCTGAAACAACAACTTCGTGAACTATATATTACTGGTGCAAAGGTAAGATATAAAACAAAAGGTGGACAAGTGTAGATTTTGGAAACTTTCAGTAGCATCCTGATGTGAAAGGCAGAACACAGTGATTAAATGATTGACAAAAATCAAATTTTTAGGCACTATGCTCAAGGTAGCTGAAATAGGTTTATCTTTTAAGATTCATGTTCTTGCAAAAAAAAAAAAAATAACGAAAATTTTTTTTTTCACTGATATGTTTTCAAAATGTGCATGAAATTTTTTGTTATTTATTAAAATTCTTTTTGTTTGTCATGGATGTACTTAAAATTTACAATTGAATGCTGTATACTTAATGTTTACTTTTAATTATAAAAATATCCTAAGGTCACTTGAACAGACCACTTCATTTCTTATTATTTTTATCAATGGTTGCTGTTGCTCATGCATTGATGTCAGTGGCATATCTCCTTTTATCTATAATTATGAAATTGTTGTTTTGATTTCAAATTGCACTTAATACAATTCATTGGTACAGTTATTTGTGAATAATCCTACTTTATGCCATTAAAGAAAGATTTTCTTGCAGGAGATTGATGTTGCCGGGAAAAAAGCCATAATCATCTTTGTACCAGTACCACAGTTGCGAAGTTATCAGAAAATACAGACCAGACTTGTTCGTGAATTGGAAAAAAAATTCAGTGGCAAACATGTTGTGTTTATTGCACAGGTAATTAGAATTCAATATAATGGAAAAGAAAAAGATTTGGTATCAAGGCGTCAACATTAAGGTTCAGTCTGTGGTCAAAAGTTTTTTAGACTTTAAACAACTTTTATCTAATTTTATGAAATTTGGATAGAAGCCGTTTTATACGATCTTTCATATATAAGTATCGTGTCGTCCCATGTCATTTTGTTCGGGACAATAACTTCAGTACAAGTAGAAAAAAATCTATGAAATTTAAACATAGTCTTTATACCCATAAAAGGAAGGTTGGGATTGATTTTAATTTAGGGGTTATGGTTATAACAGCTGAGAATTAAGGTTCAAAAAGGGGCCCAAATAAGCATTCTGTAGTTTCCAGAAAATAGCATGTGGAAGGGTATTAAGTTTTAGCCTTTTCAGACTATCAATGAGTCCCAAAGTTGGTTTCTAGTCTCTAATATGACTTTGTCTCAACCATATTATGAAACTTATACACAATGCCTATTACCACAAAATACAGATATAGGGTTAATTTTAGTTGCTTCAATTTGTCCGTTCAAGAGTTATGCTCCTTTACAAATGGAAAAATGTCTGAATTATTGTTTCCATTCTCTAAATTTATTTGGCTCGGCCAAATGCTATCAAACTTTTACACAAGGCTTATTACCTAAAAACTCGGATCTAGTACTTATTTAGGTAGTATCACTTTTACTGTTCTTGAGTTATGTCCCTTTATAATGTTACATGCATGTAAGGGAATCATCTGTTTCCCATGGATACATTCCCCTCTTATTTTTCAATAAATTCTAAAAAGAAAATGCTAGCATGGCAATATCTTCAACATGTGAACTTTTTATAAACTAAGTAATCATATGACTACAATACATTATATTAATAATAAAAAAATGAATTATATTACTAAATAAGTTTAGTATGATATTTATTTAAAGCTTTTTTTTTTATTACAGAGAAGAATATTGCCAAAACCAACAAGAAAAACAAGGAGGAAAAATAAGCAGAAAAGACCAATTTCGTATGTCAATTTTTTAATATAAGGATATTGAATTGCTTTAAGTCTAAATTTTGATTTGTTTGTTTGCTTGCTTGAAAATTTGAGTCTTATTTTTTAATAAAACTTTCATTATATTACCAGTAGTATCTGATTATCAGCAGCTATTGGCCATTCAAACAAGACGAGAATATGAGATTTTGAATTACGAAAAGGAAGTTTATAATCTAAAGTAGAAGTACTCAAAAATAAATTATAGCAATCAGTCTATAAGTCTTGTTTCTTCTAGTTACTGTAATTGGTTAGTGATAGTAATGAAATTTGTTAGAATGATATTAAATTGTCCCTAGATTGGTAGTAGGAAAAAAAATCAATAAGGTCTTAAATCCAGTTAGTTCTGGGAGATAAATGATACTTATGTTTAGTCTTAGAGTATAAAATTGATTCTTTTTATTATTATTTAATTCTAGACGTACATTGACATCTGTACATGATGCAATCTTGGATGATTTGACCTTCCCAGCTGAGATTGTTGGTAAAAGAATCCGAATCAAGTTAGATGGCTCCAGACTGATTAAAGTTCATTTGGATAAGACACAGCAAACAAACATTGAACACAAGGTATATATTATTATGGTCTTTAAGAGAACAAAATTCTTTGGTTGTGGGACAAATTGATACTGTGCCTATGCAAACATTGAAGAAGTGTTGGTTGCAGATAAGTAAATGCCTGAGTGTAATTTGTAAAACATTTCAAAGTTTCCTTTCCAATATATGTTACATGTATTTAGTTTCATCATAACTAAATCTTTATCGATGTCTTAAAAAACAGGGGGCAGATTTTATGGGAGTAGTAGCACCTGGAAATGTAAACTAAAAACAAAATTGTCTTGTACTTTTTTAACCCTTTTGCCGATGAGTCCCGGTTTACCGGGATTCACGCTTCAGACAGCTGACGATGAGTCCCGTTTTACCGGGATCGGAATACCTCTTTTTGAAATTTGAAAATTTGAATATTTTATGAAGAAAAAATTATCAAAACATGAACAAAACTGTGAACATGGTGTTAGTTAATGAAATAAATACACAAATAACTACAAACAAGTTTTTATTGACATTTATTATGAAATCTCCCACTTGAGTAATAGTAGCCAGGGAAGCCATCGTCTCAAAGCAGCTTCTGTCTGGGCAGCAATCGGTGAAAGGGTTAAGGCCTTTTACAATGAGAAAAATAAGTAAGGGGAGCCTTTTAATACTTAGATTTATTTCATATTTTTCATAATTTTCTATGTGCTTTCACACATAATTTTATATGAATGATAATGAATTAGAAAAGGGATATGTGGTAACCATCCATAACACAGAATCAGTACACACAGAGCAAAACAGACACAAAAAGCAAAGGAACAGTGCTTGTATTGCTGTTTTCTTCATCTAAAAGTCTCGCCACACTGCAAGCTTGAAGGCCCCTAGCACCAGCTTAAGCAGAATTCTTTAAGATATTTTTATAAATGATATCTCAAATTCAGAAAGGACTGCTGCTTAAATTCTTTTATGGGATTAATGGCCTTTTGAATTTTAAATGTATAGCTGGTAAAGAAGTTAGTAATAGCTCTCATGTTGACATTTGTTTATGGAATATACTTTAAAAACAAACATTTCTTTGAACGAGATGAAATTTTGCAGAAATGTCAATTAAGATGAAAAAAAAATCATCCTTTGAAATTCTGAATAGGCATACAACACTATCATATACACATTGTTATGGAAAAGTCCTGCATATTTATAGTTGTATATAAATCTAATCATTATCTTTTATTTGTCATTTCAGTTGGACACTTTCGGGGCTGTGTACAAGAAGTTAACTGGAAAAGACGTTAATTTTGAGTTTCCAGAATATGTTCTTTAAAGGACTAAAATAAAAAAAAAATGTGATATGAAGTTGTCTTTATATTAAAAGGGGCATTTACAACACAATAAAATGTTTGACAAAAGACCCATCATATAGATAAAATCATTGTCTAAAATATTATTACAACTCTTGCCAAAAGCAAGCAAAATCATTGTTTTTATTCTCTTATGAATGTGGTCTTGTCTATTTCCAGTATAGAGAGACATAAACTTTTACAAAAAAAAAATTCTCTAAAGCTGGTCACCAAAACTTGATCACTAGGGTGTCTAGTTTCATGTTTGTTCTTGCTGATCATACAATCATTAAAATTGAGAATGGAAATTGGGAATGTGCCAAAGAGACAACAGCAAATAATATTGACTATATATAATATATATGTGAATATTTAAGTACTATTCTTGCTGTCGGAAGTACAGACATAGTTTAAAAGGGAGATAATTTTACTGAATTATGTTTTCACAGCTAAGATTTTGTCCATTTTGATGAGGTTGACTTAAACTGCATCAAAAACAGGTTGGCAATTAGGTATTTTGAAAGGACAAAGCCTTTAGAATATATGTGCTATAAAAACACAGTTAAGGTGATCCAGTACAATGAGGTCTAGGTCTTATGAGACTGGCATGAACACCTTTAACCATACATATTTCTTTCATACCATTTAATATCCAAGAAACTGACAATAAAAGAATTTATTACTATGGATTCATTTATTTTCGTGGGTATCAATTTTCATTGAATTTTGATTTCATGGTTTTGTCAAAGTCTTTATACAACACAATAGCAAATTGGTGATTTGTTGAATATTTAAATTCGTGGTTCACCTGTACCAACAAAAATTGGTATCCCAGGTACAATAATGAATGCACAGTGTGCATTATTTATGGAGTAGGGAAAAGTCGAGCCTTCATATGGATGTCTTTAATGAATCAAATATAGTTGATCTATTAGAAATTGACATTTTAAAACAAAATTTTATGGTTACAGGTACTGTATATGTTAAGAAATACAAATGAAGTCGAGGTCTTGTTGGCCTGTATAATGGACATATTGACCTTTCAATGGTTGGATAGAGAAATTACTAGTTTACCTATTATTTTTATAAAATACTTTATTACTAGAACTTTGCATTCATTTCATTCTTCTTTAATTGTGAAAATCTCTGACAACTTTAACCATATTTGTTTTCATGGTTGGGTTAATTACGGAAATACTTACCATAAGTTAACTTCATTGGGTGTAATAAAATATTGTTAGATGTGCATGCACTTGTGGCGGGATTCATTTGACCCTTACCTCATTTTTATGGTTCATTGGTAAATATTAAGTTTGTGTGGTTAATATAAAAAATTAAAATAAGATTGGTATAATTGCCAATGAGACTACTTTCCACCAGAGACCAAATGAAGAAATTATCAATAAGTTTGGATAGGCTCGTACAGTGGTGGAACAGGCTTGACTTTATAGATGGACACAGACTGACAGTCAAAGTCCTAATTTTCCAGTAAAATCCTTTTAAAATTCTAGCTGGAACACAGCACAAAAATACTGCAGATTAAATGGATGAATATGTGATGATTGATTCTTCATTGGCTAGAGGTATTGAGATATCACAAAACATGTTTAACCACACTGCATTTTTAACTCACCTGGTCCAAAGGTCCTAGTGAGCTTATCTCATCACTTGGCCTCCGACGTCGTAGTTTACTTTTACAAAAATCTTCTCCTTTAATACTACTGGGCCAAATTTAACCAAACTTGGCCACAATCTTTATTAGGGTATTTAGTTTTAAAATGTGTGTGGTGACCTAGCCAACTAACCAAGATGGCCGCCATGGCTAAAAATAGAACAGGGGGGGAATATAGATTTTGGCTTATAACTCTGAAACCAGAGCATTTAGAGCAAATCTGTCCAGGGGTTAAATTGTCTATTTATATCTTTCTGCCATGAAATTTTCAGATGAATTTGACAACTGGTTGTTGGGTTGCTGCCCCCAATTGGTAATTTTTAAAGAAATTTTGCTGTTTTTGGTTATTACCTTAAATACTATTATAGATAGAGATAAACTGTAAACAGCAAAGTAAGATCTACAAATAAGTCAACATGACCAAAATGGCCAGTTGACCCCTTAAGGAGTTATTGCCATTTTTGTAAGTGTTTACAAAATATTTTTCTTTGTAACTAATGGGCCAAGTTTATTATAGACAGAGAAAATTGTAAGTAGCAAGAATGATCAGTAAAGTAAGATCTACAAACACATCGACATCACCAAAACACAATTTTGTCATGAATCCATCTGTGTCCTTTGTTTAATATGCACATAGACCAAGGTGAGCAACACGGGCTCTTGAGAGCCTCTAGTTGTGTTTGTCCCTAGTCGGGATTCTCTGTCCTTTGTCAGTCTCATGTTTTATCCTTGTCTGTGTGTATGTAGGTTGGTCCTGATATTGGTTTCCATTCTATAACTTTGCCTCCGCTAAATCTTATGAAACTTGTACTTCAAGCCTATATCCACAAATTACAGGTGAAATTTGAATTTGGGTGGCATCACTTTTAATGTTCTTGAGTTATGCCTCTTTTCAAAAGAGAAAATTGTCGAATTTTTTGTTCTGTTAATAACATCAGTTTGCTTCAACCAAATGTTATGAAACTTGTACACAATGCTTATTACTAACAAGAGTGCACACACTGAAATGTCCTTGATATTTTGTTGATAGTTCTAAATATATAGACAATAATAGTGCATTGACTTGACATATCAACGATATAAGGATTCGGCCCAAAACGGGGAAATGCGAGGCTGTGCCGAGCATTTTCCCCGTTTTGGGCCGAATCCTTATATCGTTGATATGTCAAGTCAATGCACTATTATTGTCTTTATACTGCAATCCAAAAAAAAAACATTTTCAATTGTTGTTTATGGTGTTAATGTTATTTTTTTTATTTAAATATTGGGAAAAATCCCCCTTTAAAAAGACCTCATATCACACAGACGGAGAAATATAAAACACGATGAAAAGTACATCATTACCGCAATCAATGGTGAACGAATTCGTTGCATACTAAAATATCAACAATAAACATAAAACATAATGATTTATAGGTTGCAAACAAAAAAATATTAAAAAGTGAAATATGTTTTCCCGAAAATTGCAAAAGAAACAAGTTTGAGTCGTTAAACGCATCGTTGTTTACATTGAAAACAAGAACAGGTTGAAGAGGTCGTATGAATAATTAAACATAATTTTGACAATTTCTATTTAAATATTCATGAGGAAAAGTGATATCAGGTCAGTGACTGTATATGACATAGAAATATACGGTCAACGCATTTTGACTGCTCAAATAGAACGAGTGCAGTATAAAAAGCTTTATTACAACTGTCACATAAACTTAACATTAACCAAGAAAACTAAACAATGACCAATCAACCATGAAAATGAGGTCATGGTTTGATGAACCATGCCAGGCAGATATGTACAGCTAACAATTCTTCCATACAACAAATATAGTTGACCTATTGCTTATAGCTTAAGAAAAACAGACCAAAACACAAAACTTTACACTTAGCAATGAACTGAAAATGAGGTCAAGGTCAAATAAAACCTGTGCGACTGACATATGGATAAAAAAATATTTCCATACACCAAATATAGTTGACCTATTGTATATAGTATAAGGAAAAAAAGACTAAAGCTAAAAGAACACAAGAGTGCACACGCTGAAATGTCTCGCCTTCTATACTAATCATTGATATTATGTTGATAGTCCTAAGTATAAAGCTAAGCTTTATAACAATTGTCACATAAACTTAACATTAACCAAGATAACTAAACATAGACCAATGAACCTTGAAAATGAGGTCAAGGTCAGATGAACCATGCCAGGCAGACATGTACAGCTAACAATGCTTCTATACAACATATATAGTTGACCGATTACTTATAGTTTAAGAAAAATAGACCAAAACACAAAACCTTAACACTGTGCAATGAACCGTGAAAATGAGGTCATGGTCAAATAAAACCTGTGTGACTTACATAAAGATCATAAAATATTTCCATACACCAAATACAGTTGACCTATGGCATATAGTATTAGATAAAAAGACCAAAACTCAAAAATTCAACTTTGACCACTGAACCATGAAAATGAGGTCAAGGTCACATGACATCTGCCCGTTAGACATGTACACCTTACAATCGTTCAATACAACAAATATAGTAGACCTATTGCATAAAGTATGAGAAAAACAGACCAAAACACAAAAATTCAACTTTGACCACTGAACCATGAAAATGAGGTCAAGGTCACATGACATCTGCCCAATAGACATGTACACCTTACAATCGTTCCATACAACAAATATAGTAGACCTATTGCATATAGTATGAGAAAAACAGACCAAAACGCAAAAATTTAACTATAACCACTGAACCATGAAAATGAGGTCAAGGTCAGATGACACCTGCCAGTTGGAGATGTACACCTTACAGTCCTTACATACACTGAATATACTTGCCCTATTGCTTATAGTATCTGAGATATGGACTTGACCACCAAAACTTAACCTTGTTCACTGATCCATGAAATGAGGTCGAGGTCAAGTGAAAACTGTCTGACAGACATGAGGACCTTGCAAGGTACGCACATATCAAATATAGTTATCCTATTACTTATAATAAGAGAGAATTCAACATTACAAAAAATTTGAACTTTTTTTTCAAGTGGTCACTGAACCATGAAAATGAGGTCAAGGACATTGGACATGTGACTGACGAAAACTTCGTAACATGAGGCATATATATACAAAGTATGAAGCATTCAGGTCTTCCACCTTCTAAAATATAAAGCTTTTAAGAAGTTGGCTAACACCGCCGCCGGATCACTATCCCTATGTCGAGCTTTCTGCAACAAAAGTTGCAGGCTCGACAATAACTATAACCACTGAACCATGAAAATGAGGTCTAGGTTAGATGACACCTGCCAGTTGGACATGTACACCTTACAGTCCTTCCATACGCAGAATTTACTAGACCTGTTGCTTATAGAATCTGAGATATGGACTTTACCACCAAAACTTAACCTTGTTCACTGATCATTGAAATGAGGTCGAGGTCAAGTGAAAACTGTCTGACGGGCATGAGGACCTTGTAAGGTACACACATACCAAATATAGTTATCCTTTTACTTATAATAAGAGAGAAATTAACATTACAAAAACCTTAACTTATTGTTCAAGTAGTCACTGGACCATGAAAAGGAGGTCAAGGACATGGACATGTGACTGACAGAAACTTCGTAACATGGAGCATCTATATACAAAGTATGAAGCATCCAGGTCTTCCACCTTCTTAATTATAAAGCTTTTGAGAAATTAGCTAACGGAGCCGCTGCTGCCACCAGATCCTTTTCCCTATGCAGGCTCGACAAAAACTCTGACCAAGTACCAATTTAAATAGTGTCACTTTTAGTGTTCTTGAGTAATGTTACTTTATAATGTTATACACAAGTTGGGCCACTGAAAACATTCCTCAATTAAGTCTGTTCATCAGATACTGAAAGTATTAAGTCAACTATATTTGGTATATAAAATTATAGGTCATCGAACAATGTGTAATATTGTACGGCTGGATTCTTAAATACTACAAGCAGTGATAAGCAAAAGGTCAACAATATTTGAATTTTGGATTGATTTGGAAGTTTGGCAGGGTTCATCTTTCCATCCCCTCATTTACATTGGTCATAAATATTGACAACTTTATGTGATACTTGTAGGCAAAAGACTTCCTATAAATTCAAATATAAACATAAGTAAACATTTAAAACCCTGCAACTTATTTGTATGTCTGTTCCAAGTCGCTAGCCTGTAATCCATTGATTCTTATTGGTTACTGTCTGAAATGGTTATGGTAGTCTTGTAATGCCATGGCCTATTAAATCTAGAAGTGTAATAAAGATTTTGCTCATTGTTGAAGGCTGTTCAGTGCTCTATAGCACATCCTTCTTTGTTCTCTGGTGAATAGTTGTCTCATTCCATAATGTACTACCAAACAATATTGTATAGATCTGTGTGAAGTATTGAATGCATTATTGTTGAATCCATTTTATTCATGACTATAAGTTAACAACTTCAAAATATATATGACATAAAATTAACACATTTAACAATGGATGTTCATAAGTAACAAAATCACAAGAACATTTCTTGTAAATCACTGCTCTAAGTATTTCATGATATAAACTTTAACAAGATTAACATTCTTAATCCTAGCTGTTACATCATCTAACTTCTCCATACCATCAATGTTCATCTCCAAATTCTAAACTGCTATTTTTAATAAGGTTATTATCTATTACAAATCAATAAGTCCTTTTCACCACTTTTTGCAACTGTAAGATTACTCTGTATATCTTTTATTATTACAGTGACTTGACTGTTAGTGTTGCTATTCAAAATTTTGACCAAATTGCAATTTGTTTTATTAAACCAAATTGTTCAACTGGTCAAAATATTGAACAAATTGTTCAGCCAAAATGTGAAAGTGCAAGGTGATAAAATAAAACATACTTACAATCCTATAAGACTTTAACTCCACTTTAATGATGTTGTGACAAAATGAGTGAATCAGTTTGTATAGGTATATTATAGTCACTTCCATGGTGAAGGAACTGACATTATTTTGAATTGCTATAAAAATGTCCAAACTAAGCTTTCATATAGTTTTTCTTTCTAAAAGTATTCTATATTCATAAGAATCAGATATTATTTTAAATAAATCATCATATATTCAGTAAAATATGTGTGAAATAGCAGTGGCGGATCCAGAGGGGGGGTTCCGGGGGTCCGCACCCCCCCTTTATTTTGGCCGATCAATGCATTTGAATCGGGACATATGTTTGCACCCCCCCTGCACCCCCCCTTTGCCCTGGGCTAGCACCCCCCCTTTCGAAAATTCCTGCATCCGCCACTGAATAGCAATATGCTCTTGATAAGTTTCCATGGGGAGATAACCTAAAATATTATTCTTTTGAATAAAGACTTTTTGAAAGAAAAAATGATTATCTCCCCATGGACACTTCCTACAAACATATTGCAATTTTGTCACAACATCATTAAAGTGGAGTTAAAGTCTTATAGGATCGTAAGTATGTTTTATTTTATCACCTTGCACTTTCATGACTTGGCTGTGGTTTTCTACAGCAGTTAGTTCAAATTTCTGACCAGTTGAACAATTTGATTTTATAAAACAAATTGCAATTTGGTCAGAATTTTGAATAAGTTGCAATTGGTGGATAGCAACACTTACAGTCAAGTCACTGTAGAAGATATACTTTTTACCTTGATTTCATCAAGAACATGCAATTCAATTACAATCAATTTTACTGATAGAACAAATGGCTGAGACCAAAGTCCAGATAGACAACTTTGAATTGTATCTTTTAACTCTTGTGTAAATTGAATACAGCTTCTATTCATGTTTGTTTCAATTTTTTTGCTTATGTCTAATCAATCATACAAAAAAATGGGGTTATTTTGAAAATAGTTCAAATATTAGACATAAATTAAGTGTGACGAGTGACTCATGATATATATCAACTCAATGCTTTTCAATGATATTAAAATTTTACCAGGGACATCTGTCACTGCAAGACTGTCAACTCAACATTAACTTATAAATATTCATACTGATAAAAAAATGACACAAAATAAAAATTAATTTTCATGAAAACCCTTGGAAATCATTTTTTTCTTGTTCTATTTTGTGTTTTCAATTATTGCGAACCCTATCATAGTTTTCCACAGATTCACCTGCAAGTTACCTGTCCATTTAAACATTTGTAAGTTCTATTGTCCCATCTAACAAAAACAATAGCTATTGTTCTCTGTTTAGTTTATTCAATGGGACCTTTAAATTTCTTGCAAGAGAAATCTATCACTCACTGATTAATTTACCTGAAAAAAAAATTGAACTGTCAATGATGGAAATACATGAACAAATAAGTAATCATAAAACTGCATGTGATGTTGTATTCATTCAATCAATAACACATTTTCAAATTGTTTGATTTAAACACTGATTTAAAAATTAAAGTAGATTTTTGATCAAATTTCAACATTTTACCAATTAAAATTTGCCTTTTTTCAGTCTGTTCACAAATAAAAACTTGAAATGACAATGTTTAAATAAAAGTTTTCATAAATGTATTCTTTATAACTGAACAACCACAAAAAAAACATGCAAATTCTTTGACACATAAATGCATGCTGTAGTTAAAAAAAATCAGAAATAAACTTTTTATAATTAAATCAGTGCTTATATTGAACAGATTGAAAATATCTTATTGAAATTGAATAAATACTGTATCACATGCAGTTTATGTGAGTTTATGCATGTATTTCAATCAACAAAGAAGATATTTTTTTGGTCAGGCAAATTAATCAATGAGTGATAGATTTTTCCTAGAAGAAATTTAAATGTCCAAGTGAATAAACTACACAGAGAACAATAGCTATTGTATGGATTCAATGGGACAGGTAAACTTGCAAAAGTTTAAATACCTTGGTCAAGAGCAGACGACTCTGTGGTACACTTTCATTTGGTTCGCTATAAAGCATGCACTACAAAAAATAATAATCTAATTTAGGTAAAACACAAAAATAATTACTTTTACAATTTATCAAAATAACTTCCATCATTTAAATTAAATTTTCTCAATTTATAGAAAATTAAACACTGTCACAATGTTTCTTGTGATCCAAAAGTACAACAGCAAAATTATCTCATAAAAAACACATTGCTTATTTATTACAACAGGAATATATAATTTTTTCCTTACTGAAATGACAAAAATACCCATGATATAACATGGTTACGCTTTAATAACTTATTTTTAACAAAGTACGAAACCATTATTTTAAAAACCAAAAAACTGACATTTCTAAATACATGTCATAGTATTTTCCAATTAATTAAGGTTGAAGAATATTTAGGTAAAAGATGCATATTAGATAGTACTGTCAAGCATATACAGACAACTGAAGATGGTTCACCAACAACTCACTCAAATTTCATTTACAGAAGAATAAACTAAAATATCAATAAATAGATTATTGTTTGGGAATAATGATTGATACAGATGAAACAAGAATGTGTCCTCAGTATACGAATGCCCCACTCGCACTATCATTATCTATGTTCAGTGGACCGTGAAATTGGGGTAAAATCTCTAATTTGGCATTAAAATTAGAAAGATCATATCATAGGGAACATGTGTACCAAGTTTGAAGTTGATTGGACTTCAACTTCATCAAAAAATACCTCGATCAAAAACTGTAACATGAAGCGGGACAGACGCACGAACGAACAGACGGACGAACGGACGCACAGACCAGAAAACATAATGCCCCTCTACTATCGTAGGTGGGGCATAAAAATCCAGATGACCATGAGACTGGTATATAATTGGAGCATTTTTACATATATCAGCAAGCTAACATTATGTATATCATTCTAATGCACAAACTGGAATGAATAAAAACACCAAAAACCAATCGACAATGTAGTATCATGAATTAAAATGGGACAAGGGAATGAAACTTCAAAGATAAATGATAATTTTCATTGATGTTTCCGCATAATGAACAATAAAGATAGTTATAAACACAAATAGCATCCATTTCAAAATAATACCCTTTGGTTTACATACTATGAAATAAACATCATGATTGTTTGAGCATTTTTCTAAATTTTCATACGTAAACATGATTGACAATTTTTATAGTAAAATATTACCTATGATTTTTTTCAGTACTCATTTTTAAACTAAGCTTGCTGATGTAGATATATAAAACATAAAAAAAATCCAGAACTTAATTTCATCATAAACTCAAGACTTGATCAGGTCAATATGAGCACTTCATTTCTTAGCACTTAAATTGTAATAAATGACATTTTGTTAAGACTCAAATTGAGTAAGAAAATCCTGCTATCATTTTCAAAGAACAAAATTTGATATCATGCTTAATAATTTTAGTCAGTACCTAATTGTTTTTCTCTTAACTTAACTTTTTGGTCAAGACTTTAGTATAGAGAACACATTTCATACACTAATTCAAAGTAGACTGTAATTTCTTGTTATTTTCTTCAAAAATATCAAGGGAAACAAACATCATAACTTTAAATGAAACAAAATACATGTTGAAGATAGTATTTTTAAACATTTATTTACAATTTTTTTTTTATCTTCACAAAAAGTTTCTCCCCCTTCTGAGTAATTAGGAGAAAAATGAATGTAGAAGGTAAAACTTTCCAATAATTTAGGAAATTTCAAAGATAAAATTGAAGCTCTAAAAAGGACTATGTTATCTTTTCTTTTCTCTCTTCTTCTGAGCTTGAGCCTTGTTTTCCCTGCTAAGAATGAGTATATCTTTGGAAATCTGAACGACATGGTCATGTGACTCAGGATTGTCAATCATTTGTTTTAAAATATGGGCACCACCTTCCTCTTCTAGCATGGGACAATAACGGTTTCCTGAAAATAATTTACTTGGTATAATTATACTGTTAATTTGTACTTCTAATTCATAAAATATTGCAAGTATTGAACGAAGTACATGTACGGTACAACAAAACTTCAATAACATGTATAAATTATGGGATTCTTCTTTTAACATCATTTTTTTGTTGTTGATTCAATAATTGTAGAATTTTTTTAACTTTAAATTAAATCAAAAGATTTTTATATTTCCTTACCTCAAATTTATCAATGTATATAGATCCATTCATAAGAACTTTGCTTCTAGGAAACAATTTGAAAGTTAAGATATCATATCAATTAGTAAAACAATCCAAAGTAAATATCCAAGGAGTGATGAGACAACTAGATCTCTTGTATAACAGTATAACCATAAATATAAAAAGATTGAAATGAAACAATTTTTTTAATAAATAGAATCTAAAGATTAGCAGTTGTTTCTTCAGACAGCTGCTCATCCCATAAAGCTTACCATTTTTAGTGCATACATGTTGAATAGCCCACACAGCCCACAACTGTACAGTTGGTGCTGTTTTGCATCTCAGTAAAGGAAAGAAGGGTTTGAAAGACCTGAAAAGAATGACAAAAATATACTTTAAAGGTACAAATTTACATACAGACCAGCTTAAAACAAGAGAAATGTAAAGTTGAATTTCCTTAAAGCACAAGATTTCACTGACAGTCTTCTAAAATGAGAATTACAAAATGTACTACATGTACAATAGTATCTTTAAAGCGCTATCTCCTCTCATTACGGAGATTACCCTTTTTAAGTTTTGAAGAAGAATGATTAAATGATTTAATTTTTATCAAGTTAACAAGGTTTTGATCTATATCCTGGACATCAGCTGTTACTTTGACCTCTTTTGGGTCGAGTTCACTTCAGAGTTTGAAGAGTATCACGTAAACTGGAGTTGCTATTCGGAAAAACTCCAAGTAACTCTAAGGTAAGGCCCTGACTAAGCATTAAAAAAAGAGAAATCAGATTGGTTTGATGTCATTCAAGGGTTTCTCAAGTTTAACCCTGGCTCAGTGAGGGTTGGAACCGGGATAAGCAGGGTTAACTCGAGATGTTTGAGTAAACTCGGATTGTTGAAACCCGAGTTAGTAAAGTTGACTCTAGAGTTTCATGTGAACTCGGCCAAATAGACAGTGTTCTCTTTGCATGTAAATGAAATATACCAAGAAGCATTAAAGATGAAATTGTTTTTTTCCCCTTTCAGTCATCAGTGATGTTTTATCTTTTTTTTACAGTAGTTTTTATCTGAACAACAGGGTTTACACAATATTATTTATAAATCTGTATGTTTGATATTAGACAGACAGACAGACAGAGTGCAAACCTAATGTGGCAGTCGGTAGGGGACTAATAAAGATATTATTCTGCACAGTCTTGTTTTTCATGTTTTCATGGTTTGAGGTAAAAAAGTGTCAAATAAATAGAGACTGATAAAATTAAACAATTTGTTTCCCTTACTAGGTAAGTTTTTGAGCACCCCATACACTCAAGATTATTTAGTATCTGTTTATTTTACCTGTATGCAACCATTTCACCACTAGGTTGTTCCCATTTCAGTACAACTTCACCCTACAAATTAAGAGATATATATATACTGTTATGTTCTGACTGCGTAATTATGATATAATAAAGACTTTTGTTTCTATCATTTTATTTTCTTATATTAAGTATACAAATGGGTCAAGCCCTAAATTCACTAAAATTCAAAATCTATGGCATGGTATTCAAATGTTTTTAAAAATGGCAATGTAACTAACATTCAGCAGATTTTACTAATTACTAGAAAATTAGTTGGAGACTGTCAACATGAACTTTTTTTTGCTTTCAATAACATAAATGTTGCCTGGTCACCATGCATAATTAATATTTGTGGTTTTTAAATTTATAGAAATACAGTGTAACCTGAATAATCAGACACTGGCAAACCAGAAAAAAATGTCAGATTAAGCAGGATATCGGAATACTCAGGTTTTTTCTGAAAGCATAGGCATATTTTGGGACCAGGAAAATGTGTCAGTTAAAGCAGGATGTTGGAATACTCAGACTTTGGATTAGGCAGGTTACACTGTAGATTGATAAGATTTCCCTTAAAGTTATAGATTGAAAACAAAATTAAAAATGTTACAACTGCTTACTAATTCATTTAATAACTCCTCTCTTTCTGGAGTTCCTACAAGCCATGACTGAGGACCATCACTAGCTAGGTGTGCTATAATTCCTGCAGCAAAGTATCCAACATCTATCTGATCAGCATGCATTAACCTCCTTCCTAACATCATAAAGTCATCTCTCATTAACGCTTCTCGAAGATTCTTCACTTCAGCAATATTGTTCTGAAACAAAATTAAAATTTACATTCAAGATTACAATCATAAAGAATACATTAATGTATACGAACAAACTTATTTTGTCTCTATAATACTAAAATAGGTTGGATACTTTTTTTTAATTACATTTAACAATCCATGAAAAGAAGGTAATATAAATGTATTGCCATTAACACTAGATCTTCCTAAAACTTGAGCTAGTGACATAAAAATCAAAAATGTTTGTTCACTCATGGGGCATTATCAAAATTAGAAAAAGTGGAATTTACATTTCCAAAGATAACATCTGGAACAAAAATTTGCTTAATAAATGTTCATGAATAGCTGCTGTGACCTGAAACCTATTGACCCTAATATCAATAGAGGTATTTCCAATCTCATGTGGTAACTCAAATTTATGTTTACACCTTTACAATTTTAAATGTTATTATGTAGAAATCAATTAATCAATAAAGCGGAGGATATTATTACTGTCCCAAATTAGTTTTATGAGTATACCTACCAGCAGTCCAAGTATTTTTGTTTCCACTTGTGTTCTTGTGTCTGGTTCCATTTCACTGACAACCTGTAAAATAAAATTTAGTTTGTACATTACTGGTATACAGGTAAACATCCATTTAACAGATGATAGCCGATAAGTTCCTAATGTTGTTATTAATAAGATGTTGGATACTTTGCTGCAGGAATTGTAGCACACCTAGCTAGTGATGGTCCTCAGTCATGGCTTGTAGGAACTCCAGAAAGAGAGGAGTTATTAATCCTGTTGCTTTTTGCTGTATGTGACCTACTAAATTAAACTTATTACCATGTTTGTACTATGTGAGCAACATGACAGGTGCCACATGTGGAGCAGCATCTGCTTACCCTTCTGCAGGACCAGTTTTTGGTGGGGTTTGTGTTACTCAATCTTTTATTTTGTATGTTGTGTTTAGCTTGTCTGTTGGTCTTTATCTTTTTTTAGCCTTGATGTTGTCAGATTATTTTCGACTTATGAGTTTGAATGCCCCTTTAATATTTTATCCGTCTTTCTTTAACGGTTATTTGTAAGATACCAATCATCTATTCTATACTTCAACTGACCTGTAATGTTTCCATAAATAAATCCAAACCTCCCTCCTTCAGAAATACATGACATGTTGGTGGAGATTCATCTAAAACATGGACAAAATGATAAAATAAATTAAACCATAACTTTGAATCCTGTAAGACTTTTATTCCACATTATTAATATTATGAAAATCTTTTTTAAAGAATTTTTATACATATTTTCATTGTAATTGTTATTCAAAAAGCGATAGGTAATAATTTCTGAAATGTCAATTTTTTTTTTAATTATTACTTCTAAAAGGATGTTTTTCTATGAAAGCTACACAGCTTTCTTTAAATTGTTTTGACAATGGACTCGTGCCTAACCTAGAAACTCAAATTAATAACTCTGTGATATCATTACCCTGAAGTTTCTAAATTTCAGGTAATCTCTAAAATACTTGGTGAAATATATTTTAAGCAAAAAATACATTTTATTGAAGTTTTAAAGGGAGATAGATATGATTTTGGATTATCTCCCATGGAAACTTATTTACCACATATTGTATTTCAAACATTTATTTATGTGAATAACATATTTAAATTCAAACTGATGTTTGATTATTATGAATATAAATTATTTTACTACAAATCTATTTTTGAAATTTGTTTTACACATTTGAATGATACCCTCAACATTTTTCATTTAATAAATAACTTCTACATTTGTAATAACATCGCTATGATATCTTGTCATTGAGATTACAACAGAGACACACCCTTTCCAAAAGAGATTATAATTAGCCTATTACAAAATAAATTGATGGGGGCAAAACATGTCATTTGGTGTCAGACTGGGGCTCATTTTTAAAATATCAAAAATATATACATTTGTACAATGCTTAATTTAGGTCATATATGTCAATTTCAACATGTCAAGGTCATCATATTCGCAGCAAAACTTTTGCACTGAAGTTTATAAATTTGTAAATATTGACCTGTTAAGTTCCATAAAGCACTAAGTGTAAACTTCAGAGTTATATCTATCACTTTATTTTCTACTTTCTGTTTCACAAGTTCTAACATCTTTTTCATGTATCTTGCCTTGGCTCCAAGCATTGATGTTTGTTCTGTTGAAATCTGAAACAAAATTCACCTATTAACAATTTATACAATACACATTAGACATATCTCTTAGGTTTACTTTCCTATCTGTGTTGGTTATGCTTTGATCAGTTCTATGTGTGATAGAACTCTAACACTTCTTTAGTTGGCTTATTTAAAATACTGTTGAAGCAATTTTTTCAAATGTCAAGTAATAAAATGAAAGTGAAATTAAATTTCTACATATTAAAAATAATTTTAAAACTGGTAATAACTCACCTTAGCTGCTAGTATTGAGCATATAGCAACAGACATTCTATTCATAGATGTTTCATCAAACTGACACAGACACTCCATTACAAGTCTGGCACATCTATATCTATCAAATGTCTACAAAATATATATCTGTGATATCAATATTGTTAAATCAAACTGACACAGACACTCCATTACAAGCCTGGCACATCTATATCTATCAAATGTCTACAAAAATATATATATCTGTGTGAATCAATATTTTAAATACTAAATACATTTTTACATTTTGTACGTCGATAGACTATAAAAAGTTTGTGTATATCATAATTACCAATTGTATGTTTGTGTACACTATCAAACATGCTCATTGTAAAGGATGTATATCAAGCTGTGATTTTTCATATATTTGTATTTTGATCTTTATGCGGTCTCATTCAAAATCTGACCACTAGTACTTATTTTATGTAGATATCTCCACTGATTTATTTCAACATAGAAACAGAAATACTGTAAATTATGTCTATATGGCTACAATTTTGGTTTAAGTGCATAAACAAATGTGAGAAAATATCAAAATAAATACTTTCTGTCACTTTTTCCAATTATTTTTATCCAGGTCTATATTTGTGAAGAAAGTCAACTTTTTTGTTACATAAAAGACAAACCACTGACCTACATGTAAACACTATCAATCACAATTTAATCTAAAAAGAGCAAGATTTTATGACCGTACAAATAGAAATTGAACAATTCATATCTAGACCACTAGTCCAATGGTGATTTTCCTGTAAATAAATCTTATTGGTCAACCACTGCTGATTTTCAGGTATATAAATCTGATTGGTCACCGTTTACTTACCACATCCTGTAGTATTCTGTCGCTGCACAATGTCAACAAAGCATTCTTCTGTAACTACAAACAATATCAAAAGTATAACACAGGTTCTTATTTTTATTAACGGTTAATCTAGATCTGATGTTTTCAAACTAATATATAATCAAAAAACAATTAATTTTACAATTTTTGTTAGTTATCTGTAGGAATCAAAACCACCGTCTGTGAAATGTTATTCCCCAAGTGTTTTATCAATTTTGCATGCAGTGAGTGAAATAAACTTCAGTTTATTTATGATGAAAAATATAGATTCCTACACTGCAACAAGTGTATTACGATATTTCTCCACTCGAGACAGTTAAATTTAATTATTTAAAGCGCGAGGCTTGCCGAGCTCTTTAAATAAGAAAATTTAACTGTCGAGAGTGGAGAAATATCGTAGTACACGAGTTATTGTGTCGGAATCTGTTTCTCTAATGCTTTTTATCCTTCTTTTTCAAAGTTTTCAGAAACTTGTGTTCTTTATATGCGACTTCATCAGGCATTGTCGCCTTTTTTCATGACGTCACAATAGGAAAATTCAGAAGAAAACAAAACATTTAGACGTCATAATCAAATTTCTACTAATCATTTGCCGAGAACAGATTTTTCACTAGTGAGGAGAAATATTTTTCTCACACCGATCGAGAAATGTGAAAATAGCACAAAAATTAGAGAATGATATTTCTCTAATTTTTTTACTATTTTCACATTTCCTGAACGGTGTGAGAAAAATATTTCTCCTCACTAGTGAAAAATCTGTTCTCGGCAAATGATTAGTCGAAATTTGATTATTTGCAACTTGTGTATTACGATATTTCTCCACTCTCAACAGTTAAATTTTAATTATTTAAAAAGCTCGGCAAGCCTAGCGCTTAAAATATTAAAATTTAACTGTCTCGAGTGGAGCAATATCATAGTACACTTGTTGCAGTTGTGGAATCTATATTTCCCACAGTCTTTTTGGTAAAATTTAGAAAATTATATAAAACCTTGACAGCAGGAGGGTCTGTTTATGCTAATGGTAACACAAAGTTCTTAATGCTTCAGACTTCAGGTTGGAGAGAGATTTATAGAAGCTATCACATTTCTTCTTTATTCTTTTTCTTCGTATGTTTTTTTTACCATTCTTGACTCTTGCTGATGTGTCCAATGTTTTATGTTATCTTTGTTGTATGTGTAGTTAAAAGAAGTACAAAAAATACCTGTTGATGATTGGGAAAGTTTTCCATGGCTGACAGTGTAGAATTGACCACATGTTTCAGACAAGCTGGATGGACTTTCATTCCAACATCTCCTTTAGACAAGTTATATAAACATGCTGTGGCTGCCATTTGTACACCTAATTGTTTAGGATGTCCATTCATTGCTGGTAATACAAGCTGTGAAAAAAAAACACAGTTTACAAAGGTAGTTCAGATTGTTATTACTCTAGTTGTGAACTTTCACATTCACTGCTGGTGAAGGTAGGTGTTTCTGACTCTCTAAAATATCTCCCTGTATATATCACATAAGTAATATTTGACAGTTTATCACTTCAGATCCGGAGCATCTCCATATTTCACATAAAATATTTAAATTGAGTAAGACTAATAACTATAAGTCCCTTTGATTGTACAAAAGTGTGTGAACTGTTTCATGTGTATAATAGTAGTTTGTTATGTATGTGATCTGTTTCATGTGTATAATAGTAGTTTGTTATGTATGTGATCTGTTTCATGTGTATAATAGTAGTTTGTTATGTATGTGATCTGTTTCATGTGTATAATAGTAGTTTGTTATGTATGTGATCTGTTTCATGTGTATAATAGTAGTTTGTTATGTATGTGATCTGTTTCATGTGTATAATAGTAGTTTGTTATGTATGTGATCTGTTTCATGTGTATAATAGTAGTTTGTTATGTATGTGATCTGTTTCATGTGTATAATAGTAGTTTGTTATGTATGTGATCTGTTTACCTGTTCACAGGGAGATGTACACTGTAGTTTATCATGTATGTCATCAATTCAAATGTAAATGAGTTTTACACTGATAAAACCTACAACTTCTCTTTTAGACAACAACTTAAGTGGCCTTTCACATACAGGGATCATGACATTCTTCAAACATCACTCATAATGGTCTGCAGCAAGGCTTTCTATATTCGCTCTTTTGTCAGGTTGATGTCTCTTTGACATATTCCCAATTTACGTTCTCAATTTTAAACTAACTACACATAACAAAACCCACGAAGAAAAGAGCACCCCATATTTGTCACATGTGAATTGCCATACTCTGGACACTTACCCTAATTATATCTTCTCTAGGTTCTACCATGACCTGGGTCAGTCTGAACAGTGTATATAGAGACTTCTGAACATAAACTGCTCTTAACACATATCTCTTTAGAGCTTCTAGTATCTGCTTCTCGTTGGCTTCACCGGTCACCTTAACAAACATATATGACATTATAACATGTTCAAACCAAATCCGGAATAAACAAGAAACCGAACTTTCCTAAATCTTGTACCAAGACGTACATGCATAAATCGATATTAATATATTACAATTTACACCCTGATATACCTGACCCTAATTGACAAATAGAAATGAAAATAAATGAAAGGTGGTGTTGATATATATGTTTACATTAGAAAGTAACTACGAATAAAATAAAGTAATTATAGAAATCCATAATTTTTTTATCAAAATAAATGTAGGGATGAAATTTGATGATTGTTAACCTCGATCAATCATTTTAAATCTGTTATTAAATTATCAAAAATAATTCAAATGAGAACAATCACATATTAGTATATGAAAACAATAAACTTACAACAATATCTGTGTTTATTTCATCTGCTAGCATTTCATATTCACAGTAAGGTGTTAAAGCTGCACCTACAAATCTCATAGTGTGTGTTGTCATAAAATCCCTAAAATAAATATAAACACAGTATAATTACAATCATTTCTCTTTAAAAAACAAATTTTCATTTTTAAAGTTTAAAATTAAATATCACAAATCCAGATGTATTGTCTGTATGAAAATGTTATCATGATTATTAGAGCAAATCAATCTAAAATAAATTAGAAACGCATCATATTCTTTTCTTTATGTCAGTCATGTCAGTATAAGACATGTAAAACAGTTGTTACATGTAACTGGGCAAGTGCAAAACGTTTAAATGGCAGGCCTGATGAAATGTTGTTGGTTAGGATAAATAAATTTCATGGAGTCTGTTTAGCATAATATTACCTGATCATTGTTTCATTGGCCCCTTCCTTTCCTGAAATATCTAAAGATGTCAGACATGGTAAACAAGATGGCACAGCTAATAATGCTTTAATTTTAAATCTTCCATTTTGTAAATTTAGAAGCGGCTGCACTGATGGATCTTCTGAAATATCTAAGTGAACTAGATGCTTCATCTCAAAGAGGATGGGAATAACTTCCTCCTCATTTAGTGGACGTATATTGTAGATGGAAAGTGATTTCAACCTGTCTTTGCACTTTTTAACCGATGATATATCTGTGACACGTGTATTTGAGATGTCCAAATGTTCTAGGCATGGAAGATCTGTTGCAATGATCTCCAGGCCATGATTATTGAATTCTGTGTGACTAACATTCAGACTTTGCAAGTTTTGAAGCTTTGTCAATGAAATCACTACTATGAAGTTAGTACTATTCATAAATGTGCTATGTGTGACATTCAGTGATTTAAGATGTGAAAGTGTCCATTCTCCAAGACAACCAATAACATCATTCACTGTTACTGTTCGCAGACCTTTAATCTCAAGATCTGAAATTCTGTGTGCACGAAGGGTTCTCAATCCTCTTGTAGTTAGCTGTGAATTCTGAATAGATACTCTTTTTAAGCTTGTAGTATTAGGATTAAACAGACTTAATGTATCATCAGTCAACTTTCCTTTGTCACATAACTTTGTCAAAAGCTGTTCTGACAAATCTCCATGGAAATACACATCAGGGTCTTTAAATGTCATTTTGGGAAGTGGGGAATCCACTGGATTGACATCACACAATGCCTCTAGATTCTCACATATAAAGTCTACACAGCAGCCCTGCAGGCTGACTGGAGTATCGTACATTTTGCTACTGTTCTTACGAAATCCAAGACATATCCTTATGTCCTTAGTCCTAAAAAAAATACAATTTATATTTTAAATTTATGAATAACATGTACAGTTATAAATATAAATCAAAGCGCTGTAAGCGCTGAAGGCAGTTAACCAAAAACCAAGGCAAACTGTGGCAATGTTGCCTCAACATTAAACATTCATATATAGTACATTCATGTTTATCTAATGATTTATTTATTAAGGCAAATAATTTTCATGTTATCAAGGTTTCAAAAGCAATGCATATATCAATGTATATTTTTTTATGGTGAGTCTGCAGTGGTACAAGTTCCCAATGATTGCAGTTGTTCTACTTGGTAGTTAACCTTGGTTTTATTTGACTGCTAGAAGTTCAATTTGACTTAGTATGAACATGTAATAGTATGAATGGACTGGTTTTCCCTGGAAAGAAAACTGAGTTTGTGTTCTTTAGTACAAAAGTTATGAGACACGAATCAGACAAATGTTCACTACAACAGGGATCAAAGGTGAGGTCTGACTGACCTGCCCATAGTAAATGTAAATGATTTGTTATTTTGTCCCATACATATGAATATATATAATTTAGGGGTGGGGATCTCAACGGTTTTCAAGTTCTCAAAGTAGGCAGAGGATTTAGGGGGGGCAGGGGGCCCATCCCACCCCCCCCCCTTTTTTGGGAAAAAAATTGGTTGCTTATATAGGGAACCACTGGAACGGGCCCCACTTAGGTCGGTCAGTGGGTCCCACTTATGAAAATTTCTGGATCCGCCACTGGGGGTAGGGTGACCCTAGGGACTTCCCCTACATTTCATTTTATTTGTTATATTGTCCCATACATGAATATATACACTGTATGGTTTAGGGGTTGGGATCTCAGACAGGAGGGGTAGGGTGACCCCAGGGACTCCCCTATATTTCATTTAATTAGTTATATTGGCCCATACATGAATATATATTGTTTTGGTGTGGGGATCTCGACCGTTTCCAAGTTCTCAAACAGGAGGGTTGGGGTGACCACAGGGACTTCCCCTATAGTTCATTTGATTTGTTATATTGTCCCATACATGAGTATATATGGTTTAGGGGTAAGGATCTTGACCATTTCCAATTTCTCAAACAGGAGGGTGAACAGTGACCTCAGGGACTTCCCCTATCTTTCATTTGAATTGTTATATTGTCCCGTACATGAATATATATGGTTAAGGGGTGGCGATCTCAACGGGTTTCAAATTCTCAAACAGGAGGGGGTGGGATGACCCAAGGGACTCCCCCTATATTTTATCTGATTTGTTATATTGTCCCATACATGAATATATATGGTTTAGGAGTGGGGATCTCGACCATTTTTAAATTCTAAAAACAGGAGGGGTGGGGTGACCCCCAGCGACTCTTCCTATATTTCATTTGATTTTTCATATTGTCACAAACATGAATATATATGGTTAAGGGGTGTGGATCTCGACCGTTTTCAAGTTCTCAAACAGGAGGGGGTGGGGTAACTCCAGGGACTCCCCCTATATTTCATTTTTTATTTATTATATTGTCCTATACTTGAATATATGCAGGGGTTGATTCAGACGGGGGGAGGGTTGTGGGCTTGCACACCCCTTAAATTTGCAAAGCATGGGTTGTTCTTAGCTTAATAAAGAATATTCCGATAATTTTACCTCAAATTTTTTTAGCCTCGCTCTGCTCGGCAAAAATTTAAGTTTGCGCCCCTCCTAACCTACAATCCTGGATCTGCCCCTCATATGGTTTAGGGGTGGGGAGCTCAACCGTTTCCAAGTTATCAAACAGGAGGGGGTAGAGTGGCCCAAAGAATGCCACCTATATATCATATGATTTACTTACATTAAGGTATATATAATATAGTTGCATAATTTGTGAAAATTAAGAAAGAAACTTTCAGCTACTTTAATTGACCCTTCAAAATTGAGAAAAACAAATAACCCTTCGAAATTGCAGTAATATGTTTACACTTTAAAAGCATCTCACATGCATTATCATCATTTATCATTTATAAAGAAAATTTCGACTGTGACCATGAACATGTATATTGTTAGATATACTGTTCCCAGCTGTCACTGTGTATTGGATTTTTAAATTAAAAAGGAGTAAGTTCGGTAAGTGCCATATTTGGCCCCAATTATAAAGTTCATGGTTACAAGACAATAATTGTTTTAAGTTGCCTTAAAGACATGTGAAAAAGTTAAACAGAGCTGTTTTTGTCAAAGTTTAATTCTAACAGAACGATTTTTACATTCCAAAACGGTCAAGATAAGGGATTTTGGTGAAATTTGACAAAATCAGCGGGATTTCAACCAAATAAAGGACCAGGAAACATAGAGCGCAGGCGTCGACAAGCTTAATATTCAAAAAAGACATGTTAAATGTCTTCACAAACATTATTTTAAAAGATCTTTGTTGTCGACGTATGCGCTCTATGTTTCCTGTCAAATAATCTTTGGAAATTTCCCCATTTTCATTGATTTTTTCGTGAAAAATCAATATGAGTACAACTTGTGACGTCATAATGAAACACAGAAACGTAAAATTTTAAACAAAATGGCTTATATCCTATCTAGTCAATGTATTAGCTATAATTTATCGTGATATTGGTCAATAAATCCGAGTTTGAAATTTACACTAAAAAAGTGGGCCATTTTAGGACCTTATCGAACATACTCCTTTGTCAAAAAGTAATTTTGAGTTTCTGAATAAAATATTTTTCTGATTTTTCTTTCTTTTACATATATCTTTTGGTTTACAATTCTAGTGTTTATATTCATTAATTTACCATGCATAGATGTGTTGTTTCACCTGCTTGGATTTATTTTGTAAATGATCGCCAAACCCGGAATTACCCTTATCCGCTTCCGGAATCGGATCCGATATTATAAAATTTGGTCTTCACGGCCGCCATTGTTATGTGTTTACAATGTTGTTTGTGTCAATCAGATACGATTTTACTTGAATTTATACAATATTTGTCGGCGATTTTCTGTATAAAGCTAGCGGTTGAACAAAATGAACATCGCTGTCATGACTAATAATGATAAAAATAAGTTTTTAGCTCGTTTAATTGGAGACTTTGGTGAACATGGTGAAAAGGTTTGCAAAGTAATTTCTTATTTTCTTTCAAGTGGAAGGTGACTACGTCGGGCGTAGCTAGAAACCAACTATCCTATTCGAAATTCCGCTTGCAAAAGTGGAAGGTCGCAGACCTCGGACCACCGCTAATTTGCACACTTGCCTCCAAATTGAAAAGCTACGAAAATTTCTTTTTCTAGACTAATTTGAAATTGCCGCCAACAGCATGAACAGTTGAACTTATTATATAATAGACTACTGACGTAGTTGTACTACGTATTGATGACAAACAATATTCCTACGACTTTTGTCATTTGGGAAATCTAAACTACTTGTCTTAAGAGATTTTCGGCGATTAAATATTTCATACAATTGTTCTTTGACATCTTAGCTAAAAGCACAAGTCAAAATGAACTACACAAGGATTCTTAATAAGCACTACTTCCTATATGTAACTTTAAAACTTTTGGATAAATCGACGATCATTTTAGGTTTTTCTGGTCATATTTTTTGTAATCCAGAATAAAAAGTATTAAAAAAGTGTTCAATTAGTTATATATAACATATATAGCGAGCTAGATAATAACAATGGCAAGTATTTCAGTATTTATTGGGTAGAACACAAATCTAGGGTGCTCGCATAATGCAGCTTAACTGCATAAAAATGAAGCAAAATCATTCCAATATAAATAACAAGAGAGTGTGAAGTTGAACACAGTATTCATGGTATTGTGCTTGATTAAGTTAAGTACAAAATGTACAGTACACAATAATCATATACATTTGTCTCTCATTATCTTGAAGTCAGCCAGACCAGTGAAATATTTTCAGATACCTGTAGTTCGACTTCAGGTTCATGTGGACCCAATGGCTAAAATGGCCGTATTTTCACCTCAAAATTTACTCTGAGTACAGACAAACCTGCGCATCTGTAAAAAATTTCAGGCATAGCATGCCCTAGATAAATGTATTTTAAGTATGTTTTATGTTTTAGAAAAATAAAAACTTACCCGGATTTTGCCGTGCACTTTTTTTCATTCCTCCAGAAGGTGCCAAAATAAACTAAGTTGGGAAGAACTTCCCCACAGGTAAAAATTAAAGTGAGCATTTCTAATTGACATGGACATTAGATGGACAATAGATACCCGACAATAATTGATTATTTAAACTGTGTACCTGAGTGGACCATATCAAGGTAAACTCAACTGTTTGTTAATTTTATCATCTTCTGCAGAGACGAAAAAAAGTGTACGGCAAAATCCAGTTAAGTTATGAATTTTCTAAATCATACAATGCATTTGAATTCTATTTATCTAGAGCATGCTATGCCTTAAAACTTTTCCAGATGCACAGGTTTGCCTGTACTCAGAGAAAATTTTGAGGTGAAAATACGGCCATTTTAGCCATAGGGTCCACATGAACCTCAAACAAAAACAAGAAGTTTGACAGACCAACATGACCAACGGACACAATTCTTGCATAACTTGGTAATGTTAAAACAATGGGTAGGCGAACGATTTTCTGGTCTCATATCCACATATCTTTATGAGAGGCTGAGTTAGGGGAGGGCCCAGTATAAACAGAATATGGATGTCACCTTTCCCATGGATAGAAACAAGTGCCTGTGCTACAACTCATGTTTTTCAATAAAATGCAATATATGTACTTGGTAGCAGTTGTTAGTTTCAATAAGACTTTTTGTTCTGTTTTCAATTTCATGTGACGTAACTGAAAGTTAATTTATTTTACATGTAAGTTTGTAACTCTTGCTTGCAACACTGCCAAACAGCCTGTTGCTCTTCTTATGACAGGTCGTCCTGCGCACAATTTTTCAGAGTAAATATCTACGTTCTATAACAGACAACAACCTTATTATTAAACTTGAAAATGTTCAAAAATATGATGTTCTAATGAAAATTAGATCGATCTGACAAGGAATTTGATAATCCATGCACAAAAAGTTGTCTTCCTGCCAAAACCGGATATTTTTCAGGGGAGGTAATTCTAGAGGTGAATGTCCTATAGGTCAAAATCTAGCACGTTCAATGTTTGTGTGTGTGTGTGTTGAGTAAAGTAAAATACAGAGAGATTATGGTGTCAAGCTTACACTCACTAAAAACTTAAGACAACTTATCAAATTCTTTGTTAGAGTTTGGCTTCTTTAAATTCTTTTATCCCCATATGAATGGTTGATGCCTGGCTATCATGGTTACAAATGATATCACAAATAGAATGAATAATAAAGTATCACCTAGAAACTAAGAAATAAAAAAGCCTTATATTATTTAAAATACCTCTTATCATGTGAATGGTAGTCACTTTGTTTACTTGTTGTACTATTTATTTTGGGAAATTGGTTAAAGCTGGGAACAGTATACCTAGTCAATATATATGTTCCTGGTTAAAGTTAGTATTACAAACAACAAACAAACAAATATTACAAATGTATCTGTAGTTCCGTAACTCCCTGAGATTGACCATGTAGATACTCTTGACTGCTTACTTGCTGTTTCTTGCATCTTGACATCCCAGCCGGGCTCATCGTCGTTGGGAACTGTTAAATATGACATCACTCACCAGGTTCTGGGCAGTCTTCAGCTTAGGATTTTAAATGAGCTTACACTTGTACTTTTGCTTGCAGATATGAATATAGGTATAAAATGTCAGATGTTAAACGGTAATTTTTTACTTCCAGAGTCAAATTTGTTAAAATTTAACTGTGATTCGTCAAACATTCTTATCATGATTTGTCATAGGTCTCAAATGGTTCTGATCCCGAAATCCGGGGCTTAAAAACATGAAATCCTGAGGTCCCAAATTTAAAGGAAATTTAAATTCTGACATTCCGAAATTAATTCCTGGATCCCGAAAGGATCAATCCCGATATCCCGAGCTTAAAAACACCCGATCCCAACGTCCCTAAAAAGGTTCTGCTGGTGCCCTATGGAAAGTGCATTATAAATAATTTGGGCTCTTGTAACTTATGGTCCATCTCTAATTTTTTCTTCATATTTATGTAATGGTAAAGTAAACTACATTCCTACTTCAAAAAACAGTTTATAAACATAACAAAAACAGTGACCAATGAAATATAAACGCCCAGATATAAACTGCAATATTCTTATTTTGACCTAATGTGTTTGTTTTTGTTTTTAGACAATTTTGATGCATGTTTATGAGCAAGTCTGTGAATAAAGATCTATATCACAATGAAGGCAACAGATTGTAAGTATACTCTTAATTTCTTTGACCAATAACATCCCTCTTCAATATATTAAGAAATAGACTGGAATCCTCATCAGTGTAGTCATCACATCTCAATTCCAAACATCAATAACTCATTTATGAAAAGAAGAAGATTATGATTCCTTGAACCACCAAAGATGCAATAAGAAATGAACAGATGGACTTGCTACAAAAAATAACATTACAGTCAAGTAAAGAAACCCAATATGGAATTTACTGACCCTGTATATATCGTATTAGGTCACAAACATACGGTAACTAATAATATTTTTCACCTTAATGAAGACCATCTCAAGTGTTTCTCATAAGGTCCGAGTACACAGTTATCGTCCTTTGATTTTCGTTGTCCACGAATATAGTCCCTAATGTGGACAGTGTGTTACTTGCCAATTTTTGTTATACCCCTTCCAAATTTAATTCTCCATGTTTTATGCCTCATATAGCAAGTTGGGGGGTGAAATGACACTGTAAAAAAATTTGGGTCATAAATATTTAGGTAAAGTAGTGATTAGGTCCAGCTGAAAAAGGTCAAAAATTAGCACTTCGGAAGCTGTCAAAAGATTTCAAGACCCCCTTAACACAAAATTGTCCATATTTTGAGTTAGAGCTGATGAAGTTTTCTATAATTTTGATATAATTTGTCCCAAAAGTAGTACAACACACTGTAAAAATATAATTGAGAAAGCGCAGGTGGGATTTTTTTTATTTACATTTATTGTCTAAAAGAAATGCACTACGAAATAACTGTGTACTCGGACCTAAGAGGTGAAATCAGGAAATATAGAATCTGTACTTTGGCAACTTCCCTGAATGATTTGATTGTGTCAATTTGTCAAATAGCATAAAACTAAAGGATTTAAACTTTTATTTGATAGAATTTCTGCAAAATTGACCAATTTTGGCATTATATGGTCAAAATAAGCATTTCATAGCTTTTTCAATTTTGATGCATAAGTGGCATTTTGACTTTCTATCTGACATGTTTTCATTTGTCAATTTTTGTGTTTCTATGCTTTAATCCAGTTGTATTACTCATTTGTGAACTCTGAATCTACAGAAAAGAAGATTATCTCAGACAATATGAGCAAAGTGTGTTGTATAAATGACCCTCATCTAACGCCCTGTTTGGATCAAGTTAAATGTGAGGAGCATGGCACATAAAAGTTGAAGTCCATAATAAAGACCTCACTAAATTTGTATAAAAAGCATTTAACAATGTCTTCTGCACCTGTTGCATTTCACATAATATCTTTCTTTACCTCTGTAGGGTACCATGTGGTTCAAATATAAGCCTGTTGAGACTAAAATTGCATGCAAGTTTTTCACCAAAAAGTGAAAAATCTTTGTATCAGACCATACTGTCTGCTCAAAAAGTTGAATGTAAGAGCCTTTTTGTGCTCAGATTTATTGTATCATGTCACCTGAGTATAGAAATGATAGAAAAGACACAATTTTTTATTTCCTATAGCTTCAATATGCATTTTTAAATGTAAATATGTGCTACGGCCTAAATTGACCCTAAATTATTTTTAGTCATACTTGGCCTAAGACCCTTTTAAACTAATATGATATGTTATTTGTAAGTTTTCTTTCCATTTAAAGTATATTAAGTACATATGTAAGGATTATTTATAATCAAAAAGCTTCACACATTTAAAATTGCTGGAAATATTACATCTTCATGTAAGGCTCCCCTTCATTGGAAAACCTCCATTTTTAGGCACAGGCTCATATAAATTTGACTTTTGAAAAATTATGCTAAGTCTGATATATCAAATGAGTACTCTATTGCTTTAAATACATGATGTATTATATATTAAGGCATTTTAAAAGTATTTTTTTGCAATATTTTAATTTTAAAAGCCCCAAATGTTGATAGTTGAAATTTCTCAATTTTAACGTTCAAATTTAACACGTAAAGTTGAATATAGAATTAATCATAGTGTCTATAATATATATCCTATTGATATGAAACTTTGTAAGCAGTCTTGTAATATGTTGAGCTTTTGTCATACAAAGTTTTATAAAGATTGGTCAACTTTTTCTATCCTATTAGGTCCGAGTACACAGTTATCGTCCTTTGATTTTCGTTGTCCACGAATATAGTCCCTAATGTGGACAGTGTGTTACTTGCCAATTTTTGTTATACCCCTTCCAAATTTAATTCTCCATGTTTTATGCCTCATATAGCAAGTTGGGGGGTGAAATGACACTGTAAAAAAATTTGGGTCATAAATATTTAGGTAAAGTAGTGATTAGGTCCAGCTGAAAAAGGTCAAAAATTAGCACTTCGGAAGCTGTCAAAAGATTTCAAGACCCCCTTAACACAAAATTGTCCATATTTTGAGTTAGAGCTGATGAAGTTTTCTATAATTTTGATATAATTTGTCCCAAAAGTAGTACAACACACTGTAAAAATATAATTGAGAAAGCGCAGGTGGGATTTTTTTTATTTACATTTATTGTCTAAAAGAAATGCACTACGAAATAACTGTGTACTCGGACCATAAGCCATACAATATTTGTGGCTTGTTAATTACCAACAGATATTATTTTCCTTCAACCAACAAAAATAAAATGAGAAATTATAAAAGTTTGTCCTAAAAAAAAAAGAAAAAAGTTTCAGATATTTTCATTTTATAGTGTAAATTCTCTAAAACCAAATCAAGGGACTTGATTTTTGCAATCTATGCAATATTTACATTGCACTTATTTTCAATTGACTGTTTTGCACACGCATTTACAATACCATTTAGTTAATCTGTTACTTACCCAAGGTCCATGATGTACTTTTCCATGGGAACTCTAATAAAACTGTATGAATGTCTAATACAATGTGGCATTAACCCAACAAAGAAACAAACAAAAAAGTACCAATGATCATAATGTGTTGTACTAAAACCTATGTTTATATATAAAATTGACAATGATAGTTTTTTCAGGTACTTACAGATTTGTACTACTATTTTTTGCATGTCTTCTTACTTTTGGAATGTACTTTAGTTTTGATCTACCAGGAGTGTTGCAGCATAGACTAGAAGGAGTAAGTTTTAACTGTTTGCATTAATTAAGAGTTATTCTAATTCAGTATTGGAAACATATATGTACTGACATGAGCGACACCAGGTATGTCATATGTGAAGCAGGATCTGCATTGCCTTCTGGAGAAATTGAGACCACCCCCAGGGGTTTGGGTTTGTGACAACTATGAAAAAAGATAATTAAACTTTAGAGAATAGAATATTCTGCATCTTTGCACCTTATTGTATGTAGCTTTAAATCTTGGGCTTTTATTTCTTGAAAATGTGAAAGATTTGAAAGAAAATAAATTGGGCAATCTCTGTTGAATGTGCTGAAATATATTTAAAGAACAAAAATACATTTTGTTTACTGTTGAGCCAAAGTTGTTAAGGTGGCTCGCGGGTCTAAATCAATTTTTTTCTTAATATAGGATTTCGCTATATTTTTCTATGAATAAACTTTAAATTATACTTAATAGAAAAATAAATTAAAAAAATGGGGTCACCTTTCATTTACGCTCACAATCTGCCTTTGAAAGAAGCATACATTTTTGTAAGGGTACTTTTTTTTTGTTGGATTAATAGGAGAAATAGAGGTAATATCGAAATAAGAAAAGAAATTAATTACAGAAATCGCTCAAATTTTACAATAGTTTAGTTTAAGTAAAGCTTTTTTGAAAATTATAATAAAAAATATAGGTCACCGATGAGTTAAGAAAGATATTTCAATTTTATGGCTAAAAAATGGCATTTTGGCACCAAAGGGAGATAATTTGGAGCTTTTTCAATGATGTATACATTTTAAAAATCATCTGTGGCCAAAACAAATTGATTTTTTTTAATGAATTTTGTACCATATGATAAAGTAACAACTAATAATGTAATTATTTAAATTTGTAATGAAAAAAAAAAAATGTTTAATTTTTTCTGAAATTTTTATATCCGTGAGCCTCCTTTTAATTAATGATAGTTATATCAAAGTATGATATTCAAATTTTTATTTAAAAATTTATATTTAAATAAAAAAAAATGTATTTGGATTCATTTGACAAATTCTTTTTATATTACAGATAACAAACTGTACAGATAATAGCACAAGATACAATGAAACCTGTGTACGGTGTGAGGGATGTCTTGGAATGTCATCCCGACAGTTCAACATACTCTATGCTATATATGCATGGACGTAAGTATAAATGAACATTCTTATTCTGTTATATTACAGGCTAATTTACTGTAAGTGCACTCTAATCCATTCTTGCATTGTAATAAACAATATTTCTTTCAACATTAGTTTTTTGGTATTAGAATTTCTGAATAACTTAAATGATAGGAATTATGATTAACATAGGGCTTTGCTGAAAGTCAGCAGCCTTTAAAAAAATACATGTATTTGGCTTAACAGAAATTTTGTCTGCTTCAGAAATGCTGTGGTTGTGATTGGTGCTGGTGTTTTAGTTGATCGCCTTGGCAACAGAGGTATAATTTTTAATGGAGATATTTTTGTCTAATTCATACATGACCATATATGTGAATAGAATGAAATATTTGGAGCTTTAAAAGAGGAATGAACTGATAATAAATAAAAAGGGAAAATAATAAGAAAACTTATTTTTTATCAATGATTATGATCAGTTTTAACAAAAGTCCTTGTAAAATTAACATGGACTATAAATTTTTAGTATATATATGGTAGTTAAAAAAATTTAAGTAAATGAGTTTTGTTATCTATTTTGATAACTTGTTTGTTTGATATTAATTTTGTATCTATATATATATTTCATGGAATCATTAACCTTAGTTGAATTTGCTTTCAGTAGGACTGTTGTTGTTTTCCTTTTTGTGTTTACTTGGGACGTCTTTATTTGCTATTGGTACCATGCTGAAGGACACATCTGCAATGTTTCCTCTCATGCTGACTGGAAGACTTATCTTTGGATCTGGCGGAGGTGCTTTGACAGGTATACTTATTCTGGTTTACACATATGCTACTTTTCTTTTTGCAAGAGTTATTTCCTCCTGTATTACAAAAATATTCTAGGGCTTCTAGTAATATTATCACAAAATACAATACCAGCCTGAGAATTTACAAAAAAAAGGTTGTATGATGACTGTAGGGGTAATTGTTTGTCCATGGCATACAGAATTTATATATCATGGGAGTTATTGCCCTTAAATGATAATTATGTTTTACTCTTTCTTTCATATATAACATATATATATATGCAGTATTCTAACATGACGTGACGACATCCTTCAAACGCTTTGAGTACACACCCGTGGTAAAATATGAATATTTTTCCTTGGCTGTTCTGATCGTACTCCCATGTCATATGCTTTTTTATGAATGAGCATCCCGACGTCATAGAACGATGATGTAATAATATAAGCAGTTTACGGGAAAATACACACTTGTGAAACTGAAAATCATCACAACAAGGAAACGTAAACAAACGATGCTAAAATGTGATATAAGCCATTTTTTAAAAACATATAAGACACATAAGTAAATTATCATTTACATTCATCCAAAACTATCTTAGTACGCTATTGTAAATAGTTCAAGCATGTCACTAATTCAGTTTGTTCTGTTCTTTTACACCAATTGAAGAGTGCGTTTATTTATGGGAAAGGCAAATATTTGCCTCCAACTAGAGCGCTTCGATCCATGAGAATTGCAGTATTTGTCCAATTAGAATCGAAATAATTCATGGGGGCTTGAATATATCTTGATTTTACCACAGGTTGGCCCTTCATGAAGATCGCTCAGGGTAAAATATTTGTCATTAAGGGCCAACCTGTGGTAAAATCACGATATATTCAAGCCCCCTGAATTATTTCTTATATATTGCATAAGTGATAGAAGTGTTTTTTTGTGTTGTTTTTTTTTCATTCAAAAGATGCACTTCATAGTAAGAAAATAAGAAGCAGTTATTGGTTTGAAGATAATATGTCATACTGGCTATTTTTCTGTCCACATATATTCTTACAATTTACAGTAAAATATCAATGTTTACATTGTTTACCTATTTTAGTTGTTCAGAGTACAGTGACAGCTTACTGGTTCAAGAACAAAGAACTGGCTTTCTCATTTGCCTGTAAAACTGCCATGTCAAGGGTGGCTAGTGTACTAAACTTCTTCTTTACTGAGAGTTTTGCCAGTCACTTTGGTTTGATATTAGCTGTTTGGAATGGTAATTGTTAATATTGACAGTTTCATTTGTATGTTTGTTAAATCTGACTTAGCTTTAATATAGTATCCTTCAACTTTCTATATTACACTTTATATTCAAAGTAGAGACAGTGAATCATTCTCTGATAATGTATATACAGACTGTTTTTCATATTCATTTTTCATACAAAGTATTATAAGTAAAACATGTTGTAGACATAAGATAATTTTCATTTACATCTTTTTGAGCATGTAAGTACACAAGTACTTGTCTCTGATCCTTTGTCCCCCTTCTTATGTACCTTAATATATATTGCATGAATTTCTCACTAATATTGAGTAATAGGTTACCTTTATTTGGTAAATGGGATCCTTGCAAGGTCTTCTTGTCCTTCAAACAGGGTTCTCCTGACACTTACCTCATTTCATGGATCAGTGATCACTTTTAAGTTATTGGGGTCAAGTCCGTATCCTTTATATCTATCTGGCAGAGTTCATTTGACCTTGACTTCATTTTTATGATTCATTGGTCAATGTTAAGTTTTCATTATAAGGCCTGTTTCTCAGATATTAGAAGTGTTATATCAACTGTATTTTGTATGAAATGATTGCTTGGTGTGTATGTCTGTCTGGCAGGTTGTTTGACCTTGACCTCATCATGATGGATCTTAAAGTCAGGTTAATTTTTTCATGGTCAAGTACGTTTTTCAGATTCTATAAGCAATACTGAATACTGGTTAGCTATTTGTGGTGTATGAAATGATTGAATGGTGTACATTCCTGTCTGACAGGGTTCGTCTGACCTTTACCTCAATTATATGAATCATTTAGAATGTCTATGTAATGAAATGTATTTTTGTTTACTATAAGACTTACCACAAAAATAATTATGATAAGTAAGGAAGCAAAATGTCCACTCTTGTGTTTGTTCATGTTTTACAAGAACTGGTATTATATTATGTGTAATTTTTTTTTAAAGACAGAAAAAAATCATGGTTTAGGTTACTCTTAATTTGATTGCATGGAGCAAAGAGTTAATAATCAAAATGTAAATATTGTATAGTTAGGAAAATATTAAATTGTGGAAAATATTAGTGTTTAACTTTGTAGGTGCTATTTTATGTGGAGTTGCATTTATATCAGCCATCATTGTCAGTATAATGGATATTAATGGAGTCAAACAGTTAGGGGATCATCAAGCATTACAAACAGAATCCAAAAAATTTGTAAGTTGCTTGTATTCATTAACTACTGTTTCTGTGTAACAATGATTAAGTTTACTGTCTCATCAGAGTACTGTTTAGGTAAATCTAACAAATATCTTCTGTTTATTGTTCAATTTTTCATTATTTTGATTCACAAAAGCTTACAGATTCAACATATCAAGTCAAAATTTGAGATAAAAGACTGCAGGTTTTAAGAACCGGTATCTTTAAAGCATATGTATATTAAATATCTTAACAAAAAAAGGAGAAAAAAGTTGCATATGTCTGAATAATTCAACAAAGTTATATACATGGTAAAATTAATGGGTGTCCTTATAAAAGCAATTTTGAATATTTTGAATACATTGAGTTGATTCTCCAATTTTGAGGATTATTTATAAAATTGGGAATGGAAATGGGGAATGTGTCAAAGGGACAACAACCCGACCATAGAAAAGACAACAACAGAAGGTCACCAACAGGTCTTCAATGAAGCGAGAAATTCCTGCACCCGGAGGCGTCCCTTAGCTGGCCCCTAAACAAATATATACTAGTTCAGTGATAATGAACGCCATACTAAACTCAAAATTGTACACAAGAAACTAAAATTAAAAATAGTACAAGACTAACAAAGGCCAGAGGCTCCTGACTTGGGACAGGCGCAAAAATGCGGCGGGGTTTAACATGTTTATTAGATCTCAATAGCATGTTTAATGCAGCTACAGACCCTAAGTCACAATGCTTTGCTCATTTTAGTTATATCTATTTTTCTTAGCTTTATTCAGAACATTTTTGTTTTCTAGAAACTTTCTGACATAAAACAATTTACGTTGACTTATTGGTTATTGGTTATGGCAGTCATGTTCTACTATGTCTCACTTCTACCATTCATGGCAGATGCCAGGTCAGATCAGTGTTAGTAACCCGTTTAATTACACTGCTCCTGCAATTTATGACCAAAGCTTATATTCACTTAAAAATTCTTCACCTAAATGTTGCTGCAAGGCTCAAACCCTCTAAAGCAATTGTGTATAAGCTCATTTTGAATGTTAAAAGTTGTAATTATAAGTAATTTTAACAAGGATGTTGTAAATTATAATGAGAAAAAAATGAACATTTTATTGGAATTACATGAATTGATCGAGAAATGATTATTTTCTTGAAAGGTCTGCTACAGATGGTCAAAATTATTTTGTTTTAATAAAGTTAATCATCAGGTAAAGTGCAAAAATAGAAATTATTGAAAATAAAAGATAGATCCACTTACTTGTTTTTGAGACACCTATATGCTTACAATACACAAAATATTAAAAGACTGACAACAATTACCCCAGTAATGTTGAAATATAGCAGTCCCTGAACAAATTCTTTTAGTTTTTTTCTTTCATGATGGAAATGTCTGAGAAGTTGAAAAATATTAATATGAAATGAACATTGAGCAGCAAGCATTCTTAATGAGAAATGATTCAATTATGAAATTAAAGAATATTCTTTATACTAGATATCTTCAAGACTTTTATCTTGTGTAAACTTTAAAAGTTCAGATGTAAGTTTTTGTATGAACAGCAATAACATATATAGTAGTATCTGTATATTTGTATTATTCTTGCAGCTTGTTTGTACACCAGAAATATGGTTACAGTCCTAGAATGTCTTCAATAATTGTAGGAGTTGTATATGACTTGTCTATTGTTCTGGTGCCTATCATTGGTATGATCATAGTAAGTAACAATTTCTATAAAAAAGAAAGAATATGTCATCAAATATGAAGAATTGGGGGTATTGATTTAAATATTTTTAAGCAATTAAATTTAAAAATACTCTTTGGTCAAGTTGTTGTCTCTTTGACATATTCCCCATTTCCATTCTCAATTTTATTTGTCAATTTCAATGTATTGTTTTATCAAATAATTAAATTTGTAATCTGTTATATTCATGTTGAGAAACAAAAATAAGTTGGATATTTTAAAAATGTTTAAAAGCTGCTATTTATTTCACATTTTTCGATTTATTAAAACTAAGAAATACAATTTCATATTTTTCACCTAAATAATTTATTTGGACAGTTTTGGACTCCTTAACCCAACAGAAGCTAAATTTGAAGATTTAGCATGTATTAAAATTAAAGCAGTTAGAAAAAAACTGATCAGCAGGTCAAATTCTATTTCCCATAAGAAATTAAGGACTTCTTGTTGTTTATTATCTTGCATATAACAAATTTTTAACAGAAATTATGATAGATAGACAGAAAACTTATATGGCAAAAATGTTCAGCAAAGTAAGACCTACAAATAAGTCAACATGACAGAAAATTTCAATTAAACTCTTATATGAGTTATTATCATTGAAAGACATTTTTTCATTCTTTTGCAGAAACTATGACAGAAATAGAGAAACTTCAAACAGTAACAATGCTCACCAAATTAAGACCTACACATAAGTCAAACATGACCAAAATCATCAATTGATCCCTTATTGGACTATTGCAATTGAAAGATGATTTTTACCATTTATTTTTTTTAGCTCACCTGGCCCGAAGGGCCAAGTGAGCTTTTCCCATCACTTTGCGTCCGTCGTCCGTCGTCGTTGTTAACTTTTACAAAAATCTTCTCCTCTGAAACTACTGGGCCAAATTAATCCAAACTTGGCCAAAATCATCATTTGGGTATCTAGTTTAAAAAAGGTGTCCAGGGACCCGGCCAACCAACCAAGATGGCCGCCATGGCTAAAAATAGAACATAGGGGTAAAATGCAGTTATAACTCAAAAACAAAGCATTTAGAGCAAATCTGACAGGGTAAAATTGTTCATCAGGTCAAGATCTATCTGCTCTAAAATTTTCAGATGAATCGGACAACCCGTTGTTGGGTTGCTGCCCCTGAATTGGTAATTTTAAGGAAATTTTGCTGTTTTTGGTTATTATCTTGAATATTATTATAGATAGAGATAAACTGGAAACAGCAATAATGTTCAGCAAAGTAAGATTTAGAAATAAGTCAACATGACCGAAATGGTCAATTGACCCCCTGAGGAGTTATTGTCCTTTATAGTCAATTTTTAACAATTTTCATAAAATTTGTAAATTTTTATTTACATTTTCCACTGAAACTACTGGGCCAAGTTCATTATAGATAGAGATTATTGTAAGCAGCAAGACTGTTTAGTAAAGTAAGATGTACAAACACATCACCATCACCAAAACACAATTTTGTCATGAATCCATCTGCTTCCTTTATTTAATATTCACATAGATTAAGGTGAACGACACAGGCTCTTTAGAGCCTCTAGTTTAGTTTTTTACAGAAACTATGAAAGATTAAGAGAATCTTTAAAAGGGAAAAATGTTCAGAAAAGTTAGACCTACAAATAGGTCAAATAACCAAAACGTCAACTAACCCCTTTCATTACAGAACTATTGCCATTTAAATATGATCTGTTCCTTTATAATAATACCAGTTTATTTTTTATAGGATAGAATAGGAAAGAGAGGCATTATGATGTTGATATGTTCCTTTATGATGATACCAGTTTATACAGTGTTAGCCTTTACCCATATCCATCCTGTGATAGTGACTGCATGGTTAGGGATTACATATTCTGTTGCTAGTGTAAGTGTAGTTCAGACTATAAGTATTATGTAGATTAAAAAAATCATCCCACATGTAGATTACTTTCTCCACCAATATAAATGTTTTATAAAAAGCCACAAACACAGATTTCAAGTTCATCTTGTCTTGGTGAAATTTATATTTACCTTCTTGAGTCAAGTGTTGGCCCTTTTTAATCACTTTTTTTCAAGGATTTCTAATATATTAAGTATGTTTTACCTGTCGCCATATCTTTAAATTTCCTTTTACACAATATTATTTACCATATTATGAAAGACAAACCCTGACTTACCAAGTCTGACAGTTATTGTTAAAGAAGAAGTTCCTTTCTTTTGTATGAAAAACCTTGACATTTTTTTATGTTTCTATATAAATATTTGTTTCTTAACCAATTTTTTTATACGTTTGACACAGTTATGCATTCATGAAATACAAGGTATTTTCATTTTGTTTGTGTGCAAAGTTATGGTTCTGATTTTCTGTCAGAAATTTGTGTTTTAAGGTGTTTTTTTTATGAATTTTGGAAAAAGAGTTGAGAATAATGTCAACAATCTATTTTTGTTAATATGGCTATATAACTATTCATTTCCTAGTTATCATTTCAGGCAGTTATATGGCCATCTATACCAATAGTTGTAAAACAGTCTATGTTAGGAACTGCTATGGGTGTTAATAACTCCATACAAATGCTTGGTGTGGGAGGAGCTAATCTGGTTGTAGGAGAAATTCTGGGCAAAAATAACAGGTATAATGTGTACCTTCTTCTGTAAAGAATAAATTATATTACATGTATTCTTTATCTTTATGTTTATATTACTGGCACGAAGAAGAAAGAAAAACCAACAGAGTCATTTTACAAAACTTTCAAAGTAGACCAGAGGAGACGATGTATGCCAAGATTTGATTCAATTGGCCCAATGGTTTCAGAAGAGATTTTTTTTAAAAGTTAACAATGTACAAAAAACAATAGCAATGGGTCTTTATATTTAATTGTCATATCACATCTGAAAGGAGTAGGTCCAATAAGGGCCGATTTTGGCCTCAAATTTCAGGTTCATCTGTCGAAAGATTTTGGACACTTTTTAAAATGTCTATATCAGTTGATTCAATTAGTTTATGTGAAAGATTTTAAATGATTTAATCATTAAAAACGCTCCTATTCAAGCTTAAATAGGAAAATTCTATCAAATATACCAAAAAATGTCACTTTCCATATGGTTTTTGTCAAAAATGAAAGTGGCCGCATCCGTGTTCATCCTCAACCTTTATATATGTTATGTATTATCATTAAATACAACTTACATTTCAATATTAAGAATGATCACAAATGTGGCCACTTTCATTTAAGATGGAAACCGTCTAAAATATAACTTAAATGCTAAAATTGTGAAGATTTCAGTAATTTACATGACTTAATGATGCTAGTTCTCGATATATGTGCATTGTATTGTCAAAAAACAGCCCATATTTATGTAGCAGAAGCATTCTACATCCAATAAATAGTTTACATTTTAACAATTTTGTAAAACTGCTATATTTTGGGACCAAATAGGGGTCTTACTGGACCTAATCCTTTGTTTAGGCAATATAGGAAAGGTGTACTGACATAAGAAGTCCCTAAACACATTAACTCCAAATGGAGCTTTCGTTAGTAGAAGCCATATTAACTATGTGTATCAGTGAGAGAAATGTGAAAGCATAAAAATATAGAATATATACCAATACACATAATTAACAGCACCTGGTGATGTTTCATAGCCTGACCGGTTTCGGTCCAAAAAGGACCTTCATCAGAGGCAGAAGGCAGAATGGTGGATTAATATTTGCACCCTATTTATATAGATATGGTAACCGGCGGTTGAGTTAACAAGCTAAAACGTCAAGACTGCATGACTACCATGAAATACTATTATTAGACTTGATATTTAGGTGTATCATAAGCCAAAGATCAAGACTGCATGACAACCATGAATTACTATTTCAAGACTTGATATTCAGGTGTATCATAAGCCTGAGATCAAGACTGCATGACTACTAGGAAGTACAATTTCAAGACTTGATATTTAGGTGTATCATAAGCCAAATATCAAGATCACATAACTACCATGAAATACTATTCCAAGACTTGATATTTAGGTGTATCATAAGCCAAAGATCAAGACTAAATGATTACCATGTACTTCTTAAATTATTAAAACACCCTTTACCCAATGCTAAAGCCCAAGTATGGTTATATCATTAGGTCACATTACCGTATAATGTCAAAATAAATGTTTACCGTAACATGTCAAAAAGTTTACTGTAACGTGTACATTAGCTAAATATAGATAACTGTAACCAAGGAAACCCCACGAGGATTTTTCACTGAAAGGATAATTTAACCTGTTTAGACATCAACCAGATACATATTTATCCACTGGATAACTTTGATCCCCCGGTTAACTCTGAACCGCTGGTTAAATCTCAACCGCCTGTTAAATCTCAACCGTCGGTTAACTCAACCGCCGGTTACCATATCTATATAAATAGGGTGCAAACATTAATCCACCATTCTGCCTTCTGCCTCT
The DNA here is from genome assembly GCF_965363235.1 of Mytilus galloprovincialis. NCBI lineage: Eukaryota > Metazoa > Mollusca > Bivalvia > Mytilida > Mytilidae > Mytilus > Mytilus galloprovincialis. The sequence continues at coordinate 86,659,340 of NC_134838.1, forward strand.
GATGAAGGTCCTTTTTGGACCGAAACCGGTCAGGCTATGAAACATCACCAGGCGCTGTTAATTATGTGTATTGGTATATATTCTATATTTTTATGCTTTCTAATCCTTTGTTTAATTTTATCTTGAATTTGTTAAACAAAATTCTGCCTCATTAAAACATATTTGGGTTATATATACAGTTACAAATTACATGATAAAAAGCCGAAACTGTAAGGTATAAAGGACCAATCAAGTAGATGCCAAAGCTCAATATACTTACTTAATGATTATTGTTGATAGCCTAACAGAAGAAGAGAGACTGGTGAGGTGGAAGTATATGATGATTTTCCTAATGGGTACAGCTATAGCCTGTTTCACAGCTGCAGTATTTGTCAATATTAGTGATGCAAATAGGGTAATATTTGTTTTAATTAGTTCAACAATTAAAATTGATAATAGATGTCTCCAAGAAAATGATATAATACTCTCAAAAATTTACATACAGAACAGCACAAAACGTTATCCACTTTAAAAAAAAACAATCCTTTTTATATCAATGTAGTTACTGCTTATGAAAATGTGATTATGGTTTCAATTGTTACTATTTTTACTAAAAAAAATTGAACGAGCTCTTTTCAAAAACTATTATATCAATGTCCCTTTTTCAATTCATGTATAACTTTACATCTGCGAAATAAGAAATCAAACACTTACCTGAGAATGGGTTGGACATGATCGATATGAGCACTTTTAAATTTTAATTTTGTTTTTTATTCAATCTATAAATTATATAAAATAATGAGGTTTGAAATAGACATCGTAGTATGTGACCACCAAGTCCATTAACCATATTTTCATCTATTTAGGGAATTTTTTTTTTTCATTTAAATTGATCTGTTTTCTTAAATGGGATAGTTTATTGTCCAAAAAAATAAAACAATACAGTTAAAGCTACTCAAACGAGGGAAATACTTTGTCCTTTTGCAATACATCCTTAAGATGTATTATGTTTTACCATAAAAGTAAATATAAAACTTCCATGGTTTTACATACGGTAGGTACATAACATCATGTAATGAATGTATACAAGGTTTAAAGGATGGTTTTGAACAATATAACTGATTATTGGAGACTTAATAGTAATCTAACAGTTATTTTAATTTTCTTTGTAGGGAGGCATTTTGAATCAAAGCAGAAAACAGATGTTGCAAAGTAAATATTTGGAAACTGAGAAGACGATATCAGTGGAACATTCAACTGAAAAGGATAACAATGTATCTGATGAGAATCAGCCATTATTAGGAACAGTGCAAAAAATAAATTAATCACACAGGAATTATTTTATTGTGAATAATTTTATTTCCCATCTCAACAGCTCCTTAGAGCATGTATAACTTTCCTTGATATGTATAGAGTGTATTTAGGTTGTACCTGATGTAATATATAATTCAAATTATTTCTAATAAGATATGATTGTAGAGCACTGTGTTCAGTCATAGACAGTGTTAGTGTTTTATCTAAAACATTTAAGCATGGCACAATGCCCTTTTTTAGCTCACCTGGCCTAAAAGGCCATGTGAGCTTTTCTCATCACTTGGCGTCCGTCGTCGTCGTCGTCGTCGTCGTTAACAATTTTTCAAACATCTTCTCCTCTGAAACTACTGAATGGATTTGAATGAAACTTAAAAGATTGTTCCTTAGATTATCCTGCACAAAGTGTGTGCTTCGATTTTTGATCCGTCAAAAAACATGGCCGCCCTTACTTAAAATAGAACATAGGGGTCAAATGCAGTTTTTGGCTTATATCTCAAAAATGGAGGCATTTAGAGCAAATCTGACAAGGAGTAAAAATGTTCATTAGGTCAAGATCTATCAGCCCAGATATTTCAGCTGAATCAAACTAACCATTGTTGGGTTGCTGCCACTTAATTGGTAATTTTAAGGAAATTTTGCAGTTTTTGGTCATTATCTTGAATATCATTATAGATAAAGATAAACTGTAAACAGCAAAAATGATCAGCAAAGTAAGATCTACAAATAGGTTAATATGACCAAAATTGTCAATTGACCCCTTAAGGGGTAAATGTCCTTTAATGACAATTTTTCACAATTTGTTCATCATATTTGCTGACTTTAAAAAATCTTCTCCTCTGAAACTACTGAATGGATTTGGATGAAACTTTGCATGATAGTTCCTTAGATTATCCTGCACAAAGTGTGTGCTTCGATTTTTGATCCGTAAAAAAACATGGCCGCCCTTACTTTAAATAGAACATAGGGGTCAAATGCAGTTTTTGGCTTATATCTCAAAAACGAAAGCATTTAGAGCAAATCTGACATGGAGTAAAAATGTTCATTAGGTCAAGATCTATCAGCCCTGAAATTTTCAGACGAATCAAACAAACCATTGTTGGGTTGCTGCCACTTAATTGGTAATTTTAAGGAAATTTTGCAGTTTTTGGTCATTATCTTGAATATCATTATAGATAAAGATAAACTGTAAACAGCAAAAATGATCAGCAAAGTAAGATCTACAAATAGGTTAATATGACCAAAATTGTCAATTGACCCCTTAAGGGGTTATGTCCTTTAATGACAATTTTTCACAATTTTGTTCATCATATTTGCTAACTTTAAAAAATCTTCTCCTCTGAAACTACTGAATGGATTTGGATGAAACTTAGCATGATAGTTCCTTAGATTATCCTGCACAAAGTGTGTGCTTCGATTTTTGATCCGTCAAAAAACATGGCCGCCCTTACTTTAAATAGAACATAGGGGTCAAATGCATTTTTTGGCTTATATCTCAAAAACGAAAGCATTTAGAGCAAATCTGACATGGGGTAAAAAAAAGGTACAAGATTTATCAGCCCTGAAATTTTCAGACGAATCAAACAAACCATTGTTGGTTGACCTCATTTTCACAGTCCATTGCTAAGTTTTAAGTGTTTGTGTTTTGGTCTCATTTTCTTTATTTATAAACAGTAAGTCATATATATTTGTAATATTGAAGAATTGTTAGCTGTACATGTTTGCCTGGCATGGTTCAATATGTTCAATAAGGCATTGTTTACCAGGTGAGCGATTCAGGCTCTTGAGAGCCTCTTGTTTCAGACACCAAGCCCTTTTTTTTCGCCATGCTCTTTTTCTTCTGAAAAAATTGACGCCATGTGCCCTTTTGCATTATCTGGATTGAGTTCCAGTTGCGGTATTAGGTTTTTTCGCTGATCGAAAGGCGACAAGCATTGACTATAAAAGTTGGTTACATAATATTTCATGAAGATTCAACTTGAGTTAGATCTTAATGTTATCACCACCGGGTAGTCATTGTTGCCTAACAGACTTAAATTAAAAATACTGCAATTTTTCCACCCAAAAAAATTAGGATGGGTGAAAATTTGTCAATTTAACAATAATCTATAAAATTATGTTTCCAGCTCATACAGGATGCAATTCAGCAACTATAGATTACTGTACATCTTTAACAAGGAGCAAAATTCATACCCAATAGCAAGTTATAAAAGGTCCTGACATGACAAAATGTAAAACAATTCAAACAAAAAACACAATGGCTGATTTATAAACAAAACAACGAACAAAAAATTGTATGCTTTGCAGCAACAAAAGACGAACCAAAGAGTTACAGACTCATGACTTTGGACAGGCTCACACAGAATGTGGTGTGATTAAACATAATTTTGTATGCCCAACATTCCCCCTTACCTGGGACAGTGGTCTCACAATACAATATAAGTACAAACTTGAAAAGAGCTTGACTCAACAGATTGATATGAAGCACATAAACTACTAACAAAACATTAAGACAAAAATGTCACAAAGTGGCCACCTGAGAGTACTCACTGTTACTGAAAACTTGTTTAAAGTCACTAGCAACGAAAAAGAGATGCCAAATATTAAACACTGCTGGTGGAATAAACAACAACAAAAGAGATGCCAAATAACACTGCTGGTGGAATAAACAACAACAAAAGAGATGCCAAATAACACTGCTGGTGGAATAAACAACAACAAAACATTAAAGACAAAAACGTCACAAAGTGACCATCTGAGAGTACCCACTGTTACTGAAAACTTGTCAGTTTAAAGTCATTAAAAGCAACAAAAGATGCTCAATAACACTGTTTGTGGAATAAACAACAACAAAAGAGGTGCTTGATAACACTGCTGATGGAATAAAAAAATATAGATTGGCCCAATAACACTGCTGGTGGAATAAACAATATAGATTGCTCCAATAACACTGCTGGTGGAAAAAACAACAACAAAAGAGATGCTCATTAACACTGCTGGTGGAAAACAACAACAAAAGAGTACGCAATAACCCTGCTTGTGGAATAAACAACAACAAAAGAGATGCTCAATACAACTGCTGGTGGACTAAACAACAACAAAAGAGATTCTCAATATCACTGCAGGTGGAAAAAACAACAACAAAAGAGATGCTCCTGCAGTGATATTGAGCATATATTTTGTTGTTGTTTATTCCACCAGCAGTGTTGTTGGTACAACAATAGATATGCCCAATACTGCGGCTGGTGGAAAAAACAACAACAAAAGAGATGCCCAATAACACTGCTTGCGGAATAAACAACAACAAAAGAGATGCCCAAGAATACTGCTGGTGGAATAAAAAAACAACAAATTATATGCTCCATGCACTGCTGGTAGAATAAACAACAAACGAGATGCCCAATATCACTACTGTAGGAATAAAAAACAACAAAAGAGATTCTAAATAACACTGCTGATGGAATAAATAACAACAAAAGAGATGCCAAATAACACTGCTACAACAATAGATATGCCCAATACTACGGCTGGTGGAATAAACAACAACAAAAGAGATGCTCAATATCACTGCAGGTGGAATAAACAACAACAAAAGATATGCTTAATGCACTGCTGGTAGAATAAACAATATAGATGCCAAATTACACTGCTGGAATAAACAACAACAAAACATATACTCAATACTTCTGCTGGTGGAATAGATAAAACAAAACAGATGATCAATACCACTGCTTGTGGAATAAAGTACAAGAAAGGGGATGCCCAATATCCCTGCTGGTGGAATAAAAAATCCAACAAAATAGATGATCAATACCAATGCTGGTGGAATAATAAAAAAAAGATTATCAATTCTACTGCTGTTGGAATAAAAAACAACAGAAGATTAGCTTAATACCACTGCTGGTGGAATAAACAACAACAAAATATATGCTCAATACCACTGCTGGTGGAATAAAAAAAACAACAAAAGAGATAATCAATACCACTACTGATGGAATACAAAACAACAAAAGAGATGATCAATACCACTGCTGGTGGAATAAAAAACAACAAAAGAGACGATAAATACCACTGCTTGTGAAATAAACAACAAGAAAAGAGATGCACAATAACCCTGTTGGTGGAATAAATAACAACAAAAGAGATGCCCAATAACACTTCTGGTGGAATAAACAACAACAAAATATATGCTCAATGCACTGCTTGTGGAATAAACAACAACAAAAGATATGCTCAATACCACTGCTGGTGGAATAAACAACAACAAAAGAGATGCCAAATAACACTGCTGGTGGAATAAACAACAACAAAACATTAAAGACAAAAACGTCACAAAGTGACCATCTGAGAGTACCCACTGTTACTGAAAACTTGTCAGTTTAAAGTCATTAAAAGCAACAAAAGATGCTCAATAACACTGTTTGTGGAATAAACAACAACAAAAGAGATGCTTGATAACACTGCTGATGGAATAAAAAAATATAGATTGGCCCAATAACACTGCTGGTGGAATAAACAATATAGATTGCTCCAATAACACTGCTGGTGGAAAAAACAACAACAAAAGAGATGCTCATTAACACTGCTGGTGGAAGACAACAACAAAAGAGTACGCAATAACCCTGCTTGTGGAATAAACAACAACAAAAGAGATGCTCAATACAACTGCTGGTGGAATAAACAACAACAAAAGAGATTCTCAATATCACTGCAGGTGGAAAAAACAACAACAAAAGAGATGCTCCTGCAGTGATATTGAGCATATATTTTGTTGTTGTTTATTCCACCAGCAGTGTTGTTGGTACAACAATAGATATGCCCAATACTGCGGCTGGTGGAAAAAACAACAACAAAAGAGATGCCCAATAACACTGCTTGTGGAATAAACAACAACAAAAGAGATGCCCAAGAATACTGCTGGTGGAATAAAAAAAACAACAAATTATATGCTCCATGCACTGCTGGTAGAATAAACAACAAACGAGATGCCCAATATCACTACTGTAGGAATAAAAAACAACAAAAGAGATTCTAAATAACACTGCTGATGGAATAAATAACAACAAAAGAGATGCCAAATAACACTGCTACAACAATAGATATGCCCAATACTACGGCTGGTGGAATAAACAACAACAAAAGAGATGCTCAATATCACTGCAGGTGGAATAAACAACAACAAAAGATATGCTTAATGCACTGCTGGTAGAATAAACAATATAGATGCCAAATTACACTGCTGGAATAAACAACAACAAAACATATACTCAATACTTCTGCTGGTGGAATAGATAAAACAAAACAGATGATCAATACCACTGCTTGTGGAATAAAGTACAAGAAAGGGGATGCCCAATATCCCTGCTGGTGGAATAAAAAATCCAACAAAATAGATGATCAATACCAATGCTGGTGGAATAATAAAAAAAAAGATTATCAATTCTACTGCTGTTGGAATAAAAAACAACAGAAGATTAGCTTAATACCACTGCTGGTGGAATAAACAACAACAAAATATATGCTCAATACCACTGCTGGTGGAATAAAAAAAAAAACAAAAGAGATAATCAATACCACTACTGATGGAATACAAAACAACAAAAGAGATGATCAATACCACTGCTGGTGGAATAAAAAAACAACAAAAGAGACGATAAATACCACTGCTTGTGAAATAAACAACAAGAAAAGAGATGCACAATAACCCTGTTGGTGGAATAAATAACAACAAAAGAGATGCCCAATAACACTTCTGGTGGAATAAACAACAACAAAATATATGCTCAATGCACTGCTTGTGGAATAAACAACAACAAAAGATATGCTCAATACCACTGCTGGTGGAATAAACAAGAAAAGAGATGACCAATAACCCTACTGATGGAATAAACAACAAAATATATGCTCAATGCACTGCTGGTAAATGAAAACAACAAACAAGATTCCCAATTTCACTACTGTAGGAATAAACAACAACAAAAGAGATGCGCAATCACCTTGCTGATGGAAAAAAAAAACAACAAAAGAGATGCCCAATAACACTGCCGGTGGAATAAACAACAACAAAAAAGATGTCCAATAACACTGCTGGTGGAATAAACAACAAGATTTATGCTCAACGCACTGTCGGTAGGATAAACAACAAACGAGATGCCCAATATCACTACTGTAGGAATAATAAAAAAAGAGATGCCAAAAGACACTGCTGGTAGAATAAATAACAACAAAAGAGATGCCAAATAACACTGCTACAACAATAGATATGTCCAATACTACTGCTGGTGGAATAAAAAACAACAAAACATATGCTCAATACTTCTGCTGGTGGAATACAAAAAACAAAAGAGATGATCAATACCACTGCTTGTGGAATAAACAATAAGAAAAGGGATGCCCAATATCCTTGCTGGTGGAATAAAAATCCAACAAAATAGATGATCAATACCAATGCTGGTGAAATAATAAAAAAAAAAAGATGATCAATACCACTGCTGGTGGAATAAAAAGCAACAGAAGATATGCTTAATACCACTGCTGGTGGAATAAACAACAACAAAAGATATGCTCAATACCACTGCTGGTGGAACAAAAAAACAACAAGAGATGATCAATCCCACTGCTGGTGGAATAAAAAAACAACAAAAGAGACGATCAATACCACTGCTTGTGGAATAAACAACAAGAAAAGAGATGCACAATAACCCTGCTTGTGGAATAAATAACAACAAAAGAGATGTCCAATAACACTGCTGGTAGAATAAACAACAACAAAATATATGCTCAATGCACTGCTGGTAGAATAAACAACAAACAAGATGCCCAATATCACTACTGTAGGAATAAAAAACAACAGAAGAGATGCACAATCACCTTGTTGGAGGAAAAACAACAACAAAAGAGATGCTCAATAGCATTGCCGGTGGATTAAACAACAACAAAAGAGATGTCCAATGACACTGGTGGAATAAACAACAACAAAATATATGCTCAATGCACTGCTGGTAGAATAAACAACAAACAAGATGCCTAATATCACTACTGTAGGAATAAAAAAAAACAACAGAAGAGATGCACAATCACCTTGTTGGTGGAAAAAAACAACAAAAGATATGCCCAATAACACTACTGTAGAAATAAAAAAAAAAGAGATGCCAAAAGACACTGCTGGTTGAATAAGGGAGCTACCATTTGATTTTTATGGGGGGGGGGGCTAGGATGAAATTTGGCAGGATGAGACAATTGCCAAAAAAAAAAAGTCAGGACGACAATTTAGGTAAAAAAAAGTCAGGATAAACTAAAAAAAAAAAGCAGGACCAAACAGAAAGAAAAATAAAAAGGCAGGACAGAGATTACAGCTAAAAAATCAAATGGTAGCTCCCTAAATAACAACAAAAGAGATGCCAAATAACACTGCTGATGGAATAATCTTTTTCCTGAGTATTTTACCGAATAATTTCATTTTTTAAATATCTAAGAACTCAGTAAAGACTTCCAGACCCTCAGTTAGATGACAATTTCTAAAAGGGAGTCTATATTGATCTATACTCGAAAAGCTCATTGGAAAATTTTACCGACAGTAAATAATCAGATTTCCCGCGGTTTTTGCCTTTGTCCTTTTCATTCCAGAAGGAAAAGACACGAGAGTACTCGAATGGAAACAAATATAAACAACACAATACTTCACGACTTTCTTACTACTAAACTTTACTAAGTCGCTGCCAATTATTATATATTGAAGTATTTAGAATCATTAACAGATTTTTCTGACAAAAGTCTCATTTGTAACTGTGATTTATACTGACAACCAGTATGACAATATTCTGATTCAAACTAAATTGAGAGCTTCTGAGTGATCATGTGACACTGACTTTTGATCTGTCCCCGACGCTGACAATTGGTAACACAATATAAGCCGTTAATATAGTCGGACAAAATAGATATGGAAGCAACAGATAGTAAGTCTTAAAACTGTTTAATTAACAAAAACTGTCAGTAAAATATATAATCTAAGGGGGCGTTTTGAACAGTCGAAAACCATTCTTTTCCAGACATTATGCTCTACCTTAATACTCAGACCTTATATTATAAAGAGATATCTATATTAAAGGCATACACATATTTAATTGACAAAGATATGAAATATCACTGAAGCATATGTCTACACTTGAGCAGCAATGATCAGCAAAGCCAGTGCAACAGCATGATGCCAATCATTACATATACATATATATCACTGCAAAATACATTAACTAATGATTGCCTCTCATTTAGAAAAACTTTTAAAAGTCTCTCAAATATATTGTCTATAATGATAGTGTCAAGTGGTATCATACACTGTATGACTGTATCAACTTCATATGAATCATATTTGCAACCATACACTTGCCATAATTTTTACTGTTAAGGTCACATATGACCCCTTTCTACAATCATGTTCTCTGATGACCAAAAAAAATATTTTAACTTCACGAAAAATTGAATTCTCCAATCTAAAGCATGCCTTTACTTCATCATCGGGGATGATCCAGTGTGCATATTTGTACACACAGACTGAAGTCTTTTGCTTACATTTAAATACTGATTAGTAATCTGACAAAAGCTAAATGAATAGAAAATAGTTCATGTTACATTCATTGAATAAGAAAAGCAAATATATTATACCTGTATGATAGATAACAAAACACAAGTACAAGCACGACAATAATAATTATTTTGATAATGTAACCAAAGAATACATCTATGAAAACAACCTCAAAGTACCTTTAACGAATGATCTCTTATTTTGAATGATACTATCAGGTAGGTCCAAAATAGATTTGATTAGTAGTACATATATATATTTTCAGGATCATACCGTTTCTTGTTGCTGTTTTTCAACTGTATGCTGACATTTGGATCTTATTTTTGTTTTGATATGCCAAGTGTTTTGCAAGCACAGTTTACTGGGGTAAGTATTGAAATATTATGCCAAATGTTTTACAAGCACAGTGTTTTAATATGCCAAGTGTTTTACAAGCAGTTTACTGGGGGTAAGTGTTTTAATATGCCAAGTGTTTTACAAGCACATTTTACTGGGGTAAGTGTTTTAATATTCAGAATGTTTAACAGACACAGTTTACTGCAGTAAAGTGTTTTGATATGCATGCGATATGCCTAATGTTTTACAAGCAAAGTTCACTTGGGTAAATGTAAGGGTTTTGATATGCCCAATGTTACAACCACAGGCTTTACAAGCACATTTTACTGGGGTAAGTGTTTTGATATGCAGTGTTTTACAAGCATACCGGTAGTTGAAATTACTGGGGTAGGTGTGTTAATACGCCAAGTCTTATGCAAGCACAGTTTACTGAATAGTGTACAAGTTGTTGGATTGATATTCCAATAATTCAGACGTACACCATATTGACAAAAGAAACAATATTTCTTTATAGAATATAGTTTTTTAAATGTCATACTTTTATTATTGCAATTTATCTTTCTATGTGTTTTGTTACAGGTATCAAACTGCACAGAAAATTCCACCATATGCGATGAGTGTAAAGGATGTCTTGGAATGTCTAATGATGATTACAATCTGTTATATGCTATTTATGCATGGACGTAAGATTTTTTCCATTAGCTAAAGGTGTCCATAGGGATAAGGTTTCAGGTCTTAAATGACCATGACCTTCCTTATACCCAAGAATTGCTTACATGAAGTTTTGCTTGAAGTTCCTGATCTAAGGAAAACAACAAATCATAGAGAAATTGTTTTTTGTCAGTTTATACCTTTAATACATGTACTCGTTTTATGATGGTTTTGACTTTGACCTTCATTTTATCCATAAATGAATTTATATCCACTTCATTTGAGGTCTGGTAGACAGTTATCTCATTGGCAATCATATCATAGGGTTAAACACCTTTGCGAGCTCCCAACTCTCCCTAACCTGGAACAGTCGTGTTACAGCACAACATATAAAACTAGGTATTAAATTGAATTGTAAAGGGTAATTCAGTAAGATCAACTTGAACCACAAAAAACAACTAATAAAGTAAAGATCTGTTAGTACTTGCAGTTACTGAAAGGTAGTTCAAAGCCAATAAAGTAAAGATCTGTTAGTACTTGCAGTTACTGAAAGGTAGTTCAAAGCCAATCACAACTCAAATGTATAAGATAAATTGTGTTTACTCAGAACAAAATATCAATCATCTTACATCCAAAACATCTAATGTAAAGATGTCACAGAAAATGTTGCCCCCTTGTGCAATGCTCTTATAAACTAGAGGCATACCTGTCCTCACACTGGCTTTCAGAAAACGCAATTCGTCTTACAAAAAAAAATCCACCATAAATCAGGTGCGTTTTTTATTCTATATTTTAATCATATTATAGTAACCTCTTTGTAATTAAGTTATTTTCTATAGCACTCAATTATTATTTGCCTTGATTTAATGATGAGGGTGGTTTTCAACAACCTTGACTGTCCATGAGGGTCTTGCATGGTCGGCTGTGATTTGAAATGTGTGTCTGATCAATTTTATAGCGCTCTTTATTACACATATGTAACATCAAGTATCATAGGTTATACACTGGTTTGACTATGTTAAACAGTTTTTTTAATAAGTTATTAATTTGAAAAAAATATTCCAAAAATGATTTTGATTTCAAAACCAACTTTTAATTATATTACAGGAATGCTGTTGTAGTAATTGGTGCTGGTTTTCTGATTGATAAACTAGGAAATAGAAGTATGTATTACAGTTACTATAACATTTGTACCGAACATTTTTTTGTGTGTATGTGACTATCTAAATGTTACATTTTTATTCTGTTAATGAAGTATGCTTTGACCTATAATGATTTAGTTTTATAAATTATGACTAGGATGGAGAGTTGTCTCATTGGCACTCATACCACATCTTCTTATATCTATGACAGACAGAAAAGGAGGAAACATTGTTTTAATGTAATTGTAATATAACCAGAAATTAGGAATGTTTATTTAGGAAGAAGAAGCAAACAAAATAAAACACATGATCTTAGAAAAAGTTTGAAACTGAGGGTTATATCTGGGAAACCAAATCTGTTTTTCTGTTTTTTTTTCCTTTTTAGCTCACCTGGCCGAAAGGCCAAGTGAGCTTTTCTCATCACTTGGCGTCTGTCGTCGTCCGTCGTTGTCGTCGTCCTGCGTTAACTTTTACAAAAATCTTCTCCAAACTTGGCCACAATCATCATTGGGGTATCTAGTTTAAAAAATGTGTCCGGTGACCCGGCCAACCAACCAAGATGGCCGCCATGGCTAAAAATAAAACATAGGGGTAAAATGCAGTTTTTGGCTTATAACTCAAAAACCAAAGCATTTAGAGCAAATCTGACGGGGGGGGGGGGGGGGGGGGGGGGAAGGGGGGTAATATTGTTTATCATGTCAAGATCTATCTGCCCTGAAATTTTCAGAAGAATCCGACATTTCGTTGTTGGGTTGCTTCCCCTGAAATGGTAATTTTAAGGAAATTTTGCTGTTTTTGGTTATTATCTTGAATATTATTATAGATAGTGATAAACTGTAAACAGCAATAATGTTCAGCAAAGTAAGATCTACAAATAAGTCAACATGACCAAAATGGTCAGTTGACCACTTTAGGAGTTATTGCCCTTTATAGTCAATTTTTAACCATTTTTCGTAAATCTTAGTAATCTTTTAGAAAAATCTTCTCCTCTGAAACTACTGGGCCAAATTTAACCAAACTTGGCCACAATCATCATTGGGGTATCTAGTTTAAAAAATGTGTCCAGTGACTCGGCCAACCAACCAAGATGGCTGCCATGGCTAAAAATAAAACATGGGGGTAAAATGCAGTTTTTGGCTTATAACTCAAAAACCAAAGCATTTAGAGCTAATCTGACATGTGGTAATATTGTTCATCAGGTCAAGATCTATCTGCCCTGAAATTTTAAGATGAATCGGACATTCCATTGTTGGGTTGCTGCCCCTAAATTGGTAATTTTAAGGAAATTTTGCTGTTTTTTGTTATTATCTTGAATATTATTATAGATAGAGATGAACTATAAACAGCAATAATGTTCAGCAAAGTAAGATCTACAAATAAGTCGACATGACCAAAATGGTCAGTTGACAACTTTAGGAGTTATTGCCCTTTATAGTCAATTTTCAACCATTTTTATGCAGTTAAGCTGCATTATGCGAGCACCCTAGATTTGGGTTCTACCCAATAAATGCTGAAATACTTGCCATTGTTATTATCTAGCTCGCTACTATGTTATATATAACTAATTGAACACTTTTTTAATACTTTTTATTCTGGATTACAAAAAATATGACCAGAAAAACCTTAAATGATCGTCGATTTATCCAAAAGTTTTGAAGTTACACGTAGGAAGTAGTGCTTATTAAGAATCCTTGTGTAGTTCATTATGACTTATGCTTTTGGCCAAGATGTCAAAGAACAATTGTATGAAATATTTAATCGCCGAAAATCTCTTAAGACAAGTAGTTTAGATTTCTTAAATGGCAAAAGTCGTAGGAATATTGTTTGTCATCAATACGTAGTACAACTACGTCAGTAGTCTATTATTAAGTTCAATTGTTCATGCTGTTGGCGGCAATTTCAAATTAGAAAAAGAAATTTTCGTATCTTTTCAATTTGGAGGCAGGTGTGCAAATTAGCGGTGGTCCGAGGTCCGCGACCTTCCACTATTGCAAGCGGAATTTCGACTAGGGTAGTTGGTTTCTAGCTACGCGCGACGTAGTCACCTTCCACTTGAAAGAAAATAAGAATTAACTTTGCAAACCTTTTCACCATGTTCACCAAAGTCTCCAATTTAACGAGCTAAAAACTTATGTTTATCATTTTTATTCATGACAGCGAGGTTCATTTTGTTCAACCGCTAGCTTTAAACAGAAAATCGCCGACAAATATTGTATAAATTCGAGTAAAATCTTATCTGGTTGACAAAAACAACATTGTAAACACCTAACAATGGCGGCCGTGAAGACAAAATTTTACAATATCGGATCCGATTCCGGAAGCGGATAAGGGTAATTCCGGGTTTAGCGATCATTACAAAATAAATCAAAGCAGGTGAAAAAATACATCTATGCATGGTAAATAAATATAAACACTAGACTTGTAAACCAAAAGATAAATGTAAAAGAAATAAAAAGCAGAAAAATATTTTATACAGAAACTCAAAATTTTTTTTGACAAATTTTAATTTAAAAATCCAATACAACGTGACAGCTGGGAACAGTATATCTAACAATATACATGTTCATGGTCACAGTCTAAATTTTCCTTATCAGTGATAAATGATGATAATGCATGTTAGATGCTTTTAAAGTGTAAACATATTACTGCAATTTCGAAGGGTTATTTTTTTATCTCAATTTTGAAGGGTCAATTAAAGTAAATGAAAGTTTCTTTCTCTATTTTCACAAATAATGCAACTATATTATATATACCTGAATGTAAGTAAAGCATATGATATATAGGTGGCATTCTTTGGGCCACTCTACCCCTCCTGTTTATTAACTTGGAAACCGTCGAGCTCCCCACCCTAAACAGTAGGGGGAGAACCAGGATCTTAGGTTAGGAGGGGCGCAAACTTAAATTTTCTCCGAGTAGAGTGAGGCTAAAAAAAAATTGAGGTAAAATTATCGGAATATTCTTTATTAAGCTGAGAACAACCCATGCTTTGCAAATTTAAGGGTTGCACGCCTGCCAACCCCCACCCCCACCCCCCCCCTCGACTGAATCCGCCCCTGCATATATTCAAGTATAGGACAATATACTTTGAAACGGTTGAGATCCACACCCCTTAACCATATATATTCATGTTTGTGACAATATGAAAAATCAAATGAAATATAGGAAGAGTCGCTGGGGGTCACCTCAACCCTCCTGTTTTAGAATTTAAAAATGATCGAGATCCCCACCCCTAAACCATATATATTCATGTATGGGACAATATAACAAATCAGATGAAATATAGGGGAGTCCCTTGGGTCACCCCACTCCCTCCTGTTTGAGAATTTGAAACCTGTTGAGATCCCCACCCCTTAACCATATATATTCATGTACGGGACAATATAACAATTCAAATGAAAGATAGGGGAGTCCCTTGGGACACTGTACACCCTCCTGTTTGAGAACTTGGAAATGGTCAAGATCCTCACCCTAAACCATATATACTCATGTATGGGACAATATAACAAATGAAATGAAATATAGAGGAAGTCCCTGTGGTCACCCCAACCCTCCTGTTTGAGAACTTGGAAACGGTCGAGATCACCACACCAAAACAATATGTATTCATATATGGGCCAATATAACTAATTAAATCAAATATAGGGGGAGTCCCCGGGGTCACCCTACCCCTCCTGTTTGAGAACTTGGAAACCAATGAGATCCCACCCCTAAACAATATATATTTATGTATAGGACAATATAACAAATAAAATGAAATGTAGGGGAAGTCCCTAGGGTCACCCTACCCCCAGTGGCGGATCCAAAAAAATTCATAAGTGGGGGCCCACTGACTGACCTAAGAGGGGGCCCACTCCAGTCATGCTTCAGTGATCATTCTCTATATAAGCAACCAATTTTTTTCTCAAAAAACAGGGGGGGGGGGCAGCCCCCTAAATCCTCTGCCTACCCCTACCTGTTTGAGAACTTTAAAACAGTTGAGATCCCCACCCCTAAATTATATATATTCATATGTATGGGACAAAATAACAAATCATTTACATTTACTATGGGCAAGTCAGTCAGACCTCACCTTTGATCCCTGTTGTAGTAAACATTTGTCTGTTCGTGTCTCATAACTTTTGTACTATAGAACACAAATTCAGTTTTCTTTCCATGGAAACCAGTCCATTCATACTATTACATGTTCATACTAAGTCAACTTGAACTTCAAGCAGTCAAATAAAACCAAGGTTAACTACCAAGTAGAACAACTGCAATCATTGGGAACTTGTACCACTGCAGACTCACCATAAAAAAATATACATTGCTATATGCATTGCTTTTGAAACATTGATAACATATAAATTATTTGCCTTAATAAATAAATCATTAGATAAACATAAATGTACTATATATGAATGTTTAATGTTGAGGCAACTTTGCCAGTTTTCATCATTACGGTTGCCTTGGTTTTTGGTTAACTGCCTTCAGCGCTTACAGCGCTTTGATTCATAAATCTTAGTAATCTTTTAGAAAAATCTTCTCCTCTGAAACTACTGGGCCAAATTTAACCAAACTTAGCCAAATTCATCATTGGGGTATCTAGTTAAAAAAATGTGTCTGGTAACTCGGCCAACAAACCAAGATGGCCGCCATGGCTAAAAATAGAACATGGGGTAAAATGCAGTTTTTGGCTTATAACTCAAAAACCAAAGCATTAAGAGCAAATCTGACAGGAGATAAAATTGTTGATCAGGTCACGATCTATCTGCCCTGGAATTTTCAGATGAATCGGATAATCCGTTGTTAGGTTGCTGCCCCTGAATTGGTAATTTTGAGGAAATTTTGCTGTTTTTTAGCTCACCTGGCCCGAAGGGCCAAGTGAGCTTTTCCCATCACTTGGCGTCTGTCGTCCGTCGTCGTTAACTTTTACAAAAATCTTCTCCTCTGAAACTACTGGGCCAAATTTAACCAAACTTGGCCACAATCATCATTGGGGTATCTAGTTTAAAAAATGTGTGGCGTGACCCGGCCAACCAACCAAGATGGCCGCCATGGCTAAAAATAGAACATACGGGTAAAATGCAGTTTTTGGCTTATAACTCAAAAACCAAAGCATTTAGAGCAAATCTGACATGGGGGTAAAATTGTTTACCAGGCCAAGATCTATCTGCCCTCAAATTTTCAGATGAATCCGACAACATGTTATTGGGTTGCTGCCCCTGAACTGGTAATTTTAGGGAATTTTTGCTGTTTTTGGCTATTATCTTGAATATTATTATAGATAGAGATAAACTGTAAACAGCAATAATGTTCAGCAAAGTAAGATTTACAAATAAGACAACATGACCAAAATGGTCAGTTGACCCCTTTAGGAGTTATTGACCTTTATAGTCAATTTTTAACCATTTTTCGTAAATCTTAGTAATCTTTTACAAAAATCTTCTCCTCTGAAACTACTGGGCCAAATTAATCCAAACTTGGCCACAATCATCTTTGGGATATCTAGTTTAAAAAATGTGTCCAGTGACCTGGCCAACCAACCAAGATGGCCACCATGGCTAAAAATAGAACATAGGGGTAAAATGCAGTTTTTGGCTTATAAGTTATAACTCAAAAACCAAAGCATTTAGAGCAAATCTGACATGCGGTGAAAGTGTTTATCAGGTCAAGATCTATCTGCCCTGAAATTTTCAGATGAATCGGACAACCTGTTGTTGGGTTGCTGCCCCTGAATTGGTAATTTTAAGGAAATTTTGCTGTTTTTGGTTATTATCTTGAATATCATTATAGATAGAGATAAACTGTAAACAGCAATAATGTTCAGCAAAGTAAGATTTACAAATAAGTCAGCATGACCAAAATGGTCAGTTGACCCCTGAAGGAGTTATTGCCCTATATAGTCAATTTTTTAACCATTTTTTCGTAAATCTTAGTAATCTTTTACAAAAATCTTCTTCTCTGAAACTACTGGGCCAAATTCAACTAAACTTGGCCACAATCATCATTGGGGTAATTTGTTTTAAAAATGTGTGGTGTGACCTGGCCAATCAACCAAAATGGCTGCCACGGCTAATAATAGAACATAAGGGTAAAATGCAGTTTTTGGCTTATAATAATTGAAGTTATAACTCAAAAACCGAAGCATTAAGAGAAAATCTGACAGGGTTTAACTATTTATCAGGTCAAGATCTATCTGCCCTGATGTTTTCACATGGATCGGACAACCTGTTGTTAGGTTACTGTCCTGAATTGGTAATTTTAAGGAAATTTTGCCATTTTTAGCTCACCTGGCCCGAAGGGCCAAGTGAGCTTTTCTCATCACTTGGCGTCCGGCGTCCGTCGTCCGTCGTCCGTCGTCCGTCGTCCGTCGTCGTCGTCGTCGTTAACTTTTACAAAAATCTTCTCCTCTGAAACTACTGGGCCAAATCAAACCAAACTTGGCCACAATCATCATTGGGGTATCTAGTTTAAAAAATGTGTGGCGTGACCCGGTCAACCAACCAAGATGGCCGCCACGGCTAAAAATAGAACATAGGGGTAAAATGCAGTTTTTGGCTTATAACTCAAAAACCAAAGCATTTAGAGCAAATCTGACATGGGGTAAAAATGTTTATCAGGTCAAGATCTATCTGCCCTGAAATTTTCATATGAATCGGTCAATCGGTTGTTGGGTTGCTGCCCCTGAATTGGTAATTTTGAGGAAATTTTGCTGTTTTTGGTTATTATCTTGAATATTATTATAGATAGAGATAAACTGTAAACAGCAATAATGTTCAGCAAAGTAAGATCTACAAATAAGTCAACATGACCAAAATGGTCAGTTGACCCGTTTAGGAGTTATTGCCCTTTATAGTCAATTTTTAACCATTTTTCGTAAATTAAAGTAATCTTTTACAAAAATCTTCTCCTCTGAAACCACTGGGCCAAATTAATTCAAACTTGGCCACAATCATCTTTGGGGTATCTAGTTTAAAAAATGTGTGGCGTGACCTGGTCAACCAACCAAGATGGCCGCCACCGCTAAAAATAGAACATAGGGGTAAAATGCAGTTTTTGGCTTATAACTCAAAAACCAAAGCATTTTGAGGAAATCTGACATGGGGATATAAATGTTTATCAGGTCAAGATCTATCTGCCCTGAAATTTTCAGATGAATTGGTCAATCGGTTGTTGGGTTGCTGCCCCTGAATTGGTAATTTTGAGGAAATTTTGCTGTTTTTTGTTATTATCTTGAATATTATTATAGATAGAGATAAACTGTAAACAGTAATAATGTTCAACAAAGTAAGATCTACAAATAAGTCAATTTGACCAAAATGGTCAATTGACCTCTTGAGGAGTTATTGCCCTTTAAAGCCATTTTTTACCAATTTTCGTAAATTTTTGTTATCATATACAAAAATCTTCTCTTCTGAAACTATTGGGTCAAATATACAAACATAGCTACAATCATCATTAGGGTATCTTGTTTAAAAAATGTGTGCTGTGACCAAGCCAACCAATCAAGATGGCCGCCATGGCTTAAATTAGAACATAGGGGTAAAATGTAAATTTTGGCTTATATCTCTGAAACCAAAGCATTATTATAGATAGAGATAAACTGTAAACAGCAATAATGTTCAGCAAAATAAGATCTTAAAATAAAGGCCAAGTTTAGAAAATTGTAAGTATCTTAAATATTATTATAGATAGAGATAAAGTTTAAACAGCAATAATGTAAGTATTTTGGTGTCTTGTTCCACAGATTCTGAAGTTTAAATGTCAATTTCGAATTCCAAAAATTATTTATATAGACTTTGTCTTCTTTCACAGGTAATCATTATATGGGGCGGATGCAGACATTTAAAAAAGGGGTGTGTGTGTGTTCCAACTTTAAGTCCCCATTCAAATGCATTGACCATTAAAAAAAAGGGGGTGTTCCAACCCCTGGAACCCTCCCTTGGAATCACCACTGTGTGTGCCTCATATTATTGTTTAAAGCTTTTATAGAATAACAGAAATTTTGAAAGCTAGATTTTTCAACAACACAGGATCTTAAAATAATTTATATTGTTCAAAATATCAATTTACTATTAAAAGACATTTTTTCTCATAAAAATAAAAGAAAGAATATAGTTCTTCATTTTACATTTTATTGCAAGTTAAGGGAAATATTTCATAAATAAATATAATTGTGTCCATTGTTTTCATTTCATAGGAGAAATCCAATATAAAGTATTGGTATTGATTTGATATTTAAGAAATGATTATACTTAATATAAAAATATAACTTTACAAGAAAATCGTACATGTGATAGACTGTGAAACTCAGATCAGACGATTGGGAAATTTTGGTCAGGAGATTAGGACTCAGATGAGGAGGTTTTTTATCAAGATAATTTTGTTGTAAATGTATACTGTATAATGTAGATATTGTCTTTAATAAAAGTGATTTGTTTTTCAAATTTCCATCAGAATGTAATGTTTATCATGTTTGAAGTACCCTTGTTGCCTTTCTATTTGAATGATATCATTTATCATTATTAAGTAAAACATGTTCTGTTTCTAGAAGTATAAAATATTTTGATTTATTCAGATGCATATTACAATATTTTAACAGGATTTTATTGAAAACATTTGACTTGAAGGTTATGCTCCTTGTAGAATACTGCACTGATACAACAAGTGGACGATTTTTACAACCTTGACTGGCTTATATAGCCCTTGCACGGTCGGTAATGCATAGCACTGATATATATATATGGAAGTTTTTAACGACCTGGACTGGCTTTTCAGCCCTTGCACAGTCATCACTAATAACTGTCATAGTTCAGATTTTGAATAATATTTTCAATTCCTTGAAAGGAAGTCTAGATTCCAAAAATAATTTATAAATTTATGTTTTTTATTTGTCCCAAAACATTTAAATTCATTTAATTACCACCCTTTAATGATTATTTTATTAAAATATAACTAATTTATATGCTTTATACAATTTACATTTTAAGAGAAAAATTACTTAAAAAAGGATACTTCAAAGGGAAGTAATCTTTTTTCAATACACAAATTTTTTTAATACACATGATACACAACGGCAGTTTATAGCCAGAGGTAAACATTATTGACTACCAGTATGTTTGACACCTATGCTGTCAATTAAAGCCATATAATTATACATCTTCTTTGATTTGCAGGTAAAATTAAATACAATAGTAAGAAATTATCAAAAATAGCAGCTGAAAATTTTCATTCATGAAATATTTCATACAGAGCAGATGATTTTTACTCCTTAACAGGAGGAGACCCTTAAACAGGAGATTATTGTACTCTCGTTGGGAGGTTCACATTCTTAGAATAAAGACCCATGTTTAAACTTTTCAGTGTCATTGGTTCCAGTCATCATATTTATTGGACTTTGTTGTTTTAATTTTTTTTTTGTGGTAATAAGATATAGCAAAATGAAATTCTTCAATGAAAAGTCTGAATTTCTCCTTTCCGGTCAAGGTCGGTTGAAGGTATGAGTTTGCCCAAGTTTTAAACTATAATAGGGACACATAAACTGCTTTGTATTTTCAGATATAATATAGATAAATATGAGCAACATAGTCAAATGAAAAATTTGATTAGCTAGCATTGTAAATTTAGAATGAAAGAAGCTAGATAACGATGAACAGGTTGGGAACCAATAATCACAAGTCCTCATACGGTGGTGATGACATTCTGCCCTAATTTGTTATAAATCCAATCTAAACAAAAATACCACTCTATATGGATAATTGTATGCCTCTTTAAAAGGATTATCTCTCTATACAGGAATACTCACCATATAGAGGGTTTGTTCCCAACCTGATGAAAGGGAAGAAATTATACAGATTTATAAATGACAGCAAATGAATTGATATTACCTCATGAAAATAGTTAACACATTATTTTGCTGTTAATATTTATTTTAATGCGTTGTGCAGTTGGAAATATAGTAGCATACAACTAAATGTATCTTAATTTGCAAACCCTTATAAATTTTAATCTCAATATTTTACATGTTCTCAAATTATGATGTTGTCGTGAAAACATATTCTAGTTAAAGACTTAAGGGAGTTCGCTTCTCAGTTTCAAAGTAATTAACTTTTCAAAACACTAGTTTATATTGAAAGGGGATTAATAAAGGAATTCAAAGAGCAAAAAAAATATATAGGTCACCGTGCTTGTTTTCAAAATATTAGCCATTGAAATTTTGGCGGGAAACTATTGTCTCTTGACTTTTCATAGCTTTATCATTGATAAGTTCTCAAAAACTATAAAAAAGTAATTTAAAATTTATAAGACTTTTCCAGATGGCTTATCATTATACATGTAAAAGATTTACAAAAAGAAAAATGGGGGTTACCGGGCATTTTTTTTCAAGGCATTCAAATGGATAAAACCAGAGGATTCCGAAAATCTGACAATATATCCAAAACATGACAAGCCAGCTTCCTTAAAAGAGAAGGATGAAGCTAAAAACCAGTTTTCAATGGAAATATTAAATTCATTAAAAATATTCTAACCATTTGAGTTTTGTTTATTGGAACTTCTGTTATCAGACTCGCCTACTATCATCTTGATTTTCCTCAGATATCAGGATCATAAATCAGGTCAATATCCCAATTATTGGTTTCCATTTTATTTTTTTCTGGTCCATTCAAATGAATGTTTAATTTTACATGGGGACATATAATGACAAGTTTAAGACCCTACCCTAATCAACAGGCACAACAGGTGTCATAATTATACCCCCGCTTTAAAAAAGGGGGGGTATACTGTTTTACCTCTGTCTGTCCGTCCGTCAGTTCGTCTGTCTGTCAGTCAGTCCATCCCATGAAACTTTCGTCACATTTTTCTCAGGAACTACAATACAAGGATTTCTGAAATTTGGTTTCAGGGTTTATCTAAGTCAGCTTTACCGTGTGATGCGTTTTCAGATTGATCACTTGACAACTTCCTGTTTACCGAACACTACACAAGTTCCCCATGATATGATCTTTCTAATTTTAATGCCAAATTATAGTTTTGAGCCCAATTTCATGGTCCACTGAATATAGAAAATGAGAGTGCAAAGTTCAGGTTAAAGTTTTTGGTCAAGGTAGTTTTTGATGAAGTTAAAGTCACATCTACTTAAAACTTAGTACACATGTTCCCTATGATATGATCTTTCTAATTTTAAATCCAAATTAAAAGTTTGACCCCAATTTTATGATCCACTGAACATAGAAAATTATAGTGTGTGTGAGTCATCCATGTAGTATGAACACATTCTTGTTTTCTAAATGCCTTTAGATGTTTGGCTGATTTTTAGTATGTGATATAAAAAAAGAAGATGTGGTATGATTGAGTTAACCATGATGAGTTACAGATTAAGTTTAACTTTTGTTCCGCCCTGCTAATAATTGCAGAAATTATGGGCTTTGGACTTTGATAAGTTGTTGAAATCATGAAATTCTGAAATCATGATTAAAAGGACAACATAATTTTTCCTTAGTTTATCAAAGGCTACATGTTTAGAAACTATAATTGCACTTTGATGTATTATTTATTCAAATACGTGAAGCATAAAGTATTCTAGACACATATATAGATATAGCTATAAATATGTCTGAACAAGTGACAACTCTATGGCAGAAAACACATATTATATTCATGATATATAAAGGTACTATGTCTACCCCAATTATATTAGCTCTCATTATATAATTGTTCATCTAGCCTTTCTTGTATCACACTATGCATTTATAACATTTTGTCCTTGTTATTGTACATTGTTTGCATATGTATTTATAGATTTTTAAAGATGCCAAGAAGAAAAAATTGGAAGGCAGCTGAGGCTAAACGTGGTGTGAAAAACCCAAAGAAACAGAGACTGACAGACTTGACTGGGGATACTGGCCCCATTAACAGTACAGAGTTCGACCTTGACATAGGGGATACTGACACCCTCAGCAACAGTAACTCAAATAACATGGGGGATACTGACCTCCACACAATTATAAACAACAGTAACTCAAATAACATGGGGGATACTGACCTCCACTCAAATATAAACAACAGTAACTCAAATAATATGGGGGATACTGACCTCTACTCAAATATAAACAACAGTAACTTGAAACTACTTGAACAATCTGAATTGAAAACACTTGAAATATCTGAACTGAATATACTTGAAATATCTGAATTGAATAAACTTGAAATATCTGAACTGAATATACTTGAAATATCTGAATTGAATAAACTTGAAATATCTGAACTGAATATACTTGAATTGAATAAATTTGAAATAAATGAACATGAACTATCTGATTTGAATCAAAACAGTAACAATAACTGTGCAAAAAAATTGAATGAAAACAGTAACAATAACTGTGCAAAAGAATTAAATGAAAACAGTAACAATAACTGTGCAAAAGAATTAAATGAAAACAGTAACAATAACTGTGCAAAAGAATTAAATGAAAACAGTAACAATAACTGTGCAAAAGAATTAAATGAAAACAGTAACAATAACTGTGCAAAAGAATTGAATGAAAACAGTAACAATAACTGTGCAAAAGAAACTTGTCAAATACAAACAGATATTCTGTCAAATGAATCAAACAATAGTTATGCAAGAAAAGATTCTCATAGTAATATCCAAACTGATCTGTTGCAAGACCAAAATGAACAATCTAAAAGTAATTTAAAAGAAATATCTGATTATTCCAATTCTTTTAATGCAACATTTCTGAAATTTGGAACTTTTGACCAATATGCCACAAAATTTGCTGATCAAAGCAGGGGAAACCAATGTACTTGTAATTGCATAGTTTTCTTGTCACTTTCTACATCAAATTTTGATTCAAACACACTGAACCTGGATTACATTTTGAATAAAGGTGATGATATTTACAGGAAGCATGTTCAAGAATTAACTACACAGGGATTATTTAAAAATATGCTTTTAAATTTTGATGAAATTCCCATCAAAATAGAAATTCCTGAAGGGACTTTTATAATTAACAAACAAAATATTCTGTTTGGTCTAGCTTTACAGTACCAAGAGTTGACTGGATTTCTAACATTACAAGAAGCAATTCAAAATTGTATAAAGCAGTCTAACAAATTTCTTATAATGATTGGAGCCATATGTTCGGCAGTTTATTATTTTAATCATACATACTATTTTTTTGACACTCATTCTCATTCAGAATGTACACTGAATAATCCATTAGATTCCTCCGGCAAAAGTATTTTGATTGGATTTGCTGATTTGCATGACCTCGTCAGTTACTTGTATGCTTTTTACACAAGTTTACAAATTGATTTAGACTCTCAATTTGAAATTTTACCTGTATGTATCAGTAGTAAAGATACTGACAAAGATGTGACCAAGCAGATGAAAAATTATTTTGATGATCAGAAACTAAGGAACACAAACCAAAAAAAAGATTCCAACCAGTATATAAAAGTGCCCAAATTTGTATATATGAAAAACTACATGCAAAATAGAAGAAAAAATAAAAAATTCAAGGAAAAAGAACTTTCTTCTAAAAGAGAGACTAGAAAGAATGAAGGTTTCAAAAAAACAGAACTGGCTGCTAAAAGAGAGACTAGAAAGAATGAAGATTTCAGAAAAAGAGAACTGGCTGCTAAAAGAGAGACTAGAAAGAATGAAGATTTCAATAAAAGAGAACTTGCTGCCAAGAGAAAAGTTAGAAAGGATGAAAATTATAGAAGGGCTGAAGCGGAACGTAAGAAGTCTCAAAGAGATAATTCTGATATAAGACAGATGGAAAGACAAAGAGAACTTGCTTCTAAAAGAGAGGCTAGAAAGAATGAAAATTATAAAAGGGCTGAAGCAGAAAGTAAGAAGTCTCAAAGAGATAATTCTGATATAAGACAGATGGAAAGACAAAGAGAACTTGCTTCTAAAAGAGAGGCTAGAAAGGATGAAAATTATAAAAGGGCTGAAGCAGAAAGTAAGAAGTCTCAAAGAGATAATTCTGATATAAGACAGATGGAAAGACAAAGAGAACTTGCTTCTAAAAGAGAGGCTAGAAAGGATGAAAATTATAAAAGGGCTGAAGCAGAAAGTAAGAAGTCTCAAAGAGATAATTCTGATATAAGACAGATGGAAAGACAAAGAGAACTTGCTTCTAAAAGACAGGCTAGAAAGAATGAAGATTTCAAAAGAAACGAAACAGAAAAGAAAAAAATTGCCAGACAAGATGAAGACTACAGAAAACATGAGTCTGAACGAGACTTCCACAGAAAAAAAGAATATAGGTCAAATCCAGAAAATTTAGAAAATGAGCGTTTGAAGAAACAAAATTCTAGACAGAAAAACCTAGATATAGACAGATGTTATGAAAAGACAGTCAAAAGTACTAAAAGAAAAAACATTGATTTTACAGATCATGAAAAAGACCTGAAAAAGAAAAAAACTCAGGGTATAACCCTTGATGCTTGCATAAAAAATTTTAAAACAAAAATAAATCAAGGTCCTACATATATATGTACTTCATGTCATCAAACTTGGTTCTGTGATTCTGTAGTAAATTCTAAAACTGTCAAAACTAACACTCCTGCTAACATGACTCATTGCTTTACTAATTTTAAATCTGTACAAGACATAGAATGGATATGTCACACTTGTCTAAATGCAATTAAAAGACGAAAAATACCTCGTTTTGCAATAGCAAATAAAATGGGATTTCCTCAAAAACCAAAAGAATTAAATTTGTATCCTTTAGAAGAGAGACTTTTATCATTAAGAATTCCTTTTATGCAGATTCGACAGTTGCCTAGAGGTGGACAGTTATCAGTTAAAGGCAATGTTGTAAATGTGCCTGTTGAAGTTCAACCTACAATAAATTCTCTTCCACATACAATAGAGAAATCAGGTACAATATCAGTTAAATTGAAGAAAAAGCTTGAATTCAAAAAATGTGATTTTAGTGAAAATGTCAGACCATTTGCTGTCATTTGTGCACTACATTATTTAATGAGAACAAGTGACTTGTACAAGTCTTCTGGGATTGAAATAAATAATGATTGGATTACCGAAATAGCAAAAATAAATGAAGAAGAAACACAAAATGAAAACAATAGTACAGAACAAGAGGATGACCAAGATGAAAATGATTCAGACGATGATTCCGATCATTTCAGTGAAGTAGATGAAAGTGAAACGCATGTTGGAAACACAGATACACTGTTAGATCACATTCCAGACGACAATCCGCTATGTGATGCAGGTTTAACTTTTGCTCCTGGTGAAGGTCAACGACCAATTAGTCTCTACAGTGATCCTGATGCAGAGTACTTATCTTTTCCAACTATATTTTGTGGTCAAAGGAGACCAGATAACAAAGAAAGGTCTGTTTCTGTACACTATACTGATATTGTTAAATGGGAACTAAGGTCCATGGATAGGAGAGTAGCACAGTCTGTACCAAACATTTTTTTTAAGTTAAAGAAAATTCAGTTAAAAAACATAAGTGATAAGGTCAATCTTGCTCTGAGAAGGTGTCAATCAGAAGGAAAACAATGGACAGCAAAAGATGTACTGAATCCTAACACTGTGAATGATCTTGTAAGATTGGATGAAGGTTATTATATCTTTAGAAGTTTAAGAAATTCTCCAGTATATCTTGAAAAGAGGAAAAAAGATTTGTTTGCAATGATTAGACAGTTGGGTCTTCCAACATGGTTTGGCTCTCTTTCATCTGCAGACACTAACTGGAAAGATTTGCTACGAATTCTAGGTAAATTAAATGATGGAAAAGAGTATACTGACAAAGAATTGGAAGAAATGGATTGGAATCAGAAATCTAAACTTGTTCAGAAAGACCCTGTGACATGCTCTAGATATTTTGATTATCGTGTTCAACAGTTTATCAACTTGGTGTTGAAAAGTGATCATGATCCTATTGGAAAATTGACAGATTTTTTTTATAGGGTTGAATTTCAACAGAGAGGTTCACCACATATTCATATCTTAATATGGATTGAAAATGCACCAGTATATGAAAGTGATTCAAATGAAGATGTTGTAGCATTTATTGATAAATATGTCTCCTGTTCACTTTTAGAAAATGACAGTTTAGTCAATTTGCAAGTTCATAAACATTCAAAAACGTGCAGAAAAAAAGGTCACCCAATTTGTCGTTTTGGTTTCCCCCTTCCACCTATGAAAGCAACAGTTATTTTAGAACCTTTGGGAGAAAATGATGACATAGAAAAACACAAGGCTATATATAAAGAAATACAAAACGAAATTAATTCACTTCACAATTCTGAAGATATAGACCAGATGACATATGACATGTTTTTAAATGATGTGTTACAAATGAATGATGAAAATTACATTAAGGCCATTAGAAGCAACTTGAGTGGTCCAAAAGTTTTTCTCAAACGAAAACCATCTGAAGTCCGTGTTAATGGTTACATGAAAACTGTGTTGGTAGCCTGGAAAGCAAATCATGATTTACAGTTTGTTTTAGATGCATTTGCATGTGCAGTGTATATTGTTTCATACATAAGTAAATCACAAAAAGG
Source organism: Mytilus galloprovincialis (assembly GCF_965363235.1). Lineage (NCBI taxonomy): Eukaryota > Metazoa > Mollusca > Bivalvia > Mytilida > Mytilidae > Mytilus > Mytilus galloprovincialis. The sequence continues at coordinate 86,687,873 of NC_134838.1, forward strand.
TATGAGTGCACTACTAGACCAAGCAGCAAAAGAAGCACGACAGGGAAATTTAGACTTGAAGCATCAAGTAAGACACATTGGGAATTACTTTTCAAATTCTGTTGAAACAAGCGCACAAGAAGCAACCTACTTAACACTACAGATGCCTTTAACAAAAGCTACAAGACAAGTTGTATTCATTAACACATCTCCACGTCACAAAAGAACTTTCCTTCTAAAGCAATCATCAGCCCTAGAAAAACTAGGCCCAGACTCTACTGAAATAGAATCAGACAATGATATTAAAAGATACTCGCGTAGACCAAAACAACTGGAGAATTGGTGTCTAGCCGACTATGTATCTGAACTTGAATTTCAGTATCCTAAAACTTCAGAGTCCTCAGATCATGAATCAGAACAGCAGGACAATGGATCTGAAAGTGAAAATGAAGAGGCAAATACAGATGTTATAGAAGAAACCAATAACAAAATTGACTTAACTCTGAAGAATGGTATCAGAATATACCAAAGAAAAACACCTAAGGTTATAAGATATGTTAAATACAATTACAAGACTGACTCTGAAAACTTCTACAGAGAACGCTTAATGTTATTTTATCCATGGAGAAATGAACTTTCAGATTTGCAATGTGGACATGAAACATTTGAAAAAATGTACTTGACTGTTGCAAGACTATTAGAAAAAAAAGCCAAGCAATATGAGGGTAAAGTAATAGATCTAGAAAAAGCTATAGAAGAGGCAGAAAATGAATGTAATGAGAATGATCAAATAGCACCTGCCACACAACAAGTAGAAATGGAAGATGCTGAAATAGGCCCAACAGAATCTGAACAGTATGTTCATTTCAATCCAGATAGACCAACAGAACATAGACTGTATGATATGTCCCGTGAAGTTGGAATAGAAGCAAGAACAGTAGAATTGACAAATCATGCCAACAGAATAAATGAGAGTGATTATTTTGGATTAATAAGATCCTTGAATAAAAAGCAGTGGGAATTTTTCCAACATGTTGTCACATGGGTTAAAACAAAACATGAACCATTTTATACATTTTTGACAGGTGGAGCAGGATGTGGAAAATCTGTAGTTGTCAGAGCAATATTTCAAGCTTTACACAGACACTTATGTTCTATTGAAGGTGAGGACCCTGACGATATAAGAATTCTTCTTTGTGCTCCTACTGGAAAGGCAGCTTACAATATAAATGGTCTGACCATTCACAATGCTTTCCAGATACAACCAAATAAAGGACTTGACCAGTCACTGTCATGTGATGTTCTCAATACACTCAGAATGAAATACAGAAATTTGTCTCTGATTTTGATTGATGAAATCTCAATGGTTGGAAACAAAATGTTCTCTTTACTGGAGAGAAGGCTGAAAAAAATCAAGGGAAGCAACTGTTCATTTGGTGGCGTCAGTATCATAGCTATTGGTGACTTTTTCCAACTTCAGCCTGTATTTGACAGCTGGATTTTCAATGATCTTAGCAAAGGATTAACAGCATTAGCCCCTAATTACTGGAAATTATTATTTTCTTTTCATGAACTTACTGAAATAATGAGACAAAAAGATGATTTAGAATTTGCTCTATTACTAAATAGGTTGAGACAAAATCAGCTGACTGAAAATGATTTTGCAGTTTTAAGTACCAGAACTGTTTCAATCAGTGATCCAACATACAGAACTAATGCTACACATTTGTTTGTTGAAAATGCTTTGGTGGATAATTTTAATTTGCTATACATATCTAAATTAAGCTCTCAAAAGGTTAAAGTTAAAGCAGTTGACACAGTTTGTGGGGATTTGCCAGCATCTGTAAAAACAAAATTACTTAGTTCTTTACCAGAAAAACAGTCTGATACAGCCAATCTTGCAAAAGAAGTAGTACTAGCAATTGGGATGAAATATGATCTTACAGCTAATATTGAAGTCACTGATGGTCTTACAAATGGTTCAACTTGTGAACTTAAATTGATTGAGTGCAAAACTACATCTTTAAGACCAAGTATCATATGGGTTAAGTTTGAAGATGCCAGAATAGGTGCTAACAATAGAAAAAAATATTCACACTTGTACGGAAAAGATATTGAAAAAACCTGGACTCCAATGTTTGACATTAAAAGATCATTTACTTATAGATATAAGACATTTGAAAGAATTCAGTTTCCTCTTCGCCCAGCAGCTGGAAAAACAATTCATAAATCACAAGGAGATACATTACATGAGGTTGTTGTTAGTCTGAAATCAAAACGTAAAGGGAAAATACCACATATTCACTATGTTGCCTTAAGCAGAGTAACATCTTTAACTGGATTACAGATATTAGATCTCAATCAAGAAGCAATAGCTGTAGCAGATTGTGTTCGACAAGAATTACACAGACTAAGGACAGATGCAACTCTACAGTTGTGCTTTAAGCCATTGTATAACTTATCAAGTAACTATTTTAAAGTAGTTTTTCACAACACAAGGTCATTGCATGCTCATTTTAATGATCTTAAATCAGACCCTAACATCTTGGATGCTGATGTTATTGGTATTGCTGAATCAAGACTTATTTCAACAGATGAAAATGATGATTTTCTCATACCTGGTTTTGAACCACCAGTTCGATTAGACCAAAAGCAAACAAACTTTAATACAAGACCACCTCATGGATTGGTATTATATTATCAAAAGGAATGTATTCTTCACAATACAGTAACTTTCTCAACTCCATCTTTAGAGTTTGTAATAGCAGACATAATATCACCCAGCAAAGGTCTTTTTCAGGTTGTCTTTGTTTACAAAGCACCAAACTGCAAATTGCAACAACTAAAAGATACTTTCCTTGCAAACCTTCTTCCTGACGTGTATTTAAAACATCCAAAAATTATCATAATGGGAGACTTTAATATTGATTTAAACACTGGGAACACTTCTTTTTTAAAGTTCATGATAGATTCATTTTGCTGTTCACAAATTGTGTCTAAACCTACTACATCGTATGGTACATTGTTGGACTTAATTTTCCTAAATTTTGATAGTAAGGTAAATTTTGAAACAGATGTTCTTGATTCCTATTGGTCAGATCATAAAGTTATATATGTAGCCATTGAAACACAATGATTCAGTGTTATAATTATTTTATATGCCAAAACAAGCTTTGTTTGAAACCACAAAAATCAAACCCGCTGAAAAACATGACACATTTGCGGTTGCTGAAAATGCAACCTCAAATGTGAACGAGTGGTTTTAAAGGAAAATGGGTTTCCACTCCAACAGATTTGCCTTTTTATAAGTAGGAATAGAAATGAGTTGGCTTCAAGACTCCTGATATCCAGTTTTACCTGTTTAGAAGAAAGCTTCTTTACAAAGCTTTCTTCTTTATAGGTACATTGGATTGACGGTAGCAGAGGTGGAGAAATTTGAAACTGTGTTGCTTTGACTTCCATAAAGCAGAAAGGCCATTGGTGATTGGTCAACCATTTTGCTATGGAAGAAAAGTAGAATTCCATTCATTTCAAATTAGTAATGATTGGAGACATCAAATTTTACTACCTGAATGATCATTGTATCAGTGGAGAGTTGTGTGCACTTCGCCTAAGAACACTCCTGATATTTACTTGTTATAAATGTATATATATATATATAATTCTTGAAATATTTGTTTTTGAATACAATCAAAAGCCATTGCTTTAATTTAGATGTAAAAAGGGAGTTTTGAAGACCACAAGTTCCATGCCTCATTTCTCTTCTTACAAAATGATTAAATTTAATTGGCTGTTTGGTGAACTATGATTAAATAATCAAAATGTTTTAATGTTGAAATCCTTTCTGTTATGTACATATATTCATTGTAATTTTTCATATAGATAACTTGATACAATTTACAATACTTGAGTTCACTGTACATATATGATATACTAAACATTTATCATATTAATTATGTACAGTTTACTTTTTGTAATGCCAAATTAATCTGTATATTTATCTCATCCAATATTCATTGCTTTTCTGTTTAAGAAATGCTCTCAAGTTCATATCAGACATAATAAATCAGTTTCTGTACAAATACCACATATTTTATTATAATATAATTTACTTGAAGTTCTCCAAATTAAGAACCAATCCATAAATCCAATATTTTTGTTTTTTTATGATTTCAGTTATGTCTTATTCTAAGTACAGGTTAATCAAAATGTGTAAATCATTAATTTATGCAAAGGGTTAAATGTTGAGAAAAAAAATCAAATATGGTATTAATTTGTCATTCTACTTAACTATGAGGTTGCATTTTTGCTTATACATTGACTAAATATGTAGAAGTCATTTATAAAACTGAAACTAATGAACAATTCATGTAAACATTTGCTTCATAGAGAAAAAAATTGTGAACATTTGCTTAATAGAGAAGAATTTGTGAACATTTGCTTAATAGAGCAGAAATTTGTGACATTTGCTTAATAGAGCAGAAATTTGTGAACATTTGTCAATACAGCACAAATTTGTGAACATTTCCTTAATAGAGCAGAAATTTGTGAACATTTCCTTAATAGAGCAGAAATTTGTGAATATTTGCTTAATAGAGCAGAAATTTGTGAACATTTCGTTAATAGAGCACAAATTTGTGACATTTGCCATCAGAGAAGAATTTGTTAACATTTGCTTAATAAAGTACAAATTTCTGAATTTGCTTAAAGAGCAGAAATTTATGAACATTTGTTTAATAAAGTGGAAATTTGTGAGCATTTGCTTAATAGACCAGAAATTTGTGACATTTGCCATTAGAGAACAATTTGTGAACATTTGCTTAAATAGAGCAGAAATTTTGAACATATGCTTAACAGAGCAGAAATTTGTGAACATTTGCTTAACAGAGTAGAAATTTGTAAACATTTGCTTAATAGAGCAGAAATTTGTGAACATTTGCTTAATAAAGCAGAAATTTGTGAACATTTGCTTAATAGAGAAGAAATATGAAAACATTTAATGACTGTTTTATAATAAGCCAATGTAAAGTGAATTCAGTAAACTAACTACTGACGTTAATAAGAATTATATAGATTGTTTCAATAACATCATACAACAATTAATAAACGTAAACTCTTGAATCTTGCATTATAGCAAATGCACCAGAACTGATAAAAAGTGAATAAATTTAAAACAGAGATACTATGGTATAACTCAGTATACCATGATAGAAATGAAACACAAATGACAATTACTTTGACAGATAGTTGTTAAAAGCTCAAGAGAAAATAAATTATATATGGAATCTAAACTCTTTAAGTTGGAAAAAAACTGTTGAATATTCTTCTTGAAAAGTTCTTACAAATTAACTTCAAGAAATTTTGAAGGTCAAGTTATGGAAACAATAACTATATCATAATATAATCACTATGTCACTTTTTACTGTCATATTTTGACTTTGAAAATGTTTTGTTATAGAATGTAAATATTGTTCTATAAGTGAACTGTTTTAATTAATTAATGCACATATAAAAAAAATGTATAAGACAATGAATATTATAATGCATTATTTGAAGTATTTTATGTGTTCAAATTTTTCATAATAAACAATTAAATTTGATGTCTTTTATTAATTTTCACCACCCCATTCAGTTTTGAAATTGATAAGAACAAAACTTCCAGTCAACAAGAGAAATAAAAATGAGTCACAACCCAAAAATGACAATCAAATAGCAGCTTCACACATGTAACAAATACTATAAAGGTCGTCTCTATTAAAGCTAGCAAAAACTTAGTTCTCTGTGTCTACCTTGTTCAATTCAACTAATACCTATTCATTTTTAATCTTAATTTAAGCGTCAGGTCACCACTCATATAAGATGATAATCCTGGGTCCAGTAAAAAGATTGATACAGTTGATCTGTTGTCATTCTCCATAATGATCAGTAACTTTGCTGTCATAACCAATTGAACAACTTATATATATTGAACAAAATCAATTAAAGTTTCCTTAATGATCCTTGACCAGCGTCTGGTGTATATACAAAATGTAGTCCTGGTATTGATGATGAGTTTATATAAAACAAACATATAATAAAATTAAGAATGGAAATGGGGAATGTGTCAAAGAGACAACAACCCGACCAAATAAAAAAACAACAGCAGAAGGTCACCAACAGGTCTTCAATGTAGCGAGAAATTCCCGCACCCGATGCCAGCTCCAGACTTCAATTAAACTGACTGAAAGATTATCATTTCATCATATGAACATCGGGCACAATCCTTCCTGTTAGGGGTTTAGTATCATACCATCTAAAACATGTATGTTCATAAGAGTTCAACACAATACTTGGAAAAGTGTGTTTTAAACCTCAAAACTGAAAATAATAAACTTGAAAATGGTTCAATCACAAAAAAGATTAGATTTTGGTTCACAAAGTTAAAATTTCCTTTAACAAAAATTATTATTGTTCTTTCATGCATCAATTGTCAACAAAAATCTAAGGTGAGCGACACAGGGTCCTTGGACCCTCTAGTTTGTTATTATCTTGAATATTATTATAGATAGAGATAAACTGTATACAGCAATAACGTTCAGCAAAATAAGATCTACAAATAAGTTTTCATGACCAAAATAGTCAATTGACCCCTTAAGGAGTTATTGCCCTTTATAGTTAATTTTTAACATTTTTAGCTCACCTGGCCTAAAAGGCCAAGTGAGCTTTTCTCATCACTTGGCGTCCGTTGTCCGTCGTCCGGCGTCGTCGTTAACTTTTACAAAAATCTTCTCCTCTGAAACTACTGGGCCAAATTAAACCAAACTTGGCAACAATCATCATTAGGGTATCTAGTTTAAAAAATGTGTCCGGTGATCCGGCCAACCATCCAAGATGGCCGCCATGGCTAAAAATAGAACATAGGGGTAAAATGCAGTTTTTGGCTTATAACTCAAAAACCAAAGCATTTAGAGCAAATCTGACATGGGGTAGAATTGTTAAACAGGTGAAGATCTATCTGCCCTGAAATTTTCAGATGAATCGGATAACCCGTTGTTGGGTTGCTGCCCCTGAATTAGTAATTTTAAGGAAATTTTGCTCTTTTTGGTTATTATCTTGAATATAATAATAGATAGAGATAAACTATAAACAGCAATAATGTTCACCAAAGTAAGACTTACAAATAAGTCAACATGACCGAAATGGTCAATTGACCCCTTTAGGAGTTATTGCCCTTTATAGTCAATTTTTAACCATTTTTCATAAATCTTAGTAATATTTTACAAAAATCTTCTCCTCTGAAACTACTGGGCCAAATTAATCCAAACTTGGCCACAATGATCTTTTGGGTTAGTAGTTTGAAAAATGTGTCCGGTAACCCGGCCATCCAACCAAGATGGCCGCCATGGCTAAAAATAGAACATGGTGTAAAATGCAGTTTTTGGCTTATAACTCAAAACCCAAAGCATTTAGAGCAAATCTGACATGGGGTAAAATTGTTAATCAGGTCAACATTTATCTGCTCTGAAATTTTTAGATGAATCGGACAACCCGTTGTTGGGTTGCTGGCCCTGAATTAGTAATTTTAAGGAAATTTTGCTCTTTTTGGTTATTATCTTGAATATTATTATAGATAGAGATAAACTGTAAACAGCAATAATGTTCACCAAAGTAAGATTTACAAATAATTTAACATGATCGAAATGGTCAATTGACCCCCTTAGGAGTTATTGTTCTTTATAGTCAATTTTTAACAATTTTCATAAAATTTGTAAATTTTTACTAACATTTTCAACTGAAACTAATGGGCCAAGTTCATTATAGATAGAGATAATTTTAAGCAGCAAGAATGTTCAGTAAAGTAAGATGTAAAAACACATCACCATCACCAAAACACAATTTTGTCATGAATCCATCTGCTTCCTTTAATATTCACATAGACCAAGGTGAGCGACACAGGCTCTTTAGAGCCTCTAGTTCATAAATTTTTGTAAATTTTTAGAAAATATTTTCCACTGTAATTACTGGGCCAAGTTCATTATAGATAGAGATAATTGTAGCAACAAGAATGTTCAGTAAAGTAAGATCTACAAACACATCACTATCACCAAAACACAATTATGTCATGAATTTATCCGTGTCCATTGTTTAATATGCACAAGACCAAGGTGAGCGACACAGGCTCTTTAGAGCCTCTAGTTTGTTATTATCTTGAATATTATTATAGATAGAGATAAACTGTAAACAGCAATAATGTCCAGCAAAGTAAGAACTAAAAATAAGTCAGTATGACCAAAATAGTCAATTGACCCCCTAAGGAATTATTGCCCTTCATAGTCAATTTATAACAATTTTCTTAAAATTTGAAGATTTTCAATAACATTTTTCACAGAAAGTACTGTTATAGATAGAGATAATTGTAAGCAGCAAGAATGTTTAGTAAAGTAAGATCTACAAACACATCACCATCACCAAAACACAATTTTGTCATGAATCCATCTGTGTCCATTGTTTAATATTCACATAGGTGAGCGACACAGGCTCTTTAGAGCCTCTAGTTTAAATTGAATTTATAAGACTGATCTCAGACAGCCTCCACTCATGTGGTCAGTTATGGTACAAATTATTCAGGACCATTTGAACAAAGGATTTTGTTAAAAGTCTGATTTGTTTTGATATAAAAAAAATGTGTTACACGATTCAACTAATATGAATAATTATTTTTTGACAGTTGGATTATTCCTATTTTCATTCCTGTGTGTTCTGGGGTCAGCTACGTTTGCTGCTGGGGTATTCTTTAAAGGAACATCAGCCATGTTACCAGTAATGTTAATTGGTCGTTTGTTATTTGGATCTGGGAATGGTTCTTTGACAAGTAAGTTTCATAGATCATGTAGATTGATAAGTGTTTTACCCTGTCAACAGACTGTTGATGTTACTTACTTTAAAATACTTAAAATTATTTAATGAACTTACTGCTGTAAAATATAAGTTGACAAACACCAATACTAAAATAAAGAGTTCGAAAATAAGAAAATAAAAGGGTAAATATAACTCTAAGTATAAAGTATAATGCATTTGTGATGGCTGGCAGAACATTTAACATTATTTATTTTTCTTTTAACTGAAAGTATATATATACAAATTTATATGTGTTTTGTTATTTAATGTTGGTTAAGTTTAGCTTGGAAGTTTCAAATATTTTGAATACAAATTATGTCTTAATGTCTTCTCAGTTGTTCAGAATAGAATTACAGCATACTGGTTTAGGAACAAGGAACTCGCTATGGCCTTTGGAATAACTCTGGCTTTTTCACGTCTTGGAAGTGTATTGAATTTCTTTATGACACAAATATTTGAGGATGCTTATGGACTGACGTGGACTTTATGGGCAGGTATATGATTATAATCTGTAAATTTTAAAGGCTTTTTTAAACATTTCCATTATACATGAAGTAGTATAGTAAGTTACCATCTATTAATTGTTAAAATGTGATTTAACAAAATTTTCTCACTCAAAAATTATGAAGTTATTTTCAATATCCTGAATGTCTAACTACTAGTCCAATGTGTTCAATGGTAAGATTTTATAGGATAACTGTTAAAACATAAATATTGGGAGATTATAACTGTAAAATTATGTAAATTTCATCAAAATTGAATATCTCATATGAAGATTTGAATTTCGTTTGCACTATATTATGAAAATGTTATTTATTGTAATATTTATAAGTTACCATAGTACATGTATTGTAAAAATGCATATCTGTCTTATTTCTAAATATTATTGTTTCAACAACAGTAATGCATTCTTTTTGTAGGTGCAATCTTATGTGGTTTGGGATTCATTTCATCCTTTATTGTAAGTTTTATGGATATATATGGAGTAAGACAACTTGGAGATGAACAAAACCTTCAAACAGAATCTAAAAAACTAGTAAGTACACATGACATAGCTAATTAACTCATGCAGTCCACATGAAGATGATGTAGATTTAACATCAATTGTCGGCATCCCAATAACACAGGCAAATCAAATAAACTATATTTTAAAAATTTTATACTCTTTATATGACTACACATTTCTGTTGTCATATGTTATGTTTTTGATATCGTTTTCATTTGAATGTTCACATCTGAAGACAAAATGCTATTTAATGAGTTTGGGTCAGTTGACACATACTCTTGAAATTTTGAAACAATACTCTTAAATTCAAAGGAGAGAACTAACAACTTGATTTATTTTCAAAATAATGAAGGAAAAACAAAAATGTTATACAGCAAAAAATTCCAACCAATGAACTATGATCTCTCCCTGTGGGACAGGCACATGCAGAATGTGGCAGGGTTAAACTAGTTTGCTGTCACCAAAGCCTCCCATTAAGTACACATTTTGAAAAATACTTTCATCACCTTTGATTTAGAGCATTTGTCCATTTAGTTTTGAAGTAGTTCTCTTATCTTTTCAAAGTAATAAAAAAAAAAATACGGTATATGTTATTACAACAGATTAGTTAGCTTAAAGTTTTAAAAGTACAAGTCTTTGTAAGAATCAGGCAATTTTGAAGAAAAAAAATCGAAAAAACTTACCCTCAAATCGAGTTAGAAATGGTAGGTCTTTTATCTTTGTGTCTGGTAATTATAATTAGAGAAATACCTAGATAAATTTTGGTTAGATTGGTAGCAATTTACGGAGTTATCTCCCCTTAATTTTTTACTTTTATTGCATTTCAACCAAATTATATCTTGAAGTACCAGAATAGGTAAAGGAAACAAATGTTACATTTAACAGTCTATTATTTGAACTTGGAATTATTTTTAACTATGGAATTTGTTTGATTTCTTGTTATTGAAATTTTTAATAAATTCCATGATTATTTTGTACTGAAATATTCTGTGCTGTGCACAACACTTTCTATTACAAAGAAAATAGTATATTTTCAATAGAATGTACTGTGCCGCGCACAACACTATCTAACCAAAATACATTGTATGGAAAGTGTTATTAACCGCTCAAAAGATCATAATACAAAATAAACATGGAATTTATAAAAAAATTTAAACACAAGAAATTATGCGAATTCCATAATTAAAAATAATTCCAAGTTCAAATAATAGCCTGTTATTTGTGCATTATTAATTTTAAACATAAATTATTGTCAATTTTAGTTGGTTTATGTTTGTAATGTTTTTACCACTGCCTGATTCGTAGGCAGATTGGCACTTAGTAGTTACTGAGTGGTTTATATTTAAAGTTTCAATACTGCAGTTAGACATTTTGTAAAACTCTGGTATTACTTTGGTAAAAGTATATACTTCAGATTGTCAACAAGGGAAGGAAAAATCCTTTCGTGCAATTGTTGTGTTTTACAATTGACTGTAGAGTTATTTACATAATTGATTTGTTGTTCTACATTATAGAAAGTAACAGACATAAAGTATTTCTCCATGTCATACTGGTTGTTGGCATTGACCATTATGTTCTTCTATAATGGAGTTTTCCCTTTTGTTGCAGATGCAAGGTATAGTATATATCTAAATGTTGTAGACGGAATAATTCATGTTAATTGGTTAAAAATAATGTCAACTTTGCTATAGTCTATAGTCTTCCAGATACAAAAATATTTGAAAAACCAAAAAAATAATTATCAAAATAATTATTGTCAGTCAGCAGAAATATTAATAGAGTCCTTTTGCCAACATACTTACACAAGCAATGTTTTTCTCCAATATATTAAAATATGAAAAAACAGTGTTATAATTCCCAATGAAAATGTTCAAGCAATAAAGTGAATCTATTCTTTACCTCATGCTTTTGCATAAATTAATTTAGGATTAAATTAAACATGTAACCTCCTTTTCAGTGATTTTATTTTTGAAAAGTATAAAGATAAATATGACTTCAGTAAGAGAACATCCTCCATATTGGCTGGTGCTGTATATGATGTTTCTATGGTATTGTCACCTTTTCTTGGTGGTTTAATTGTAAGTACACTATGTTTATATCTTTAATGTCATGTTGTAATTTATTTTAATGTAAAAGCTTTTATATATAAATGTTGTCTGGTTAATTATAAATGGTAAAAAGTTGTCTGTGATTCACATTCCCTTCCGGAGCACCTGAGATCACCCCTAGTTTTTGGTGGGGTTCGTGTTGTTTATTCTTTAGTTTTCTATGTTGTGTCATGTTTACTATTGTTTTTCTGTTTGTCTTTTTTCATTTTTAGCCATGGCGTTGTCAGTTTGTTTTAGATTTATGAGTTTGACTGTCCCTTTGGTATCTTTCGTCCCTCTTCTTTTACTCCGTTTTCTTTCAATTTACACACAGTGTTTTGTTGAATTGAGAAAATTTCAGAAATAACACTGTAAATTTATTCACATTTGATGTATTTGGTTCATCAACTTCATATGCTTTGCAAATTATTGATACTTTGATATCAACATTTGCGTTTTATAATCAAAATTACATACAGATAAAACATGTCCCTGTGTCAACTATTGTATATATATGTAATCATTTCATTATATTGTAGAGTATTCACAAAGCTTATTGACTTACCCTGAGAACTGTCAACTGTGTCTGAGTTGTTGAACTTTATATATTGTAGGATGTTATTGGAATGAGAGGAATTCTTGCCTTAACTTGTGCCTTGTTAACTATACCTGTCTTTGGAATACTAGCTTTTACTTATGTATACCCGCTTGTGGCAACTTTATGGCTGGGAATTACCTATTCTTTTGCTGCAGTAAGTTATAGTTAGATTTGTTAACATAAATGAAAATAATTATGAAAGACAGCATCACCTTCAATTAACACCAATAAAATTGAGAAAGGAAATGGTGAATATGTCAAAGCGACAACCACCCGACCATAGAGCAAACAACAGCCGAAGGCAACCAATGGGTCTTCAATGTAGCGAGAATTCCCGCACCCGTAGGTGTCCTTCAGCTGGCCCCTAAAATATGCATAATAGTACAGTGATAATGGACGTCATACTAAACTCCGAATTATACACAAGAAACTAAAATTTAAAATCATACAAGACTAACAAAGGCCAGAGGCTCCTGACTTGGGACAGGCGCAAAATTGTGGCGGGGTTAAACATGTTTATGAGATCTCAACCCTCCCCCTATACCTCTAGCCAATGTAGAAAAGTAAAAGAATAACAATACGCACATTAAAATTCAGTTCAAGAGAAGTCCGAGTCTGATGTCAAAAGATGTAACAAAAGAAAATAAATAAAATGACAATAATACATAAATAACAACAGACTACTAGCAGTTAACTGACATGCCAGCTCCAGACCTCAATTAAACTGATTGAAAGATAATGTCTTTATCATATGAATATCAGGTACAATCCCTCCCGTTAGGGGTTTATTATCATACTATCATAAAATATATGAGAAGAACATAACCCGTGTCATGCCAACAACTGTTTTTTTTAAGAAATAAATGTGTTTAGTTCCGATGCAAAGACCCTATCAGTGAATCAATGTTAAAGCCAAAATATGCAATCTTTAATGACCTGACAACAGTATCGTAACTATATCCCCTTTTAATAAGTCTATTTAAAGGTTTTGTTAGTTTCTGAGGAGAATACTGACATTTTTGTGCTTGATAAAGAATATTTCCATAAAATTTTGGATGTGAAATACCTGAACCAGCTTATTTGTTTAATCTTGTTGACTTGTTTCTCCACTTTAAGGGACATCTTTAGGACATTTACATATTAAAGAAATTATTCTTTTATGTCATGTTATATATGCTAAATTTTACTTGAGTAGTCCTTATTATACCCCACGCAAAGAAGTTGGGAAGGGTATAATGTTTTTGACTTGTCCGTCTGTCCGTCCGTCCGTCTGTCTGTCCATCTGTCTGTATGTCCATCAGTCCGTCAGTCCTGTTTCTTGTCATCACAACTCCTCTTAAACCATACAACAGAATTTCATGAAACCTTTTTAGATAATTAGGACATACTATGTAGATGTGCATATCGACAGGAAATTAGGATTCATTTTTTTTATTTCTCCAGTGACAATGTGGGGACGTGGGGTATGTGAGCCTGCTTACTTAGGTTCTTTAATTTTTGTAAATATCTTGGCACCAGTATAAAAATAAGAAGGTGCGGTATGATTGCCATTGAGACAACTCTCCATCGGATACGTAAATCATGTGTATTTTAAAACAACTGTATGTGACATGGATTAATTCAGTTAATTTTCATTTATTTATAGGAAGAACAAATAACCCTAAAAATTTACACCATCGATGAATAACCCTATTATTCACCGGCAAGTCACTTTTTAAGTTTCTTGATTTGCACATGAGTTATCTCCCATGAAAATAATGCCCTCGGTGAATTAACCTTCTCCTGTTGACAATTTTGTATATTCAACTTTCTTCAGGCTATATTTATATATTGTTGGTATAATGATTTTTTGATTTTGTAAAGAAAGTAAATGTGAAGGTTCATGATAAATGATATGTTACATGATCACTTCCTATATGGATGACACCTAATTGCATTATTGGTCATTTCAAACATTTCATCTTGGTTTAGTCTGAAGGAGGTATGTATCATATTTGGATTTGAAATAAAGTAATATTATATTTGGTTTCTGTACAGCTGATAAAAGTATTCAGTTTTGAAAGCTTGTATCCACATTAGTAACTGGAACACATAACTAGTATGGTTTTAAATGTACCAAGATGGAAAGACCACTCTGTTACTAGTACAAATTCTTCACAGTTAAACTTACTACATGACCAAATTCTGTGATTTGTAGGCTAGTATGTGGCCCTCAATCCCACTTGTTGTGAGTCAGGCTACAGTTGGTACAGCTATGGGACTAACTACCTCAATACAGATGATTGGTATTGGTATATCAAACTTGGTTGTTGGACAAATACTGGGAAAAAGTCAAGAGTAAGTTTGTCTGTTCTAAATTGTTTTTAAATAGTTCCTTTTGACCCTTTCTTGTCTTTATCTACAAATACTTTTATATAGGAAAATTAAAAAAAAAATTAAAAAAAATTATCTTTGATCCATTGCACAAAGGAAAAGTTTTGTGTCTGGCCTATGTTGGAAGGGCATCAGGTTTTCCTGACAGAGTGTTCATTAGTAGGTCTTTTCAGGATCTGGTTAAAACTTTGGCATAAGATATAAATTAGTGAGATTTGGTATGATTGCCAATGAAACAATTATCCAATAGAATCCAAAAATGAAGTGGATTTAAGCAACTATAGGTCACAGTTCAGTCTTCAACAATGAGAAAAGCCCTGCTATAATAAGTATGTGAAACAATTCAAAGGAAAAAAACATGAATATAAAACATATAAGATAATATACGTGATTAATTTTTTGATAATGAATACATATGTGGTTCACCATGAAGTTGTCATCACATCAACTCCTTAAAACCTAGTAAACATGTTCATCAGAAATATTTGAAACATACCAGTATTATAAACTAGAGTTTTGACCTTGATTTCACTGTTCACTCAACATTGAAATGGGATTGCGAGAGTGATCACAATGTCATGTGGAAATAGATTCTTGCTAATTATAATTGCATGGAATTAAAAAAAATAATTTCAAATGGTTCACAGAAATAATTGTTAAAAATAAATATAATTTTGCATCATGAATAAAGAAGTAGAAGCGAATAAAAATGGTTTTTGACACTGTTAAAATTAAAATTTAACAAACGACAAAAAAGGATGTGGTTTTTGACACTGTTAAAATTAAAATTTAACAAACGACAAAATAGGATGTGACTGATAAAGAAATCAGGTTTCATGCTTATAACTACCTGTAAAGTAGCTAGTTTTAAGAAAGGACCTTATATGTTTGGTATTAAAAGTGTATAGTAATACATGAATTTCATGAATGGATGAACATATTGCAATTTATGGATACATGTTTTAGTAGTTTTACTGTATTTCTGTGGAAAAAAATGTATGTTATTATTATTACTTCACAAATAAATCATAAAAATATTGTCTACTTTCAGTTTGTCAAGAGAAGATTCATTATTGAGATGGAAATATGTAATGATATATCTGCTGGCCAATTCTTTGGCCTGTGTTACCACCACTACAATTCTTAATCTAAATGATAAAAGAAGGGTATGTATTCAGCCACTACAATTCTTAATCTAATGTATTCTGCCACTACAATTCTTAATCTAAATGATAAAAGAAGGGTATATATTCAGCCACTACAATTCTTAATCTAATGTATTCAGCCACTACAATTCTTAATCTAAATGATAAAAGAAGGGTATGTATTCACCCACTACAATTCTTAATCTAATGTATTCAGCCACTACAATTCTTAATCTAAATGATAAAAGAAGGGTATGTATTCAGCCACTACAATTCTTAATCTAATGTATTCAGCCACTACAATTCTTAATCTAAATGATAAAAGAAGGGTATGTATTCACCCACTACAATTCTTAATCTAATGTATTCAGCCACTACAATTCTTAATCTAAATGATAAAAGAAGGGTATGTATTCACCCACTACAATTCTTAATCTAATGTATTCAGGTATGTATTCAGCTGCTTTGTTCATGACTAGTTAAATATATTGGAAGTTAATAGGTATAAGTTGTAATTTTACAATTTTAAAATTACACTGTTAAAAAATATGGGTTCAGAATTTTAAAGGAAAGTAGTGATTTGGTCCAGCTGAAAAAGATTAAAAATTAGCACTTCAGAAGCTGTCAAAAGATTTCAAGACGCCCTAAACATAAAATTGTCCATATTTTGAGTTAGAGCCGATGAAGTTTTCTATAATTTTGATATAAATTGTCCCACAAGTAGTACAACACTTTGTAAAAATTTCATTGAGAAAGCGCAGGTGGGATTTTTTTAATTTTCATTTATGTTCTAAAAGAAATGCACTACAAATAAATTGTGGTCTCGGACCTAAGAGGTGAAATCTGTAAATATAGAATCTGTACTTTTGCAACTTCCCTAATTGATTTGATGGTGTCAATTTGTCAAATAGCATTAAACTAAAGGATTTAAACTTTTATTTTATAGAATTTCTGCAAAAATGACCAATTTTGGTATTTTATGGTCAAAATAGGCATTTTATAGCTTTTTCAATGTTGATGCATAAATGGCATCCTGACTTTCTATCTGACAGGTTTTCATGTGTCAATATTTGTGTTTCTATGCCTTTATCCAGTTCTATTACTTATTTATGAACTCTGAATCTACAGAAAAGAAGGTTATCTCAGACTATATGTGCAAAATGTGTTGTATAAATGACCCTTGTCTAACGCCCTGTTTGGATGAAGTCAAAAGTGGGGAGCTTTGTACATACAAGTTGAAGTCCATAATATAGACCTCACTAAATTTGTATAAAAATCACTTTACAATGTCTCATTTCACATAATGTCTTTCTTTTCTTCTGTAGGATAGCAAATGGTTCAAATATAAGCCTGTTGAGACTAAAATTGCATGCAAGTTTTTCACTAAAAAGGCAAAAATCTTGTATCAGACAAGACTGTCTCCAAGAAAAGTTACAGTAAATGCAAGAGTCTTTTTGTGCTCAGATTTGTTGAATCATATCACATGAGTATAGAAATGATAAAATAAGACACAATTTTTTATTTCTTATAGCCTCATTATGCATTTTTTAATGTAAATATGTGGCACGGCCTAAATTGACCCTAAATTATTTCCAGTCTTACTTGGCCTAAGACCCTTTTAAACTAATATGATATGTTATTTGTAACTTTTCTTTCTATTTAAAGTACATTCAATACATATGTAAGGATTATTTATAGCCCAAAAGCTTCACAAATTTCAAATTGCTGGAAAATATTACATCTTCATGTAAGGCCCTCCTTCATTGAAAAACCTCAATTTTTAGGCGGAGGCTCATATAAATTTGACTTTTGAATAATTATGCTAAGTCTAACAAATCAAATGAGTACTCTTTTGCATTTAGTACATGATAATTGATATATTAAGGCATTTAAAAAGTATTTTTTTTGCAATATTTGAATTTTTAATGCCCAAAATGTTGAGAGTTGAAATTTTTCAATTTTAACGTCAAAATTTAACGCGCAAAGTTGAGTATATAATTTAACATACTGTCTATAATATATATCCTATTGTTATGAAACTTTGTAAGCAGTGTTATAATTTATTAAGCTTTAGTCATACCAAGTCTTATTAAGATTGGTCAACTTTTTCTATCCTATTAAGTCCGAGACCACAATTGTCGTCCCTTGATTTTCGTTGTCCACAAATATAGTCCCTAGTGTTGACAGTGGGTTACTTGCCAATATTTTTTATACCCCTTCCAAATTTATTTCTCCATGTTTTATGCCTCAAATTGCAAAAAGAGGGGGGGGGCAGGGGGTGGTGGTAAAATTACACTAAAAAAATTTGGGTTCAGAATTTTAAAGGAAAGTAGTGATTTGGTCCAGCTGAAAAAGGCTAAAAATTAGCACTTCGGAAGCTGTCAAAAGATTTCAAGACGCCCTTAACATAAAATTGTCCATATTTTGAGTTAGAGCCGATGAAGTTTTTTTATAATTTTGATATAATTTGTCCCAAAAGTAGTACAACACACTGTAAAAATTTCATTGAGAAAGCACAGGTGAGATTTTTTTAATTTTCATTTATGTTCTAAAAGAAATGCACTACGAATTAATTGTGGTCTTGGACCAGATATGTTGGGAGACAACTTCTTTACTGGCATTGATACTGCATGAAAAACTTATTACAATGGACAATGAAGTGTAGACTGAAATGAATATATCGGTAATTAGATTTATTTTTTACCTTTTCAGGGTGGTATATTAAATCTTAGCAGAAAACAAAAGTTGGCAATAGCAGAACAAGTAGCAAAAGAAATAGAAGAAGATGATGAGAGACGTCCTCTCTTAAGAGATGCTAGTAAACCCAGTATAAACTAGACATGGAGTTTGCTAAATCAATAATGACTTATTAAGATTGTTTTAATACTCACTATGTGTACATAGGCATAGTAGATGAATGTATTCCACTTGTACAAGGGTCCAAATTTTGCTTTCCTGTTGGCGTAAAGTGCTATTTGTCTGTATATTTATGTAAAATATAACATGTAAATAAAGGTATGTAAAGATTACTAGCACTTGTATATGGAAATTACATTTGTTGGTCAGTACAACGGCTGAAATAGTAATATTCATATGTTGTGGTCCAGTATGTATTACTTTGTATACATTGTATAATATTTATTATGTCGTTATACCCCTCATTTATAAAACAGGCAGTGTTTTATGATGATGGAGTCCGTCCGTTCATTCTTTCGTTCCACTTTTATATCTGTAACTGCTCCTGAACAGAATTTTAACAAATTTTCCTAAAATCTTTCATAAAAAACTCACGTGATGTGCTTTTGGGTTTACTTTGGCATAACATGGACACCGGTATGTAATATCAATGTACTAAAGTACACAATTTTATTAACTTCACCATATGATACCATTGTGCAACTCCTACTTTGTTTTTGGATCAAAATTTATTTTAATGAATCCTTAGGCAATCATCTAGGACTATTTTGTATCCACAACTTCGTCTTAACCCATAATTCAAATTTATTGAAACTTTCTCAGAATCTTAACCATGTATGTACACATATTATTATTTTTATTTCCATATAAGGGTTCTTTGCTAGTTGTAAGCAGCATCATTCATTTAGTTATGTTACTTTGTTAGCAGTGCTTCTAGTCTGATTTTGTAATTAAATTATATTTCTTTATAGTAACTTAATAATCACATTGTAATAATTTTAATGCATTACTTTGTTTAAACAAGCAGTGTTTGTTGGTTATGCCAGTTGAGATTTTGTTGTATTGCATCATTTATTTAAAATAAATTGATATGAAGATGTTGAAACCATTACCGGTATTATTCTATAGTGCTCTGATTAGAGCACTTTTGATTGTTTTGCAATAAATAATACATATTTAAAATTTGTATTATTTTGTGACATATGACAAAATTCATCATTTAAATATCTTTAATGCTCAGATTATGTTGTATAAATCAAATTATATATCTATATTTGTATATTGAGGATGGTTGTATTATTAAATATCTAATCAAACTTGCATATTATTTATTACCTCCCTTTCATACTGAAGAAATGTTTGCATTGTGTGAAATGACAATTAATGGAGAATAGTTTATCCAAAAATCTGATGAGTTAAGCCTTTTAAGCTTGTTAACTTTTACAAAAATCTTATCCTCTGAAACTACTGCGCCAAATTAATCCAAACTTGGCCACAATCATTATTGGGGTATCTAGTTTAAAAAATGTGTCTGGTGACCCGGCCAACCAACCAAGATGGTGGCCATGGCTAAAAATAGAACATAGGGGTGAAATGCAGTTTTTGGCTTATAACTGAAAAACCAAAGCATTTAGAGCAAATCTGACATGTGGTAAAACTGTTTATCATATGTTTAGTAGTAAATACAGTAGTTTTGCATATGTGATAAATAGCCAGCTGTTTAATCCATATCACGCAACTTTGATGCGCACCCTTTATCGCATACCCTTTATCACACCCCTACCCTTTATCGCATACCCTTTATCACACACCTAATTTAAAAAAATTTTTTTTTTTTAACATGAAGTCAATTTTTTATTTATGTAAGCTTAAGAAAAATTTTCCTCAAAACAATAGAACGGTCATTCAGGAGTGACGTAATTTATTGAATGACGTCATTGTTTGGTATGTGACGTCACGAACGTCAAGTTTTCATATTTTTTGGCACACTAAATGGAACTATAAAAAATACAAAACACACAAAAAAATACAATAATAAACAAAATATTTTTAAAACAACAGCACGCAAATTGTAAGGTAACCCAGGTGCTTCGGATAAGTAATTAAAAAGTTCTTTTTAGGCTTTTGAAGCAAGACAAATTAAAGTAGAACTGCAGGTAACCCAGTGCTATGGATCAGAAAACAGTTCATATAATATAATACTTTCCTGTTGAAATATATGATAAAGCGTATAAAACATGGCAAAATCCGTATCGCATGCCGTATCACCCTCGACCAATATCATCCCTCGGCTGATATTGGTGTCTCGGGATGATACGACATATGATACGGATTTTGCCATGTATTATTCTCTATTTATCATGGCAAGATCTATCTGCCCTGAAATTTTCAGATGAATCGGACAACCCGTTGTTGGGTTGCTGCCCCTAAATTGGTAATTTTAAGAAAATTTTGCTGTTTTTGTTATCTTGAATATTTTTATAGATAGAGATAAACTGTAAACAGCAATAATGTACAGCAAAGTAAGACCTTAAATTAAGTCAACTTGACCAAAATGGTCAATTGACCCCCTAAGGAGTTAATGTCCTTTATAATCAATTTTTAACAATTTCATAAAATCTGTAAATTTTTACTAACATTTTCCACTGAAACTACTAAGCCAAGTTCATTATAGATAGAGATAATTGTACGCAGCAAGAATGTTCAGTAAAGTAAGATGAACAAACCCATCACCATCACCAAAACACAATTTTGTCATGAATCCATCTGCTTCCTTTGTTTAATATTCACATAGACCAAGGTGAGCGACACAGGCTCTTTAGAGCCTCTAGTTTAACATGTTGCGGGGGACATGGAAATACCAGGCGTCATTCTTTCGTCATCCAGGTGGTTAGCGCTCTGACAGGTACAATTCCTGCCAGATTTTTATATAACTTATACTATAGGTTTATATCAGCAATATCTAGGACATGTTTTATCACTTTGGACGATCAACTTTTTTTAAAAGAGTTGTGCTCTTTGGAAAAATTAGAATTATTGAAAATGGCCTCAGAAGCACTGTCATAGGTACAATTCTTGTCAGATTTTTATAAAACTTGTACTATAGGTTGATTTCAGCAATTAAGTTATATAAGTGTGGACAATTGATTATTTTTAAAAGAGATATTCCCCTTGGAAATATAAAATATGTACAATGCGGGGGACATTGGAACTCTGTTCTTTTGATATACCGGTGGTTGGTTCTTTTGTTGTACTGTTATACCACTGACCCAGGTTAGTGGAGGGTTGGTGCCTTCAAGTGAGATTAACCCAGCCACATTCTGTATTTGCCTGTTCCAAGTCAGGAGCCTGTAATTCAGTGGTTATCTTTTGTTGCTGGGTAACATATTTGTTTTTAATGCCCCACCTACGATAGTAGAGGGGCATTATGTTTTCTGGTCTGTGCGCCAGTCTGTTCATTCGTCTGTTCGTCCGTCTGTCCGTCTGTCCTGCTTCAGGTTTAAGTTTTGGGTCAAGGTGGTTTTTGATGAAGTTGAAAGCCAATCAACTTAAAACTTAGTACACATGTTCCCTATGGTACGATCTTTCTAATTGTAATGCCAAATTAGATTATTATGCCCCACCTATGATAGTAGAGGGGCATTATGTTTTCTGGTCTGTACGTCTGTTCATCCGTCTGTTCGTTCGTCAGGCCGTCCGTTTGTCCAATCGTCCCGCTTCAGGTTAAAGTTTTTGGTCAAGATAGTTTTTGATGAAGTTGAAGTCCAATCAACTTTCTTGTTTATACAATTTCACGGTCCATTGAATATGGAAAATGATAGTGCGAGTGGGGCATCCGTGTTCTTCGGACACATTCTTGTTTGTTCATCGTTTTTTACATGAATTAGGTCATTTGTTTTCTTGTTTAAATTGTTTTACATTTGTCTAAGTTTTGGGCATTTTACAATTGACTACTGGTATGTGGTATGGGCTTTGCTCATTGTTGAAGGCCATATGAAGTCCTATAGTTGTTAATTTCTGTGTCATTTTGTTTCTTGTGGAGAGTTGTATCATTGGCAATCATACCACATCTTATTTTCAGCTATACAATTTACAACTCATTTGCTGGTAAATAAACTCATCATAGATACCAGGACTAAATTTTGTATATTTTTCATCTACAAAAGACTCATCAGTGATGCTCGAATCCAAAAAAGTTAAAAAGGCCAAATAAAGTACGAAGTTGAAGAGCATTGAGGACCGAAATTCCTGAAGGTTTTGCCAAATTCAGCCACGGTAATGTATTCCTGAGGTAGAAAAGCCTTAGTATTTCAAAAATTCAAAATTTTGTAAACAGTTAATTTAATGTTGGTAAATAAAAGAGTAATAAAGACGCATGTATGTAATTGTATCATCAATAGCATGTACATGTATCATATCCATGGAGATAATTAGATCATACTTCCTCTCTTATGATAATAAATGAAATTGAGGTGTGCAAAATATCATTGACCTACCAAAAGGTAGTGGTTTCCCTTAAACTGACATAATCACAAACTTTAATATGAAAACTAAGGAAAACTTTTAAGTCAATAGACCAAGACTGCAGATGGGTGGAGGCCAAATAATCTACATAGAGATATAATGTACCAATGTTCATACAACTGTGTGTCACATTTCTTTGACCCTCAATAGTGGTTCTCATTAAACTGATCTAATCACACTAATGAATTGTTGACAAGGCTACCAAAAACAACATGACTAAGTCGGGCCTTCTTAACTTCATTGAGCAAGACAGAATGTTGTCATGTTCAGATGATTCCTGTATGATGGATTCAATGGTCAGGTACATCTAACTCTAACAACAATTCCATATAACAAATATGTTTTTAAATAATGATATTTTACTAGTTAAAGTTTATTGCTGTTTATTTAAGTTTTAAAGATAACTGGAAAAAACTAAAACAATTGTTAACAAATGTCACTCAAGGTCAGTTACTCCTATAAGGAGTTCTCTGAAAATTATTTGTACCCTTAGACAGTATGTAGATCTTGTGCTTATGAACATTCATTCCCCTTTCCCAATTTGTCTTCCACAGCAGTCAACAAACTAACAGAAAAACAACATTACAGAAAATAAGCGGCTCTCAAGAGCCTGAATCGCTCACCTGTTATTTTTTGCTTAAAATCTTTCCACAATGATAATTTTGCCTTTCAATATATATTAATGAGAGTCTTAAAAATTACATTTAAATGTTCTTTGTATGTGTCATACTTTCTTTAAAAGCGAAAAAAGGCATTTTACCCCCTATGTTCCATTTTAGTCATAGTGGCTATGTTTCTGACATACAAGGAAATAAAATACAAAATTTAAACAAGATATTCTGAAACTTCTACAGCCTAAGTATTTTGCTGAACTTGATTCAGCAGTTTTAAAGGAAGCAAACTAGATGAAAAAATTCAGAAAAATTGTCTTTCAAAGGGCAGTAACTCCTTAAAGGGGTCGATTGACAATTCTGGTCATATAAGCTTTTTTGTAGATCTTACTTTGCTGAACATTTTTGCTGTTTACAATTTATCTTTATTATTAATAATATTTAAGATAACAACTAAAAGCTTAAAATTACCAATTTAGTGGCAGCAACCCAACAATGGGTTGTTAGATTCATCTGAAAAATTCATGGCTGATAGAACTTGACCTAACAATTTTACTTCAGCCAAGATTAGCTCTAAATGCTTCAGTGTTTGAGATATAAGCCAAAAACTGCATTTTACCATTATACGCTTAGGTTTGGTTGGAATTTGTTCAGTAGTTTCAGATGAGAAGATGTTTGAAATAGTTTACACCAGACGGACGACGACAGACCTTGACGGACGCCAAGTGATGGCAAAAGCTCACCATTCTGAATGTCTTGAAATTATGGAATCAATACTAAGAGCCAAATAATACCATTACCGCTCCTACCCATTTACATAGCTTTGTATAATCTTTGTTATGAGACCTTTAATATCCTCACCTTACAACATATCTTAAAGAAATACAAATGAAAATACAACTTGAAATCCACAATCCTCTCAATAATGAAAAACAAACACATATTATATGTAACTATTTATTACATAAAATACCACAATAAATATTACAAATATAAGTATTAAGTGTAAATAAACCTAGCAAATATCAACAGTTCACTGACAGAAATGTATAAAAATACCTTCATTTAATACTGTTTCATAGAATGAGTATATCATCTTGTAAACTTGTGATTCAAATGCTGATCAATTTATACTTAAAATATCCATCTTATTGGAAAATTGTTGTTAATATTATTATTATGTACATCAAGCTGTAATTAGTGCACACATACACATTTAGATTGTTTAAACCTATTAAAATTTTGAAATAAATGAACTTCTATTTTCTGAGAGAAAAAAAAATGAGTACACTTGGCTATGATACCACAGCAAACATGATCTTTTAAAATATAATTATAAGATAAATATTACAAACAGGATCAGTAGATTACTCTGATTCAGTGTTAATCTAAAATATGATAAAATCTAGTTCCTTAAGTAAAAACATGTCATTTGAGTTGTCATATAAAATTCTGAAAATTGACATATGTAATTAAAATTACCATATTATAATAATTTTTACAACAGCTTTAGCCTTTATCTAAGAAATAATTTTACTCACATCAACATCTTTGTATAAGACATCTCATATTTAAGTACATTATCTTTTTTGGATTGACTGTTGAAAATAAATAATAATGGCAATATCTCAAAGTGAGATTTTTTGTCAGCTTTTGCAGTTTGAAGATCTAAAGAAAAACATATGGCAAAATTAAACAAGAATGTGTCCAAAGTACACGGATGCCCACTCGCACTATCCTTTTCCATGTTCAATGGACCGTGAAATTGGGTAAAAAATCTAATTTGGCATTAAAATTAGAAAGATCATACCATAGGGAACATGTGTACTAAGTTTCAAGTTGATTGGACTTCTATTTCATCAAAAACTACCTTGACCAAAAACTTTAACCTGAAACTCGCACTTTCATTTTCTATGTTCAGTGGACCATGAAATTTGGGTCAAAAGTCTAATTTGGCTTTAAAATTAGAAAGATTATATAAGGAACATGTGTTCTAAGTTTCAAGTTGCTTGGACTTCAGCTTCATCAAAAACTACCTTGACCAAAAACTTTAACCTGAAACTAGCACTTTCATTTTCTATGTTCAGTGGACTGTGAAATTTGGGTCAAAAGTCTAATTTGGCTTTAAAATTAGAAAGATTATATCATAAGGAACATGTGTACTAAGTTTTAAGTTGATTGGACTTCAGCTTCATCAAAAACTACCTTGACCAAAAACTTAAACCTGAAATGGGACAGATGGATGAACGAACAGACGGATGAAGGAACAGACAGACGGAAGAACGAACGAACGGACGCACAGATCAGAAAACATAATGCCCCTCAACTATCATAGGTGGGGCATAAAAATCTAATAACTGATATCTGACAGCCTTAATTCTTGTGAATATTTGAACCTTTTTTTAAATAGATTCAGTATACTTTTTGATTTTCAAATTAAATGGTAGAAAAACAATCTTCATTATGAAATCTACATTTGAGAATAAGAATCATTCATTACTATTGAAAATGTGTGGGGTTTCCATAATTTTTAAGTACAAATGTCATGTCAGCATGATCCATCTTTTTAACATATATAGCAAAGTACTAATGACAATGAGACAAGTACTTATCTATATACCCATCAAAGATTTCATTAATATACTCAGTAACAATATATGAGACACGAGGATAAAATAAATACATATCCAATATATTTAATACATGTTGGTAGTGAAGACAGTTGATTTCTATATATAGCAAATTAAAATCATTAATATCAGTATAATAACACGTATCATTTCAAAACAATTGTAGCAACAATCTATAATCAAAACAACATTATGACACATTTCTGAATAAGGCAAGATTGAACATCAACTTCTTATAGCATACAGACAACATATTTTTTTTTATTGATAATTGATTCATTTAAAAATAATTTGAGACAAATTTTGATCATATTTTCTGTCTATTTCTGAGCATTTGAATAGGTAGTTGAATTGATTGCCTATACCAGTTTTGCAATCTGTACAGGTCTTATCCTCTTTTGGAAGATAATTTGTGCCATTTATTGTTTTAATTGGAATGTTTATAGTACATGTTCTTAATTTTGTTATCCAGATTAGGCTTGCTTCTTGATATTCTAAGCAAATCGGTTTCAAGAGCAAATTGTGTTTTCTAAAAAAACAAACTTTCATCAATACTGAACCATTGCTTTTGGAATAAATCTTTAGGAATCTGGCAAATCATATGTTCATGTGAAGAATAACATTTGTATCGCTGGTTTTAAAGCTATTCTACCTCAAACTTATAAAATATAGAACCAATCTCTTTTTAATGTTCAACATAAGATAACATATACTTCTACTTAATGATTCTATTCTGGAAAGATAACATATACTCCAACTTAATAAGATAACATATACTCCAACTTAATAATTCTATTCCAGAATAACACCCTTTAGTTAGAAACGTAAATCAAGTGGAAGTTTTTTACCATTTAATACAAAATCATGAACTATTATACTGTACCTTCAAATTCTTTTGCAATACTTTAAATTTCCTTGTTCAATGAAATTAACATTTTTAATTGGAGGTCAGTTGGTATACTCAAATTTCTTATTTTACTATAGATAAGCAAAAAGGTTCTTTAGCACCTGGTAAACAATTTGTTAAACTTTTGGCAAAATATGTCGAACATATTTTCTAGGCAAGAAACAATTCTAGTTAGATTGAATACAATATATGATAGTCAACAATTCTAATAAGATTGATTACAATATATGATAGTCAAATGAAACAAATGTTGCAAAATTAATTTTTTGAAATTCCTAAAATCATACTTTTTTTTTAGTTAAAGTTTGTTTTAAACCAGAAGCAATACAGCTAATAGGTACATGTATATCAGAAATATGTATATGTAAATTATAACAGAATAAAATGTAAATACAAAGGGAGGTAAGACTGCAAGGTATAAAATATTTTCAAAGGATTGTCAAGAAAATGTTACATCTTGGGCAAATTTAAAAAATGTCCTAAATAAGACAATTCCTGTACATTCTTTGTTAACAATTACTGATAAATTTAAAAACAGATGGATTTATACAATAATACCTTGTGTGCAATTTTATCATAATACCATGTTTTGGACCTTTAAAAAAAATCATGCTCAAGGCAAAAGTATTTTGAGACTTCATTAAAAGAATGCTAATTCGTAAATTTTCAACAAACAGATGTGTTTCCAATCTAGTCATTACTTTGGCTTAGAATTATTATGATTTGGTAAATAAATCCTTATCTAAAATTAAAGTTAGAAATAGGGGGGTCATATTACGGCCAAGGAATCTACTCCATTAATATTTCACACCAACATAATAAGAAAGGGTTAATAAAAACAGATATTGACTGATATGAAAAGGGAACAATAATCATATCATAATATCATATTATCCAAAATCTTTCTTTCACCCTTTGCTTCAATTTTGATAACTCAATAAAACTTTATTTTTGTCCATTTCTACTGTCTTGCTATAATTATAGATTATGGCTATTTTACGAAAATTTCATTGATCTTGCTGACTGATAATTTCCTTTCTGAGTGGTGTCCAGTGATATGAAAATGGAGTCTAGTGATATGAAAATTATTGCTTTAAACTAAGGGAACATGTGCTGTTGTCAAGGAAATTAACGACATCTTCTTAGGTAAAATAGCGATAAACAGATTATCATTGGTCATCTCAACTCGATTGCTTTTCTCACTTTTGTCATACAGGCTCAAACAAGACGATCAATCTCGTTGAGATAACCAATGATAATGTATAATTATCTTTGAGCCGGTACAGTGAAAGTGAGAAAAGCAATCGAGTTGAGATTGACCTATGATGACGTTGTCAATTTCATGTAAATTTCCTTAGCAACACTATGTGCCCCCTTAGTTTCTAGCAATAATTTTCATATCCCTCGACTCTGGTGAGAAAGAAAATTATCAGTCAGCAAGATCAAATGAAAATTTCGTAAAATAGCGATAATGTTGAATATGGGCTATGTTCTAAATGAATTGACAAATCACAGCTTTTGAATAATATAATATCATAAACAATAGACAATATTTCTTAACAATAAATGAGTAAGGCAATATAATTATAACATCAAAATATTACAATATTCAAAATGAAAGAACTACTAGTGTTACAGTATTATAATAATATATAACAGAATATCACATTACAAAAATACAATATCAAACATAAACAAATTAATAGGCCCAAAAAACAGGTATCCTTAACGTGGTACCAAAGTGTTTTGATCTGATTACTTTTTTGATCATTGGAAGGGATATATGTAAAGTTAAAGTTAACTTTTGTTTCAGAATGATATCAAATTATATTAACAAGTGTGGTTAAAAATATGAAACGTAAAAAACAAAAACAATCTAAAATTATGCTTTATAAAACCTTAAAAATATACATATAAATTGAAATTGTTCCAAGGTAGACAGATGTGTTACACATTGGCTTAGCATAAACATAAGGAGATGTGGTATGATTGCAAATGAGACAACTATCTACCAAAGTTCAAATAAAGTGGATGTTAGCAATTATAGGCAACCATACGGCCTTCAACAATGAGGAAAACCCATACTGTATAGTCAGCTATAAAAGGCCCCACAAGAAAAATATGAAGAAAAAAATTTCAACTGGAAAAACAAAGGGCCTAATAATGAAGTTAAACATATAAAACAAAGTTAGGTTAAATTTTAGAAACCTAAGGCTTGACATCAATATATATTTTATATAGTTTTGGTGATAACAAAATTCCAACACATTCTATAGTTTGAGATTATTATTCAAATATTTAATGATCTTATCCTACTATCCTAATATATGCTGTGTAAAAATGTTTTAGCGGTGGACATTTTAATTTGATCAGCAGATATTAATTTTAAACCATCACCCCAACAGTTCTTAGGTCAGAGTGAAACTGATCTGGGTCCAGCAATCTAAAGAAGGTCACTTTGGAAAAAAATACTGAATTTCATGATTTTTTTTTCTTCGATTTTTGACTTCAACTGGTCTTGAAACCATAAGTAGTTGTTTCCTATGTGTATTTCAATAACAATTAGGATAAGTAGTTATATGCCTGTAAGTTTGCACTATTTTTGAAAGTCTTAGGCCTCTGAACTTCCTGTGTAAGACACTGAAGGAAGCCCACCCCTGCAGAAAAATCAGTCTTATCTGATTTCAATTTTCCAAATTCGTATTTGAATTCAAAATGCAACTTAAACATGAGAAACATGACAATAGATGGCCTCAGATTGAGGGAACATGCATTAATTTTGAAATAAGTACAAATGTGTCATAAATTTGACCTCTACAAGTATTGAGAGCCATTGAAGCCAAATAACCATGGTTTGGGTAAGCCCATCATATGACGGTCACATCATGGGAAGGGTCAATACTAAGGCCACACCAATTTAATTTCTTGTTCTATGGATTTTTGGACTCCAAAATTTGGGGCGAGCGAGCGATTTGAAAATTTTAATAAAAAAATATTTAATTTGCAAATTTTTGAGGCGAAGCTTGAAAAGTAAAGGAGAGCAATTATAATTTTTTTTTGTTAACATAAAATAGTAGGTTTTGACAATATTAAAACTTGATTTATCACTTGTATTTTGACATTTCTTTAATTTCTGAAGTATTTTTTTCCCTGTTCACCAAGAAATAATTAAATCTGGTCTATGTATGTGTGACTGACAATGAGACAATTCTTCATCCAAGTCATAATCAGTTTGGGGGCAACCCCTTAATGTTATAAATATCCCTTTTACATGTTTTATGAGGGATCAATATAAGTTATATATTTGTTTGTACAAAAGGGCTCATATTTTCTCAAAGAACTATATATCTATCTGGTATTAAATGGTCAAAACATGTCCAACAATTTTGTAATATTCCTGGACTTTAACCATGTAAACACATTTACTTTAACAGTTTAATATTATTCAAAATAAGTGGACCCCTCTTTTAGAAAAAGTTGTTTAAAATATGATGCCACTCTCCTCTTTTTGAGTACAAAATTCTAAGTTTTCAAAGGTTTTGTATAGAAGAACTATACAAATCCTTGGTATTTCTATTTTCTTTTCTGCATCAGTAAAATGACCCCTTGTCTGAGGGAGGGTTGTTCTAAACCTGATAATAACAAACACAGGTCAAAGTACGGCCTTTTACACAGGGCTTTGATACAGACCAAACGGCAAACTATAAAGGACCCCAAAATTATTAGCGTACACAATTCGAACAGGAAAACCAACGATCTAATTTATATATCCAGACGGGAAAACTTTTATACCAATGAACAACATCAACAAACGATAACTGCTGAACGACAGGCCCCTGAATCAATCAGGACAGGTGCATAAACATGCAGCGGCTATGGATAGTTTTGTTTCGCCAGCATACATTATATAATTGCAGTTGAAGGCAAATCCTTCAGAAGTTCTTTGTACTTTATTCTAACAACGAACATTTTTTGATAGAGAATATAAGTAAGGGGGAAAGAAACCAATTTTTTGTTCTTTACAGGTATTTCCGCTGTTATAAATTTATATCGGAGCACTCCCACTTTGGATAAATAGGTTTCATGCTGAAACAAATATATTCTCACAGATATTTACAGTGTAGCGGGGTGCTTTTATGTTTAAAATCGTAATATACAGGTTAGACTGTGATTTAAAAACAAATGTTGATATCTTTTTATAATATTTACAACAACAAAAAACGGTGCGGGAAATGGACATGATTACATTTCCGGATGTGGGAAGCGAGATTATAAAAAAAAATAAAAAAATCTGTTTTGAAAAAAATAGGTGCGGGCGGGTCCGTTGAACAAGGAATCAAATTGGTGTGGCCTAAAACATTAATAGATTTTCACTTTGTAATTATAAATAAATGTTGACACAGATATGTCTCACCTTTATGTTATTTTGATCATATAATGAAATTGTTGAAATTAGAATGGAAAACTTGAACAAGTATATGTAAACTATGCAAAACATTAACAAAAAAACAATAAACCATGACTGTAGGTGCAGGGTTAAATAAGTTAAATAAAAATTAGAAAGGAAAATGTTAATACAACTGCATACCAAACACCATCAATTTCGCCCCTTTTTTATTGTAACAGTCAAGTTGAAATGAACCATGATGAGGGAGTGGGGTCATAAAATCTCCATGGAAATAAGATATGCAAATGCTAAAACAACTAACGGCCAACCATTATTGACGTCCAATGAGTGATTGATCTTAAACTAACTTAATCAGCAGTTTTAACATGACAACTATGCAAAAGTCATAAAACAACGGCTGAGGGGGAGGGCCAAATAATCTCTATGCAATTCAGATGTACAAATGTTTATACAAATTCTACCTCATATCATTGACCTTAAACTGACCAAATCAAAAACTAATACATTGTTGAGACTGTCACAGCTGACGTAAAACAGCTGTTCCAGTTTTACTTTTTCCACTGTGTTAAGGTGAGACAAAAAAGCACATGTTTTACTTTTTCAATGTAATTCTATTTAATATTCAATTTTTATTCTGTTTAATATTTAAATTTTCAAATCTAAATTTTTGATATCCTTAGCATGTTTTTGAAGTAATCAAGTGGTTCATTGTGTACTTGCAAAGTGGTATACTTGAACCCATGCATAGTGTGTAACGCAATAACTATTATCTCTATTTTTTGTTCATTCTTCAAAAATCGCAATAATAAATATCTAAATATACAGTACCTTAAATAAAAGCACACATTTTAAGTGAAAAAAAAAAATAAATTCAAGGTTATGTATTATAAATTCCTGATTTAAAGTAAGTAAATTGTTGATACCATTTGTTGATATGTTTTAATAATTCTAAAAGGGATTCATCATGTACATTTAAATGGGTTCAACATGAACACATGTATATTGTGTAGTAAATAAAAGCACATGTTTGAATAGTGAAAAACTCTTTTTTCCACACAATTCTATTTTAAGTTCTTACTTTTAAATCTATATTGTTCCTATCCTATGCTGATATGTTTTAATAATTAAGAGATTAATCATGATAATTTAAAGGGATAATCTTGATCCTTTGAAAGGATCAAATTTGAACACATGCATATTGTGTAGTAAATAAAATCATTTTTAAATGAGGAAAAACTCTTCAATGCAATTCAATTTAAAAGTTATAATTTTCAAATCTAAATTCTTGATATCGATATTTTTACGTTAATAAATAAGGGATTTATCATGTACATTTAAAGAGGACAAACTTCAGCATATTTATATTGTGTAGTAAATAACAGCACATAATTAAAATAAATGGTGAAAAACTTTTTTTTCAACACAATTTAATTCTCCATTTTAATTTGTTGAGATTCTTTTACTGTTGAGTTATCAAATAAAGATGTAAATCGTCTAAACTTGATCAGTAGTCTCATATCAGGTGTGATTATCAATCATTAGTCATATATGACCCAGGGTCATTCAAACTAATTTGGAGGGCTCGGGGAAAATATAATATTTAATCAAATGAAATGCAGTGTTATTACCAGGAAAACTCAGCACTCAGAATTTAGTTATGAAGACCAACACTGTCAATTTCTACATAAAGGGTGTTGAAATTGTCTGATCTTAAAAAAATGTTAATTCTAATCACACTGAATTTTGGTACATATTTCAGTCATTTTTTTTTTCAAAATCAGACCGGACTGGAAGAGATTCATTTGGCAGATACTTGTCATGAATGTCATTATTTTCAAAATACTAAAACATTCAGGGAAGGTTATTGTTATTTTTGGCTGTGTGTAATGAGCTTCATTAATACAAGGTAACTCTTAAACTACAAATAACTACATGTATATCCCTAAAGAGACTATTCATCATGATCTAACTTTCTTGTTTATCTTATCATACACCTCTGGAAAAGCTTGTTTACAGAAAGGCAGTTCCTCCCTCATCTTGTTGTATAACGTGTGGTCAAACATGTCATGGAACTCCTCCCTTGTCATGTAGGTATCAGCATATAACATCTGAAATCTAAATAAAACATCATTTGAACTACTATAAATCCACAAGCAATAATTTTGAAATAATAATATTACATGAATAACAAGAATGTTTTCAAAGTACACCAATATCCCATTCACACTATCATTTTCTATGTTCAGTTGACCATGAAATTGAGGTCAAAACTTTAATTTGGCATTAGAATTAGAAAGATCGTACCATAGGGAACATGTGTACTAAGTTTCAAGTTGATTGGACTTCAACTTCATCAAAAACTACCTTGACCAAAAACTTTAACCTTAAGCAGGACAGACACACAAACAGATGGACGAAAAGACCAAAATTCCAAAAAGTTGTGCCAAATACAACTAAGGCATTTTAAGCCTGGGATAAGAAAATCCTTAGTATTTTGAATAATTCATACTTTTGCAAACAGTAAATTTATAAAAATGACCATATAATTGATATTCATGTCAACACCTAAGTGGAGCATAAAAAGTGACATGATGTATATGTCAATGAGACAGAAACCCAACATTACAAACTGCCAAAAGATATCTAGATATCAACATAAAGTCTTCAACAATAGACAGGGTGTTACAGAATATCGTCAAACTCTAAATCGTCCAGAGTGTAAAAACAAAACAATTCAAAACAGTGGCGGATCCAGAACTTTTTGAAAGGAGGGGCCCCGCTGACTGACATAAGGGGCGCCTGGGTCAGTCACGCTTCAGTGATTCCCTATATAACCAACCAATTTTTTTTCCCACAAAATGAGGGGTCTGGACCCCCAGGGCCCCCCACTGGATCAGCCTATGGAAAATCTTTTAATTTAAATTCACCAAATAATAATTAACACCTTATAAACATCTTAAGAGAAACAAAGGCTTGAGAGCAAATGGAATGCAATTTCAGATGCAATGAATATGTCCAAGGGGTGTAACTATTTAAAAAAATATTTGATCAGCACTGATTTTCAAAAAGTGTCCAAGACATTGCTGATATAAACCTTTAATAACAATTTTCTATATAATTAATAATTCCAAGGGGCATAACTCTTTAAAAAAATAATTGATCAGCACTAATTTTCAAACTTTTCCGAGACATTGCTGATATAAACCTATATCATTCATCAAAATCTGGCATACATTGTACAAATGAGTTTACTCACAAACAATTTTCCATATATCTGATTTTTCCTAGGTGCATAACTCTTTAAAAAATTGTTGATCGCCACTGATTTTTGAACTTGTTCGAGACAATGCTAATATAAACATATGTTATAAGTTTTTTTAAATTCTGGCAAGAAATGTACCCTTGGGAGCTCTTACAAGACCAGACAGACACCTGATATTTCTATGTACCTTGTGTGGGGCAACAAAATGCATTAAGATATGGCTGGCACAAGAACATCAATTTTTTTCTGCCTCCCAAAATAGCATTTGCAAAAATCCAGAAGAACTTGTAAAATTTGAATAACCACCAAGTCATTCATCATTCTAACCTATTAACAATGTTAACATAAGCCTCAAACTACCAAGTTATACAACAGGCAATGAAGGAAAGATGTACTGACATAAGAGGTCTCTAAACACATTAGCTCCAAATTGAGCTTTCATTAGTAGAAGCCATATTAATTATGTGAATCATGTTATAAATCATACTAACCCATTAACCTTGCTAACATAAGCCTCTAACTTTCTTGTCGTTCTTTTGGCTTCATACTGTTTTGTCTTAGGGGCTCCATATGCTCCTATATCAACATACATCTCATCAGAGGCCCCGTGAGGGTGAATCATTCCAGGTAAGTTGTAAAGCTTAAAGGGGCACAGCCAAAGGGGATACATCTGTAAAATTAATTTTAATAAAAAAACTTAATGAAATGTCTGAAAACCTGGATGCACCAATAAATAATGTGAAAATGCTGAGCCATTAAAACATAAAATGTAATTCAACATGATCCAAATATGAAAACAGATATACAGGTTTACACTACTTTTGACAGTTCAAACTATTCCTCAAATACTCATACCTAAACAGTTTTTTTGATAAACTAAATAGTAAACTTTGATCAATAACAATTGTCTCCCTGTATATTTATTTTACGCACCTAGTATACCATGTTAATTATGTCTTTACAGTTTGACCCAAACTGATAAACAAGATGTCACATTGAATGTGCTAATCAATTGTGTAAAGTTTGAATGTTTCAGCGTTAATCAAGTAATCAATATACTGGACAATTGATTACATTCAGTACCATGACATTCATTTCAAAATTCAACATTGTTATCTTTGACTTCCTTACGTTTATATCAAATTCATTATACTTGAAAGCCCTGATAAACTTCAATGTTTTGGTATTCAATATTTTGTCCTTTCAACT
The DNA here is from genome assembly GCF_965363235.1 of Mytilus galloprovincialis. Taxonomy (NCBI): domain Eukaryota; kingdom Metazoa; phylum Mollusca; class Bivalvia; order Mytilida; family Mytilidae; genus Mytilus; species Mytilus galloprovincialis. Next base: position 86,724,186 of record NC_134838.1, read on the forward strand.
AGTAAATCAGTCAGTATACTCATAAATAACCAATAGCACACTTTTTAAAAATAAACTTATCTGCACAACTAACATCAACTTAACAATTCATAAACTATAGTTAGTTTGTTTTTTATAACAAACAATTCATGATTGATTTATTCCTAAGCTGTTTGCTTGAAAATCAATTACTAGTATTGGTTAAATGTGTTTGCTGTTCTTTGTGGTTAAATGTGTTTGCTGTTCTTTGTGGTTAAATGTGTTTGCTATTCTTTGTGGTTAAATGTGTTTGCTGTTCTTTGTGGTTAAATGTGTTTGCTATTCTTTGTGGTTAAATGTGTTTGCTGTTCTTTGTGGTTTTGAGATATTAGAATTGCACAGAATACGTTTTCAAAATTTGAATATTTACCTTAATAAGTACAGAAAAAATGTTTCTCACTGGATGTGCTGAAGAATCTATTTTTATATTTTCATATTATAGTTTTTTATGTGTTTATAAAATCTCTGATTTAAATTTGTGTCAGTACTAAACATATTAATTTTTCACTTACTTCAATTTCATCATGGAAGACTTTTAAAGCATCACCAAGGTCTTTCATAGGAACAAGCATGTCCTGTATAATCTGATATTTCTCATAGAGTTGTTTTGTTGCCTCCCCTTGTGTCAATTTCAATAATGATATCTTTGGAGGAACTGTCCATCCACAGAGATAACGGAAGACTGGATGGTTTCCAAAGGGAATGATATCCTGAAAATACATAAAATAGCATTCAGATATCAGAGATAACAGAAGACTGGATGGTTTCCAAAGGGAATGATATCCTGAAAATACATAAAATAGCATTCAGATATCAGAGATAACGGAAGACTGGATGGTTTCCAAAGGGAATGATATCCTGAAAATACATAAAATAGCATTCAGATATCAGAGATAACAGAAGACTGGATGGTTTCCAAAGGGAATGATATCCTGAAAATACATAAAATAGCATTCAGATATCAGAGATAACGGAAGACTGGATGGTTTCCAAAGGGAATGATACCCTGAAAATACATAAAATAGCATTCAGATATCAGAGATAACAGAAGATTGGATGGTTTCCAAAGGGAATGATATCCTGAAAATACATAAAATAGCATTCAGATATCAGAGATAACGGAAGACTGGATGGTTTCCAAAGGGAATGATATCCTGAAAATACATAAAATAGCATTCAGATATCAGAGATAACGGAAGACTGGATGGTTTCCAAAGGGAATGATATCCTGAAAATACATAAAATAGCATTCAGATATCAGAGATAACAGAAGACTGGATGGTTTCCAAAGGGAATGATATCCTGAAAATACATAAAATAGCATTCAGATATCAGAGATAACAGAAGACTGGATGGTTTCCAAAGGGAATGATACCCTGAAAATACATAAAATAGCATTCAGATATCAGAGATAACAGAAGACTGGATGGTTTCCAAAGGGAATGATATCCTGAAAATACATAAAATAGCATTCAGATATAAGAGATAAGGGAAGAGTGGATGGTTTCCAAAGGGAATGATATCCTGAAAATACATAAAATAGCATTCAGATATCAGAGATAACGGAAGACTGGATGGTTTCCAAAGGGAATGATATCCTGAAAATACATAAAATAGCATTCAGATAGAAGAGATGACAGAAGACTGGATGGTTTCCAATGGGAATGATATCCTGAAAATACATAAAATAGCATTCAGATATCAGAGATAATGGAAGACTGGATGGTTTCCAATGGGAATGATATCCTGAAAATACATGAAAATAGCAGTCAGATATCAGACAATTTTATAAATTTGAACCACATTTCAAATTTATTAACTATAACAGAGGGAAAATATTTCTTTGAGCTAAGGAACAAGCCAAGCTAATGACAATGTTATAAATAGGTTGTACATTGCAGAAAAGGACAGTCAAATAAACAAGTTCAGTGTGATACCAGAAACTTTTCTTCATGTGGGAAATAGATTACAGAAACAAAACTTTTTACAATAAAAAATAAAGTATGGAAACAGGGAATGTGTCAAAGAGACAACGACTCTACCAAAGAGCAAAAAACAGTACAAGACCACCAATGGGTCGTTACAACAACAAGAAAACCCTGCAACCAGAGGGGGGCTTTGGCTAGCCCCTAAACAAAAATGTTTACTAGTTCAGTGTATTTTAATGTGAAAATTAAAATTTATTGCAAGTGAAAAAATCTTCAACAAAGAACTCTTTAATCTTTGAATAACTGACATCAGTGAAAAATTTGATTTTATTAGTTTCAAAATGCTATGCACATTATAGTGTCCATTTATGGTGGAATTTGGTTTTCTTTTACTTGAAATAAGTCCAATCCAATTTTGCCATGTTGGTGGATAAAATATCTACAAATATCCATACTGGCTGAAAAAAAAACATGGATACTTAATCAATCTTGTCCTCTATATGCAGAAGATTCTGAATTAAAGCAATTTTATGTCATTATTGCCATCTGATTATTACCTGAATCTCCCAGAAAATACTACGACTGTGTCTATGGTAGTAATGTCTCAATGGAATGTACTCTACAGCCGGACCAGATTCCAGAAACTCTTCCACATGCTTAAAGAACCAAGGTTTCCAGAAATATCCAATAGGGTTTATCTGAAAATACAGTATTATCTATAATTCACAATTTTCAATCCATTGCTTAAGAAAGGGTATTGCTAATACAAGCAAGAACACTGTAACAAAAATGTTTAAATCGATGAATTCTAAAGATTGAATTTCTGTTTCCCTGAATAGTTTGGAAAGAAAGAAGTTAATTAAAGGCATACAAGTTATTCAACCATAAATAAGTGTCTGTACTATATGTAAAGGATGTAAATCAGACAACTTTTGAAAAAATTCAACAGACTATTAAAGGTCCAACCAGGAAGAACATCTCAGTATTCATTTTATTGACACTTTTTATCTACAAAAAGTTTTTTATTCCCCGTACCTTTTCTGGATCAGCAACATCAGTCATATTTCCTAACATAATCACTGCTGAGTTTTCAGAATACACCAATCCTTCTACAAACATGTTTTCTTTTCCTTTGTTTGTTTCATCGGCAAACGCTTTAACCATATCTTTCTTGGAATGAACAGGAATGTACTCCATCTTCAAATACTTCTTGGCTGGAATTATCTGGATGGTTGCTGAGACTAAAAATCCAAGAGTTCCATAGGACCAGGGTAGAGCATAGAACAAATCTGAATTTTCATCCTAAAGTAAGAATTTGAAGTTATCTTTCAAAGGCGGTGCATTACGTTTGCGCGCATTACCATTACATATGCGCGCAAAAATCATTACGTTTGTGCGCAGCTTTTGATTACATTTGCGCACATTTTTTTGACAGGTAAACTCAGGTAAAATACATGTAATAATACTTATTTATTTATTAATCTGTTTAATTATTTACAAGTATAAGTACCCCTTTCGTAAGTCTAAGTCCTCTGTTCACCAACGAGGAGGTGGAAGTGTGATTTAGAGCAGTCAAACTCTTCTGGTCTTTTTCAATAAGTGTTTCTTCTTTTGAATGAAGTTACATGTATGCCTTAAGCTATAACGAGGACTATCATGATCACTTTATTCTTAGTTTTAGAATTCTATATGAACAACATATTATTTAAATTAACAAATATTTTCAAAATTAATAATTCAAAGTCACATTTATCATGAAAATAAAAAAAGATATAGTCATTTATAATTTAATTTAATTTTTATTTATATTTTTACCTGAGTTTACCTGTAAAATGAATGCACGCAATTGTAATCAAAAGCTGCACGCAAACGTAAAACTTTTTAATCCCAAAATGCGCGCAAACGTAGTGCGCCCTTCAAAGGAACATCAGTTTTTACCTTATTTTGAGCCACCATTAAGTTAGTATATTGTATGGCTTCATATTTCAACTTTCCAAATTTTAAATGGCAACAACTTTCATGAATTTATTCACATATCAAAAATAAGTACATTTTTTTTTATTGTGTGAATAGAAGAATGTGAAACAAATGCATAATATTATCTCTCTTTCTTGTGTACTTTAAAAGATGTGCAAGTCCCAATATTTCTGTGAAATATGGAAAATTATGTTCATATAATAAATATTATAATAGCAATATACTTCTCATAATTTTATGGAGACAGTCTTTTATCATAATGACCCTATATTTTACAACAATAAAAGTCAACGCTTTCACCATTGTTATATCCGACAAATATTCTTAAAACTCCTAAACAAATTCCCAAACTTTGTTACACTTTAGAAAATAAATTACCTTAGAACATGTGACCACACTGCCATCTGCTAGAACAACCTCATATGCCACACAACAATGTTGAAATAGACCAAAGTTATGAGATGATGTCTCTATGCCAACTCCCATAATCAACCCACCTAGAGTTAAAAAACATAAAAATGATACGAATAAAGTTCTATAAAAACAGAGAACTGATGAATATATGATAAAAAAAGTCTAATTTCAATGTTTCAGCCATGTGGTTTCTTATTTATATATGTTAGGCCACTATAAACTTTGAACTCATGTTTTCATATCCATTCCAGACAGGTAAAAACAAGAATGTGTCCCCAGTACACGATTGCCCCACTCGCATTATCATTTTCTATGTTCAGTGGAACATGAAATTGAGTTAAAAACTTTAATTTGGCATTAAATTAGAAAGATCATATCATAGGAAACATCTGTACTTTGTTTGAAGTCGATTGGACTTCAACTTCATCAAAAACTACCTCGACCAAAAACTTTAACCTGAAGTGGGACAAACGAACAGATGGACAGACAAACAAACGGACGAACGAACAGATGCACAGACCAGAAAACATAATGCCCCTCTACTATTGTCGGTGGGGCATAAAAATCCTGTAATGTTTTTATTCCGTCTTAATACAGATCATGCAATGCAGTTTTACAGTAAATTGAAGATGAAAAGAATTTGATTTTTATTTAATTTCTGTAGATATGATTAAATTGAGAAGTCAGCAACATAATTTTTATGCTTTAGTGCAAAATAGTATAATTCCAACATCCTTTAGCAAAAAACATTTATTGGCAATAATAACAGTGTAACCATAGAAACACACATATCAAGTTAAAGTTCACAGAGTTAATCTATGGCATATCTTCATTGCTTACAACTGTACATGTATTTAAAAATAGTGTTAAAGCTGAATTGTCTCGCTTGCTTAACTTTACAGAACCAATGATCCATGAAAATGAGATTAAGTTCAGCTACAAGAAAAAGACAAAACCTTGAAAACTTAACAATGATCAATGAACCATGAAAATGAGGTCAGGTTCAGATGAACCCTGCAAGATAGACATGTACATCTAACCAATTCTTGCATTAAATATAGTTGATCTTAAGGTTTATAATATAAAAGAAACAGACGTAACCATGAAAGATTAACTTTGACATATGAATCATGAAAATAAGGTCAAGGTCATATGAACACTGCCAAACAGACATGTAAACATTACAATTATTAAAACCCTACACCAAATATAGTTGACCTATTGCTTATAGTATCACAAAAGAGGACCTAGCTACTGAAACATACCATTGACCAATGAACCATTAAAATGAGGTCAAGGTCAGATGAAACCTGCCAGACTTACATGCATCCCCTTACAATCATTCCACACACCACCTATGGTTTACCTACTGCTTATATCTTCTGAGAAATTGACCTAATAACATAATTTCAACCTTGATCACTGATCCAAAATTTAAGATAGAGGTCAGGTGAACCTTGTCTGAGGGGGGATAGGACCTTTATCGGGACTCCAGGATTGAGTGTTTTTAAGCTCAGGATTTCGGGATTGACCTTTTCGTGATCCGGGAATTCTTTTTTTCGGTTTTCAGGATTTCGGGATTTAATTTATTTAAGTTCGGGACCTCAGGATTTCGTGTTTTTAAGCCCGGGATTTTGGGATCAGGACTCCTCCTACCCCCTCTCTTGTCTAACAGACATAAAACATCGCAAGGAACCCATACATACCAAATATAAATATTAGGGATGGCAGCAAGTATTCGGGTACTTGCTTAGATGGCAGAGATACTGCTTTGTCTTTTATAAATCTTGAGAAATTTTTCCTTACATTTCCCCTCACTTTACATCCCTTTAAAATATCCTTCAAACTACTAAAAAAAATAATATCTATTCACAACACAAATACGTTTATCCTGATTTATAACTTAGTCTCAGGTTTATCTATAATCACAAATTGTGTTTAGCAATACTAGCATAGAGGATTTTTTCATGTGCAAGCCTTGTAACAAAATTTAGAACCAGACTTTCATCAGGAGTTGTTGTTCAGATTATATTTCTGAAGAATTATGAGACAAGTCGTAATAAAAAAAAAAAACTCCATAGGAACAGATGATACAGATTGTCTATCAAGTCAGACTTTAATAACAAGTTTATGGCTTTATTGGCATGTTTCTGATTTGTTTCATGAAAACACGAACAATAATTGCTATTATGATAGGTTATTTTTTAGAAACAGTGGTCTGTTATTCATTGTTCTATTGATACAAAAAGGACAAGTGAAACACATAACCAAGTATCAAGTTTTATTCTGTTATCACACAGATTGAGTTCTGCAACAATATGTATGTCTTTTGGAGTCATATTAGGTTTATGAAAGGTAATAACCACCCAACAAAAAGCAAAACTTTTCACTAGATGTTTTAAAAATTCATTTGAGTACTCAAGTACTTGCAAGTATCATGACCGATTGCTGGAGTACTATATAACAGATCTTTTGACATACATCCCTAATAAATATTCTTTTACTCATAATAAGTGAGGAATTCACATGACAAAAAACCTTAAAACTGTTTTTCATGCAGTTGCTGAACGATAAAATGAGGTCATGGACAAAGGACATATGACAGAGAGAAACCTCTTAACATAAGGTATTTGCACACATGGTATGAAGCATCCAGGTCTTCTACCTTTTAAATATAAAGCTCTACATAAATAGTTTAAACTGTTGTCACATCTGCATTGTAATCCCTATATCAGCAGGCAAGATCTGCATTGTAATCCCTATGTCAGCAGGCAAGACTTAATTCCAGGAAGGATCTATATTTATCTCATTCTAATTTAATCTCATCATTACGTATAACAGTCTACTTAAAATTACAAACATAAAACAAGTAAATCTAAGATGATTTGAACAAAATAATAAAAAGATTAAATCAACAGCTGAACCATGAGCACATGTTACGCCTGTAGCTTTTTCAAAGAATAAAGTTCAATAACTTCATATCAGAAATTCATGGAAAAACTAAAGGGAGGTTATTTTAATAGTTATCGGACCACAGATGAATTCTCACGTTGTGATTGGTTAAATGCCGTCACATGGTGACCCCCTATGAGACCGAATGGGGTTAGTAAGTTTCATATGGGGTTCATGACGCGTTAATGGCGACGTCATCTATTAATGTTGTTGTGTTTCATTGTTTATTTTTCAACAAAACGCCGCAGAAAAAGTCCAGCGTCCGATAAATTTGTTATACGGTTAACTACTGACCCCCTACGGATCCATAGAGGGTGAATAAAATTCATAGGGGACTCGGCCTCCGGCCTCACCCCCTATGGATTTTACTAACCCTCTATGGATCCGTATGGGGTCAGTAGCGAACCATATAACTTATAATATAAACCATGCAGTCACCAAAGTTTCCTGCAGTTCATTGTCTGAAAACTGGAAAATCCCCCCTTTTTATGGATAAAATCAAGTAACTCTGAAAGTAAAATCTGAAATTCATAAAATCAAAAGGGATCTTACATCAATACATATAAACAATTCTCCAAAGAGAAAACTGCTGAAAGCATTTTTTGAGTCATTGTCAGAAAACTGGAAAATCCTCTTTTTTTTAATGAATAAAACCCTTTGACTCGGAACATAAAATCTAAAATTTATCAAAACTGAAATAAACTGTCAATAGATATAAAAAAAATCACCATTAGTTCTTGCAAATTGGTGAAAGTGTTTTTGATTTTTTGTCCAAAAACTGGAATATCCCCCTTTTTCAATAAAAACTTTTAAAATATCTAAAATTTATAAAAAACGAAAGGGAGCTCATGTCAATAGATATAAACAATTCATCAAAGTTTCATGCAAATTGGTCAAAGTGTTTTTTCAGTTATTGTCCGACATGTTGACAATGGACAGACAGACATAGGAACAAGGGTATACCATAATACGTCCCATAAACAGGCGTATAAAAACCCAAGACATTTACCATCCAATTTTTTTTATCACTGATCCCCTTTCGTCACACATAACCCAATTACCATATTGATGTTCATGCGTAATTGATTTACACAATTTTTCACAATTAGACAAAAAATTATAAAAATAACTTATTGAAAAGATTAAAACTTCCAATATTCTCAAATATAAATCACCTGGAAGTTAGCCACAATGGACTAAACAGAAAAATAAATTGGTTTACAGTTAGTCATTAAAACTGTTATTGAAGTGAAATTGAAAATAAATTAAAAGGAAATACAATATGATATTTCAAAAGCTATACTGATAATATTTAAAGGTCAATAGATTAACAAATTACCAACAAATGCACCCAGATACCTATTTTTATGAAAGCAGGTCACATAGTATCACAAAGAACTAACCTAAGATGTAAAGGCAGATAAAAGTATAATGAGAACATTTTAGTTTATGGTTTTAAAGTTAATAAAGTTGCCATTGAATTGATACAAACCAACGGTTAGGTCATCCAGCTCAGGTAACACAGGAAGAGTCCACCCTAGGGGATTTAGGAAGGCTGTAATTTGTCCCATTGTAGCTAATGGTTCAACTCTTATTGTCTGCTTGGCTTCATTTATGTCCAAAATGTCAATTAAATTCACCTCTATGTTTTGCATCTGTTTTTTGTATAGCGGTTGTCGAAAGCTGACTGTAGCCCATCCTGGGCGTGCTGTACACATTTTTGATTTACAACCATTTTGTTTCCACTGCTTAACCTTTAAGGACCAAACAAGTCCATATTATTAAACAAGCATAAATGTAAAGCAATTGCTTGAAAAATGAATGAATGATACGATAAATTCTGTTATATACCGGGTACTGTAAATATTCTATTTAATACTGTGCATGATGTATAATAACTATGACAGGTACGGTGACCAATAATAAATATCAATCTTTTGGACTTTGGTCAACTAAGTTGTCTTAATGGCGATCATACCACAAACCTCACTATATTTACAAGAACATTAATAAACATGACTGTACTTGTTTAATAAAAGTTCGATATAAAATATTGAATGAATATAATTTTCACCCCATCCATATAAAAGAAGCAGCTAAATTAAGCAAATGAAAGCAAATAATCTGGGTTGGTTTTGTCACAAAACATGCATAATAAGGTTTCTTATGCACTTAGAATGTATAGCTGGGTTGTTAGTATTTGTGAGATGTGGACCAGGAAAATTTGATCTTGCACTGCATGCTGTAGGGATATCAAACATCTTTATTCACACATTATGCTCACTTGCTAAAAAAATACCTGATCATATCTTGACCACTATGACATATGCTAAATCAAATGAAATCAGATACACTCAAATCAAAATGTACAGATCTTATAACGCTATAATAAAAAAATAAATCTAAATAAAAGGCTATTATGACAGGCAATATCATGCATGGCCATCGGCAAACCTTTAACCAAATTGGAAAAAAAATATGAGATATCTCATTACCAAATTTGTATACCATTTTAAAGAATCCTTTATTCTACTGAGGGATCACATGCCCACTGAATTCTAAATTCTATAACAAGACATTGGTTATATGTCACTGTGACAAGGCATTGTCATTTCAGGTTTAGAAATCAACTTTTGATGTCAGTTTTAAATATGATCATGTAACTCGAAGAAGTTTGATAACATGTGGGTAGTACTGCAGGAAAACAAGAAAATTCAGTAACGAAACAAGTTCAGCCTTGGTTGTTTCGACCATATACTAATTTTGCCATATTAAAATACCTTTATCATAGCTTTATTCTGAGATCTAGCACGACTATGTTTCAATTCTCATCCTAATATAAATTTTCATTTTATTACATCGTCATAAGAATGTTCAGTCTCAAAAAGTAAAACTGTTAACATCCATTGTCCATGTTATGATTATGAGGAGTTATGAATTAGGAGGTAGTTACAAATAAAACTTATATATAGAGATTTTTCTTATTATTGTGATAAGTACAAATTTTAAAATGTGTATTAGAGAGTGTCAGAACCAATGCAGTAGGAAGGAAATAAGCAAGATTATGTGATTAAAGATTTGTCTAGTAAGATAAGTACATAATCCTTGATGTTATCCATAATTTATAATATTTTACAATACATATAAACGGTTTATATTTATAATCATAAAAACTCTAATTTCTCAAAATGCTTACAAAAGTTTATATATTTTGAAAGGGGGAAATTATGGTTTGTGAGACAAACGTATTGTAAACAACATTGTGATATTCACTGATTAAAATAAACAAATTGAAAATTACAAGTAGATAAGTTTCATCACTGAGTCGGAGTGTCATTATAAACTCAAATCCAGTTTTACAATTAATTTGTTGGACAGGTAGTTTAATAGAGAAACTTGTTTCTGCTTCTGCTCAGAATTAAGCCAAGCCAATTGAGATAGATGATGGATTGTCATGTAAGCAAAGCAAAGGTTGACAAGATACAAACGACAGCAGTACAAGTAAAGGTAAATTGGTGAATTTAAGGACTAGACTACATAACAACTAAATTGAGACCTCATCAATATAAGAAGACAAATCAGATGTATGTAAGCCGCATCATTGTCAGAGTCATCAGACCTGCCGGATTCTGACTACACAGGCTCTGGATCAGAGTGTGAGTGAATGTAAGCCCCATCATTGTCAGAGTCATCAGACCTCCCTGATTCTGACTACACATGCCAATGAGATTGCAAGCCAATAAAACAAAAGGAAAAAGAAAATGAGGTAGACAAACAACTTGATAGGTAGATAATGATAGACAGACATCTTAACTATATATCAATATATCTAAACCACAATAAGTCTTAAGACAATGTGCTTAACTTAGCAGAGACAGTCACTGTTCTGTTATCAATACAAAATTCCACAGAAAACCTAGATTTTCTCAAATAAGATGACACAAAAATAATTTTTCAAGGAACATCTTTCAATTTTTTTTAGAAAGACCAATTGTTCATTCTCAAAAAATGTAGGAATAACATTTATACTTGATGCAAAGCGTAAATTCATAATAAAAAATTAATAAATAGCATTTTATAGAATATATATCCTATTGTATTGAGAAACCTGAAATATCTTAGCTTTGAACATGCAAGTGAAATATGAGAAAGTTGTGGAATAAAGTTTTTCAAATAAATTAGAAAAGTTACAACTTGTTGCTGCAAGAATGTTAACATGGCCAAAGGGTTCAAAACTATTTTCACACATTCTGAAAATTATGCCTTAACTTAACCTGCTGTGACATTCTCCATTCAATATTCATTATCATTCTAAACAGCTTACATATATGTAGTGACTGTAGTCACCTTTAATTTCCTTACTGTAAATTCAGAAATTATTGCGTGCATTTGTTATTGCGATCTTTGAAAAATGGACAAAAGTGTGAGATTAATTATTTCTATGTCAGGAAGATCTGCATACAGATGTATGTATCAGATATAAGAATGCATCCTTCGCATTAGTTAAAAACTTGCAATAATTTCTGAATCTACAGTATTCATAATTATTGATACAAAAGGGAACTGCTATCATATGATGTTGGACCAACACTACCCAGGCAGAACAGGTACATGTATATGGCAGAAACAACATATGGCCAAAGTGTTAAAGGTCAAAGTATTAATGGTCAAAGTGTTAATTGAATGAACTGTCTAAAAAGTGGCAGTAGAATAAATGATTTGGAAAACTGTTATCAAATTTCATCTTTTAAATTGATGAGACTTTTAGTTTTTGTTTATTAAAACTTAATTTGGAGAACCATGTTCTTTTATTCGTATTTTATACTAGAATTCAAAAAGTGAAGAACTTGCAGCAACCAGCGGCACTTCTTCAGTTTGCCTGAATAGCCAGAAATTAAGTTCAGCAACCTCTAAAATATTTAGGAATAATACTGACCTGTCAGATTTGACAAACACACTGACAGTTGCCAGTTTAATGAATCTGAAAAGTTTGTTTTTAGGTTTTAAACATGTACAACGTACTACATATATTCAAAAGACATTAAAATATATATAATCAAGATTATGTATGGCTTAGAAAAACAACCTATTATTGTTTGAGTAAATCTGATTATTTGTTTCCACCCCAACCAAGGATGGAACCTATAATGGTATCATGTCCTCTCACTTCTATGTCAGTACCTTATCCCTGACTTGGCAAATTTATTTATCCTGATTTAGAGTAACTTCTTGCAATTTGATTGGCTGATATTGTCCTAATAAATTTCAGTACAATTTTTTATCACGTCAATTGGAATTATCTCCCTTATTTATCACGTCAATTGGAATTATCTCCCTTATACATTTGACCTAATAAAAAAAACAAAAACAATTGAGTTACTTTGTACTCATAATACTTTTTTTTATTTTTCACAGTTTTAGATTAAATATCTAAAATATATTTTTTGATATTGTCCTAAAATTGAATTTGAATGTAATAATATGTAATATAACAAAATCAGGATAAATTCGTTACACAGTGTTTAATTGTCCTAATACGGAATTTATCGGGTCATTAAAATTCATATCGGGTTTGGCTTCGCCTCACCCGATATGAATTTTATTGACCCGATAAATTCTCGTATTAGGACAATTGAACACTGTGTAACTAATAGTATCCCTAAATTGCCAAACAGACGAGAAATTTCTAACAAAATTATACTTGATTACTGTTTTCGAATATCCCCTTAATTTTTATTTTTTTTGCCTTGTAATCTAAAAAGAAGTTTCATGAAAATTTGTCAATCAGAATTATATTTTTTTAACAGTAACAAATGAAGATCTTGTTTAGCAGGCCTTCTACAAAGTATCGTTAAAATTAAATGTGTGGATGCAGCAAACAAGAGGATGATATGAAGTTATTGTTGAATTTCCTACAAATTTTATTTCAGTAATTCTTAATAAAAGAAATTCCACTTAAATCTCAATATTTACTCCTTTGTTGATGCATGTATTGTTTCTTACATTTCTCATCATTGTAAGATTGGTGATCAGAGAATTATTGCAACTTAATTACTTGCATATAGATGTAAAATTTTCACATTATATATATTTTCACATTATATATATTATTTATGGACAAAAAAACATGTCTAACCAGTTGAAGTTCATTAACTTGATGACTTTTAAAATCAAGAAAGATTTACCCAGTGGTAATGCACTAGAAATGAGGGTCGTAATGGGAGAACCTTCATGACGAATAACGATAAAACTCTCGCCAAATGACGTTAACAGTAATTTTTGGTGCATTAGGACAAAATGTACACTTTCTTTTAGACAATAAAAAATCTAAAAGAATCACATTAATTTTTTTCCAGAAATAACATTTGCGATAACTATTTGAGACCTCTTAAATTACTAATCCAAATAAGGATATTTTGACAAATGAAATCACAATAAAATATCATCCAATTTGACGCTAACGGTAGCCAATACAGACCAGTTGAATCTGACGGTAAAGGGCATTCCTTAATGCGTTCAAAACGACTCGTTCAGAATATATATACAGGAGAATTTGATGGTAAAATACACCGACCTTATAATTTATAAATTAAGTGAAAATGTACTACTATGCAATATCATATTAAATAACATACCTGATTTTGTACATGTTTAACTTTACTGTCATGCTTCCTTGGTGCAGAATTCAGTTTGAATATGATCCAGTTCCTAACATACATAACAAGATCATACAAAACTGACATTGGCAACAGAAACAGACAGACAAACACCCATCTGTAATTTTTGATAATATATTCAATTCCCCTGTATTTAGCCCATGTGCAAAGTGAGACTATTGCTGAAACTGCAGCAAGCAGAATATACGTCGGTTCGATACCTTCAATCATATTATCATTATGATATAAATTAAATGTCAGGTTATTGGCCGACAAAGGTCAAAGTGAAAGTAGAGATTAGTGTTCCGAAAGAAAAGCCTCGATTTAGAATACACCGGGATATTTTCCCGCCACCGTTTGTTGTTTTGTACCGGGGCTTTTCTGAGAAAATATTTTATTTGTCAATAATGTGGATCCAAGTTCGAAGTTTTGATGGGAAGACGAGTCTTCAAGTTGACGATTTATCTAAATTGACTAAGATCGAAGATCTCAGGTTGCGTCTGGTGGAAAAGTTTGAAGCTCCGCCAGAACGTCAAAGGCTTTTCTACAGGGGAAAACAGGTTACTCCCTCTTAATTTTTCTATATATGTCTTATTATTTTCTTGCTTAAAAAATATATGAGATGCAACAAGCACGATTGAATTGACAAAATTCAAATTTGAGTATTGTATAAATCGATAAAACAGGAGTTCAAAATATTCCAATTCTAAAATTCTTGTTACCTGCAAAGCAAGATAATAAGGGAGCTACCATTTGATTTTTATGGGGGGGCTAGGATGAAAAATTTTGTCCTGCATTTTTTTTTAGCTGTAATCTCTGTCCTGCCTTTTTATTTTTTACTCTGTTCGGTCCTGCCTTTTTTTTTTTAGTTTATCCTGACTTTTTCTTACCTAAATTGTCGTCCTGACTTTTTTTTTTGCAAGTGTCTCATCCTGCCTTTTTTTTTTACTCAAAACTCCTGTCCTGCCTATTTTTTTCAAATTTCATCCTAGCCCCCCCATAAAAATCAAATGGTAGCTCCCTAAGCAGCACAAAATTTGTTTCATTAAGGTTCATCATCATAAACGAACAAATACATGTATGGCTGTATTTACATGCAAAAAAATTACTCTGAGTACAGACTTACCTGTGAAGTTGGAAAAGTGGAAAAGTTTTAAAGCCTGACATCCACTAGATATAAAAAAGTTAAATGCATTTTGTGTTTCAGAAAGATAAAATCTCTTTTGGATTTTGATGGGCATTTTTTTTCCTTCATGGGGGGTGGGTGTTTTTTTCACATGTCGCACCGTATCTCAAAAACGATTCTTGATTATGGCTTCAAACTTTAAAGAGGGTGGTAAAGGGGGGGTACTTGCACGAAAAAAACGTGAAATAAGACATAATTTCACGTTGAACGTGAAATAATTTCTGTAATGAACGTTGCACGAAAAATAAATACTTTTATTTGAACCTTTTGTGACTGAGTCACTGTCTTCTTGTATATATTAACTCTTTGTTTTACTTGATATTCCCGATTTAGTATACACATTTATGATATAATTGGTTTACGGCTTTTAAAAAAGTATTTCTTGACGATCCCTGCCAACTGTTTCAATTTTATTTGAAAAATTACCGAGCACGCAAAATAAGACTTTGAAAACACGATGCACGTAAAATTAGATAAGCAGAACATGTTGAACGAGGCACCCGTCTTGCACGACTGAACGTCAAATAAAAAAGTAAAAACATGTTGAACGTGAAATAAAACACGGCGATCACGTTGCACGAAAATAACCCTTTACCACCCTCTTTAAACACTTCTTAGTTATATTAATCTTAATATCTGTATACTTTTTGGTGATGATTCAAAATTTTATTTTTGAGTTATTGAGTATTTTGTAAAAAAAGAGGGAGGGTTTTTAAAGCAATTGCTTTTATGCCGTCGCGTATGGCCATCTTTGTGACCAAGATCAGAGACTCCGCCCAGATCAAGCCATAGTATTTTGTTAAACAGGCTCCTGGTCAGTCATTCTTTAACACCTATGTATGTTTTCTAATGCAATACATAGCTTGAAACTTTAAAAAAAAGTTAGTGGATTTAAGAAGTTTCAGAATATGTTCATGTAGATGTATTTTTGTATTTAAAGGGTCAACCGTTTGACTATCAAATAACATAGAAGTCCGAGTGAAAAAAGGTACATTTTTATAAATGCGATTCCGTTTTCCGCCGTTCGTACGATGTTTCAACAAAATATGGATTCATTTCAGTTGTTGATTTAGCATTGAAAATTTAACTGAATTATCTCCTAATAAATACGGTTTTTTATGTTTAATTTGTGTTTCTTTAAGAGGTCAGGTGCTCTTGTTCATTCATAAAATTATCTTTCATTCATACATTTATCGTAAAATCAAAATCACTACACAGGTTAATGCGTAGTGTCAAATTATTACCTGTAATCTAAAAATAGACAAACTTTATTTGCGCAAATAATTTAGCGGAACGAAACTCTTGTTGAAAACACATAACAATAAGTTCGTTTTCCTTTTCTGTCAAAACTCCGTAATATTTATCGATCACCTTACTAATGAAATGGACCCGTCCAAACGTAGTAGATGCCAAGTCGGTCCAGATGAAGAGATATTTACAATTTGGAATTTTCTAGTTTATTAATACATAGATTGAAAAAAAGTATGTCTTTTTAAATATCATGATCAAAACTGGGTTTGCATTTGTTTTTGTCAGATGAAACCATTATCCTCGTCTTTTCAGTGAACAAGTCTACTACGTTTGTTGACACTCGACGGTACACCGTGTTAGCAATTTTATTTCACATGTTTTCGAAATATTGAAGATCATTTTTCGCAATGTTTCCTGAAAATTGATAAATATCAAAGCAACGTAGAGCTGTTTGTTCTTGTTCGTATAATAAAATTGTGAATGGAAATGGGGAATTTGTCAAAGAGACAACAACCCGACCATAGAAAAATATACAACAGCAGAATTAAGGTCACCAACAGGTCTTCAATGCAGCGAAAAATTCCCCCACCCGGAGGCGTCCTTCAGCTGGTCCCTATACAATATATATACTAGTTCAGTGATAACGATTGTGATAACGATTTAATGTCATGTTTGTCTGTGATGACCCCCCTTTTCGGGATTGCATGAGAATTGTAGTTATCTCGTACCCACATGCACTTGTTTCTATCCATAGGAAGGTCTTCCTATGGATAGAAACAAGTGCCTGTGCTCGTACCGCATCAGAAGGACACATATCAACTGAGCAATAATGTTTGGAACTTAGTTTTAAAAATGATGACAAAGTAACATTATGAAAATATTTTTATTAAGCTGAAATATACATTTATTCTTTACATGTTTATGTCTTGTAAGATATTTTATTTCTTTCCCGTTTTTTAACATTTGCGTCTGGAAAGTTGAAATGTTTTAACTTAATCATTTGTGTTAATGGTTAAATATAAATTAATAATGAAAATTGTTAAAATTAAATCAATAAAGGAAATTATTGCCAAGGAAGTTACAAACACTACCAGGGGATAATCCATGATGATTTCTTTTTGAGTTATATGTTTCAGCACATGTATATTTGACCCCAACTTTAGCCTGGTAAACGTGTTGTCTCCTTGTGAAATATAAAACATATTAAAAATGACTTTCTGCTAAAGTCTTTTATTTATATAAAGTTAAAACCTTCTTACTTTTAACTAGACAACACTCATGTCAGGTTTAATTCTTGTATATATGTGGATGAAAAATAAAAGTCCCCAAACATTAACATGGCAGCAATTGCTTTTACAGCCTTTAAGGCTTTGATTTTACATGTTGTGCCATATCTCAAAAACAATTTATGATTATTGCTTAAAACTTTACACACTTCTTTGTTATATTAATCTAAAGATCTGTATAATTTTTGGTGATGATTCAAAATTTTATTTTTGAGTTAATGAGTATTTTGTAAAACGGGAGGGTTTTTTTTACATGTTGCGCCGTATCTCAAAAATAATTTATGATTATTGCTTTAAACTTTACACACTTCTTTGTTATATTAATCTTAAGATCTGTGTACTTTTTGGTTTTGATTCAAAATTTTATTTTAGTGATAGTTAGGTTTTTGTTAAAAAAAAAAACAGGGTAGGGGGTTTCACATGTTCCGCTGTGTCTCAAAAACAATATATGGTTATTGCTTAAAACTTTCTCAGAAACTATTTATGATTTTTGCATAAAACTTCCACACAAGACGTCGGGCGTATCATGCGCTCATGGTGCAGCTGTTTATTAAAAATAAATAACTGGCATGATGTTTATTCATCTTTGGCAAGTACATGTAATATTTATTTAATTTGTTCTTTAATACTTTATACTCATCTCCTCCTTCTTCATCTCTAAGGCTTCTTTCCAATCTTGATATATCTTTTCCTCCATAAATGATAAATGCATCCTTTTTATCCGCAGGTTCTGTTATCCTGAAATATCTAGATTCCCTCTCTTTACTTTCCATCTATTCTTCCCAATGTTTTCCTGTAGATATCTGATCATCCGACTGTATAAACGGTTGTGATCGTAAATTTCTAATTTCCGTTATTACCGTTATTTGCTGGGCTCTCCTCGGTCCATAATCTCTATTTTATCAGTATCTTCTTTTAATTCCTTATTTTAGTACTATCTTCTTCAAATTCTGTGTTCTGGTAAATTTTCTCTTTATTTACTCTGCTAAACACTGCTTCCTTCTTTGTTTTTTATCCTTGTCGCCATTGAAAGATCGAAGCAAGACTTGATGGATCAGACAGTAATTTAATAATGGCTACAAATATACAATTGGTATCGCCGTAGTGATGTTACGTAACAAGTAAATGTCCCGAAGGTTTGTGTGTGACGTTCCTAGAATAATCGCAGATATTACAGGTGGCTAGTTTACTTGTCATTGTAACAGTCCCCAAAGTGAGCTTCTGCTCATTTCAAATCCGAAGTGTAGACTGCCCTGTAACTGGTGAGAGACGTCATACTTATAGATCCTGAAGACAACTAGCCAGGCCGGGCTGGATGTCAGGCACCTGCAAGAACAGGAAGTCCTTACAAGAATAATTGCATGGCCAGTCTCGGGAGAAAGAGTTACGGAACTATAAATATTACTATTATTTACCAAATTCCCCAAATAGATAAAATATACAAGTAAATAAAGTGACCACCATATAACACTAGTATATTGAACAGCAGGAACTGATCAATAAATTTTCGAATGCATTTCAAAGGTGCTTCAATTAATCGCTATTTCATATCAGGCAAACAAATTTTAGTTAAATAAAATTTTCTTAAAGTAATATGTTGAAATTGACAAAAGTGAAGAATAAATACCAGTAATGAAAACTATTGCCTCCAGCATAATCTGGTCATTAATTTGATGGTGTCAGACAAATGATTCCTGTTCATGCTGAATCAAAAAAGAACTGCTGTTGGATGCAACATATATCTAAAATTCTTCAAGTGGTTAACCGGAGGTTGAGAGTTCAAGCCGCTTGTGCGGGTGAACTCGACTCCAATCTTAATTAAATAGGCTTGTCAGTTATCCTATCGAAGGTCTGGTTTTCTCCAGGCACTCCGGCTTCCTCCACCGACAAAAACTGGCTGCCATGAAAAAGCCTAAATGCTGTGCTTAAAAGTGGCGTTAAAACACAACAAAATCAAATAAATTAAGTGGTTAACAAAAAAACGATTAGACAACTCTGCCTGAAAAAAGAATTATGTTTGTAAACACCAGTTTTGGGAGGAAAAAACATATTCAGAGATTTAAGTCATTGTAGATTTTAGTTTAGATTGATGGACTGATTGATTGATGTTTTAATAAGGCACTTTCAACACTATTGTTTTATTTCATGGAAGTCATGTTTTATACAGTATACATTTCGCGAAAGGCTTCCCAAACTCCAAACACCAAGTTTTTTCTTTGTGTGACATCAGGAAACTCCGACATCATACCTAAATTCTTGGAGAAATTTTGGCTTATTTCCTTCCGACTTCCGCGTAAATTCGCTACCTTTTGTTTATTGTATTAGAGACATCTCTCCCAGTGCAGTGTGATGCAGGATCACATCAGGTAATTAATTGCCCTAATCCTTCTGATCTATGCAGGTTATATTTCTGATGAAACAAATAAAAGATTTAAAAGCAAAACATTATTTCAATTACACTACATTTAAAAATAGTTTTAATAAAAAAAAACTAGATTTGATTTTTACCTCGTTTTTTGTTTTGGTCAGTAAATTAATATATAATTTACAAAAGAGATATACTTACAAGTGTAAAAATAATAGACTGAATAAATGTGGGCAGTTTAAAGAAAATTACATGTCTCAAAGTTTTGTATACAAGTAAAAAAGAAAATATTATTTACTATTGGTTATGCTAATAAGTCCATGTCATTTTCATTTTACGATTACATAATTGCTTGAAACAAATAAAAGATTTAAAAGCAGAATGTTGCTGTTAATTCTTTCAATTGCATTAAAGTTTAAAAACAAAAACTATACTTGATTTTGACCTTGTTTAAGTTCATCGGTAAATTATTTTATTTATGAAAAGAGACATAATTGCGTAAAAATAAACGGAAACTGACGCTGAATATCAAATGTGAGCAGTTTAAAGAAAATAACGTGTCTCAAAATTTTTATATGCAATTAAAAAAGAAAATACTATTCACCATTCGTTATGCTTAATAAGTCTATTGCATTTTCTTTTTACGATTTGTTGGCATTACTTTAATATAAATAATACATTTCAGCTACAACAGGAATACTTCTATAGCTCCGTCAACTCGTCGTTGCATAATATTCATTTATGCACAATGAATATAATCCTGTGTGTTGTATAAAGGACAGTGATTTTAAAATTTTTTAAAAGAAATTAATTGCAGTGGGAAGACGATACACATCTCAGTGATCAACAGTGTGTGGTTGAACTTGATTTCGCTCTCAATATTGAATGCTTAAAATAGTGACATCAATTTTGTCCACGAGATTTTTATTTGGTGTGAAATATCATCACGTAACAGTAAACTCCGGTGACCTTTCTTGATGACCGTGGGAAAATTCATTCAGGGTTTAAATTTGCTTTGGAATGATTGACATTTGTATGTCTTAACATTGAGGCTCTAGAAGGTCCTTTTACAATTGATTAACCGGAATTTCAAATATAATTCTTTTCTGAATAAACCAACACCAGCCTTTTATTTTTACGTTTCTCAGTCAACAAGGACATAAACCTGGACATTATTTATTCATCCATGGTCAACAGTATACATTAATGCCGGTAGATGAAAACAGGATGCATGTCGTTCATTTCCTGTTGGGCATTGGTAGAGATCCTCTGTGAAAATGTGTAGATCGAAAAAATCTGATTTTAGTTTTTTGCCTCCAACATTTATGTTTAGATTTAAAATAACAATTAAACTGCTTCTTTTTTGTCGAGCCTTCAACTTTAGTCGAAAAAGCAAGACTAAGCGATCCTACATTCCGTCGTCGTCGTCGGCGGCGGCGGCGTCCACAAATATTCACTCTGTGGTTAAAGTTTTTGAAATTTTAATAACTTTCTTAAACTATACTGAATTTCTACCAAACTTGGACAGAAGCTTGAATATGATCATAAGAAAGTATCCAGAAGTAAATTTTGTAAAAATAAAATTCCATTTTTTCCGTATTTTACTTATAAATGGACTTAGTTTTTCTGCGAGGAAACATTACATTCACTCTGTGGTTACAGTTTTTAAAATTTTAATAACTTTCATAAACTATCCTTGATTTGTACCAAACTTGGACAGAAGCTTGTTTAAGATCATAAGATAGTATCAAGAAGAAAATTTTGTAAAAATAAGTTTCCATTTTTCAGTATTTAACTTATAAATGGACTTAGTTTTTTTGCAGAAATAAAACATTCACTCTGTGGTTTAAGTTTTTAAAATTTTTATAATGTTCTTAAACTATCCTGGATTTCTACCAAACTTAGACAAAAGCTTGTTTATGATCATAAGAAAGTATCCAGAAGTAAATTTTGTAAAAATAAAATTCCATTTTTTCCGTATTTTACTTATAAATGGACTTAGTTTTTCTGCGAGGAAACATTACATTCACTCTGTCGTTAAAGTTTTTAAAATTTTAATAACTTTCATAAACTATCCTTGATTTGTACCAAACTTGGACAGAAGCTTGTTTATGATCATAAGATAGTATCAAGAAGAAAATTTTGTAAAAATAAATTTCCACTTTTCCGTATTTTACTTATAAATAAACTTAGTTTTTTTGCCAGAAACAAAACATTCACTCTGTGGTTTAAGTTTTTAAAATTTTTATAATGTTCTTAAACTATCCTGGATTTCTACCAAACTTAGACAAAAGCTTGTTTCTGATCATAAGATATTATTCAGAAGTAAATTTTGTAAAAAAAAAAATTGCTTTTTCCGTATTTTACTTATAAATGGACTTAGTTTTTCTTTCAGTTACTATTACATACAGTCTGCAGTTAAAGTTTATAAAACATTTATTAGATTCATAAACTATCCTGGATTTTTTACCAAACTTGGAAGCTTCTTTCAATCAAAAGACAGTATCGAGAGGGAAATTTTTATTGATGTTTTTCCTCATTTTTGTTGAGTCTGCGATTAACAGCAAAAGTAGGCGAGACACTGGGTTCCGTGGAACCCTTACGAATTTTTTATTTTGCCAATGACTTTTAACGTGCAGTAAAATATGGATTGCACCCATCCAATTTTATTTAGAATAATAAAGGATCAATAACAGATCATAACAGAGATAAACAACACATGATTTTTGTCGAGCCTGCAACTTTTGTTGCAGAAAACTCAACATAGGGATAGTGATCCGGCGGCGGCGTTAGCTTACTTCTTAAAAGCTTTATATTTTAGAAGGTGGAAGACCTGGATGCTTCATACTTTGTATATAGATGCCTCATGATACGAAGTTTCCGTCAGTCACATGTCCAATGTCCTTGACCTCATTTTCATGGTTCAGTGACCACTTGAAAAAAAAGTTCAATTTTTTTGTAATGTTGAATTCTCTCTTATTATAAGTAATAGGATAACTATATTTGATATGTGCGTACCTTGCAAGGTCCTCATGTCTGTCAGACAGTTTTCACTTGACCTCGACCTCATTTCATGGATCAGTGAACAAGGTTAAGTTTTGGTGGTCAAGTCCATATCTCAGATACTATAAGAAATAGGGCTAGTATATTCGGTGTATGGAAGGACTGTAAGGTGTACATGTCCAACTGGCAGGTGTCATCTGACCTTGACCTCATTTTCATGGTTCAGTTGTTATAGTTAAATTATTGTGTTTTGGTCGGTTTTTTATACGACCGCAAAAATTTTAATTTTTCGTCGTATATTGCTATCACGTTGACGTCGTCGTCTTGCATCGTCGTCGTCCGAATACTTTAAATTTTCGCACTCTAACTTTAGTAAAAGTGAATAGAAATCTATGAAATTTTAACACAAGGTTTATAACCACAAAAGGAAGGTTGGGATTGATTTTGGGAGTTTTGGTCCCAAAATTTTAGGAATTAGGGGCCAAAAAAGGGCCCAAATAAGCATTATTCTTGGTTTTCGCACAATAATTTTAGTATAAGTAAATAGAAATCAATGAAATTTAAACACAAGGTTTATGACCACAAAAAGAAGGTTGGGATTGATTTTGGGAGTTGAGGTCTGAACAGTTTAGGAATTAAGGGCCAAAAAGGGGCCCAAGTAAGCATTATTCTTGGTTTTCGCACCATAACTTTAGTACAAGTAAATAGAAATCTTTGAAATTTAAACACAAGGTTTATGACCATAAAAGGAAGGTTGGGTTTGATTTTGGGAGTTTTGGTCCCAACAGGTTTTTAGGAATAAGGGGCCCAAAGGGTCCAACATTGAACTTTGTTTGATTTCATCAAAAATTGAATAATTGGGGTTGTTTGATATGCCGGATCTAACTGTGTATATAGATTCTTAATTTTTATGCCCCACCTACGATAGTAGAGGGGCATTATGTTTTCTGGTCTGTGCGTCCGTCCGTCCGTTTGTTCGTTCGTTTGTTCGTTCGTTCGTCCGTCTGTCCCGCTTCAGGTTAAAGTTTTTGGTCGAGGTAGTTTTTGATGAAGTTGAAGTCCAATCGACTTCAAACTTGGTACACTTGTTCCCTATGATATGATCTTTCTAATTTTAATGCCAAATTAGAGATTTTAGCCCAATTTCACGGTCCACTGAACATAGAAAATGATAGTGCGAGTGGGGCATTCGTGTACTGAGGACACATTCTTGTTGGTCCTGTTTTCCAATTGGTCTACATTAAGGTCCAAAGGGTCCAAAATTAAACTTAGTTTGATTTTAACAAAAATTGAATCCTTGGGGTTCTTTGATATGCTGAATCTAAAAATGTACTTAGATTTTTGTCGAGCCTGCAACTTTTGTTGCAGAAAGCTCGACATAGGGATAGTGATCCGGCGGCGGCGGCGTTAGCTAACTTCTTAAAAGCTTTATATTTTAGAAGGTGGAAGACCTGGATGCTTCATATTTTGTATATAGAGGCCTCATGTTACGAAGTTTCTGTCAGTCACATGTCCAATGTCCTTGACCTCATTTTCATGGTTCAGTGACCACATGAAGAAAAAGTTCAGAATTTTTGTAATGTTGAATCCTCTCTTATTATAAGTAATAGGATAACTATATTTGGTATGTGCATACCTTGCAAGGTCCTCATGCCCGTCAGACAGTTTTCACTTGACCTCGACCTCATTTCATGGATCAGTGAACAAGGTTAAGTTTTGGTGGTCAAGTCCATATCTCAGATACTATAAGCAATAGGGCTAGTATATTCAGTGTATGGAAGGACTGTTAGGTGTACATGTCCAACTGGCAGGTGTCATCTGACCTTGACCTCATTTTCATGGTTCAGTGGTCGAAGTTAAGTTTTTGAGTTTTGGTCTTTTTATCTAATATTATATGCCAAAGGTCAACTATATTTGGCGTAAGAAAATATTTTATGATCTATATGTAAGTCCCGCAGGTTTTATTTGACCATGACCTCAATTTCACGGTTCATTGCACAGTGTTAAGTTTTTGTGTTTTGGTCTCTTTTTCTTAAACTATAAGTAATAGGTCAACTATATTTATTGTATGGAAGCATTGTTAGCTGTACATGTCTGCCTGGCATGGTTCATCTGACCTTGACCTCATTTTCATGGTTCATTTGTCTTTGTTTAGCTATCTTGGTTTATGTTAAGTTTATGGGGCAGTTGTTAAAGCTTTCTACTTAGGACTATCAACATAATATCAATGATTAGTAAAGAAGGCGAGACATTTCAGTGTGTGCACTCTTGTTGATTATTGGCCCAGTTTTCAAGTTGGTCCAAATCGGGGTCCAAAATTAAACTTTGTTTGATTTCATCAAAAATTGAATAATTGGGGTTCTTTGATATGCCAAATCTAACTGTGTATGTAGATTCTTAATTTTTAGTCCCGTTTTCAAATTGGTCTACATTAAATACCAAAGGGTCCAAAATTAAACTAAGTTTGATTTTAATAAAAATTGAATTCTTTGGCATTTTTGATATGCTGAATTTAATCATGTACTTAGATTTTTGATTATGAGCCCAGTTTTCAAGTTGGTTCAAATCAGGATCCAAAATTATTATATTAAGTATTGTGCAATAGCAAGAAATTTTCAATTGCACAGTATTCAGCAATAGCAAGAAATCTTCAATTGCACAGTACTGTGCAATAGCAAGAAATTTTCACTTGCACAGTATTGCGCAATAGCAAGAAATCTTCAATTGCACAGTATTGTGCAATAGCAAATATTTTCAATTGCACAGTATTGCGCAATAGCAAGAAATATCTAATTGCACAATATTGTGCAATAGCAAGAAATTTTCAATTGATTGGAGTTATCTTTCTTTGTCCAGAATAGTAGTTGAATCAACTTAAATCATTGTTTTATACAATACACAATGTATATTCAGTCTTCACGCTGAACTGCTAAATCTACAGTCCCGCAGCTCAATTTTTGAAAAATTTTAGTTAGATTCTGTTGGCCTGTAGGTCTGATTTTTACAGGCCCGAGAGCAATTTTACTAGCCTAGGCTGCCTGGGCTGCCACTCGGCGTGAAGACTGTATATTCACTTTTACTACCAACTGATAAATTAAAACAATCTTTACCATTCAGTGATAACAAGCTCTTTTTTGTTACATTTTAATATTTTATGATGTATTTAAATGAGTAGTTATTGTTGCAAACTCCATTAGAAATTTGAATTGAGATCAGTTTTGAAAAAAGGGAAAGGGGGATGTGAAAAAAAATGGTGGGGGGGGGGGGGGGGGGGGGTTAAATTTTTCTCATTTCAGATTTCATAAAAAGAAAATTTCTTCAAACGTTTTTTTGAGAGGATTAATATTCAACAGCATAGTGATTGCTCAAAGACAAAAAAAAATATTTTAAATTCATTAGACCACATTCATTCTGTGTCCAAAACCTATGCTGTATCAACTATTTAATCACAATCCAAATTTAGAGCTGAATCCAGCTTGAATGTTGTGTCCATACTTGCCCCAACCGTTCAGGGTTCAACCTCTGCGGTCGTATAAAGCTGCGCCCTGTGGAGCATCTGGTCTCATACTATTTTCAATAGGTCTACTATATTTGTTGTATGGAATGATTGTAAGGTGTACATGTCTAGCGGGCAGATGTCATTTGACCTTGACCTCATTTTCATGGTTCAGTGGTCAAAGTTAAGTTTTTGAGTTTTGGTCTTTTTATCTAATACTTTATGCCATAGGTCAACTATATTTGGTGTATGGAAATATTTTATGATCTTCATGTCAGTCGCGTAGGTTTTATTTGACCTTGATCTCATTTTCACGGTTCATTGCACAGTGTTAAGTTTTTGCATTTTGGTCTATTTTTCTTAAACTATAAGTAATGGGTCAACTATATGATATGTTGTATAGAATCATTGTTAGCTGTACATGTCTGCCTGGCGTGGTTCATCTGACCTTGACCTCATTTTCAAGGTTCATTGGTCTTTGTTTAGTTATCTTGGTTAATGTTAAGTTTATGTGACAGTTGTAATAAAGCTTAGCTTTATACTTAGGACTATCAACATAATATCAATGATTAGTTTAGAAGGCGAGACATTTCAGCGTGTGCACTCTTGTTTTTCTTCATATGATTAAATTAGGTTGTGATTATTGTGTTGTGTCTGGGCGGGGAATGTCTCTCAGTGTTGTGTTTTTGTGAAGATAGGGCACATTGCATACAAAACTTTTTCCCTTCATTCAACAGAGTTGTCACTTTACAGTTTCTTTTCTGAATTCAAATATTTCAAGTCAGTAATCTACCGAGTAAGTAAAACATAATATTTTACATTGCAAAATAAATTGAAAGTAACAAAGTTGACTTGTTGATCCGATAAATTAACTGTTGTGTTAAGATTGGACAAATTATCGTAAAAACATAGTTTGTTTTAAGCCAGTGTTTAGAGAGAATCTTTGGAGGAAATTGGGAGTATAATCAGTGATTCACGGTGTGCCACCGCTACACTCCGAAATTCGTGATTAGAGTTTGCGATTACAAACTCTCTGTGCATACTGTAGGTTGAGGAAAGCTGGAGTCCCCAGAGAAAACCACTGTTTCAGTAGGAAAACGGACAACTCTAGTCAATAAAGATTAGAGTCAAGTGCACCTACTGGCTACCTGTTGGGGATTCAAACTCACAACCTCAGTATTTAATATGGTGTTTGAATTTAACTAGTTACTGCTATTTAAAATGACTTAATGTCTTTCTCCTTTCAGCTTGAAGATGGGCACACACTATTTGATTACAGTGTAGGTCTGAATGACTTGGTACAGTTGATGGTAAGGGCAGCCGATGTCAAACCAAAAGAAGATGAAGAGAAGAAAGTTAATGGCTATGCTAGCAGTGACAATGAAAGTTCAAAATCAGATAAAGAAAATCAGAGAGTATGCTTTTTGTATTGTTTTATTAGCTCACCTGGCCCAAAGGGCCAAGTGAACTTTTCCCATCACTTTGCGTCCGTCATCCGTCGTCGTTAACTTTTACAAAAATCTTCTCCTCTGAAACTACTGGGCCAAATTTAACCAAACTTGGCCACAATCATCATTGGGGTATCTAGTTTAAAAATGTGTCCGGTGACCCGGCCAACCAACCAAGATGGCCGCCATGGCTAAAAATAGAACATAGGGGTAAAATGCAGTTTTTGGCTTATAACTCAAAAACCAAAGCATTTAGAGCAAATCTGACATGGGGTAAAATTGTTTATCAGGTCAAGATCTATCTGTCCTGAAATTTTCAGATGAATTGGGCAACCCGTTATTTGGTTGCTACCCCTGAATTGGTAATTTTAAGGAAATTTTGCTGTTTTTGGTTATTATCTTGAATATTATTATAGATAGAGATAAACTGTAAACAGCAATAATGTTCAGCAAAGTAAGATTTACAAATAAGTCAACATGACCAAAATGGTCAGTTGACCCCTTTAGGAGTTATTGCCCTTTATATTCAATTTTTAACCATTTTTCGTAAATCTTGATAATCTTTTAGAAAAATCTTCTCCTCTGAAACTACTGGGCCAAATTAAACCAAACTTGGCCATAATAATCATTGGGGTATCTAGTTTTAAAAATGTGTCCGGTAACTCGGCCAACCAACAAAGATGGCCACCATGGCTATAAATAGAACATAGGGGTAAAATGCAGTTTTTGGCTTATAACTCAAAAACCAAAGCATTTAGAGCAAATCTGAATGGGGTAAAATTGTTTATCAGGTCAAGATCTATCAGCCCTGAAATTTTCAGATGAAACAGACAACCTGTTGTTAGGTTGCTGCCCCTGAATTGGTAATTTTATGGAAATTTTGCTGTTTGGTTATTACCTTGAATACTATAATAGATTGAGATAAACTGTAAACAGCAATAATGTTCAGCGAAGTAAGACCTAAAAATAAGTCAACATGACTGAAATGGTCAATTGACCCCCTAAGGAGTTATTGCCCTTCATAGTCAATTTTTAACAATTTTCATAAAATTTGTAGATTTTCACAAACATTTTCCACTGAAACTACTGAGCCAAGTTCATTATAGATAGAGATAATTGTAAGCAGCAAGAATGTTAAGTAAAGTAAAATCTAAAAACACATCACCATTACCAAAACACAATTTTGTCATGAATCCATCTGTGTCCTTTGTTGACCAAGGTGAGCGACACAGGCTCTTTAGAGCCTCTAGTTAATATTTTCTGCATGCATATATACATGTCTGAATGTACATTTATATTGAAAAATAGCACTTACATGTATGCTCAGAGTGAGAATTTAAAAAAAAAAATTACATATACCTCTTTGATATGCCACACTCCTTTAAACTACAGTAAGTTAGAGATGTAAAAGTAATTGATGTTTTCCTTATATTTTTTTTTTTACCCCAAGGGTGACTGGGGTGTAGAAATATGGTCACTTGGTCTTCTCCCTACCGGCAGTTAAACGCTTGTCGAAATGGGGCGTCTGTTTGGCTGTGCGGGATGTATCAAGTTCGCAGTCACATCCAGTCAGAAGGGGACGTTAAATCCGATGCCTCGTGTAAAGAGAGTGCTCTTTGCAAGTTAAGAACCCTTGCAACAACTCTTTGAGGGGTTCGTAGGTGGCATGTTGCAAGGCAAAATTTCTGCCCCTATCCAATATACCCTCATTTTCCAGTGGCAGTCTAAATTTCCCCGACCATCATCCCAGATGGCCTCTATTGTATCAACCTACCTATTGTATTTATTGTGAACTTATTCTCGTCCTGAAGATGCATGAAATATTTGCCACTGGACGTTAAGCAACCAACAATCAATCAATCAACCCTATATTTTTTTCATAATCAGTTTTAGAAAAACTGTGTTATAATTTTATCATTCTCAACTGTTGAAAACTATGCTTAAAGCTCAAACTTGAATAGACCTGCTGACATTTGTGTCTTTACTAACATTGACATGCTACAGTTGTATCTAATTTGTTTTCTCTACTTTTAAAATGCTTATTTTAGGAAAACAATATAAGAAAAATATGAAACTTGTATGTTTACTCTTTTCAGCCAGAGCCTGTGGATAAAATAACAGAAAATATTGGTGATAACACAGATGCAAGCACATACAAGGTATAGCTTGACCATTTACTTTTTTAACAACTTTCCATTTGGGTAATTGACCATGACATATTATTTGTATGAAATTCTAATATGACCTGCTTCTTTCGCTTTTGTGAAGATTCTATGGTTGAAGTCATTATTATTTTTTGATAAAAAGAGAATTATGAAGACGATGAGGTACTTTTCATTATTTATAACTGTTTACCTGCATGCCTATTGGACACGTACACTTCAACTGTAACCTGCCTGATGATGACTTACTTTTTCTGGGCAATAGGGCAGCTATTATTGTCAAACCATGTCATATGTTGTTTTTTTCCCCCAGCTTTGTAAAGTCCTAAAAAGTACAAATTTCAGCCCAGATCATATACAAGAGAACCATTGATAGTATAGTACTTAAAATTAGATTTTCTTATATTATTATTTTATTTGATTTAATAGGTTGGGGATGTAATTGATGCAAGAGATTTCTCAGTTGGTGCTTGGTTTGAGGCCAAACTTATCAAAGTAGTTAAAGAAGACAATTCAAAGGTCAAGGATGAAAATTCCAATGACAGTTGTGTGGATTCTATGGAAACAGATAGCCAAGACAAAACAAAAGCTATTAAAGAACGCCATAATATAGACAATACTCCATCTGATGGATTTGTGTATCATGTAGTTTTTGAAGGGTAAGAGATATAAGAAAAAGTTAGGGGTGAAAACTTGTAAGTTCCAAGTCCTGGATGTTTAAGAATATTTCTTTGAAATTCTTGTGGACTTTACTGAATTCAACATGCTGATGGTTTTGTTATGTTCAAATAAAAATTGAAAAAGAAACTACAGAACCGGTATTCCTATCCTTGTTTATAACAATAAGAATTAATGCTTAAGAAATTTTTTAAAATGTATAAAATAAAAATAAAATAGAATTCCATGACCGATCTTGGGGCATAAAAGTCATTTCAAAACATGACGCCATACAAATGAAAACTATCAAGCTGAAGATTTTCCCATCACATGTACGCTCTAAATTGGTTTTGTATCACATTAAACTGGAATTTTGAAGTAGGTGTTGTTTCATCTTTTATGCCCCACTTAGGGGCAAAATGTTTTTAGCTCACCTGGCCCAAAGGGCCAAGTGAGCTTTTCTCATCACTTGGCGTCCGTTTAACCAAACTTGGCCACAATCATCATTGGGGTATCTAGTTTAAAAAATGTGTCCGGTGACCCGGTCAACCAACCAAGATGGCCACCAGGGCTAAAAATAGAACATAGGGGTAAAATGCGGTTTTTGGCTTTTAACTCAAAAACCAAAGCATTTACAGCAAATCTGAAAGGGGTTAAATCGTTCATCAGGTCAAGATCTATCTGCCCTGAAATTTTCAGATGAATCGGACAACCCGTTGTTGGGTTGCTGCCCCTGAATTGGTAATTTTATGGAAATTTTACTGTTTATGGTTATTATCTTGAATTTTATTATAGATAGAGATAAACTGTAAACATCAAAAATGTTCAACAAAGTAAGATTTACAAATAAGTCAACATGACCGAAATGGTCAGTTGACCCCTTTAGGAGTTATTGCCCTTTATAGTCAATTTTGAACCATTTTTCTTAAATCTTAGTAATCTTTTACAAAAATCTTCTCCTCTGAAACTACTAGGCCAAATTAATCCAAACTTGTCCACAATCATCATTGGGGTATCTAGTTTGAAAAATGTGTCGGATGACCCAGCCATTTAACCAAGATGGCCGCCACAGCTAAAAATAGAACATAGGGGTAAAATGCAGTTTTTGGCTTATAACTCAAAAACCAAAGCATTTAGAACAAATCTGAAGAGGGTAAAATTGTTTATTAGGTCAAGATCTATCTTGCAGTAAATTTTCAGATGAATCGGACAACCCGTTGTTGGGTTGCTGCCCCTAAATTGGTAATTTTAAGGAAATTTTGCTGTTTTTGGTTATTATCTTGAATACTGTTATAGATAGAGATTACCTGTAAAAAGCAATAATGTTCAGCAAAGTAAGATTTACAAATAAGTCAACATGACTGAAATGGTCAATTGACCCCCTAAGGAGTTAATGTCCTTTATAGTCAATTTTTAACAATTTTCATTGGGCCAAGTTCATTATAGATAGAGATAATTGTAAGCAGCAAGAATGTTCAGTAAAGTAAGATGTACAAACACATCACCATCACCAAAACACAATTTTGTCATGAATCCATCTGTTTCTTTTTTTTAATATTCACATATACCAAGGTGAGCGACACAGTCTCTTTAGAGCCTCTAGTTTGGTCTGTGTGTTCGTTTGTCTGTCCCATTTTAGGCTTTTGTGTTAAGCAGTAAAGATTTGAAGCACTTATCTCTTAGTTTTAACCACTTCATGTCAGATTAAGAAAGAGAAATTACTTCTCCCTATAGCTAATATTCAGAATACTTTAGATTCATTAATTTTCGTTGGATGCCGATTTTCTTGGATTTTGTGGGTACTGGTTAACAAGAAATTAAATGTTCAACGAATTGTAAATTTTCCATTGGCTTATTTGCAGACTTTTGCAAAACAACGAAATTTGATATCCATGATAGTGTCAGTTTTCCTTAATCCACAAAAATTGGAACCCACGAAAATAAATTAATCCGCAGTAATGTGCCCCTAGAAAGAGAAACATAATTTGGTTTACATTTCAGGTATGATGACAATGACCCTGAAAAGCTTATGTGTAAGGACCTCAGACCAAGAGCAAGAACAAATGTTCCTTTTAAAGAAATTAATGAGGGTCAAAAGGTTATGGCTAATTTTAATGTCGATGATCCTGAACAAAGAGGATTTTGGTATGACTGCATTATAACCAAGAAACAAGACACAAGGACAATCAAAGATCTATTTGCCACTGTATTTATTGGGTATGTCAATATTAGCTGTGGTCTGTATATTTATTAGAATGTCAGCATGAGAACTTATAAGAGCTATTCATTAATTGCTTGTTGTAGAATATCTCTAATAAGTACTGATTTTGAATTACCAGGCACTAAGAATCCAATTGTTGGAAGAAATGATTTTCATCAGAGTACAGTTTTACACCATTGACAATAAAACCAGCTATCAGGGTTCACAAGTGTTTGGCATTATTCTGGTCCCCCTCAAATAACAGCTTTCTGGTCATTTTTGGCACAATAAAACAACCCTTCAACTGTAGCAACAGACACTTTGTTTAATATGCTTGGTCTTTGCAAAGACAGTCATTTCAGTTGATGCACAATGACTTATGTGGATTTTGACTTTGAACCAGTCATTGGGGGCTGCCTTAAGACTGCAGTGTCAGTGTGCATGAAGTAACCAGCCTTCTTTTTGGGGAAAGACGGCTTCAAGCCATCAATTCCCTAATGGGGTTGGCCAGAGTATCATTCCCTCGCGTCAATCATTTTGTTTTGATAGTTTGGAAACCCCCTCAAAATGTCATACTGAAATTGATTACAAGGAGAACAGATTGACTTTAAATACATTTTTTACACATTTCCCTTCTGTTTCTCGTGAAATTATCGTATATTGAGCTTTCCCTTACACTATATACGTTTCTTTTACAGTCCGGAAAAATCAGTATTACGAAATATTCTAAATATATCTAACCTAGTGATGTCATTGTTGGAATGCCACACTACACAGGGATATCCCTTATTGTCGAGCCTTCGACTTTAGTCGAAAAAGCGAGACTAAGCGATCCTACATTCCGTCGTCGTCGGCGTCGTCGGCGGCGTCAACAAATATTCACTCTGTGGTTAAAGTTTTTGAAATTTTAATAACTTTCTTAAACTATACTGAATTTCTACCAAACTTGGACAGAAGCTTGTTTATGATCATAAGAAAGTATCCAGAAGTAAATTTTGTAAAAATAAAATTCCATTTTTTCCGTATTTTACTTATAAATGGACTTAGTTTTTCTGCGAGGAAACATTACATTCACTCTGTGGTTAAAGTTTTTTTAAATTTTAATAATTTTCATAAACTATCCTTGATATGTACCAAACTAGGACAGAAGCTTGTTTATGATCATAAGATAGTAACAAGAAGAAAATGTTGTGAAAATAAATTTCCACTTTTCCGTATTTTACTTATAAATGGACTTAGTTTTTCTGCGAGGAAACATTACATTCACTCTGTGGTTTAAGTTTTTAAAATTTTTATAATGTTCTTAAACTATCATGGATTTTTACCAAACTTAGACAAAAGCTTATTTCTGATCATAAGATATTATTCAGAAGTAAATTTTGTAAAAAAAAAAATCACTTTTTCCGTATTTTACTTATAAATGGACTTAGTTTTTCTTCCAGTTAACATTACATACAGTCTGCAGTTAAAGTTTATAAAACATTTATTAGATTCATAAATTATCCTGGATTTTTTTTACCAAACTTGGAAGTTTCTTTCAATCAAAAGACAGTATCGTGAGGGAAATTTTTATTGATGTTTTTCCTCATTTTTGTTGAGTCTGCGATTAACAGAAAAAGTAGGCGAGACACCGGGTTCCGTGGAACCCTTACGAATTTTTCATTATAAAAATCATTCACAGTATTTGTATACTCATTTAAAATCCGTATTTGTTAAATGTAAACCTTATGATGTTTGCTGTAGTGTAGATGATTCACACACCAACATGCAATGCTTTAATCTGAGGCTATAATCAGATAATTTGTAGGTCAACTTTCGCGGTAAACAATGTCAATGGGGATACATGAGATTGGGGAGAGAAACGTCAGTTTTCATTGTTTCTGTAAAGTTCTGTTTTTAGAATCTTCCTCCAATTCAGGAGCACCTCAATTGATGAGTACTTATACACTAAAATCAAAGTAAATGTTTCTGAACACTTAAAATGTGACATTTAGTATATGATAAGTAGTCTTCTATATAAAAAAAAATTTGTGTACCAACATAATTATTGAAATGGTTAAAAAAAAAATTAAAAAAATAAAATGTTGCTTTTTGTAGTTTATACCTATTGAGATTGGGGAGAGCAACTGCAGTTTTCATTCTTTCTGTAAAGTTCTGTTTTTAGAATCTTTCTCCAATTAAGGAGCACCTCAATTGATGAGTAATTACCCACTAAAATGAAAGTTAATGTATCTAAACACTAAAAATGTCACATTAAGTATATATATGATAAGTAGTCATCGATAAAAAAATAATTTTGCGTACCAACATTGTAGTGGTCATTTTTAGCTCACCTGGCCCACAGGGCCAAGTGAGCTTTTCTCATCACTTGGCGTCCGGCGTCCGTCGTCGTCCGTCGTCGTCGTCCTGCGTTAACTTTTACAAAAATCTTCTCCTCTGAAACTACTTGGCCAAATTTAACCAAACTTGGCCACAATCATCATTGGGGTATCTAGTTTAAAAAATGTGTCCGGTGACCCGGCCAACCAACCAAGATGGCCGCCATGGCTAAAAATAGAACATAGGGGTAAAATGCAGTTTTTGGCTTATAACTCAAAAACCAAAGCATTTAGAGCAAATCTGACATGGGTAATATTGTTCAACAGGTCAAGATCTATCTGCCCTTAAATTTTCAGTTGAATCGGACATTTCGTTGTTGGGTTGCTGCCCCTGAAATGGTAATTTTAAGGAAATTTTGCTGTTTTTGGTTATTATCTTGAATATTATTATAGATAGAGATAAACTGTAAACAGCAATAATGTTCAGCAAAGTAAGATCTAAAAATAAGTCAACATGATCAAAATGGTCAGTTGACCACTTTAGGAGTTATTGCCCTTTATAGTCAATTTTTAACCATTTTTCGTAAATCTTAGTAATCTTTTAGAAAAATCTTCTCCTCTGAAACTACTGGGTCAAATTTAACCAAACTTGGCCATAATCATCATTGGGGTATCTAGTTTAAAAAATGTGTCCGGTGCCCCGCCCAACCAACCAAGATGGCCGCCATGGCTAAAAATAGAACATAGGGGTAAAATGCAGTTTTTGGCTTATAACTCAAAAACCAAAGCATTTAGAGCAAATCTGACAGGGTAAAATTGTTTATCAGGTCAAGATCTATATGCCCTCAAATTTTCAGATGAATCCGACAACCCGTTATTGGGTTACTGCCCCTGAATTGGTAATTTTAGGGAATTTTTGCTGTTTTTGGCTATTATCTTGAATACTATTATAGATAGAGATAAACTGTAAACAGCAATAATGTTCAGCAAAGTAAGATTTACAAATAAGTCAACATGACCAAAATGGTCAGTTGACCCCTGAAGGAGTTATTGCCCTTTATAGTCAATTTTTAACCATTTTTCGTAAATCTTAGTAATCTTTTACAAAAATCTTCTTCTCTGAAACTACTGTGCCAAATTAAACTAAACTTGGCCACAATCATCATTGGGGTAACTTGTTCAAAAAATGTGTGGCGTGACCTGGCCAATCAACCAAAATGGCTGCCACGGCTAATAATAGAACATAGGGGTAAAATGCAGTTTTTGGCTTATAACTCAAAAACCGAAGCATAAAGAGAAAATCTGACAGGGTTTAATTGTTTATCAGGTCAAGATCTATCTGCCCTGATGTTTTCACATGGATCGGACAACCAGTTGTTAGGTTACTGTCCTGAATTGGCAATTTTAAGGAAATTTGGCCGTTTTTTGTTATTATCTTGAATATTATTATAGATAGAGATAAACTGTATACAGCAATAACGTTCAGCAAAATAAGATCTACAAATAAGTTTACATGACCAAAATAGTCAATTGACCCCTTAAGGAGTTATTGCCCTTTATAGTTAATTTTTAACATTTTTCATAAATTTTTGTAAATTTTTAGAAAATATTTTCCACTGTAATTACTGGGCCAAGTTCATTATAGATAGATATAATTGTAGCAACAAGAATGTTTAGTAAAATAAGATCTACAAACACATCACTATCACCAAAACACAATTTTGTCATGAATTTATCCGTGTTCATTGTTTAATATGCACAAGACCAAGGTGAGCGACACAGACTCTTTAGAGCCTCTAGTTTTTAGGGCCCCGCCAAAGGCGGGTCGCCCTATAGTGATCAGTCTGTCCGTCTGTCCGTAACACTTTGTGTCCGCTCCATATCTAGAGAACCATTATGATTTCATACTTTATACTTTACATGTTTATTAACCACCACCAGAGGGCGTGTCATGATGTATGTACAACTTCCTAGGTCAAAGGTCAAGGTAAAAAAACTTTGGTTTCAGTTGACAACCCTGTGTCCTGTGGTGAAGATCGTGTCCGCTCTATATCTTGAGAACCGTTATGATTTCAAAGTTTATACTTGACATGTATATGAACCAACACCAGAGGGTGTGTCATAATTTATGAACGACTGCCTAGGGCAAAGTTCAAGGTCAAAAACTTTGGTTTCAGTTGACAACCCCATGTCCTATGGTAAAGATTGTGTCCGCTCTATATCTTGAGAACCGTTCTCATTTCAAAGTTTATACTTGACATGTTTATAAACCAACACCAAAGGGTGTGTCATAATTTATTTACAACTTCCTAGGTCAAAGGTCAAGGTCAAAAACTTTGATTTCAGTTGACAAACCCATGTCTTATGGTAAAGATACAATTTTTTAATGCACATTATTCACAGCGGGGCCCACAGAGATGGCTCCCATCTCAATGATATCTAGTTGACATTTTTTTTTTTAAATATTGCTTTTTGTAGTTTAAAGCTATTTATTCATGAATTTTACAGATATATCAAAATGTGGGATCTGGAAACAAACTTCACACAGCTTATATCAATCATATTTGATTTTATAAGTACTAGTACATGTATCCCTGTGATGAGAGTTGTAACTGGGAACTTTATCAATGGAAAATTAAAACTGAATAGATTTTTCAGTCCTGACTTTCTTGAGAATACTGTCACAAAAAGTTGAGAAAGGTCTTAGCCTGCCCTTCAGTTGTACATAATTAAAATTCTAAAATATATTGTAGTAGTTGTTAAATTCAATTGAATTTTAGATAATTAACTCCCAACTTTAATCAAATGTTTTGATTTAGAAGGTGCAGATCTCATTGGTCCAAATTGTCTCTATGATGAATTCTTGACTAAGGAAATAAAATAACATTAAGCAACAATTAGTTTCATTATTGTCAGCCTTTCTATATGTTCTAGCTGTTCTTTTGTTCATTCTTTGTATGTAGACTATCAAAAGATATCCCCCTAAAAATTGAAACAATGGCCATCTTTTCCCTCAGAGCTCTTCAGCTCTTTGATTACAGTGTTTTATTCACTGATTTGTAATGAAAGTTATTGAGTAAAAATGTGTTTACATGTTGAATTCTATTTTGTAAAGTATATTATATTATTTTATAATTGATAGAAAATGTTTTGGTATGTTATTTTAAACATACTGCAAGTGAAATAATTATACTCAAAAGATACAGATTTTTACTCTGTTGAATATTAATTTTTTTTTTTTTTTTTATTATAAAAAACAAATTAGAATTGAGATTAAATAGATAACTTTTCTTTTTAGTCCAGATTTGATGCCATTAGATGACTGCAAGTTGTTATTTGTCAATGAAATATTTGACGTTGAAATGCCTGGTACCCAGTTAAATGAATATGATACACCAGTTGAGCAGTCAGCTTCTCCTGTTAAACGTAAGTGAAGATGTGCAATTCATTCAGATTTGCTGCATGGTAACGGAATTTTGCCATATTTCTACAACAGTTGTATGAATGCCAATGAGACAACTATAGCGTGTAGGAAGAATAAATATTTAAGCTTTAAAGTAAAAAAAAATGATTGAACGAGGTCGCCTGTATATTCAAAACTTAGTCAATTAAATGATATAAAAACTTGTACACTCTTTTTGCAAAAAAAGTAGGAGATTTAACCTATGGTTCTGTCAAATTTTAGCCAGAATATTTTGTACACATACCATAGTTTCAATAAACCAAGTGAAGCTTATGTTGTAATTACTTATATTTTATCAGGAAAAAACAAGCCAGACTGTGATCATTGTTTAGACAATCCCCGTAAGAAATGTAAACATTGTGCATGCTGTGAATGTGGAGGTAAAGAAGATCCAGATAAACAGATACTCTGTGATGAATGTGATCAGGCCTATCATCTTGCATGTCTAAAGCCACCTCTGACAAGTATACCAGAAGATGATGAATGGTAATGATATGTGTTTAGTATTAATAGCTTATTATTACCCGGCTTTGAAAAAGTGTGGATATACTGTGAAAGTACTTTAATTCGTGGATTTAAGTTTTCTTAACAAAAAATGAAAAATTGAAGCCATTAGAAATGAAGGATATAATTGTCTGGATTGAAGGAAATTGCAAAGTAAACATTGACCTGTACGTAGTGATCACACTTATTAACTGAGATTATTAGAGTGATCAATAGATTAAAGACCATCAAAGGTGTTAATTAGGCCATAAGCATGTCACCTAAACAGTTACATAAATCAAATACTATAAACTGTTAAAACATGATCAACATATCTTGAATTGTAAAATAATTATTATCAAAAGCAAGCCCAGCATGAAGTTATTATTTCAAATACGTACATAAACTATGACAAATGTATGAGGACATGAAATAAACACTTTATCATAGAATATCAATGCTGGGAATCTGACTCATTGCAGGGCTTCCAAAATGGTCATATATTCCGGACATTTGTATAATGTCCGGTAAAAGTCCGGCTGGGTAAAGCATGGAACGGTCATATACATTTTAGTTTTCAAGGCTTTTTCGGTCATTTTAACATAATTCACGATCTTTTTGACCCAACCTTTTGCCTTTAACATCCACACATTTCCGGTCATAAAAGTGACATGATGATTAATTACTATCAAAACAACCCCTACTTCAATACTTTCTAATTTTAATCAAGGCTAATTAGTTGTTGGACAGCATCTACCTGTTCAGGTGACAGGTAAACTATGTTTAGTACCGGACATCGTATAAATTGATCGGTCTATTCACAATTATTTTCTTACATTTCAGCGGTTTGTAACTCATTGATTTAGTCCAAAAGATTAAAATTATAAGAAATTAGTTTATTTACATGATTTGATGAAAAATTTTAAAAGGTTGAAATGAAAAATGGTCAGAACTACGTTGAACGAACTAGAACACGTGTGCGCATGTGCAAAGGTGGGAAATTTAATTATGCATCCTTTATTTCTTCAAAATGCTAAAATTGTCATTGATACCTGTATCTAAACGTTCATTTCAAGTATTTTGTTACAGAAATAACGTGGAAAGAGCTTCTTCTCTCAGTCATGCTTTGTAAATGTACACGGATTTTATGTATCCGTTTATGGTCCATGTTTTACCATTGTCAAGTCAACATCCGGTTTTAGAAAAACGTGATTTTAAAAACGAAAATAAAGTTTTTGACATGTCATTTTGCACAAATAAAGTCTATGGCAGATATGAGCACGCTGGTGAGCACACTTTGAATGATACACTGCCAATTTAACAGTTTACATCCAATTCATATCAAAGTAAAGTTTAAAATCGTTTTTTAATCTAATGTCATTATCATTGGAATGGCCATCTGATTACCATAATTGCCTTTTTGTGACTAAGTCTTAAGGGATTAAAATCGGGATCAGATATAAAATGTCCGGCTGGCTCAAATGTTTTTTGGAAGCCCTGACTCATTGATCAAAAATATTTTGTTATGAGAATTAAAAGATAAAAAATTGGACAGTTTACATTTTTAAAGATTTAATGGGTACAATCCTGCCCTGCAGTTGTAGTTTATAGTGCATTTGCTCTGTGACTACTCTGTGTATTGCAGTATTCTCAGACAGTTGGCAATGTAGCGCCGAGCGTTTATTAAATTTACCAATTTCAAAGCAATGAATGAAAACTGGTGTAAAATATATTCCGTTTATTATAACAGAAATAAATGTGAAATGTATTGCAATTTACAATAAATAGTAGTTAAATATTCTCTATGTGTTCATTTACCTATAAAATAACTAATCTGTGAAGTTATATATATTTTGAAGTTCATTTTTAAAAACAGCTGATTGTTGGCAATCCAAATTTGAAACTTGCCATCGTTGACCTAGTTTACAAAGTGAATATACAAAAATAGATATTCCCTACTTCCGGTTAACGGTTACAATGTAAACATGGACGCTGTGTAGCAAAAGACCATCAAAAAAGTCATTACATTGATAAGTTTATCAAAATCATTGTTTCTCTTAATTATTGGCCATTACACACTGATACTGATAAAACTTGTTTGGAACATTTGAGTTGTATTTCTAAGTCTGAATTGTAAAAATAGTGAGTTTTTGTCGAGCCTTCGACTTTAGTCGAAAAAGCGAGTTTTTGTCGAGCCTTCGACTTAAGTCGAAAAAGCGAGACTAAGCGATCCTACATTCCGGCGTCGTCGGCGGCGTCCACAAATATTCACTCTGTGGTTAAAGTTTTTGAAATTTTAATAACTTTCCTAAACTATCCTTGATTTGTACCAAACTTGGACAGAAGCTTGTTTATGATCATAAGAAAGTATCCAGAAGTAAATTTTGTAAAAATAAATTTCCACTTTTCCGTATTTTACTTATAAATGGACTTAGTTTTTTTGCCAGAAACAAAACATTCACTCTGTGGTTTAAGTTTTTAAAATTTTTACAATGTTCTTAAACTATCCTGGATTTCTACCAAACTTAGACAAAAGCTTGTTTCTGATCATAAGATATTATTCAGAAGTCAATTTTGTAAAAAAAAAAATCTCTTTTTCCGTATTTTACTTATAAATGGACTTAGTTTTTCTTCCAGTTAACATTACATACAGTCTGCAGTTAAAGTTTATAAAACATTTATTAGATTCATAAACTATCCTGGATTTTTTTACCAAACTTGGAAGCTTCTTTCAATCAAAAGACAGTATCGAGAGGGAAATTTTTATTGATGTTTTTCCTCATTTTTGTTGAGTCTGCGATTAACAGCAAAAGTAGGCGAGACACTGGGTTCCGTGGAACCCTTACGAATTTTTCATATGAATTTTCTTCTGGGCTATTCCAGAATATGTATTGGGGGGGGGGGGTGTTGAAAGGCACATTATATTAATAATACTAGGGTGATGGGTATCAGAGCAACGTTTCACACTATAATGCACTATAATTCTCAAATACAATTGTCTGGGTGGCGGGTGCTGACAAAAACTGCCTTCCAACCCCCATACATTTTTTTCTGGAATAGAGCAAGAAGGTTCTTACATGTAGCTTCAGAAGAAAACCATGGCTGATTGACAAAATGTTTATATTTAATGTTCTGTACATTTAATTGAAAGTATTTTTTTATATCTGTTGAAGGTATTGTCCAGATTGCAAAACAGATACCAATGCTATTGTTAAAGCTGGAGAAAAGTTGAAAGAAAGTAAAAAGAAATCAAAGATGGCATCACAACAGAACAAAAATACTACAAGGGACTGGGGCAAAGTAAGATAATCAACAAAATAGAACAAGGATTTGAGCAAACTTATTACAGTCAACTAAATTCAGAACCAGCGAGTGGGGCAAAATTACAAGGGTTTTAGTCAAAGTATGATGATTATGAACAAATATGAAATCAAGGGATTGGAATAAAGTAAGACTTTCAACAATATTGTTCATAAGGGATAACAGCAACAATATTATTCATAAGGGATAACAGCAACAATATTACTCA
Source organism: Mytilus galloprovincialis (assembly GCF_965363235.1). Taxonomy (NCBI): domain Eukaryota; kingdom Metazoa; phylum Mollusca; class Bivalvia; order Mytilida; family Mytilidae; genus Mytilus; species Mytilus galloprovincialis. The sequence goes on from NC_134838.1 coordinate 86,766,978, forward strand.
TAAGGGATAACAGCAACAATATTATTCATAAGGGATAACAGCAACAATATTATTCATAAGGGATAACAACAACAATATTATTCATAAGGGATAACAGCAACAATGCTATTCATAAATGATAACATCAAAAAGATTATTCATAAATGATAACATCAAAAATATTATTCATAAATGATAACATCAAAAATATTATTCATAAGGGATAACAGCAACAATATTATTCATAAGGGATAACAACAACAATATTATTCACAAGGGATAACAGCAACAATATTATTCATAAATGATAACATCAACAATATTATTCACAAGGGATAACAGCAACAATATTATTCATAAATGATAACATCAACAATATTATTCATAAGGGATAACAACAACAATATTATTCACAAGGGATAACAGCAACAATATTATTCATAAATGATAACATCAACATTCATAAGGGATATCAGGAACAATATTATTCATAAGGGATAACATCAACAATATTATTCATAAGGGATAACAACAACAATATTATGCATAAGGGATAACAACAACAATATTATACATAAGGGATAACATCAACAATATTATTCACAAGGGATAACAACAACAATATTATTCACAAGGGATAACAACAACAATATTATTCACAAGGGATAACAACAACAATATTATTCATAAATGATAACATCAACAATATTATTCATAAGGGATAACAGCAACAATATTATTCATAAGGGATAACAGCAAAGTATCAACAAAAGTATTTCAAGGAATTTGGACTAAGTAAGATTATTAACATACTTTCAACAAGGGATATATAAATAGGGCAAAGTAAGATCTATGATTAAAGAAAATATTGCAAATACTGGCAAATGTAGATTTGGTGAGGGGGAGGCTTGTATGTTGAGTGGTCTCAGTAGTTCATATACTATATCATAAGCCTGCCAACACTAAAGGTTTTATGTTTGAACCCTGTATGTGGCAGGTTTTAATGCACCACCTATGATAGTAGAGGGACATTATGTTTTCTGGTCTGTGGCTCCGTCCGTTCGTTCTTTCGTCTGCAGGTTAAAGTTTTTGGTCAAGGTAGTTTTTGAAGTAGCTGAAGTCTAATCAACTTGAAACTTAGTACACTTGTTGCTTATGATATGATCTTTCTAATTTTAAAGCCAAATTTGACTTTTGACCCCAATTTCACAGTCAACTGAACATAGAAAATGCAAGTGGGAGTTTCAGGTTAAAGTTTTTGGTCAAGGTAGTTTTTGCTGAAGCTGAAGTCCAATCAACTTGAAACTTAGTACACTTGTTGCTTATGATATGATCTTTCTAATTTTAAAGCCAAATTAGACTTTTGACCCCAATTTCACGGTCAACTGAACATAGAAAATGAAAGTGGGAGTTTCAGGTTAAAGTTTTTGGTCAAGGTAGTTTTTGATGAAGCTGAAGTCCAATCAACTTGAAACTTAGTACACTTGTTGCTTATGAGATGATCTTTCTAATTTTTAAGCCAAATTAGACTTTTGACCCCAATTTCACGGTCCACTGAACATAGAAAATGAAAGTTGGAGTTTCAGGTTTAAGTTTTTGGTCAAGGTAGTTTTTGATGAAACTGAAGTCCAATCAACTTGAAACTTAGTACACTTGTTGCTTATGATATGATCTTTCTAATTTTAATGCCAAATTAGATAATTACCCAATTTCACGGTCCATGGAACATGGAAAAGGATAGTGCGAGTGGGGCATCCGTGTACTTTGGACACATTCTTGTTTTTTAATACTTTATAATTGACTAGGATTGACTTATTTTCCTGCCAAAGGTCATGATTCTTTCTGGGCATCTGGCTTGCACTTGTAATAAAAGCTGGCCCCTACAATAGAGCCAACAGTGCTGAAATTGGCATTAAACACCAACAACCCAAAACTTGTGTAAAGTTAGAAATGTAAACAAAAATAATGTAAGTGATCAGGGCAACAGAATAATATTTTTATTTTTGCAAACATGTAAACTTGATTTATTCTATGTTATTATATGACCGCAAAAATTTTTTGGGGATCATATAACGGTATGATGTGGTCGTCATCCAAAGACACATTTGGTTTTCGGACAATAACTTTAGTTTAAGTTAATGGATATCTATGAAATTTTTTAAGAAGGTTTAATACCACAATAGGAGGCTTGGGATCAAGGGTCCGGAAACAGTCATATATGCCAGTCTTGACCTAAACTGAAAGTATTTTGTCCTAAAAGAGTAATTGGGATTTAGGACAAATTTTATTTTTTTACAGAAATAATTTCGGTCATTCAATGTCATTTCATTGAGATCGAGTTTCTAACATTGTCTAAGTCGCCATTTTGAACTTATTTTTTGCTTGTTATCATTTTCCTGTAATAATACTGCCACTCCAGTAAAGTGTTATAATCCTGAGGGCCCTCCTAATAACTATAGTAATGCCTCGGGGAAATATTGGCTAATGATCGCTAATCTCTTTACCTGTGTTTTTAATTAAATTTTTTATTGATCACGAGCTCAGAACTAATATTTTAAAGAAATTTAAAGTTCATAACAACTGTCTGCATTATTTAATTACTTTTCTCAGCTTAGACAATTGTCAATTCTGATTTAAAATTAAATTAAAATTAAATTAATTTACGTAGAACAAAATATTGTTTCACTACAAACACATGTGCTTTGTTTACTAATACGCATGCTTGAAATTCTCTTCCGCAACTAGACACTAAATCGTAAATTCAAAATGATTTCATGCTAAATAAAACAAGTCCAACTATTATAATTAATATTCAAACACTATTAAAGGTAAAACAGTTAAAAAGCCGACGATTTCCTGTGAATTTGATAAACAAAACTAATCCCGGAAATGAGTCCGAAATTGGTCGTTTTACTATTGTCGTAAAACATCCGGTTATAATTTTTTCTTCAAAATCGAAAGAAACGTAAGCGAAGTTTGAGAAATTTATCGTTTTGAGTCATTAAAATCATTTCATTTTTAAACTGTTGCCTTCCTTTTATTGCTCAAGATCGATTTTAAGGAAAATGGTAGGGAAATTTCTGAAGTAAATGCAATGCAACAGTTAAACAAGTTTGTTGATGCTACGAGTATGACTGTATGAGCATACACGCAATCTTTGTTTGAAAAAGGGCACCAACTTTTAAGTTATCCCAAAATGACCGAAATTAGGTGAAAAAATTTCCGGATCCTTGCTTGGGATTGATTTTGGGGATGATGGTCCTAACCATTTAGGAATTGGTTTCAGGATAATTTGTTCTGTACAAGTATTTAGATTGCTCTGAAATTGTAACACAATGTTAAGTACCACAGGTAGAAGTTTAAGATTTATTTTGGGGGGTTATGATGCCAACAGTTTTGGAATAAAGGGTCTAAAAGGGGCCAAAAACATGCATTTTTGTAGTTTCTGGTCAATAACTTGTGTGTGAGTGTATGGATCTCTCTGACATTGTACCACAAGGTTCCATATCAGAAAGGAAAAAGCCCTAAACATGCAGGAAATTGTACTACAAGGTTCCATACTACAAAGGCTTGGATTGAGTTTGGGGATAATTGTTCCAAGGAGGGATTCAAAAAGCTTTTTATTTAGGGGGGGGGGGCAATTTTTTGAAAAGTTTCAAGAAGAAAGAAGACACCTTCAATGGCACAGTATTGCGCAATAGATTTGTAAGATCTTTGACTACATTTTTATGTCAGAAACCTGTATCATGTCCAAAATTTGATCACAATCCAAATTCAGATAGTATCAAGCTTCAATATTGTGTCCAAATTTGCCCAAACTGTTCAGGGTAAAACTATAAAATAAGAAAATATCAAATTAGTGTGCATCTGTATTTGAAAATTTGAAATTTAAATTCAAAAATACTTACTTATAAGTTACTGCTAATGAATACATGAGTATCTCTCTGTGACACACTTGATTGATTTTTATTTTAGGGTATGGCATGTGTAGGAAGGCAGAAAGTATGTTCTGTTGTACCACCAAATCATTTTGGGCCTATTCCTGGTATAGAAGTAGGAACATTATGGAAATTCAGAGTACAGGTATTTTATTTATTTGGTATAATCCTTCAAATGTTAACTATTGTATATTTAAAAAATAGATGAAAGTATAAAGATATTTCTATGTTTAGCCATTGGCAATTTGCTAAATGTTAAGTAATTAAACATCAATTTTAATACAAAAAAGATTTACATAAGGTAGTTTTCTTCTTATTTTTCTGCAAATTTACATATACATTTATTACAGGCTCATAAAAATGTGTTGGTTAAACATCTTGACTGTGCCATCATTTTCATAGATCATTGTTAATGTTTTATGTTTTATCTTGAAATTAATTCAACATATTTTGAATCAAGATCAATAAAGTGGAGAAGACATTTCCGCATGTGCTCTACTGATTTATTGATGTTAAAATAAGCATCTTTATTTAATTTATTTGAACAAATTAACCATATCCTCCAATTGCCACTCATCCTCTATTGGAATGTCTATACATATTGTTAAAGAATGTTTCATTTATAGGTGAGTGAAGCTGGAGTACACAGACCACATGTTGCTGGTATACATGGAAGAGAAGATGAAGGATCATACTCTATTGTATTGTCAGGTGGTTATGAAGATGACAAGGTATATAAAGTACAAGGTGGGATAAAGACTTTATCTGCATCTATTTTTCACTGAAATCTAAAACTTGATTAACCATTTTTGACTTTTTGAAAAGTTAATTAAAATTAACTTCACAATAAATGAATTGTTTATAACATAAAAATACCCCTTATGTGCATTTTTAGGGGGAAAACACAGATGTTGGTCAACTTTAAGATCGATTTTATACCCCTAAATAATTACATTAGAAGTATGTTTCATTATAATACGTTATTCTGATTGGCTAACTGCACATCACGTGTTATTCCTTAAGCAATTGCATTACTCAATAAAACTTTTCATTCATGATAACACGAGGTCCTACAATAAAGTGCACTGGTGAATTAAAAACATTATAAAATCCATGTTTTCATGACCCTAGCTAAAAAATGTAATTATAAGTATTGAATGCTTGTTTTTGTAACTTTATAGGGGTGTAAAAGCGTTGACTGCGCACATTTTTAGAATACAAAATGTACTTCGGTCAACGCTTTTACACCCCAATGAAGTTACAAAAAGAAGCATTCAATTCTTAAATATAAACCACATGAAAGTATCAACTGTATTACTTTCCAACACATTTCAACTATGTCTATGATCATGGTATTTGTACCTAATCAATATTACCCACTTTGCAAATATGAATGAAAATATGAAACTTTTGCCTTATTTTTATAAATTGAATTTATACTATCCATAAAATATAAATGTCTCCTCATATTCATTGTATTAAAATGTTAAAAGTGAGTATTTTCTTTAACATGTATGCATTAAAACAGGAATGTTTTTTTATAGGATGATGGTGATGAATTTACGTATACAGGAAGTGGAGGCAGAGACTTGTCTGGTAATAAAAGAACAGCAGAACAGTCATGTGATCAACAATTAACTAGAATGAACAAGTACGAACACATTTTAAAATTTTGCATAATTTAAAAAATGCTCTGAATATTGTTATATCCAGGAGTAGATTAGATGGCTTTTTCATTCACATTTTATGAAACTCAAAAACAATGCTAAGAATTACAACTTGCAGACATGAGCACAACATGGAACATTGCAAAGCTTGAGCAGGGGCATTAATATCTTCCAACATATTATTCTTTAGTTAATTTCAGAATTGTGTTTCTAATTGATAAAGGCTGGTAAAAAGGCAACACTATTGTTGAAGATATTTACTTTCATATTCTCAATGTTAACTGCATAGGGTCTTTTGTACATGAAAAAACAATTTGTCTTGTCTTGACATAGTCAAAAACTCAGACTGAGGTATGTTGTTTCCAGCAACATCAATAATTAGTTATGGTTGGGGATTATGTAGTGATTAACTGACTGAATGTTAAGTAAAGTTTTGTCTACGGTGAGATGCATTGCCAGGGACATAAAAATTCCATGTGTTTGTGCATCCTTCCTTCCAGTCTTGCTACCCCACCCACGTGTACAAGAATTGTCAGATTTTTAAATAAATTATATCATTGGTTTATATTAGCATTGTCTTGAACCAGTTGAAAAATCAGTGTAAAAGAGCTATGTCCCTTTGAAAAATTAATTATATACACCTTTTGACTGGTTATGAGAATCAAAATTACATATAAGCAAGACATACATGTATTTCTGTGTCAACAGTTTACTTTATTTACAGACTATATTTATGGCCTTGAAGATTTGAGGAATTTATTTCATCAATCTTCATGACTAAACATTCAATACTCTTCATGACTAAACATTCAATACTCTTCATGGCTAAACATTCAATACTCTTAATGACCAAACATTCAGAACCTGTACATTAGATTTCTTGCATGTCAATTTTAGAGCTCTTGCTAAGAATGTGAATGCCCCTATCGATGCTAAGAATGGATCATGTGCAGAGAATTGGAAGGGTGGTAAACCTGTACGAGTTGTTAGAAACTGTAAAGGCAGGAAACATTCTAAGTATGCTCCAGAAGAAGGAAACCGATATGATGGTATTTATAAGGTAAGTCATTAGATTTTGTTCTAGTGTTTCTTCAGGCCAGTGTTTGAAAAATGTGGCATATGGTCTGTGGCTTTCAATATTGTTTTGTTGAATTGAGGAAATTATTACATTAGACTGAATTCTGATTTTGTAGAATAGTGGCTTGCTGGAGAAGTTGAAGTTTCCAACATTTTATAAATTAGCAATCAGCTTGCATTTGTTTTGCCAAAGATTATAAAATCAATTGTAGAATGTAAGAAGATATCATGGACCCACCCTTGTATTTGAAAGAGTCAAAACTAGATCAAAATATCAGCATTGATTGTAGTCTAACAACTTGTACTATGTTAAAGGAAATCACGTTTGAACTATTGTTAAATACAGACATATTTTGGTCTATTTTAACTCTGTAGTTTCGTGTATGTACATGTAAAGAGCTTAGAGTAATTGTAGTGTTTTATACTGCAATCAGCTATTTTACTATACAGATAAAGCTATATGTATAAATGTTAGCTTTGTACGTCAATGACCTCAACTAACCTATTATTCCCGCCTACTTACCAAAACTAAAGTGTTTCATCAATAATGTCATGTCACAACCATGACAACGTGCAGTATAAATTTTTATACATTTAAACTAATTATGTCTTCAAATTGTTAATTTATATACCATGTTTATCAAATGTTATCAATTATGTTCATTTTCCCTTTATAATTCCTTAAAATGTCAATGTCTTGCTACCTGGACTACACTTATATGGAAATACCCCAAAATGGTACCCCAAGAGGGAATTTCATTTTTAGCTCACCTGACCTGAAAGGTCAAGTGAGCTTTTCTCATCACTTGGCGTCCGTCGTCCGTAAACTTTTACAAAAATCTTCTCCTCTGAAACTACTGGGCCAAATTTAACCAAACTTGGCCACAATCATCCTTGGGGTATCTAGTTTAAAAAATGTGTCTGATGACCTGGCCATCAAACCAAGATGGCCGCCATGGCTAAAAATAGAACACGGGGGTAAAATGCAGTTTTTGGCTTATAACTAAAAAACCAAAGCATTTAGAGCAAATCTGACAGGGTTAAATTGATTATCAGGTCAAGATCTATCTGCCCTCAAATTTTCAGATGATTCGGACAACCCGTTGTTGGGTTACTGCCCTTGAATTGGTAATTTTAAGGAAATTTTGCTGTTTTTGGTTATTATCTTGAATGCTATTATAGATAAAGGTAAACAGCAATAATGTTCAGCAAAGTAAGATCTACAAATAAGTCAACATGACCAAAATTGTCAGAGAACTCCTTAACGAGTTATTATCCTTTATAGTCAATATTGAACAACTTTTCGTCATTTTTGTAACTTGTACAAAAATCTTCTTTTCTAAAACTATGTTCCAAATTTAACCAAACTAGGCCACAATCATTACTAGGGTATCTATTTTAAAAAACTGTTTAATTACCCTGCCTGCCAACCAAGAAGGCCGACATCAGTAAATACAGTAACAGGTGAGCGACACAGGCTCTTGAGAGCCTCTAGGTTTTTTTTAACAATATTTGTTACATTTAAAAAAAAATTTTTTTTTTATCAATAAAGTCAGTTTAAAAAAAATATACGTATAGTGTCTTGAAATATGAAATTTATTTGTATTTGGAAAGTCGCCGCGATATAGCCTTTTTGTGCTAATGCGGCGTAAAGCAACCAACAATCAATGTATTTGGCAAGAAACGGCAGGGAAATGCTCGGTAGAACCTGGCATTTCCCCCCCTTTCTAAGCCTCTCACAAATAAATTTCATATTTCAAGACTCTATACGTATATTGTCTAAATATAATGCGCTATAAAATACCTTGTAATAATAATAATAATGATAATATCAAAATACAGCTAATTTTCTACTGTGTTGTTTTGGAGTACAGTATATAATGCATTCATGGTAGAACTTTTTGTTTAGAATGATATTTTGAAATGAAATATCAAAATTGACTATAACAGAAAGAAAATAATTTTCTTGTAAGTCAATTAGAGATATCTTTGAGAGACCAACATGGGATTAATCTCTTTAATTTTTTATATCTGTAGATAGTGAAGTATTGGCCAGAGAAAGGAAAGTCTGGTTTTCTAGTGTGGCGATACCTTCTACGAAGGGATGATCCCAATCCAGCACCTTGGACCAAAGCAGGAAAGAAAAAGATTGACCAACTTGGTCTTGCTATGCAGGTTTGAATATGATTAATAGAAATTAAAATGGGCAATATTTTATTTCATCTCTTCTTGGATTGAAATATGTTTGAAAATTACTGACACACAAATGGAGGGTATTATACAGACTTGTGTTTTCAAGTTCATTTTGAAATGTATTCATATAAAAAAGAAGATTTGGTATGATTGCCAATGAGACATGCACAGATATAATTCTAGTTTAATTTCCAGTGGTTTATTGCAAATTCAGAGGCAGAAATGTTCCATGATTGTATCTTGCTTAATGTCAGTTATTAAATTGTAGATGTCAAACATTTAAAACTGTTCACAAAAACTTATTTGTGACTAGAATTGGAATGTCAGTATTCAATCTTTCGTTTCATTTGACTTCCCTTTTGACTGTCTTGTATCTGCTGTACTGCTCTGCACAGTCGTCTTTGAGATATCCATTTATCTAATCATTCATTAAACAGGCTGAATTTAGCAATTGCATTTAAATATGTTTAGTCATTATGTTTGTTAATACTATCTGATTTCAATCACAGATTGAACTGTCATGAATATCCCGAACTCAATTCACAATCATAATATCAACAATTGATGGCCACAAGTATGGACATGCAATATAGCTATTCTATTTTATGATGTGTCCATCATACTGAGTATAAAAGATTTGTGTTTGTAGTATCCAGATGGTTACTTGGAGGCTCAAGCAAAGAAGGAAGAGGAAGCAGAGAATAATACAAAGAATGGAACAAAGAGTACAAAGAAAGGGAAAAGAAAGAGAGATGAGAATGGTTAGTCATCACTAGGTTTTGTGCTCTCATTGTCCATTGCTACTATTTTTTTCATAATTTTAAAAAACCCTATTTAAGGAAGTGGGAGTTATATTATGATCCGTTTATGTATTTGTATATGTCAACTTGACACCTGAATTTCATATAAATACATCTTTTAAAAGAACTTGACATCACATTTGTATAAATGTCTACAAATTGGATAGGAATCTACAAGTGTAATCAATTCCATTCTGTCATAAGTATTCTATTACTATTCCTTCCCTCCGTACTGTAGACTTTTAAATGGTACTGACAAGTAAATAGTAATAGAATAGTTATCACAGAATGGAATTGATTACACTTGTAGATTCCTATCCAATTTGTAGACATTTATACAAATGTGATGTCAAGTTCTTTTAAAAGATGTATTTATATGCTGAAATGGTACAGACAAGTGGTCTCGCCAAGTGTATCTCCAAGAAAGAAGAAGAAAATTGTGGGATATAAAATAGACTCTGAACAACTTCAATTGATAAAAAGAGGATGTTGACAACAAAAATGTATGGGAGGAAGCTCAGAAGTTCACCAAAGAAGGTGGACACCTGAATTTCAATGATCACTTAAAAATGCCTTTTTTACCTGGATGGAATATTGTAGGTTGCCAATAGTAATGTTAAGAATAAAAATATCTTAAAGTCTTGTATATCTATGAATTACAATATCAGTACCATTTAAAAGTCTACAGTACTGAGGGAAGGAATAGTAATAGAATAGTTATCACAGAATGGAATTGATTACACTTGTAGATTCCTATCCAATTTGTAGACATTTATACAAATGTGATGTCAAGTTCTTTTAAAAGATGTATTTATATGCTGAAATGGTACAGACAAGTAAAACTGAGTTCACTGCTGAAAATGTACTATTTAATCAAAACACTGTGTAAGATCAGAGCTAAAATAGTACATGGCAACTAAATTATCTTTGTATATTCAAACAACTTTTAAAGTCTAGGTTGATGTATATCAATGTTCAACTCTTTCTAGATTCCTCGCCAAGTGTATCTCCGGAGAAGAAAAAGAAAATTGTGGGATATAAAATAGACTCTGAACAACTTCAATTGATAAAAGAGGATGTTGACAACAAAAATGTATGGGAGGAAGCTCAGAAGTTCACCAAAGAAGGTGGACAGGTAAATATTAGCTTAGAAACAAAAAGTATAAGAATAATTGTGTTCCATAAAAAAAGAGGAAGGATACTTAGTTATTGCCTTGGATAGATTGAGGAAACCTATTGGAATACACTGTAACTTCTACTTATTTATGATATGTATAACATCCAAGAGCAGATCTAAGAAATTTTTGTCTTCTTTAGCCATGCTATATTGTCAGTTAGAATCTACTATTTTCACAGGAGTAACAGGACCTTGTGAATTACTTTTAGTATTTTGCCCTCAACAACTCTGCTACCATTTGACAGAAAGCTATCATAGGTATAAAAAAATGTGGTATGCGGGTTAATCTCTCACAATCCAAGTCGCAATGTGTAAAAAGTAAACAATTATAGGTCAAAGTACGGTCCTCCAAACTGAGCCTGGGGTCACATAGATCAGCAATTTATATAGGGCCCAAAATGACAATTGTAAAACAATTCAAACAGGAAAACCTAGGGTCTTATCTATTTGTTAAAGAAACACTTATGAACCACATCAACAAACAACATCCATCAACCACTGACATAATTAATAGAAAGACAAAGGATATGGGGTATTCATCCATGACACACAATCAGTACATACACAACATCAAAAAAACGCACAAAAAGCAAATGAACAGCTCTTTTATTGCTGTTCTTCATCTGAAAGTCAACTTTCAGTGATGCCTTCAATACAAATAACCTCACTGCTAGGTTAAGAAGTTTAGTAGACCATTGTGCCATCATTTTGATATGGTCAGATACACTTTTTACTCGGGTAGATTAATCAATGAGTGATAGATTTCTCTTACAAGAAATTTAAAGGTCTGAGTGAATAAACTACACAGAAAACAATACCTGTTGTATTTGTTAGATGGGACAATAGAACTGCCTAAAGTTTAAATGGACAGGTAACTATCAGGTGAATCTATGGAAAGGTACAATTGGGCTCTCAATAAGAAATTTTCAGCATTTTAAAGGTTGGGGATTGGAAGTAAAAAAATCTTTGTATTGTGCTACCTTAACTGAAGCATAGTTATCTTGTAATTTTTGCCTTTAATCATATAAGCTACTGAAAAGAACAAAGCTCTCTCCTTCAAAAGCATTCAACCAAACAAGATTTCTTGTTGCATTGTATCATTTTAATGTGAAAATGTCTGATGAGGGATACATGCATCTTGTAGCCTCATGGCAGCATTTTCATCAATTTATTATAAGATGGTAATTTAAATAGTTTTAGATTTCGAATTTATTGAAGCTTTTTGTAAGTCATATTTAATTTGTTTTTCAGAAATTTCTACAGAAAGTTGAAGAATTGTTTACATGCATTTGCTGCCAAGAAATAGTTTTTAAACCTGTTACAACAGAATGTAAACACAATATCTGTAAGGTAAGAGAATGTCACTACACAGATTTCTCCTCTTTAAAACTTTTCCTTGTGAACAATTACTTGTTGATGTCTTGAAATTTGTTTTCAATCATCCTGAACAATGAAGTATTCTTCACTTGCTCATACCTTGTTTTATCTTTTTTTCAAGAGTGGAAGGTAGTGATATATTCTTCTTTCACACCAAGCACTGGGCATCATCTCCTTTTTTCATATTGCATCAATATGTTTTAAGCACTTATTCAATTCAATTTGAGTTAAATCAGTTATTTGATTTATAGTACAAAACCTATTTTTTATATCAGTCCACCACAAAGTGTATACCTCTCCTTACTTTCAAACCCCTTGGAGTTCTATTATAACACTTGACATGGTCATTCAACACTACTAAAAGTTCTGTCTTACATTGAGTCAATATGAGTGATGGTAATAAATACTGTTCATTTTAGCCATCCTTTTACATGTGGTCAAAAATAGTTTCAGCTTTCCAACTATGGTTGTAAGGGATGTAAGTGTGGTGCAACTGTATAATTTCTTTTTATGCCCCACCTACGATAGTAGAGGGGCATTATGTTTTCTGGTCTGTGCCTCCGTTCGTCCGTCCGTCCGGTTAAAGTTTTTGGTCGAGGTAGTTTTTGATGAAGCTGAAGTCCAATCAAATTGAAACTTAATACTCATGTTCCCCATGATATGATCTTTCTAATTTTAATGCCAAATTATAGTTTTGACCCCAATTTCATGGTCCACTGAACATAGAAAATGATAGTGCAAAGTTCAGGTTAAAGTTTTTGGTCAAGGTAGTTTTTGATAAAGTTAAAGTTACATCAAATTGAAACTTAGTACACATGTTCCCTATGATATGATCTTTCTAATTTTAATTCCAAATTAAAGTTTTGACCCCAATTTTACGGTCCACTGAACATAGAAAATGATAGTGGGAGTGGGGCATCCGTGTACTATGGACACATTCTTGTTTCCGTAGGTGTTGGCTATGTTTAAATGGAATGAACCAAACTACTTCTAATTAGCATTAAAATTTACTAGTTCACTAAAACAGGGCGCTCTGTGATGGCTCCATTAATTTATTTTTAACATTTTAGTAAAGAAGAAATTTTGGTGAATCGAAAAAATTGTCTTACTCCTGCAGCAACCATATTTTTGGAACAATGAGGTAAACGAATAACATTGCTTAAACTGTGTTGTATTGATTTTAATGCTTAGGAATTTGTCCATTTTAAAATGTGATTTCTTTAATTTCAGCCCTGTTTAGTAAGATCGTTTAAAGCAGAGGTGTTCAACTGTCCAATGTGCCGAGCAGATCTGGGAAAAAACAGTAATCCAGCTATGAACAAAACATTATCACAAATATTGCTCAAATTTTATCCAGGATATGACAATGGCAGGTCATGAAAAGAAAAATATATTTGTCAGATTTTAAAATGTAATTTCAGTCTCAGGAAATCTACTGTAAGCTGCAACAATAAATATTTTTGGGAAGAAATAGTGCTTAGAAAATCTCAAATGTGTAATGGGTGTGTCCCCTGGGAAAAAAATCTGTAACATTTCATACATATCGTATAAAACCCTGCATGCTACAAATAACAATTGAATATATCCACCCAAAGTATATTGATGGAGAATTGGATCAATTCAATCATGATCTGAAAAGGGTAATATGTCAAAGTTAATAGACGGAGAGAAATCAGTTCATACGTCTGTGTATTGAAACAAATAGAATGAAATTTACAATGTAATTTGTTAACAAAATTCAGTGAAACTTATTTTTTGTGTAATGACTGAATCAGTTAGCATGGTTACAAATTTATGTCTGACTGTGGTGCACTCTTTTAAAGAAAAAACAGGTTGATAAACTTTCAGAACATGTGATGTAGGGTTATTAAAGTTTGGTCTGTAAGATGTGTACATCATTCCAATCAATCTTTCCAAATGATATTTTTCAAAGTAACAAAAATCTTATGATTTTTTATTGCATAACCACACATCATTTTCTGAAAAGATTTAGAGCACTTTATCAGACGGACGATTTAGTTTTGTTTTGGTTGGTAAACAATGAAATTGTCTATTTTTCTGAACATCTAAACATGTCTAAAATGAAAAACCAGTAAGCATTTACATGTATGTATTTTCAGAATGTTTCTTACATAATATTGTGTTTTGTTCCAAAACTCAGTATCATTAGTTCAAATTGAAAACATAATGTAACTCCATCCCTGTCTAATGATGTAATATGGATAACAGAATATTTATGTAAAACTTACCTCTCTGAATGATTTTGTTCACAATATGAAATGTAATAACTGGGTGTGATTTAAATGATTGTTAAATTTTTATTGTCATTTTTTAACACAAACTGATTTAAACATATTAAATTTTTAGATATATATGATATATAATTTTAATTAAGATGTAAATATTGATAAAATTTATTACCATGTATTGAATAAAAATGATATTGCAATAGTTGTTGTTAATTTAGGTCTGAAACCAAATGTCTTTTTAGCTCACCTGACCCATAGGCTCAAATGAGCTACTATAATCACATCACCTTTGTCGTACTTTATGAAATTTTCTGAAACTTATCTGAAACTTGCGGGCACATTAGAACCAAAATTGGCCACAATAGATATCTAGATTAAAATTGTGTTCAATTATCCAACCTGCCTTTATGACATGGCTAAAAGTTTAACAAAGGGGTGAGATGCTGTTATGGTCTATTATCTTGAAAGTCTAGGGATAGAGAAAAGCTGACAGGGGCAGAAATGTTCATCTTACAGAGCTCCAGATAAGAATTTACAAATTGGGGTTTTTACCCCTCCATTTTTTAGGTAAAAGATCGATGAAATGCAATCAAAACCTTATGGAACTGACTTGATATCTTAATGTTCCAAGGCTTACCACTACCTTTTTGATACACAAAATATAGTGCATTGATCATACCTTTCTATACATCCTATCTATGAACATTTCCAAAAATTTATCAATGTAATATAAGCTCAGATATTCAATGCACAAAATGATGTACCACTTGTCAAGAAAATTACATAACTTTTGCAAGGTGCAGGAATCTAATAGCTGTTCTAAAAATAGAATGATGTCATTTTTAAAATCATCTGGAAAATTTGGAGTTATCTTCCTTTGGCTAGAATTGCTGTTAAATCAACTACAACTAATGCAATAGTCAGTTTACTTCCCACTGATAAATTGATGCAATCTTTACCTTTCAGTGCTTTCAAGCACTTTGATTATTTAATTGAGTGAAAGTTTTTCAATTGCATTATTAGGGCCCCGCCGACTAAGGCGGGTCGCCCTATAGTGATCAGTCTGTCCGTCCGTCCGTCCGTCCGTCCGTAACACTTTAACTTTGTGTCCGCTCTATATCTTAAAAACCGTTATGATTTCAAAGTTTATACTTGACATCCATTTTAACCAACACCAGAGGGTGTGTCATGATGTATGTAAAACTTCCTAGGTCAAAGGTCAAGGTCAAAAACTTTGGTTTCAGTTGACAATCCTGTGTCCTGTGGTGAAGATCGTGTCCGCTCTATATCTTGAGAACCGTAATGATTTCAAAGTTTAAACTTGACATCCATTTTAACCAACACCAGAGGGTGTGTCATGATGTATGTAAAACTTCCTAGGTCAAAGGTCAAGGTCAAAAACTTTAATTTCAGTTGACAACCATGTGTCCTGTGGTGAAGATCTTGTCCGCTCTATATCTTGAGAACCGTTATGATTTCAAAGTTTATACTTGACATGTATATGAACCAACACCAGAGGGTGTGTCATAATTTATGAACGACTGCCTAGGGCAAAGTTCAAGGTCAAAAACTTTGGTTTCAGTTGACAACCCCATGTCCTATGGTAAAGATTGTGTCCGCTCTATATCTTGAGAACCGTTATCATTTCAAAGTTTATACTTGACATGTATATAAACCAACACCAAAGGGTGTGTCATAATTTATGTGCAACTTCCTAGGTCAAAGGTCAAGGTCAAAAACTTTGGTTTCAGTTGACAACCCCATGTCCTATGGTAAAGATCGTGTCCGCTCTATATCTTGAGAACCGTTATCATTTCAAAGTTTATACTTGACATGTTTATAAACCAACACCAAAGAGTGTGTCATAATTTATTTACAACTTCCTATGTCAAAGGTCAAGGTCAAAAACTTTGATTTCAGTTGACAAACCCATGTCCTATGGTAAAGATACAATTTTTTAATGCACATTATTCACAGCGGGGCCCACAGAGATGGCTCCCATCTCAATGATATCTAGTTAATTCCAGTTCCAGCTCAAGCAAATATCAAATTGTTTTTTTTCACCACCAAGCTCCTTAATGTAATGTTTGTTTATTAAAACTATATTGAATGTGTGTGTTCAGACATCAACTAAAATGAAATATATATTCTTCAACTATAACAATGTTTTTGTATAATTTTATTTACATAAATCTTGATTTACTTGTCCCTTATTAGAACTTTTGGTTTCCGATGTAGACTTCATATAAGAAATTTGGTCTTTCATGTTCCAACTGATTAAGTACCGACGAGTTATCTTTTTAAGGGATGCAAACACACCTAGACCCTGTGCGTTCAAGCGATGCTTCCTCGCAACACTAGCTGAGTCTTGTTATCATCATAATCCTCTCAAAAAGAAACTCAAACATGCTTCTATTCAATATTTTTACCTGAAATTTACTTTCGTTTTAATTTATTGCTAAGTGTTATGTTAAATTCTGGGACGTATGTAAAGAATAATGATGATATGGCTAACGCTAATTCGACAGAGAATATCCCAATTTTTTCATCACCACGTGTACCTTATGCAATCGAAAGTTTCAATCAATTGAACGCTTTATTTTAAGAACAAAATGCCATTTTCGATTTTCAATATTACAAAAATAGATTTATGTGATGACATTATAGATAAGGGAAAATAACGCACACGATAGCAACTAAAAGTGTTAAAAATTCATGGTTTTGACAAATTATTGGGTTTTCCTTTGCATGAATTGGGTTTCAGCAATGGGCACTTGAATTAGTTTTCAATTATTTTTATTGCATGATTACGCAAATACGCAGCTTATCTGGAGCTCTGATTTTATCTACTTGTAGTAGTGATAAACAGAGTCAAAAAGCGAGTCATAGGTATGCTGTTACCGGCTTTGTCAACAATTTATTAGTTTGTGATTATGTCTAGTTTATGGTGAACCACAAGTGGTAGGTCAATAATATTTTGTATTCAGTTGTATAAACATTGGCACATCTCATTCCATGGAGATTTTTTGGCCCTGCTCCCTCAGTCATGGTATATTGACTTTGAATCTTGCTTAGTTTACATGTACAACATGCATAAGTTTGTGATTAGGTCAGTTTATTGGGAACCATTAGTGGTAGGTCAATTTGTATCGTTCATTGCTAAATGTTAAGGATTTGTTTATTGGTCTGTTTTTCTAATACTATGCAATACTGTTGTCCAACAACTAATTAGCCTTGATAAAAATTAGAAAGTATTGAAGAAGGGGTTGTTTTGATAGCAATTAATCATCATGTCACTTTTATGACCGGAAATGTGTGGCAGTTAAAGGCAAAATATTGGGTCAAAAAGATCGTGAATTATGTAAAAATGACCGAAAAAGCCTTGATCTAAAAAGTAAAAGACCGTTTCATGCTTTTCCCAGCCAGACTTTTACCGGACATTATACAATTGTCCGGAATATATGACCGTTTTGGAAGCCTTGCTGCAATAGGTCAACTATATTTGGTGTTTGGAATTATTGTAAGGTGTACAGGTCTGTTTGGCAGGGCTCATCTGACCTTGACCTCATATTTATAGTTTAATTGATTAATGTAAAGTTTTCTTGGTTAAGTTTGTTTATTAGATGCTAATAGCAGTATGTCCACTTCATTTGGTGCATGGAATGAACAAAGGTGTACATGTTTCATCTAACATTGACCTCATTTTCATGGTTCATTGGACAATAAAAACTTCATGGTTAAGTGACTTTGGTCTGAGTTTTTTATGTACAAAAAGTAATAGGTCAACTATATTTTGTGTATGTAAATGTCTGTCTGGCTTGGTTTATGTGATACTTTTAAATAATTTTTCTTCATGTCTTATCATAAAATCAAATCAATCAAGGTCAGTAAAGCAGTGCAAATGAATATTAAAATGTTAGACCTTTTAGATAAATTTAATAAAAATCTGGCAAGTAGTGTACAAGTGAGATGGATAGTTAGACTACCGGTAGTTTCCCTGTAGACAATGAAATAGTTTTCTTGTCAAGTATGGGGATACCAACTCGCATTATGTAAATTGAATATCTGAGTGTACCTTTTTATAAACAATGCTGACTGATTGTTTAACTCACTGCACTGTTTATATACTTGCAACACTAGGCAGAGAAGATGGCTAAAATATAGCTAACTTGCCTGTGGATAGTACTTCAAGAAATCTTTATTCCAAAATTCCACCATGAGCAGAACCTTCAACTCTACAGAGCACCCGACTTCACCCACCATTTTTTGAGGATTGGACAGTTTTCACTTGACCTTGACATGGATCAGTGAACAAGGTTATGTTTTGGTGGTTAAGTCCATACCTCAGATACTATAAGCAATAGGTCTAGTATATTTGGTGTATGGAAGGATTGTAAGGTGTTCAACTGGCAGGTGTCATCTGACCTTGACCTCATATATTTCTTGTTTGGTTTAAAATTATATGACCATGACCTCATTTTCTTGGATAATGTTTATGTGAAAGTTGAAGTAAAGCTTTGTATTTGGGACTTTCAACACAATATCAATGGTTAGTAAAGAAGGCTAGACATTCCAGCGTGTGCACTGTTGTTAGTGTTGTTTTAATTTTGTAAACCTTGTATTTATATTTCACTTATTTTGTACTTTATCGGGAATGGGTATTCCAGTACAGCTTTGTTTTTTTTATGTTACAAACTGTCAACTACAAAATCTTTTTGTTGGTGTTTTTTCAGATTTATTTGCATGGTTATTTTTATTGTCAGTTGTGTTGTATGTTTGTGAAGAGTGTTTACAGAGTTTTGGTTGCTAGATCCTAATTATTCCCACATTAATCATAATGTCTGTTTGGGTTGCTCCCCTCATTTGGTTGATATAAGGAAACTATAAACTACTGTCATACAAGTGGAACGTTTAGCTAGCTATTAAACCAGGTTTAATCCACAATATTCTTCAAGTCAAGAATAACTGAATATTAAAGTTGCTTATTATTTGTTGCATGAGTTATATAGTCGATGTTTGATTTTGTCTAATTTAACCTGTATTTTTTTTTCTTTGTGCCATGGTGTTGTTTGTATGTCTTTCATTGGACTTGTAGTACTATATTTGCACCCTTAATATCTCCTCCACATTTTTTTTTTTTACAAAATGAAGTGCATTTTACTGCCTATTCATTTTTTAGTGTAAAACTGCACATATAAGTAACCTTTTACCAGCATATTTACAAGTGTACTGTTTAGTAACCTTGGTGATTGTTCAACTCCCTCTGACTCCAATTCATACTAACTCTAAACGTAACCTTGGTGAATATTTAACCTCCTCTGATTCTACTGTTACTTTAGGTACTAAGGTGTAAATTAAACTAATCCAATGCTGATGGCAGATACAAACAAGTTTTTGCTTCATAAATATATTTTCATGAACAATATAATAAAAACAAACATTAAATAAAAAAAGCTCAAGCACTCTGCTAAACATACAAAATTAATTATGCTTATTAAAAAAATTCAAACAATATACAGCTTTTAAGTCTTCTCTTCACCATATAAATTAAATAGTACAACATAAATGTAAACAACAGAAATCATCACTTGAATTATTTAAATATTACAAAACATAATAAAAAGCACTAAAACCCATAATAAAATACATAAAATTATTCATATATTTGTGATAATTACATCTACTGAACATATGTTTAAAGAGATAAGACCATTAAAATAAAAAATGATTTTATCTTGTTTGTGAATTTGTAAAAAGGAAATGTTTTACATTAGAAAGCATTCCAGTAGTTTTTGAAGAGTACTCTTCAAAAAAATCTTTTTCAAGGCATCAATGAGTATAAATAAAAATAAAGCAATGCTATTTATAGATATGCATGTACAAATGAAAAAAAATACCCTGCCTAACCTAACTACATGTAATTAGTGGGGTTATTTCTCATGCAGTTAACTGGAAAAGTTTAACTGTTGTCCTTTGTCTTGGAAACCAATCTTCTGCACAATAGGAATTGTCTCTGAAAAGACATACTGAAATATGACACAATGCTAGTTGTTTTTATGAGAGACAAGTACATGTACCTGTGTTCTGCACCTTTAATTTTTCATTAACTTGCATATTTTATGAAAACTGTCTGTTGTGTACAGATTGGTGAATATTTCTAATTTCTGAGTTTTTAACAAATTAAAAGTTGCAGAAACACTATTTGTTCTCATAAACCAAATATTCTGTGCAGAGGCTAAAGAGGTTTATGTTTCATTCTTCATCGTAAAATACATTTTGTAACTTGTAACATATTTAAAGTCATTGTTTTATAGTTGAAGCAGTGAGGCTGGTATGATAAAAGAGCAATGGTTTTAAGATTGCAACATTTGATACATATGTATGTGAATTAATTTTAAAACACTTAAAACAAGCTTAAAGTCAGATAATGTAATTAAAACTATATCATATTCTTAACAGTTATTACAAAAGCAAACAAAAACTACAATAAATAAATAAAAACTCTAACAACTATTGTTTTCTTGTAAAATGTTGTCATAGTCCATGCAAAAATATAAAACATTAAAAACCATTATGACTAGAATAACAGCTGTCATTAGACTGTTAGACATCTGACTTATAGTAAAGAACATGTTACATCTGAAAAGGTTTAAAATCTATAGAGTATTTCAATATCAAAACATTCTCAGTCGGAGTGTGCTACTTTAACTGAACCAAAGTTTTAACAAATAATTATAATTAAATATTTATAGAGAATACCAATTGCTTTACAGTTGCATTTGACAAATGAGTATTAGAAATTTATACAAAAAATGTAGTATACATGTACATGTACATGTATATTGATACTTATTCAATTCACTTTCTAATTAACTTTGACCTGATGTATTTCTATATTTTGTACATAAAGGTTGTGCATATATAATTATGTAATAAATTTTAGTATGCTGTACACTTCAGCTGATAATATTTTTTCTAATAATTTTTAATGTTAGGGACGACATCAAAAGATCGATGTAGGATAAAAAACTAAAATCAAATAGTTTGGGGGTGGGGGGGTCAACATTGCTGCAAGTTTGGTTAATCTAAAATCGATTTTACATATATCCATATAGGTAAATCAATTTTTTCCAAATTAAGTTAAGAAGGGGGGTAGGGGGGTCAGCGAAAAAACTATGTGAATTAAGTTTTTTTATCCTACATTGAACTTTTGATGTCGTCCCTTAGTTCTACTTCAATTTAATTTTTGTCTTGCACTTCTTGCAATTTATATACATTTTGTAAGTTACCTTTTTGTTAACATGGTTGATGCACATTTTATCGTTTAAGAAGAAATGAGTCCTTAATTTTACCAGTTTTACATGTACATGTTGCAATAGAACCAACATGCTACATTGTAACACCATAAATGAAAAAAATAAAACGGAAAATTGTGTGTATAAAACTTATGAAATGTGGTATGGTTGCTAATAAGACAACTATGCATTTGCATACATTGTACATATTTGTACATTTGAACTTTGAAATATAAAGACATTAATGTATTGTTATAATGTACATATATTTAATACATGTGTTATTTAATTTATTCTAAATTACTTGTTAATTTGATAAATGTTATGTACAATGAGTCTACAAAATGTACATTTGTAGTTTCCATAGCAAGGCATCTATTTGATGCATTATCTATTTTAACCTGAATTTTCTTGGATCTTTTGTCATGCTTAAGAAAAAATATCTACTTGTACATGTATATTAAGCATGATATAGATATGATATATATGTAGATCATGTAGATAACCACAATCATATTAAAAATTTATTTCAAACCAAAAAAAATATTTATTTTTAAATGTATGTATACATACATTGAGCTAATTTAAGCAATGTTTTTAAAGTATTTCATACTAAATTTTGTTAGACATTGTTAGATATACTGTTCCCAGTTTTAAGTAATTTTGGAATAATATATTTATGCAATATCGCACATTCTCTCGAGCGTTCACTATACAGTGACGGATCCAGAGGGGGGGTTCCGGGGGTTGGAACCCTCCCTTTTTTTTCGCCGATCAATGCATTTGAATGGGGACATATAGTTGGAACCCCCCTTTATCCTGGGTTGGGACCCCCCCTTTTTAAAATGGCTGGATCCGCCCCTGCTATACTATTGTCATTTACTAGGATCTACAAACATGACTGTCTAATATAAGTGACCATCGGTGAATGATAGTCTTTTTTAAAACATTAACACAGTTACAATACTTAATGTCAAAACAAAGGTTATAACAATATGAAATCTAAAACTTTCAGGATTACATGATCAGTTTAATGTGCATATTTTTTAGTCCATTCTTCTGCATGTTTCCTGTACTTTTCTTTGTTTGTCTTGTACACATTTGCAATTTCTGGCACCAATGGATCATCAGGATTTGGATCTGTGAGTAATGAACAAATTGATAATAGAACTTTAGAAATAGTTAGTGCTGGTGACCACTGTGATCTAAGTATATCCAAACAAATGCTGCCATTACTGTTTATATTAGGATGGTAAATTTTTGTTGTAAAGCTCAACTTAGGTGGCTTAAACGGATAGTCAGTTGGAAAGTGAATTGTCAGAAAGAATATTCCATCTTGATAAGGACTGTCCGGAGGCCCCATTATTGTAGCTTGCCAATGAAACAAATCATCTCCTACTGGACCTGCTGAACATTGTGCAGGAGGGTCCTTTCTTAGATCCTGAAGTTCTTTATTTATTCTTTTCAATGCCATTCCTGAATGTACACTTTTTGTCAATTCAATTCAGTTATAAAAGATCTAATGTTTAAGCAGTGTTTCTATGCCACGTTGTTTGAATAAACAGCAGAAATGTTGACTAAGTAAAGGATTGCTGAAATCGAAAATGAAATTAATCACGAGCGGATGTGACGTCTGTTACTCGGCACTCCTCTAATGTTTATATTTTTCGATAATATTTGACGTTTTCGTTGACACCGATATGTCATCAAGATGACAAAGTTATCAAAGTTCACAAACTGACTTTTACTTCGTTTTAAAATGGATAGAAATCGTCACATGTCCGTGAACAGCCCAGACGACGAAATACGAACTTTACTTTCATCATCAAATTCTGAGAATTTGCAGCACAAAGAAGAAGGACCCTCTGCCTCAAGTCAGACAAGGCAAATATGTTCCTCACAAATTATTTGTTTACACCCCTACTCAAGATTTTCCTTTGTCAGCTTTCTTAAAAGAACACCAAATTTTTATTAGCCATTTTGAAAATTGATGAAAATAGTAAACAATAAACATAGGTAGGGGCGGTTCCAGCCATTTTAAAGGGGGAAAGGGGGTTCCAATCCAGGATAAAGCATTAAAGGGATAAAGGGGTTCCAACTTCATGTCCCCTTTCAAATGCATTGATCCTCAAAAAAAGGGGGGTTCAAACCTTGGAACTCAATTCAATATTTACATCTACATCATACGACGATCCATCAGCACATTGATGACTATACGTCGGCAATATTATGGTCAGATCATATGTTTTTTAAGTCATATAAAATTGAGAATGGAAATGGGGAATGTGTCAAAGAGACAACAACCCTACCATAGAACAGACAACAGCAGAAGGTCACCAACAGGTCTTTAATGTAGTAAGAAATTCCTGCACCTTGAGGCGTCCTTCTGCTAGCCCCTCAACAAATACATATACTAGTTCAGTGATAATGAACGCCATACTAAACTCCAAATTGTACACAAGAAACTAAAATTAAAAATGATACAAGACTAACAAAGACTACATGTAGATTTGTATTATGCATGCTTTTTCAATGGAAATTGTGATGCCATAATGCGTTCTAATAGCACTAAAAGCCATGAGAAGAGGATATATAAAAAAGAAGATGTGGTATGATTGCCAATGTCGTCAGTGAGACAACTCTTCACAAGAGACCAAATGAAACAGAAATTAACAGCTATAGGTTAGCTCAAGGCCTTCAACAATGAACAAAACCCATATTGCATAGTCAGCTATAAAAGGCCCTGAAATTACAAATTTAAAAGAGAAAACTAACAACCTAATTGATAAAGGGCTTAATGCATCAGATGGATACAAATAGAATTACATGAAACAAAAACACAGAGTGGATGTGGCCAGGTACTTTACATTCCAACAACAAAAAGACACTAATAAATTTGAGAATGGAAATGGGGAATGTGCCAAAGAGACAACAACCCGACCATAGAGCAGACAACAGCAGAAGGTCACCAACAGGTCTTCAATGCAACGAGAAATTCTCGCTCCCAGAGGCGTCCTTCAGCTGGCCCCTAAACAAATATATACTGGTTCAGTGATAATGAACCCCGTACTAAACTCCAAATTGTACACAAGAAACTAAAAGTTAAAATGATACAAGACTAACAAAGGCCAGAGGCTCCTGATTTGGGACAGGCGCAAAAGTGCGGCGGGGTTAAACATGTTTGTGAGATCTCAACCCTCCCCCTATACCTCTAGCCAATGCAGAAAAGTAAACGCATAACAATACGCACATTAAAATTCAGTTCAAGAGAAGTCCAAGTCTGATGTCAGATACATTGTATGAGATTACTTGCACTTTACCAACAGCTAGTTCAAAGCACAAAACAACTAATAAAAAAATGTTTATCAAGGACTAAATTATCAATGAGTTCACATCCAACATCCAATGGATTTAAGGTAAAGATTTCTGTTTCTAACTTTATTTTGCCATAACCAAATGTTATGAAACTTATACACAATGCTTATTACCTCAACATACAGATCAAATTTAAATTTGGGTAGCGTCACATTTACCTTTCTTAGCTTTAAGGGGGAAAATGAGTTGAAAGATGAAAATAATTTTTAACGCGTGATTGACAATGCCTGAAAGCATTGTTCGGCATGGCTATGGGGATGCCTCAACGCATTGTTCAGCCTGGCTACGGGGATGCCTAAAGGCATTGTTAATCTTGAAAGGGTTTTAATTAAGACCCTTTATAAACATAGAAATTGCTGCATTTTGCATTTCAGTTCTCTAACTTAAATTATCCTAAACCCAAGTTACTAGACTTATACACATGTACTTATTACCACAAAACTCATATCAAGTACAAATTTGGGTAGTGTCACTTTTATCATTTTTCTTATGTCCCTTTATAACTTCATATGATACACAAGCTGGGGGCACCATCTGTGTCCCATGAAGACATTCCCCAAAAAATAAATAACAAATCAGTGCACCTTTTTAAATTGAAAATAAAAAGAATTTGCATCGATATTGAGAACTGATTCCATATTTGTGCAATAGAATTAACTTTTGTAATAAAAATATGAAAATGAAATGCCTCCGCCACACTACAACCATTCATCTTTTTATTAAATAAAAAGAGTATAATAATTAATACCGGTTAGTAACAACATATGTTGAACATAGAAATACTCCAAAAGCAACCATGTACAAGTGAATTTGGTGGACAAAGAATTTAATCTTAAATATCTTAATCTGTTGGTCAAAGGTTGTATTCTGTGTAATTTTATTGATAATATTTCTTAGTTGAATCTTTATTTGAAAATTTCTTTTGTTTCAAAAACTCTCAAATTAAAACTTGAAATTGTTATGAAAATTTAGTGACCTCTTTCTTTCACATATGCTTAACACATTTTATTAACTGGAAAAAAGGATTATCTTTTTAAACTTATAATAAATATAATGGTGCATATTAAGTTTTTTGTGTCTCACAAACCTTTTTAATAGAAGAGTAAAGGAATATGATTTTAAATTATTCTCATATGATAATTCCTCCAATTTTTCTATGAGTAAGTTCAATCTATTTGATTGTTGGAAGTACCTCAGACGACCTACACATCATTTTTAGAATTTTAAAATTGAAAATATCTCTGTGATAATTATGTTTTAACGGAAGCAAGTTCATACAGTTTAAGATCTTAGTTCTTGTGCCATTTAGAATTTGTTGGACTGAGAATGTTTGATTGGTCCATTAGTATCTTCTCCCTCTCTTAATAGTCATCGTGTTCAATCCTCAGTTGACACTTCAGGCAAAACTTTTGATGATTTTCTTGAAATGTTTTACAAGAGATTCTTTCAAGAAAAATTCTTGAAATGAGATCAGAAAAATGTCCATCTAAAGAACATTAAAATTATTAAAGAATAGTTATAAAACAAGAAGCGCAGTTGAAATTTCAATGAAGCAAAAACATCACTTGGTGTCCGTCATCTGTCGTCGTCGTCCTTAACTTTTACAAAAATCTTCTCCTTTGAAACTACCATACCAAATTTAACTAAACTTGGCCATAATCATCATTAGGGTATCTAGTTTAAAAAATGTGTCCGGTGACCTGGCCAACCAACCAAAATGGCTGCCATGGCTAAAAGTAGAACAGAGGGGTAAAATGTAGATTTTGGCTTATATAACTCTGAAACCAAAGCATTTAGAGCAAATCTGACAGTGAGTTAAATTGTTTATCAAGTCAATATCTATCTGCCCTGAAATTTTCAGATGAATTGAACAACTGGTTGTTGGGTTGCTGCCCCACAATTGGTAATTTTTAAAGAAATTTTGCCCTTTTTTGGTTATTACCTTAGCTTGAATACTATTATAGATAGAGATAAACTGTAAATAGCAATGATGTTCAGCAAAGTAAGATCTACAAATAAGTCAACATGACCAAAATGGTCATTTGACCCCTTAAGGAGTTATTGCTCTTTATAGTCAATTTTTAACAATTTTCATTAATTTGGTAAATTTTTGTTAATTTTTAGAAAATATTTTCCTCTGTAACTAAAGGGCCAAGTTTATTATAGATAGAGAAAATTGTAAGTAGCAAGAATGTTCTGTAAAGTAAGATCTACAAACGCATCACCTTAATAATATGCACATAGACCAAGGTGAGCGACACAGGCTCTTTTTAGAGCCTCTAGTTTTTTTGTATCCAAAGTTCTTTTCAGGTTTACCTTCATCAGGAATGTCTCAAACCTGAAACCTGAAGTCAGGAATTGTTAATATGCTTTTGGTTTGTTTTTGTGAAGGCCTAAAACTATAGTTGTAAAATTCTATTTTATTTGTTCTCTGTTGGAGAGTTGTCTTATTGGAAATCATACTACATCATCTTTTTTTTATAAATTTAAATACCTTAAAAAGTGAGGGCTACATCACCTAAAGGGACATAAAAGTATAAGCAGTTTCGTCTACAGTATACTTGTCTATTACAGGTGAAATTTTCTATTACATAACATGATTCATTTAATACATCTTCAAATTTTATTAAAATGCAGCTGATTGACATTGTTTTTTACTTATGTTCATCATGCTCTTAAATATTTTTCTCAGATTGAAATTTATTGCAAAAAAAAAAAGAACTTTGTGGTTGCATGGTTTTCATTAATGAGCTCATAGATATTCTAGGATTCAATTTAAGATTGCTGACTTTTTAGTGAACATTTTTCACTGTTTATCTGTAACTTAAATATTTGATTAATTTTGTTTATATTTCAGATCAAAACCAATACCCAAAAAGAGTGCTGAAAAAGAAGCATCACAACAAAGAACAAGGTATATTTCTGAAATACATAAAGATTTTTGCATGCATTCCCTGCTAAGCTTTATCCTTCACTACTTTCAGGTCTGTAGTAACACACAAATAAGAGGCTTTTAAAATGAATGGTCAAGATCATGTGTTATCTCCCCTTGGTATCAGTCTCTGATAACCCATTAGTTAGTATCAATACACAATATATAGATCATGTCAGTGTATTATATGTCATCAGATTAGTATTTTTGACATAATGCAAATAATTTTCAAAGATAAAATTATAAACAAAATTTTGAACTTGCATGATAATCAATTTTCTATATATATATTAGATAGTGAGAAATTGTAAAAAAAATGTTATCATAATCTAATTAATGTTGCAAGGACAATATGTTACTAAATATAAAAAGCTGATTAACAACAAAAATGGTGGATTATTTCATAGAGAGAAAATGAAACTGATATGTTATACAATGTGAAACATTACAAATATTTTTAACAAAGCAGAAATATGAGTGACAGGAGTGGTGAAGTTTGTTGGTAACTACTTGTAATACTGTTTAATATCACACATAGATAATGAAGTTTGTCGGTAACTACTTGTAACACTGTTTGATATCACACATAGATAATGAAGTCTGTCGGTAACTACTTGTAATACTGTTTGATATCACACATAGATAATGAAGTTAGTCGGTAACTACTTGTAATACTGTTTGATATCACACATAGATAATGAAGTTTGTCGGTTACTACTTGTAATACTGTTTGATATCACACATAGATAATGAAGTTTGTCGGTTACTACTTGTAATACTGTTTGATATCACACATAGATAATGAAGTCTGTCGGTAACTACTTGTAATACTGTTTGATATCACACATAGATAATGAAGTTAGTCGGTAACTACTTGTAATACTGTTTGATATCACACATAGATAATGAAGTTTGTCGGTTACTACTTGTAATACTGTTTGATATCACACATAGATAATGAAGTCTGTCGGTAACTACTTGTAATACTGTTTGATATCACACATAGATAATGAAGTTAGTCGGTAACTACTTGTAATACTGTTTGATATCACACAAAGATAATGAAGTCTGTCGGTAACTACTTGTAATACTGTTTGATATCACACATAGATAATGAAGTCTGTCGGTAACTACTTGTAATACTGTTTGATATCACACATAGATAATGAAGTTAGTCGGTAACTACTTGTAACACTGTTTGATATCACACATAGATAATGAAGTCTGTCGGTAACTACTTGTAATACTGTTTGATATCACACATAGATAATGAAGTTAGTCGGTTACTACTTGTAATACTGTTTGATATCACACATAGATAATGAAGTTAGTCGGTTACTACTTGTAATACTGTTTGATATCACACATAGATAATGAAGTTAGTCGGTTACTACTTGTAATACTGTTTGATATCACACATAGATAATGAAGTTAGTCGGTAACTACTTGTAACACTGTTTGATATCACACATAGATAATGAAGTTAGTCGGTAACTACTTGTAACACTGTTTGATATCACACATAGATAATGAAGTTAGTCGGTAACTACTTGTAATACTGTTTGATATCACACATAGATAATGAAGTTAGTCGGTAACTACTTGTAACACTGTTTGATATCACACATAGATAATGAAGTTAGTCGGTAACTACTTGTAACACTGTTTGATATCACACATAGATAATGAAGTTAGTCGGTAACTACTTGTAACACTGTTTGATATCACACATAGATAATGAAGTTAGTCGGTAACTACTTGTAATACTGTTTGATATCACACATAGATAATGAAGTTAGTCGGTAACTACTTGTAATACTGTTTGATATCACACATAGATAATGAAGTTTGTCGGTTACTACTTGTAACACTGTTTGATATCACACATAGATAATGAAGTCAGTCGGTAACTACTTGTAACACTGTTTGATATCACACAAAGATAATGAAGTTAGTCGGTAACTACTTGTAACACTGTTTGATATCACACATAGATAATGAAGTTTGTCGGTTACTACTTGTAATACTGTTTGATATCACACATAGATAATGAAGTTAGTCGGTAACAACTTGTAATACTGTTTGATATCACACATAGATAATGAAGTCTGTCGGTAACTACTTGTAATACTGTTTGATATCACACATAGATAATGAAGTTTGTCGGTTACTACTTGTAATACTGTTTGATATCACACATAGATAATGAAGTTAGTCGGTAACTACTTGTAATACTGTTTGATATCACACATAGATAATGAAGTTAGTCGGTAACTACTTGTAATACTGTTTGATATCACACATAGATAATGAAGTTAGTCGGTTACTACTTGTAATACTGTTTGATATCACACATAGATAATGAAGTTAGTTGGTAACTACTTGTAATACTGTTTGATATCACACATAGATAATGAAGTCTGTCGGTAACTACTTGTAATACTGTTTGATATCACACATAGATAATGAAGTTAGTCGGTAACTTGTAATACTGTTTGATATCACACATAGATAATGAAGTCTGTCGGTAACTACTTGTAATACTGTTTGATATCACACATAGATAATGAAGTTAGTCGGTAACTACTTGTAATACTGTTTGATATCACACAAAGATAATGAAGTCTGTCGGTAACTACTTGTAATACTGTTTGATATCACACATAGATAATGAAGTCTGTCGGTAACTACTTGTAATACTGTTTGATATCACACATAGATAATGAAGTTAGTCGGTAACTACTTGTAACACTGTTTGATATCACACATAGATAATGAAGTCTGTCGGTAACTACTTGTAATACTGTTTGATATCACACATAGATAATGAAGTTAGTCGGTTACTACTTGTAATACTGTTTGATATCACACATAGATAATGAAGTTAGTCGGTTACTACTTGTAATACTGTTTGATATCACACATAGATAATGAAGTTAGTCGGTTACTACTTGTAAT
Organism: Mytilus galloprovincialis; assembly: GCF_965363235.1. Lineage (NCBI taxonomy): Eukaryota > Metazoa > Mollusca > Bivalvia > Mytilida > Mytilidae > Mytilus > Mytilus galloprovincialis. The sequence goes on from NC_134838.1 coordinate 86,797,995, forward strand.
ACTGTTTGATATCACACATAGATAATGAAGTTAGTCGGTAACTACTTGTAACACTGTTTGATATCACACATAGATAATGAAGTTAGTCGGTAACTACTTGTAACACTGTTTGATATCACACATAGATAATGAAGTTAGTCGGTAACTACTTGTAACACTGTTTGATATCACACATAGATAATGAAGTCTGTCGGTAACTACTTGTAATACTGTTTGATATCACACATAGATAATGAAGTTAGTCGGTAACTACTTGTAATACTGTTTGATATCACACATAGATAATGAAGTTAGTCGGTTACTACTTGTAATACTGTTTGATATCACACATAGATAATGAAGTTTGTCGGTTACTACTTGTAATACTGTTTGATATCACACATAGATAATGAAGTCTGTCGGTAACTACTTGTAATACTGTTTGATATCACACATAGATAATGAAGTTAGTCGGTAACTACTTGTAATACTGTTTGATATCACACATAGATAATGAAGTTTGTCGGTTACTACTTGTAATACTGTTTGATATCACACATAGATAATGAAGTCTGTCGGTAACTACTTGTAATACTGTTTGATATCACACATAGATAATGAAGTTAGTCGGTAACTACTTGTAATACTGTTTGATATCACACAAAGATAATGAAGTCTGTCGGTAACTACTTGTAATACTGTTTGATATCACACATAGATAATGAAGTCTGTCGGTAACTACTTGTAATACTGTTTGATATCACACATAGATAATGAAGTTAGTCGGTAACTACTTGTAACACTGTTTGATATCACACATAGATAATGAAGTCTGTCGGTAACTACTTGTAATACTGTTTGATATCACACATAGATAATGAAGTTAGTCGGTTACTACTTGTAATACTGTTTGATATCACACATAGATAATGAAGTTAGTCGGTTACTACTTGTAATACTGTTTGATATCACACATAGATAATGAAGTTAGTCGGTTACTACTTGTAATACTGTTTGATATCACACATAGATAATGAAGTTAGTCGGTAACTACTTGTAACACTGTTTGATATCACACATAGATAATGAAGTTAGTCGGTAACTACTTGTAACACTGTTTGATATCACACATAGATAATGAAGTTAGTCGGTAACTACTTGTAATACTGTTTGATATCACACATAGATAATGAAGTTAGTCGGTAACTACTTGTAACACTGTTTGATATCACACATAGATAATGAAGTTAGTCGGTAACTACTTGTAACACTGTTTGATATCACACATAGATAATGAAGTTAGTCGGTAACTACTTGTAACACTGTTTGATATCACACATAGATAATGAAGTTAGTCGGTAACTACTTGTAATACTGTTTGATATCACACATAGATAATGAAGTTAGTCGGTAACTACTTGTAATACTGTTTGATATCACACATAGATAATGAAGTTTGTCGGTTACTACTTGTAACACTGTTTGATATCACACATAGATAATGAAGTCAGTCGGTAACTACTTGTAACACTGTTTGATATCACACAAAGATAATGAAGTTAGTCGGTAACTACTTGTAACACTGTTTGATATCACACATAGATAATGAAGTTTGTCGGTTACTACTTGTAATACTGTTTGATATCACACATAGATAATGAAGTTAGTCGGTAACTACTTGTAATACTGTTTGATATCACACATAGATAATGAAGTTTGTCGGTTACTACTTGTAATACTGTTTGATATCACACATAGATAATGAAGTTTGTCGGTTACTACTTGTAATACTGTTTGATATCACACATAGATAATGAAGTTAGTCGGTAACTACTTGTAATACTGTTTGATATCACACATAGATAATGAAGTTAGTCGGTTACTACTTGTAATACTGTTTGATATCACACATAGATAATGAAGTTAGTTGGTAACTACTTGTAATACTGTTTGATATCACACATAGATAATGAAGTCTGTCGGTAACTACTTGTAATACTGTTTGATATCACACATAGATAATGAAGTTAGTCGGTAACTTGTAATACTGTTTGATATCACACATAGATAATGAAGTCTGTCGGTAACTACTTGTAATACTGTTTGATATCACACATAGATAATGAAGTTAGTCGGTAACTACTTGTAATACTGTTTGATATCACACAAAGATAATGAAGTCTGTCGGTAACTACTTGTAATACTGTTTGATATCACACATAGATAATGAAGTCTGTCGGTAACTACTTGTAATACTGTTTGATATCACACATAGATAATGAAGTTAGTCGGTAACTACTTGTAACACTGTTTGATATCACACATAGATAATGAAGTCTGTCGGTAACTACTTGTAATACTGTTTGATATCACACATAGATAATGAAGTTAGTCGGTTACTACTTGTAATACTGTTTGATATCACACATAGATAATGAAGTTAGTCGGTTACTACTTGTAATACTGTTTGATATCACACATAGATAATGAAGTTAGTCGGTTACTACTTGTAATACTGTTTGATATCACACATAGATAATGAAGTTAGTCGGTAACTACTTGTAACACTGTTTGATATCACACATAGATAATGAAGTTAGTCGGTAACTACTTGTAACACTGTTTGATATCACACATAGATAATGAAGTTAGTCGGTAACTACTTGTAACACTGTTTGATATCACACATAGATAATGAAGTTAGTCGGTAACTACTTGTAATACTGTTTGATATCACACATAGATAATGAAGTTAGTCGGTAACTACTTGTAACACTGTTTGATATCACACATAGATAATGAAGTTAGTCGGTAACTACTTGTAACACTGTTTGATATCACACATAGATAATGAAGTTAGTCGGTAACTACTTGTAATACTGTTTGATATCACACATAGATAATGAAGTTAGTCGGTAACTACTTGTAATACTGTTTGATATCACACATAGATAATGAAGTTAGTCGGTAACTACTTGTAATACTGTTTGATATCACACAAAGATAATGAAGTTAGTCGGTAACTACTTGTAATACTGTTTGATATCACACATAGATAATGAAGTCTGTCGGTAACTACTTGTAATACTGTTTGATATCACACATAGATAATGAAGTTAGTCGGTAACTTGTAATACTGTTTGATATCACACATAGATAATGAAGTCTGTCGGTAACTACTTGTAATACTGTTTGATATCATACATAGATAATTTATCTGTTGATTTATTTACTTTTATAGAAGTGAGTTTTCACAAATTTTGCATTAAGTTTATTGAAATTTTCAATGCTGCGATAAAAGCACTAACAATTAAATTGTGGTAGGAATTATCTGTGTTTTGAATTAGAACAAAATGATAAATTGATTTAGATATTGATACCAGTATGTGTAAGCGTAGATATAAACAGTTTAGCATTTATATAATGTGAATTATAAATATGAAAAACTTATTTACTTCCAGACAACCAGTGAATTATGCATCTATCAATAATCCCAATTCAGGAAGCCATGAAGATGAAAGAGCGTCTGCTGTTATCAGTAGATATAAATACTATAACAGACTGGCACCTCATGGCAGTAGCAACTTTGTATGTATACATATATGTTTTTGTTATTCTTTATAGAGCTGTAAATATATGAAGCCTTTTAATATTTCTATTTAGTTGCCATAATTTATTATTGTATATATTTGGGAGTGTTTATTTTGAGGCAGCCCTTTATTTTCATATTGAATGTTAATTTTGTAAACAGATGATCTGACACCTGTCTATCAATCAGTTATTTAGCCAGCCCATGTTATTTCCAACATTTACAAAACAATTTCTAAATCTTTAAAATTATTTATAGTATATAGAAATGACATATTGTCACACACGGCAACATATAAAAAATCAAGGAGCAAGTGAGGTGAACTTATTTTAATAAGGTTGACTTTTAAGTGACTTTACAGATTCGATTTAGCATTGTTTGATTGTATAGGACATACTTCTAAGTTATCATATGCTTAATAACCTTCTGTTTATTTGTATTATTTTTTAGCTTATGCCAGACCATGTTGTTCCACAAGTATTTATCAATTATGTTTTCAAACCAATTCCTGGAGAGCAAAGTAGTATTGTTACAATGTAAGTTTTTAATATTCGATTACCTTGGTTTAATCATATTAGCCCTTTATGCCTCTGCCGAAGGCAGCAGGGGCATTAAGTGTTACCCTTATCTGTCCATCAATCTGTCCATCTGTCCAATTTTTGTTTCCGGAAATTTTAAGAAACTCATTCACAATTCTAAGAATCAAAACTTGCAGACAGAGTTCAAATTTGGTTAGTGAAACACTTAAGGAATAACAGTACTGTAGTTGAAGAGTTGCCACCGTCAATTACGCGTAGCGGAGACAGTAAAACGGAGATTTGCGACCGTCAAATCAAAATTGATGGTGGCAACTCTTCAACTACAGTACTGTTATTCCGATTCTAATGCATTTCAACAAGAAATAATACGATAAAACTTGGAAAAATATCTAAATTTGACAAATAAAAAAAAATCCGCGAAACTTTATGAATGATTTTGGCGCAAAGACGTCATGGGTAAACGTGACGTCAGACAAATGAAAACTTACAAACTGGAGGTTATTACGTTACCTGTACGCTTCAAATTCGGATAAAATAACTTTTAAAACAGCGAATTCGAGGTAGGTGTTGTTTTATTTTGGATTATATAGTAGTAATCGAACATTTGTTGATTCAATCATTTCAAAATGGTTGGCCCTCCTTAGTTACGCCTGGTCAACTGTGGATTTGACGGCAACTTTTAGCCAATGAAAAAAATTGTTACATACAAATTGCATTAGAATTACCATTCTATTCCCCTTTATTACCACGAAAAATTGCAAACTTATTTGTTTTCAACAATTTAACTTAAGTTTGTCTCATTCAAATTTTATGAAACTCATACACATTGCTGAGAAACACCCAGACAGAGTCTAAACTTGGGTGGTTAGTCAGTTACTGTTCTAGAGTTATGCCCCTTTAACAAAAAATTACAAAGCTTGAGCTGAGAGCATTTGTGTCCTCATACACATTCTTCCTTTTTTATTCATTATTTAGTTCTATGTATAATCAATTCAGAACATTTTTGGACATGTCTAAAGCTGAATTGTTAGTATGAATCATCTACAGGTTTGCAATGCTGTCATTAGTTACATTGTATCGATCATTATTAACTTAGAACACTTGAATACAAAAAATAATTTTCACTAAGACGGGTTAGTGTTTTTAAACCACAGTATTGTTGAATGATGGCATAAAGACACATTGTAACAAGACATTTTGTATAAAGGGACATTGTAGACAAGTCAAACATATTCTGCCTTCTTTTCTTTAATCTTTGCTGAATTATTATAGTTAGTGTTAGTTTAAACGTATTTATTTTCAGTGGATTGGAAAACAAGTTATTACAACTTATATTAATCCCTTTCCACTTTGTTGGTGCAAGTGCTGCTTTATAACGACATTAGTCTGCTCTTTTTCGAAATCTACAAGGGTGTCTTTTACATGCAAGAGATATTGCTCTCTCTTAACACGGGTCTGCCATTTAAGAAATAATTGATGCAAGCTATACTTTATTGTAGTTTTAACATGGGTAGGCATTATATTCGTGATTATTTTTGGCCAAGCGCTAGTGAACATCCTTTTTTTTGTTTGTAAAAAACAAACAGCTGGCACTGTGATTTTCAGAGGGAGGAGTTTTTGAACAGGCAACATGAATGGTTGTCGTATCTAGGTCAAATATTTCAATTTCGGAATGCAACACATTACAGTCATAATAAATGAATTAGTAACAACATGTGCATCATTTAAGAGTTTGGAAGTGTTTTAAGTTAATAAAATATATTAAATGCATGCCAATTTGATAAAATTCATTATTCTGCAGAAGTAAATATGTGCATGTGCAAAAAAAATTTATTGGATTTAGAGCATGAGTTTATTCATAAAGCGAAAGAAGCACGTCATATTAGAATTATCTATTTGTCATCATTTCTCAAAACCATATTTGCAAGATTAGTTGACAGTTACTGTTAGATTTTTTGGCCAGGGTGTTATATGCTTAGGAATCGGTTAGGGTTAGGATTAAAAAAAAGAAGATGTGGTATGATGTCTAATGAGACATCTCATCACCAGACATCAAATGGTGATGCCGTTAGCATATAATGAAAACAGGTTGTTAATTGAGTATATTTCTATATGAGTTGGGACCTCCAAAGGAAAATATGGCCACTTATTCTATATATAAGAATAAAAAAAGCTTAATAAAATAGTATTGATTATTAGATGAGTGATATGTTTTGACAGATTTTCTCTATGGAACACAATGATGGGAACCTCACTGCTAAGTATGCCTTGGGCTATAAGACAGGTAAGATATAAGAGGAATTGGATGAAGGCACTTAATTAAGCATGCTAAATCGGGAAATATCCAATTGCCCCAAAATTGAATATGTTTTTGCCACAAGTCATTTACTCAAATAATACAATCTTGCCACATTTTTTGCAACTATTTATTATTCACATTGAATGTTTCATGTTTAATTATTGCTTCTTTTATTTTAACTTTTATATTGTACCATCAAAATTGCAAATAGAGAACCATATTTCTGTGACAACAGTTAATGTTTTTAATAGTTTGAGTTTGCTTTAGTTAAACATTGGCAACCTTGAAATTAGCCCTCAGATGATATGGGAAGGTTTCTTTTTGTTTTAGAATGGCAGAAAAGGCAAAATAGGAATAAGTTCTTTGAATTTACCAAAAGAGTCTTTCTTAAATGTCTCATGTTTGTATTTAACAATTTACAAATGATATCTTATGGAAATTAGTGAAAAAATGCCTTTATTTATGTTACATACATTTTTGTGTTTATTGCATTATTTTCTCTAATATTTTGATATGCAATTACTAAAGCAATGTAATATTCATAAATTAAAAAATTAGTTCACACTTTTTTTCTGTTATGTAAGATAACTTCTTGATTTTCAGGCTGGGTTTGCCACAGGTATTCCATTGTTAGTATTCATGGCAGGGATTAACCTTTACACTAGTTACAGAATACTCAAAACTTCACAAGAATATTGTAAGTAAAACTATATAAAAAAAAAAAAAATCAGTTCTCAGTAAATTTTTTCACACTTTTTTTATCACATTGTTAGTCAATGATTGGAGAGTTCCTCTAAAGTCTAAGCTTTGTTTTGATATTGCTATACAATTAAGTTCTTTAACATACTTTTGAAGACTGTAGATCTGCTATCAAGATCAGCAATAAGATAAGGGTCCAAAAATGGATATTCATGACATGATTATGAGCTTCATATATATCCTCAATTAATACCTTTTTACTCAGTAAAGTGTTCTATCTGCAGAGTTGTAATAGAACAATTCAGAAATGGTGTTAAATTATTGCAATGTCACTGTTAAGAATTATCTGATTGGTCCAGACATATTTTTATACGACCGCAAAAATTGAAAATTTTTTGGTCGTATATTGGTATCACGTTGGCGTCGTCTTCAGAATACTTTTAGTTTTCGCACTCTTAACTTTAGTTAAAGTGAATAGAAATCTATGAAATTTTAACACTAGGTTTATGACCACAAAAGGAAGGTTGGGATTGATTTTGGGAGTTTTGGTCCCAACATTTTAGGAATTAGGGGCCAAAAAGGGCCCAAATAAGCATATTCTTGGTTTTCGCACTATAACTTTAGTTTAAGTAAATAGAAATCTATGAAATTTTGACACAGGTTTATGACCACAAAAGGAAGGTTGGGATTGATTTTGGGAGTTTTGGTTTCAACAGTTTAGGAATTAGGGGCCAAAAAAGGGCCCAAATAAGCATTATTCTTGGTTTTTGCACAATAACTTTAGTATAAGTATATAGAAATCAATGAAATTTGAACACAAGGTTTGTGACCACAAAAGGAAGGTTAGGATTGATTTTGGGAGTTGAGGTCCCAACAGTTTAGGAATTAGGGGCCAAAATGGGGCCCAAATAAGCATTATTCTTGGTTTTCGCACCATAACTTTAGTATAAGTAAATAGAAATCTATGAAATTTAAACACAAGGTTTATGACTATGAAAGGAAGGTTGGGTTTGATTTTGGGAGGTTTGGTCCCAACAGTTTAGGAATAAGGGGCCCAAAGGGTCCAAAATTGAACTTTGTTTGATTTCATCAAAAATTGAATAATTGGGGTTCTTTGATATGCCGAATCTAACTGTGTATGTAGATTCTTAATTTTTGGTCCCATTTTCAAATTGGTCTACATTAAGGTCCAAAGGGTCCAAAATTAAACTTAGTTTGATCTTTACAAAAATTGAATCCTTGGGGTTCTTTGATATGCTGAATCTAAAAATGTACTTAGATTTTTGATTATTGGCCCAGTTTTCAAGTTGGTCCAAATCGGGGTCAAAATTAAACTTTGTTTGATTTCATCAAAAATTGAATAATTGGGGTTCTTTGATATGCCAAATCTAACTGTATGGAAGTTCTTAATTTTTGGTCCCGTTTTCAAATTGGTCTACATTAAAGTCCAAAGGGTCCAAAATTAAACTAAGTTTGATTTTAACAAAAATTGAATTCTTGGGCTTTTTTGATAAGCTGAATCTAAACATGTACTTGAGATTTTTGATTATGGACCCAGTTTTCAAGTTGGTTCAAATCAGGATCCAAAATTATTATATTAAGTATTGTGCAATAGCAAGAAATTTTCAATTGCACAGTATTCAGCAATAGCAAGAAATCTTCAATTGCACAGTATTGTGCAATAGCAAGAAATTTTTAATTGCACAGTATTGCGCAATAGCAAGAAATCTTCAATTGCACAGTATTGTGCAATAGCAAATATTTTCAATTGCACAGTATTGCACAGTATTGCACAATAGCAAGAAATATCTATTTGCACAATATTGAAATTTTCAATTGGAGTTATCTTTCTTTGTCCAGAATAGTAGTTGAATCAACTTAAATCATTGTTTTATACAATATACAATGTATATTCACTTTTACTACCAACTAAAACAATCTTTACCATTCAGTGATAACAAATTTTTCTCATTTCAAATTTCATAAATAAAAAGAAAATTTCTTCAAACATTTTTTTGAAAGGATTAATATTCAACAGCATAGTGAATTGCTCAAAGGCAAAAAAAATATTTTAAGGTTCATTAGACCACATTCATTCTGTGTCAGAAACCTATGCTGTGTCAACTATTTAATCACAATTCAAATTTAGAGCTGAATCCAGCTTGAATGTTGTGTCCATACTTGCCCCAACCGTTCAGCGTTCAACCTCTGCGGTCGTATAAAGCTGCGCCTGGGGAGCATCTGGTTTAATGATGCCAATACTGTATACATTCATTTATTAGGACGGAAGACATCAGAATTTGAATACATTAATTTGTCCATTATTTAATATGAAGGAGATGAAATGATAAAAGATTACTGGATTTATGCATTACAAAAATGCTGCAGCAACCAAGCAAGAAAAAAACCAAACAAAAAACCAAACAAACAAATAATAATAAAATTGTGTAGTTTGGTAAATAGAAATAGTGCTTTAAGGTGCATTTTATGTAGTACATGTACTGAATTAAAAACATAATGAAAATGTTCTTTGGTAGACTTACAAAGCAAGAACAAAATATGTTCCTATAACTTCCTACTCTAGGAAGGGTAGCAAAGGTGTAGTTAGTCAGTCATTGGCTTAGATGCTTGATCTCAGCAAAAAATTAATTTAAGATGTTTTTTTATGTATATATATTTTTTTCAGTAAACAAAATTGGTAATACATGTACAAAATATAAACTAACACAAAACATGGCAGCACAGTTTTATCCTTTGCATTCCCACCACTCATCCCTGTTCCTTGTTAAATGCTTCTGAAATCAATTTCTGCAATAGGGGTGCATTTAAGGCATTGTTTGCCCCATATATATTTGCCTATAAGAAGTCATGAACTTTATGAATAAAAATCATTTGTAGGTATATAAGAAATTTAAACTGCTAGGTTTTCAAATTTTAAGACTGCTCCCAGACATTTAATGGAAAAAGAATGGCATAAATTTATACATTTGTATTCTCTTTTCCATGAAGAAAAGCATATTTTTATGCCCCAGTTATGGGCATTATGTTTTCTGGTCTGTGCGTCCATCCATTCGTTAGGTCGTTCGTCCGTCTGTCCTGCTTCAGGTTAAAGTTTTTGGTAAAGTTGAAGTTGAATCAACTTGACACTTAGTACACATACATGCATGTTCCCTATGATGTGATCTTTCTAATTTTAATGCCAAAATAGAGTTTTAACCCCAATTTCACGGTCTACTGAACATAGAAAATGATAATGCGATTGGGGCAACCGTGTACTATGGACACATTCTTGTTACTCATATTTTTAATTAGGAGATATTGAGCTCATTCTAGAACCTTGAGCCCTTTTATACCCATCATATTTCAACATTCCCGCAGATAAATGAAATTGATTCTTGCCATTGAATTAAAAGATTTAAAATGATATGCAATATATTAGACTCTTTATGTCAATTTTGATGCATGAATTCAAGTTATTTCTTTTTCATACAATTTCAAAGATTTTAAAAGTGTCTTTCATTCTAAAGTCATGAATCTTCTAATATGTAGAAATCTTAATTTCAGTACTATTTAATATTGTAAGGAATTTTTAACTGTAATTAGCATTCATCTTTTTTTCTATTTTTCAGCTGTAGATGGACAGTTGGTAGAATTTTCTGATGTATGTAAACATTATTTAGGGAAGTGGGCACAGTATCTAGCTGTGGGTTCCTCACTTCTAACCCTACTTGGAGGTTCTATTGTTTATTGGATACTCATGTCAAACTTTCTCTACAATGTTGTGTTATTTATTTGGCGTAAGTATAACTAGCAAGATTTGATATACAATTTGCAAAAGTGTTTATTGTAGAATAGACATTCATGAGACTGCAACTTGTTTAAAAAATGTATTAGGCCTAATACACCAAGTTATCAAAATTAAAAGTTCATTAATAATTCTGGAGGGGTGTTAATATGGTGATGAGACAGCAAGCCTACAACACAAAAATAGAAAAGATGTCTAGAAATCATCTTTATAGTTTTAAACAATAGACAAGTGTCTTTATCAAAATACAGTAATATATACAGAAAACAATTGCTCCACTGGGGTATAGGAAAATCATAGCAAAGGGCAAAATGAAGTAAAAGAAAAAACTAAAACAGCAGATAGATTTTGTTGAGTGATCAGAAACAAATTCCTGTTTGCTTTCTTAAATTTCCTTTAAATTTAGAAACCATAAGCATTATGACTTGATAATTCAATTATTTGAGTAATTGCATAAGATAACTAAGTCTTTTTTAGCTCACCTGGCCCAAAAGGCCAAGTGAGCTTTTCTCATCACCTGGCGTCTGTCGTCGTCGCCCGGCGTCGTCTGTTAACTTTTACAAAAATCTTCTCCTCTGAAACTACTGGGCCAAATTTAACCAAACTTTGCCACAATCATCATTGGGGTATCTAGTTCAAAAAAGTGTCCGATGACTTGGCCAGCCAACCAAGATGGCCGCCATGGCTAAAAATAGAACATAGGGGTAAAATGTAGATTTTGGCTTATAACTCTGACATGGGTCAAATTGTTTATCAAGTCAAGCCCTATCTGGCCTGAAATTTTCAGATGAATAGGACAACCGGTTGTTGGGTTGCCGCCCCTGAATTGGTAATTTTAAGGAAATTTTGCTGTTTTTACTTATTATCTTGAATATTCTTATAGATAGAGATAAACTTAACACAGCAATAATGTTCAGCAAAGTAAGATCTACAAATAAGTGAACATGAGCAAAATGGTCAATTGACCCCTTAAGGAGTTATTGCCCTTTATAGTCAATTTTAACAATTTTCATAGATTTGTTAAATTTTGGTAGATTTTTACAAAATGTTTTTCTCTCCAACTACTGGACAAAGTGCATTATAGATAGATATATTGTTAACAGCAAAAGTGTTCTGTAAAGTTATATCTACAAACACATCACCATCACCAAAACACAATTTTGTCATGAATCCATCTGTGTCCTTTGTTTAACATGCACATAGACTAAGGTGAGTGACACTGGCTCTTTAGAGCCTCTAGTTTAGTTTAATTTTGGTTTATCTTATATTATTTTGGATGGGTGCATTTTGTTGGATTCACAATTTATATAGCTCTAAATATTCAAACAAATTTTAAAATTTATATATTTTTTCCATGTCTATTTTAAGTACTGGTAGTGTTTAAAATTAGAATTCTCTGAATTTATAATGATGCCCATATATCTTGTCCTTTATCATGAAAAGAAATTTATAAGTATATCAAAATGAATAATTTCAGATAAAGCTGAACATGATTCTTCAAATGTTGGCAGCATGAATAATACAAATACAGATATAGGTGAGGTATTCAATAAAACATATTCACTATGTTTGAGGACATAAGTTGTTTAGTTTTACCAAAAGAACATGTTGTGAGTGTGAAGGCTAAATAAAACTGTTCTTTAAATCTCATTGATTAGCTCAGCTGTCCCAAAGGGTCAAGTGAGCTTTTCTTTTGTTTTTTTTATACGACCTCAAAAATATTTTGCGGTCATATATTGGTATGACGTTGGTGTCGTCGTCCAAAGACACAATGGTTTTCGCACTATAACTTTAGTTTAAGTGAATTGAAATCTGTGAAATTTCAACACAAGGTTTATGACCACAATTAAACTTTGTTTGATTTCATCAAAAATTGAATAATTGGGGTTCTTTGATATGCAGAATCTCACGGTGTATGTAGATTCTTAATTTTTGGTCCCGTTTTCAAATTGGTCTACGTTAAGGTCCAAAGGGTCCAAAATTAAACTTAGTTTGATTTTAACAAAAATTGAATTCTTTGAGTTCTTTGATATGCTGAATCTAAGCATGTACTTAGATTTTTGATTATGGGCCCAGTTTTCAAGTTGGTCCAAATTGGGTCCAAAATTAAACTTTTTTTAATTTCAACAAAAATTGAATTCTTGGGGTTCTTTGATATGCTGAATCTAAACATGTACTTAGATTTTTAATTATGGGCCCAGTTTTCAAGTTTGTCCAAATCGGGGTCCAAAATTAAACTTTGATTTCAACAAAAATTGAATTCTTGGGGTTCTTTGATATGCTGAATCTAAACATGTATTAAGGTTTTTGCTTATGGGGCCAGTTTTCAAGTTGGTCCAAAATTAAACTTTGTTTAATATCAACAAAAATTGAATCCTTGGGGTTCTTTGATATGCTGAATCTAAACATGTATTTAGATTTTTTATTATAGGCCCAGTTTTCAAGTTGGTCCAAATCGTGGTCCAAAATTAAACTTTGTTCGATTTCAACAAAAATTGAATATATGGGGTTCTTAGATATATGCTGAATCTAACCATGTATTTAGATTTTTGATATTTGGCCCAGGTTATCAAATTGGTCCACATTGAGGTCTAAAGGGTCCAAAATTGAACTTTATTTGATTTCATCAAAAATTGAATTCTTGGGGTTCTTTGATATGCTGAATCTAACCATGTATTTAGATTTTGGATATTGGACCATAATAGGTAAATGTCCAATTTAAAATTTTTAAGTTTTTAAGTTTAAGTTCTTAGACCACATTCATTCTGTGTCAGAAACCTATGTTGTGTCAACTATTTAATCACAATCCAAATTCAGAGCTGTATCAAGCTTGAATATTGTGTCCATACTTGCCCCAACTGTTCAGGGTTCGAACTCTGTAGTCATATAAAGCTGCGCCCTGCGGAGCATCTTGTATGTTTTTAAGATAATGAAAATTTGTTAACAGAAAAAAAAATATCAGCAGTACAAGATCAACAAAAAGAAATTTTTGTTATGAATTCTATTCTAGTCCACAATGTTTGAGAGTGTCCTTTGTTGAAGATGCACATTGATTTAGGTGAGCAACACATGCTCTAAAGAGCCTTTTGTTTAATATTAAAGTAGACTCAATGTGACTCAGAATTTGGTTAAATTCTACTTTATCCAGCAGACTTACAAACTACAACAGGAAATGAATCTTTATCTCCTGGAGACAAAAATGAAATTCTTTAGCACTATGTACTTACTAAACTTTTATGACTTGAAGAAGACATAAACTTTCTAATGATATTTTCTGTATTTAACTTTTACAGTCCTTTATTCTAGACATAACAGCTGACTTTAAAACGGAAATAGAAATTACTGTATTCTACAATGTGAAATATATATAAGATGTGGTATGAGTGCCAATGAAATAACTCTCCATCCAAGTCACATTTTGTAAAAAGTCAATCATTATAGGTCAAAGTAAAACCTTTAATACAGAGCCTTTGCTCGCAGCAAGCTATAAAGTGCCCCAATATGACTTGTGTATTATGGCTTTGCACATTGTTGAAGGCTGTACAGTGACCTATAGTTGAAGGCCGTACAGTGACCTATGTTTGAAGGCTGTGCGGTGACCTATAGTTGTTAATTTCTGTGTCATTTGGTCTCTTGTGAAGAGTTGTCTCATTGGCAATTAAACCACATCTTCTTTTTTATATAAATCAAATCAAACAGAAAAATCAACTAATGAGAACACTCATGAACCACAAGTGTCTGTCTGTGTCCATCTGTCAGTCAAGCAAATCAGTTTTCCAGACTTTTTATGCCCCACCTACGATAGTAGAGGGGCATTATGTTTTCTGTGGTCTGATCTTTCTAATTTAAATGCCAAATTATAGTTTTGACCCCAATTTTACGGTTCACTGAACATAGAAAATGATAGTGCAAATTTCAGGTTAAAGTTTTTGGTCAAGGTAGTTTTTGATAAAGTAGAAGTCCAATCAACTTGAAACTTAGTATACATGTTCCCTTTGATAAGATCATACTAATTTTAATGCCAAATTAGAGAATTTATTCCAATTTCACGGTCCACTAAGCATAGAAAATGATAGTGCGAGTGGGGCATCCGTGTACTGTGGACACATTCTTGTTTCTTCATGCTTGAGATATTTATTTGATATTTGGTGTATTGTTTTATCATTGCAAGTTACAGGTCAAGTTTGATTTGCACGATTTTAGCTTTTCTTCTTGTTCAGTTAAAGTCCTTTTCCTAAAATTAAATTTTTGGTTAAATACTTTTTAATTACAATGTACTAGATTTCTGTTCAAAAGGAAATTGCTCATTTTTTAAAAGGTTTGTAAAAGACATTGTATTAAGATAAATGACATTTTGGATTTTTTTCCTTTTCTTTATTAAACTGCTTGAAGAATTTAGTGGTAGGACAAGCTATAGATTAAGTTAGAACGTTCCATTACAACAAATTTTTAACCCGTAGGGTACTATGTATTGCCATGCAATACTCACATAATGCTTGTTTACATATATATTTATACAAATCATTTCAGTTTAGGTATTGTCTTTTTATTTCAGTGTGCAATGTCCATCATCCAGATACGAATCATACATCATATCCATCTGGATCTCATACACATGAAGACAGTTTTGATAAAATATGGAATGTTTCTTATACTGTACCTTTTTTCTTAATACTCATCTTAGGACCTCTAGTCAACTTTAAATCTCCTACATTCTTCACAAAGTTCAATGCTTTAGGTAAGTTAACATATTTTAACAAGTTTTATACCCCCCTCAAAAATGGTGATTATTGGGAGGGTGGTATATAGGTCTTACAATGTTCGTCTTATATCCATGTGCCTTATTAGGACTAATTCTTCCTAAATGACAAGACAAATATTGATTAAATTGTACACAATAATAAAAAAAATTGTGGAATACTACATGAAGATGTGCCAAAAATGAAATGTGATATCCTGTCCAACTTGTTGAAGGGAAGATAATCAAATTTATATACAGTACTTCAGTATTGCAATATGTGGTAATAGTCTCTTTCAAAAACAAATCCTCCTAGATAGCTATGTGTGTATCGATGAAATTTTATACATTTGTAAAATGCTATCCGAGGATGTGCCTAAAGTGATATGATCATCTGGTAAAAATGTTTAAGGAAAGAATTGAATTTCCTTTTTTTTTCAATATTGTAATATGTTTTTATTGTTTTTCTTGAGCATAACTCCTCCTAAACAGCTTGAATTAATATTGATGAAACTTCACACAGTTGTAGAAAACTACTTGAAGATGTTCTTACTGGAATATAATTCCTGTCCATTTTCAAGGGGAGATAATCAAATTTAGTATTGCTATACATATTTTAAGTGGTTGTAAGTTCAAGATGATATTACAATGACTTAGCTGTAATTGATGCTCTCCTTCCTTTGCAATTAATACATTTATTTTTAGCTTTGTATTAAAATATTTACATTTTAGCTACCTTATCTGTGACATATTTGATAATCTTTGTCATTATAAATGCTGCAAAATGGGGTATAAATGTAGAATTTACTGGAGATGAGCAGCAGATGTTTTATGTCCCAGGTAAGAAAGTTCTATTTATAGTACTTTTTATTGTTCTTCTCACCTCTCAAAGATCAGATTCATAGAATGTCATTTACATTGAGTATATTTCATCCTAAATCAAAACAAAAAGCAAAGAAATGATGAATTAAACCTCTTTATGTAATTTGATGTTCAGTATGTGAGGAGATGGCCACTTTATATATCTATAACTTAAAAATGAAATGAAGATTTTATCCAAATATCTCCAATCTGACAGAAATTTGTATTTAAGGGATATTTACTTTTACTAAAATCATACATATTAAACATGAATACCAATGAAATTGATAACTGACTGAAAATGAAATAAAAAATACTTGATGTATGATTAAAATTCAACACTGTTATTGCATTTAAAAGAGTAAAGCAGACTGTAAATTCAAAAATCATTACATGCATTTAGTATTGCTATCTATGAAGATTTGGGAAATACTGCTTAAAAAAATGTATCATTCTTGTTTTATATCTGATTAAATTTTGAGTGTGCCATTGGTATCATTCTTGTTTTTTATCTGATTAAATTTTGAGTTTGCCATTGGAAAATAATTATCTTTTTTTCAGATTTTAAGGGAAGTTTTCCTGCGTTGACTGGTATAGCAGCTTTAGCTTATTTTGTACAGAACTCTTGTGTGTCAATAGTTAGAAATCAGAAATACCCTGAAAATAACGTAAGTATGGTGTATCGTCCCCATCACAATTGTAAAGAAAGGCAATAAATATAGTGAGAGTTTTTTCATCCATCCATTTGCTTTTCTGTGCCATTGTCCTATTCATTCATCAATCTTCTCCCTTCAATGAGATCACAATTCAGCAAGACTTATAAATGATCATAAAATTAAGTCATCTTGGATCAACATTGTTTGTGCGCTATGTTCCTGCAGTTTACATTGGATTTATTTCATCAGAGTGAAATATGGTAGAATCGCTATTAAATTAGTCAATGATAATAACATGTTATAGTGTTATGTGTCCAAAGAGCTTTTCTGGGTTAAACTATATCAGAAACACAAAGGAAAAAAATTGAAAGTCAAGGATGTACAAAACATGTAAAGAGCATAATCTTCAAAAGGGACCTAAGATAATAGCAAAATCGTTTTACCAACATTGCATGAGGGAGTTGTAACCTTAGTGTCAAAATAATATAAATTTATCAACAGAGAATTTAACAAAGAAATTTTATATGTTAGTATCTGTCATGACTGCATTACATCTTTTACTCTGTATTTTGTAGATAAGAGATTTGATTATAGCCTATATATTAGTGGCCTTTACCTATATATTTGTTGGTGTTATGTTTTATATAAGTTTTCCAATGGAAAAGGACTGTATAGAAGATGTAAGTAAAGAGATTTATACTATAGCAATGAAACATTGTGGGATATATAATTGCTTATGCTATCATTAAATTTTAATGTTATTGCGAACCAAATGAAAGTTTACCACAGAGTCGTCTGCTCTTGACCAAGGTATTTAAACTTTTGCAAGTTTACCTGTCACATTGAATCAATACAATAGCTACTTTTCTCTGTGTAAGTTTATTCAATGAGACCTTTAAATTTCTTCTAGGAGAAATCTATCACTCATTGATTAATTTGCCTGACCAAAAAAAATATCTTCTTTGTTGATTGAAATACATGTATAAACTCACATAAACTGCATGTGATACAGTATTTATTCAATATCAATGATTATTTCCAATCTGTTAAATATAAGCACTGATTCAATTATAAAAAGTTTATTTCTGATTTGTTTTAACTACTGCATGCATATATGTTCCAAAGAATTTGCATGTTTTTTTGTGGTTGTTCAGTTATAAAGAATACATTTATGAAGACCTTAATTTAATCATTATCATTTCAAGTTTTTATTTGTGAACACACTAAAAAAGCAAATTTTAATAGGTAAAATATTGAAATTTGATCAGAAATCAACTTTTAATTTTTAAATCAGTGTTTATTTTAAACAAATTGAAAATGCTTTATTGATATTGAATAAATACAACATCACATGCAGTTTTATAATTCCTTATTTGTACATGTATTTCCATCATTGACAGTTCAATTTTTTGTTCAGGTAAATTAATCAGTGAGTGATAGATTTCTCTTGCATGAAATTTAAAGGTCCCATTGCATAAACTAAACAGAGAACAATAGCTATTGTATTTGTTAGATGGGACAAAAGAACTTACAAAAGTTTAAATCGACAGGTAACTTGCAGGTGAATCTGTGGAAAACTAAGATAGGGTTCGCAATAAAAAGAACAACATGAAATCATATGGCCATATTAGTGACAAGAAATAAACTAGAGTTTGACATATTACTTGACAATTTCTTAATTAGAGTTTGTTTATGTTGCTGTTAAAGTCATTATCTTTATGTATACATGTACACTTCATCTGGAATAATACTAAAATGGATTGATGGTTGGGTGGATGACTGTTTTATTCCTATTGGCAAATTAAATGCATATTCAGGACGTGAACAGGATCATGTGATATGAATATTGACCCTGCTTTTCACTGGACTGAAATGCCGAGCTGGAGGTTAAATGTTCTAGGTTGCATGGTAACAGTCTTCAGGAAGATATGTCACTCTATCCAGACACATTATTGTGACTTCGAGCTGACCCCTCTTTGCTCTTACTTCTAAATGCAACATGCTTAAATGAGAAGCAATAAATACCAATTTCCAGGTGATATTTGACAACAGTATGACACAAATATAGAATTAAATAGAATATAAGAAATACTGCAACAGTTTCTGTCCTAAATTAACTACAGAGTCAATTCTTGTGACGTTGTGTCCATAACACTACCAATAAAAATTAAAATAGATATTCAAATGATTTTTTGTAGTTAACATTTAGTTTTTCCTCTTTTATTTACAGAATTTATTGAACAATATGTCTGACACATATGTCCTGGCATTTGTGGCAAGAATTAGCTTATTCTTCCAGATGATGTGTGTTTTCCCATTGCTTTTGTATATATTTAGAGTACAACTTTTGTATACCATATACAACACTGTTTGGCCAGGGTAAGCTATTGTATACATTTGAATAAAATAAATAATAATTAAAAGTTGATGTTAATTAACAGAATAACATGGGTTTTTTTTTAATATAAAAGTAAAAGAATTCAAGCAGTAGAATAGATGTTTAATAGAGTTTTTGAAGTAGAAACATCTTTTAATTCAAAGCACAATGAAAGTAGTCAACATAAATTTGATTTTATACACACAATTTGTTTACAAATTTAATGCACACACTTACAGTGAGATCTGTACTAATTACTATAAATAACCCACAGCTATTGAATTGAATCTTCTTTAAAAAAAAAGATATAGTAAAATAGTAATGTGGTTTATACATATTATCAGTGTTAAATGTTGACATCACAAAAAAACACATTTAAATCTATTAAAAATATTTTTTTTATTTGATATCAATAGTTTAAGTGTGACAGAATCTTGAAGTCAAATTTCACAGATTAAAAAGTGATGAGATCTGCTGTCATTTGCAGCATAGCCATATCTGTATATTACAATTGTGTCTATCCATCTAGCTCTTTCAGTTTTTTAATTTTTATTCTATTATTCTTTCATTTTGTAGTTTGCGCCATGTTTTGGTATTGAACGTGTGTATCATCGCAGTATGTGTGGTATTTGCAGTATTTCTACCTCATATAGGAAAAATTATAGGGTAAATTGATTCATATCTCTAAATTTTGATTTGCAAAGATGTATTGGAGAATAATCTAGTAAATCACAAGTTTTCTGGAATCATTCATTATGAATTATGAATCTCTTTGTCTCATTTATGGGATTTCAAAGTTGGGTTACTTTTTTCAACAAAATCAAGAAAGGCATTACAGAGTGTAACATTTGCACAACTCTGAGCAGTCTTGCAGATCACATAATTCATTTAGTCTCAATGATTAATGAACAAATTTTCAAAATCAACTTGCTTATTACTGAAAAACACAAATCCAATTTGAATTTGGGTGGGGTCACTTTTACCTTTCTAGAGTTATTCCCTTTACAACTGGAGAAATTGCTGAATTTTTATTTCTGTTCTATAATTTAAATTTGCCTCAACTAAATTTAATGAATCTTATACATAATGCTTATTACCACAAAACACAGATTAAGTTAAAATTCGGATGGTGTCACTCTTCCTTTTCTTAAGTTATTATGCCACTTGAGGGGGCTCGCAGGTGTAAATCAATTTTTTTTTAAATATAGGATTTCACTATTTTTTTCTTTGTATGAACTTCATCATATACTTAATAGAAAAATAAAATAAAAAAATGGGGTCCCCGCTCATTTAAGCTCACAATCTGCCTTCGAAAGAAGCATGCATTTTTGTGTAGGTACTTTTTCTGTTGAACTAATTGGAGAAATAGAGGTAATATTGAAATAAATTACAGAAATCTCTTAAATTTTAGTATCTTTTAGTTTAAATACAGCTTATTTGAAAAAAATAATAAAAAATATAGGTCACAGATGAGTTAAAAAAGATATTTCAATTTTAAAGCAAAAACATGGCAATTTTGCACCAAAGGGAGATAATTTGGAGCTTTTTCAAGAATATAAACATTTTAAAAGTCATCTGGGGCTTAAACAAATCGATTTTTTTGGTTGATTTTTTTTACCATATCATGAAGTCACAACTAATTGTGTAATAAATAAAATTTGTAATGTAAATGTTTAAAATTTTGCTAAAATTTTTATACCCTCTAGCCTCCTCAACAATTGGAAAAAAATCTCTAACTTAATATTGCCTCAACCAAAGTTTATGAATCTTATACAGAATGATCATCCTCAGGTGTATATATAATTTGTGATCATAGGTATGATTAATCCAAACGACTGTGTTTGTAAACTTGTCATTAAAATTATGTTGATTTATTTTTCAGATTTTTTGGAGCATTCTGTGGTTTTGCCTATGCCATAATGTTGCCATGTCTAGTACATTTGACTATACAACACAGAAATGGAGAACAGTCTATATTAAGTACTGTTTTACATTCCTGTCTCATTGTCTTAGGATTAGCTAATTTTGTTGGACAGTTTTTAGTTCTCAATGTAAAATGAAGTGTGTGTTTCAAAGGACCTCAAGAAATCAAGAGAATGTTTCTTGGTCTTGGAGACGGTAAAGTGGATTGTTATAGTAGTGATGAGTTATAAGATTGTATATGAATTGTCAATTTGAATTGTTGGATGATCATCACTTTACATGCTTTATCAGCATTCTGCAAAATGTATTGGATTTTTTTAAAGTAGTTAAATATTGAACGGCATTATGACAGGGCATTAAGTCAAGTAGTTGTCATATTGCTATATATAATTTGTATACATCTAACAGAAAACAACCTTTCAAATTTTTTTTTATTTTAGATCTTCGACCATATTTTTTGTTATACTTTAAGACATATTTTGTTAAATAATATATTAAGTATGTTATGAATGTTATATTGTTGTACTAACTTTTGAGTGTGAGAGAGAAACCATATTTTAAGAAACGCAGTTGATTGTGTTAATCTCAAATAAATTCAGGTCAAAATTTTAGATCCACAATCAACTATGCATGTTTCCTTCCATTTAATTTAACTGTATTTTATTTAGTTTTGAATACTGTGAACTTCAAAATATTCCAAAGATTTGTAATTTAGATTCATAAATATTTGTGTGCATTTTATATTGTTATTGTTGAAATTTAGACATAAAGGAGTGATCAGTTATTACTGGTTAAGAAATTGCTGGATTCAAATAATACTATACAAATCCAAATTGCTATTATTATTTTTGCAAAACCTATCCCACTGCAATTTTTCAATAATCAAATCATATCACAAAACCTTCTAAAGTATTTTTATTTTATTCATGACAAATTAGCAACAAAAATATGCTGAAAAACGAAATATTAAACTATTTTTTTTTATATTTTTATATTAGTTTTTGATTCACTATCACATTCTGTAAGTCCCTAGTCAGGAGCTTTTAGTTCAGTGGTTGTTGTTTGGTTCATGTCTGTCATATTTATTTTGCGTTTATTGTTTGATATATATGAGATTGTTGGTTTTTCTGTTTTGAATTGTTATACATTTTTCATGTCAGGGCCTTTTATTGCCTCTTATATATAATGAGTTTTTCACATTGTTGAAGGCAGTATGGTTGTCTATAATTCCATACATCCACTTCATTTGAACTCTGGTAGATAGTTATCTTATTGGCAATGATAAAAAAATCTCCATATTTATATACTTGGCAAATTTTTTTATATTTTAGAATATCCCAGTATATACTTTGAATACTGTAAAAGTATTAAAACATGAGATTTAAATTAATGGCCAGTAGTATTGGAATTTTGTATTAAATGGGGTTGTATATGTTTTAGTCTGTATCTTAACTCAAGAGATCAAGTCTTTTAGGACACACACCCATCAGCATACCTCATTTAGTTGTCAGAATAAATTTTTCAGTTGTATTTTGTAGCTTGTCAGGTTACACTGCCATCATATTGTTTGTTGTTTTAAACTTCTTTAATGGTCTTTCCAATTGAATCTAATATGATTAGAGTCCCCCTTGTGTAGCATAGCTTCAAAATTGCCAAGTACTTTTCTTTTCTGATAAAGTAGGAAAAGCATTATTTCTGTTACTTCCAGGACATTTGTTTGTTTCTTTTAAAATGTTATCTATAGTAACTGCTAATAAAATGAGAATGATTTTAAATAAATTTCCTGATAGATTATGTACATGTATAGTCCCCTTTTAAAATTATGCGAGACTCCCATCTCATAACTCCCATGTAAGATACTGTGAATTCAGAAATTATTGCAAGGTTTTTAATTTATGCAAATGATGTAACCAAATGAGTATTTAAATAATAAATATCATTTTGAATTTGATACATGTATCTGTATAGAGTTTCCTGAAATCACAATAACTTATTTCCCATTGTTGTACATTCTAAACAAATTGCAATAATAAATGCGTGCAATAATTTCTACATTTACAGTAACTTGAAAAATGGAATGTTTTCTAGATAAAGACCTCAACTTATTGAAATATCACAAATTTTACAGGTACTATATATACCATGGTTTTTACGAGTTAACATATTTAAACAAACGAATCCGAAGGATGAGTTTGTTTAAATATGTTAATGAGTAAGACACATGGTATATAAAATTTGTAATATAAATAAAATGATTGACAGCTTCAAGACCTTCAACTAATATTGGAATTGATCACGTTACAGTTTTATCCAATGAAATGGAAGCGCGCACAAGTCACTTTTGCGCTTCGTGTATGATCGTCTGTATATTTCATGTAATAGAACCCCTGAATTTGCAGAAAGTAAAGAAAATGTCGGATTTAGTTTTGCGCCCCGTGTATGATTGTAGGCGCAGGTAATTTCATAATGTCATCAGACTGAGGTAAACAAAAATGTCGGATTCCACGACAAGGATTAAATAGTTATTATAATGACGGTAAGAATTGTTTTTTTTTTGTTTTCAATGTATCATACAAATTAATCATATTTTACAGAATTTTCATCTAATTGAAAAATGCTTTTCTTCCGTTATTTTATTAGATTATTTATTAAAACACAATTTTAATGATAAAACAATATTTTAACAGTGGCGGATCCAGGGGCGTAGATAGTGTACGTCCCCTTATCATGTTTTTTCACAGATATTTGTAGCCGATATTTATTCCTTTTTGTATAGATACCCCCCTTTTTAAATCGAAATTTAATTGCATTTTCGCAAAGGGAATGATAGTTATACATTTTATTTTTTTCAAAACTGAAAGAAGAAACATTTAGTAATTGTTTCCAAAATTAAGGAAATTCGTAACAATCCTATATAGTTTGAAAAGGGTTTCTTGAAATGTGGTACACATAATTTATTGCTTTTTCTTATAAAATGAAAACAAATGAAGATCTTGACCTTTTAGTATGTTTTACAGCTTCCTAAATATTTTAGAGGCGGATACATTTAAAAAAAAAAATGGTGGAGCTTCAGCCATGGAATAACATGAAAATGAATATGTTATACCATGGCTGAAGCTCCTCCTTTTTTCCTTTGGATTCTAGTCGAGTTGCATATTTAATTAGCAAAGTATGGTACAACATAAATTTGCATATAATATACCATGGTTTTCTCTCACCACACTTTTTAAGCAAATTATTTCATAAAAACATCAAAGGAAAAAAATCCAATTTATGTTACAATAAAAAATAAAGTATAAAGGGATTTTTAAAATACATTATAAGATCTTTATGAAAATGTAGTAATAAAACTTTGACTGCCAAATCTAAACTAGTTTAGAAAACACTTTGAAATTAACATGTTAACCTTTTAGTTTCAAAAGGAAAATTAATTTTACATAGTTTGTATAATGAAACAAGTATAATTAAAAATCAAGTAAAATCCTTGTAATTTGTCTATTGAAACTGATGTAAGACCACCATGTATTTTTGTAGCAGTATCCTCTTTAAACTTCTAACTTTAATTGAATTCTCTCAGTAAACCATTTCATCTTCCAAAGCATGGCTCAGATTGAACTTAAATTTACTTGTTGTGAATTGAAGTACATATGTCGAAATGGTTTTACTAATTTAATGTAGGATTCTGTTTTGAAAATTCTACATTTGTATAAATTGTGGTGTAAAAATTGGTACCATGAGTCCAATACAGGATACTTGGTACAAGCACTTTGTTATTATGCTTTCAACTTTTTTTCATAGGTGACAAAATTTTATCCAAACAATTTGTTGTCACATTGATATGTTATATCTACATTCCATTAGCTTAACATATATTTTCATGCCAATGTGATTACTATATTACAGTTTACCAGAACAGGAAATGTTCAGTGAACTTACAAATAAACTATAATATCATAAAAGTCTTTTTTAGTTCAGTTTGATTGTCCTCTGACAATATGTGCCTTGACATATAAGTACACCAAGAAGTAATAAATATCATCAGGCAGTTGGGAAGGGATTCAAATTGTAATTCATGAATTGAAGACAAGACCTTTGCAAAAAAAATTAACCATAGAAACCTCAAAACATTTCAAGTTGTATATAAATATTTTTTGAATGCCGCTTAATAAAACAATACTTGTTGTACATGGTTTCGGCTGTTATCTGCTCTATGGTCAATTGTTGTCTCTTTGAAATATTTCCCCTTTTCCATTCTCAGTTTCAATATTTTATGTAAGAGTTTGATTTTTCTGTCCACCTGCTAAAATCTTCTATTTGTTTTCCAAACAGCTCTGGATCAAGCTGGGCAAAATTCATATAAGCATACATATATATATGTTCCAGACCATATGAGTATTTGGACCATACGCGTATGGTCATGACCGTATGGGTATATACTCATATGGTCCAACCATACACATATTAGTTTAACATAGGACCCAATGGGAAATACATACAAATGTTTTCTTCTAGAGAACCACTGAATGGAAGGAATTCAAACATAGCATGAATGTTCCTTATGAGATGCTGACCAAGTGTTGTTACTTTGTCATCGATCTAACATCCAAGATGGCCACCAGCGGGGACTTGGTTTAACATTGGACCCTATAGGAAATATACAAATGTCCTCTTTTAGAGAACCACTGAATGGAATGAAACCAAACATAGCATGAATGTTCCTGATGAGATGCTAACCAAGTGTTGTTACTTTGTAGCTGATCCATCATCCAAGATGGCGCCAGTGGGGGGAAGGGGGGCTTAGTTTAACATAGGACCCTATGGGAAATATATACAAATTTCATCTTTTAGAGAACTACTGAATTGAATGAAACCAAACATAGCATAAATGTTCTTTTCCTAATGAGGTGCTGGCCAAGTGTTTTTACTTTGTAGCCAATTTTTTTTTTTTTTTTTATATGATTTCAAAAACCCAGGTAGAGTCAGGTGAGAGACACAGGCTCTTGAGAGCCTCTAGTTTTAAAACTTTTTATAAAAGTTGTATTTTATCAAAGTTTAATTGTTTCTACATAAAATCAGAGAAGATAGACATGTTGGCATAATTCTGATCTTTGTTTATAAAAATCTCCATTATTTATCTGGCCTCTATAAGACAACAAACTAACCCTTGCAAAAGCACCACAACTTGCAGAGAATTCAGTACTCTTAACACTTTACTACAGATTTAATGTATGCAATCCAAGTTAAATCAATTCAATTCTTGTAAAAGTAAACATATGATTTCCTAAAAATTAATCATGGACATAAAATCTATTAAAGAAAGAAATAGTATAAATACAAACTCAATTCCTGAATAAACCAAGAACAGTATACAATGCCCAACTTAATAAGAAGTAAAAGACTTAGAAAAAGACAAAGTCCTAACTTGTTAAAGGTTTTTTTTTAAAAGAAACAGTTATAGATAAATATTTAACAGATTTTATTTCAACTTTTTTTCATATTAATGCATCAATAAAAAAATTATTATTCAATCTATTTTCTGTCAATAAATATAAAAATAGTGTATACATTTAGTTAAATATAACAGATCACAGTCTTAATAAACACAAAATATTCACAATATCTTAAATATAAAAATGCAACAATATAATGTCTAAACAAATAAGCAGAATTAGATATTTTAAAATGGACGGAATATTATAAAAGTTTTTTCACAAGCTTTTATAACAAGTTTCGTATAATCTAGTTAAATACAAAGGTACCCAATTTCAGATCCAGGAAAAATGATGAAACACAAAATATCTTAACTATTGTCAGTGATAGTAATATGATATCCTATGTTTCTGGTAAAGGTTCATCTTCCTCCTTTAATAATCCTAATTCTCTAAGGAACGATTGTTCTTCTTCTTTATACTGGTGGTATTCTTGCTTCATTCTGTATTCTACTTCTTCGTCAGTTAGTGTCACATTTGGTGCAATCTAAAATAATTTACAATATTATATATTATATGTGCGAAATGTTGCTCAACTATGAATATAGAACAATATCAAATATATATTAAGTTACTTCTAAAGGTGCAAGTTATAATTTGTCTCCTAACTGGACAATGAGACATTTGTTATATTGACACTTGTATACAATTAATTAATACAAGAATTTAGTGTTATCTAGCAATGAAATCCACTTAAATCATAATTTACCAATCAATTATGAGTAATCATCAGACTAGCTGTCCAACAAAACAGGTTTAACTCGAAGTAGCCAGATTTTTTCTTCCAAGTTTTGTTTATTTCATTGACTAGCAAAACCTGTTTGAAACTAAGTTAAGACTTCAATAAGTAGATGCATTTTTTTCAGTCAAATTGCTTATGCATTTGTTGATTCCCTTGCATTGCTTTAAACCTTAAGGCAAATTACACAAATATGAAAAGAAATCATACTGATACAGTCTCTGGTACATGAAGGTGCAGAAAGGGCCTCTTCCCTGTCTTTAAAATAAACAAGAAGTCTCATGCATTGTCTTACTAAGCATACCACTCACAAGTAATTCTATTCAGTAGTTCCATAGAAAAGTTATGGAATCAGCATGCATGAATACAGATGGACATAAAGTTATGTTCCCACAGACTTCATGGATAGGGTATAAAAAAAAGTCAACTTACTCCTGCTTTCTTCTTTAGTTCATTTTCAATTTCTCTCTTCTCATGTTCTCTGAAATCCCATCTCTGTACCACAAATGATCGTCTCTTCACTTCACGCTCTACATAATTTGATACAGTTGCAAGCTGAAAAAATAAAATTCTCGGGTTTGTTTTTTCCTTGATAAATTGTTTTGCAGAAATAAACTAAATTTATGATATTTAATGTTCTTTCTCACTAAATATAAAATAACATCTTCCCCAAGAAACTTGAAAATTTTTGCCAGACTTTGCTCGCATATTCCTTATTCAAGTAATAAAAGAGCAGCTTGCCTATGTCCCCTGTGGAAACATATGTTTTGATCTGTCCAAGAACAACAGCTTCAAAAACATTCTGACTTTTTTTTCTCTCATAAATGTCCTACAAGAAATGTATACATCAGTTTCTTATAAAGTAATTTTCCATACGATTTCTATTTCCAAGGGGAACATAATTGGTCAGCAGTGTTGGGGAACTTTTATGATAAATCTTTGATGTAAAATTCAAAGTTTTCCAACAAGAAATGAATGTGTGAGAGTACTTGTAATGCAACTTTACATATAGCTCCTTTAAAAATAGTTGTTTTAACATTTTTGACAATATCAGAGATAGTGCTGAGATATACTTATGAATGAATTTCATACAAATTTGGTTATAATTGTACCTGTGAGAGTGCTTACAAGGCTGGATGCCTGGTATTACTTGGGCAGGACAATAAATTTCAGTAATTAATATATATTTCAACAAGGTTGTGTTTTGCGATTTGCTTATTAATATTAGTACCTTATTAAAAACTCTTTTCAATCTACTGCCTTAAGTTTCTTTGGTACACAAATTATTCCCAAGACTTTCGTACTTTTAAGTAGAGTAACGCATTCAATGCAGTACAATATTCATCCAGCAAACTTAATAAAGAAATTATCATACCTCATTTGGTGTAGGTTGTCTTAAACTCCAAGGTATCTCTAATATATGTAGAGTTCCAGCATTATCCCCTACTGCTAAAAGATGCTGCTTCTCTACAATGCAAAATCAGGATGTTTAAAAAAATAAAGTATGGTATCAAAAGGTGGCTACGATTATAACAAAGGAGATTTTTTTTATACATTATGTAAATAAATCAACTTATTTTGCAATTTACAATAGCAGCCAAAATATGAGGTGAGTGTAAGGTGAGCGCAGAACATGTCATCTAGTTAAATAACAAATCTTTTATACTCCTTGTATTTTAACGAGATTTTTGATTTACTTATGTACCTTGATGGGCAGGTGGGCTTGCCAAACAGTGCATGTGCATTAACTTAAAAATGCTTTGATGAAATCTTTTCAATTTAATTATGTTATTTCCTATAACTAAATGAAGGTAAAGTTTTATTTTCACAATTTTAGCTTATATGCATGGTTGTTGAATGCTAGACCTTTCGAAAAGTGGTTCTTAGATTGATTTCAGTTTCAAAATCTTATACTGAGAAAGAGGTATAGTTCATTCAAGTGAGGCTACAAACATTCCATGAAAACTTGAATTCTTTATGAAAATTTTTAATTTGAGTTTAAAATATCACATATATGGGTACAAAAAAATGAAAAAAAGTGTGGCTATAGCAGCCATATGCAGATTATTAATCACCACTTACGTGATACAGGGAATGGAAAAATGGTAGTGATCTGAACAGGAGAAACACTCTGTGTCAATGAAGGCTCATGGGTTTTATCTAGGATATCCCAAACATCCACACTTCCATCCACTTTGGCAATAAAGAACACTGCTGGTCTTGATGGGGACCAGTAGCCTGCTGTATATCTCACAGGACTAGCACAAGATTGTAAGATTGGTCCACTCTATACAGAACATCAATATCAAAATAAATCAATGTTCCAAATTCAACTGTTTGTTTTATTTTTGAAGAGCTGACTTTCAGGAAAAAAACAGAAATTTGATGGAACCAATTTTTGTTTTCTTGCTATTTCACAAAATTCACAAAAATGTAAAATGTAGTTGTAAATCGTGTTTCTAATAAAATGATCTCCCCTTATTGAATATTTTTTGTAATAGTTACGTCCCCTGGCCAATTCAGCTTCATTGACTCGTGACTTTAATTTTACATTGTGCAACATTTCCAAAGGGACAACCTCTATAATTTTATAGATGTAGTCTCAGATTAATAGAATCTATCTACTTAAATACAGGATGTTTCAGAATACCTTTTTTGGACATTGTATATGTAAGTGAAAAAGTTCTCCAAATTTGTATAAATATGTGATAAAAGACATTTTCGTAAATAAGTAATCCTTCAACATTTTGATTTTTTTTTACAGCTTATGGACAAAAAACTATGTGTCATAGACTTATAGTGTCTTTGTCTTTCATAAAATGGTGGCCCACTAAACCACACATATTAGCTACCTACATTAATTCCTTCCTTCCAGATAGTAAATGTCCATCCTCCAACACATAGTACAACATCATTAAAGAATGGAGATCTTTGTAATGACATTACAGGTCCATCATGTACAGCATGGTAATAATCTGGCTTGGGTGCTGTACAAATAATATAAAATCAAAAGCTTTATGATACTTTCTCTTTCCTTTTTTTTATTATAAGAACCAGTGTTTTTTCCTACACATTTAGTGCAATTGTATCTATACGCATATATCTTTATTTGTCCCACGAGGAAAAAAATCATTCTGGAACTATAAATGAATATAGAAAACATAAACTGAAAATACGGTTATCATGGTTTTAGTTTCATTTTATTCTCAGTTATGAATTCAACAATATAGATACAAAGAATAGGGTTGAATAGAATATTTTATTCACCAAAAAAGGGCCTATAGCATACAAACAATATAATACATTTTGTAATAAACAATAACGTATATAACATAAAGGAAATAGAGCATTACCACGACGCGACAAATTACATTGAAAAAAATACAATTTATTTTTTACGCCAAATGTGATGCTATCCAAAATTTCTGGGGAGAACACTGATCTATATCATTGCAATATCTATTATCAGCCTTAAAGACCCAAAGACTGATATCTAATCTAATATAAAAATGAAGAGTAAATGTTTTGTTATCATTTCTGTATGCTTCAACTTGAGTTGAAAATTGGATGGAGTTAAAATTATAATATAG
Source organism: Mytilus galloprovincialis (assembly GCF_965363235.1). Classification (NCBI taxonomy): domain Eukaryota; kingdom Metazoa; phylum Mollusca; class Bivalvia; order Mytilida; family Mytilidae; genus Mytilus; species Mytilus galloprovincialis. The sequence goes on from NC_134838.1 coordinate 86,829,278, forward strand.
TATTTAAACATCTACTTTGGTTGACTAAACTTGTGTCGCACAATAATCATATATGTTATCTGTACTTTTCTTTGCAAGTAGTTTTAAACAAATGTTTAACATTTCACTAATTAATAATTCTAATATTAAAATATTGATAAATGTTAATATACATTCATATTTACTTGTGAAAATACCTCTGTTTCTAATTATCGTACCAATAAATTTACATATTCCTACATGTACAAATATTGTCTATGGCATTAGTGTTGGTCACATATATCTATAATACTAAAATAACGAGGTCCAATTTGTCAGCTGTCATGGGGTAAAAACGACAAATCAAAGATTTCAACTTTATATATAGCTAATATAGGACAATGGTTTAGATTAAAAATTACACCACTCCAGACCCTTTTGTTTTTTCCACATAATTAATATTGCCAATAATTAACAAGTTCCGGGTCGAATCCGATACCGATACCAATAGTATATTCACCTGTTACCTATTACCTTATCTGTACTTTCTGCAACTGACAGACGCACCACCAAACGGTGTATTTAGGATTTTGCTATATACACGGGTCATAATCACAGGGTTGACACTACTAAATTCAATCATTGACAAATTGTTCCCTATTGTATTTCAATCAGTAAGACTTTCTAAGATAACAATACAAATACTAAAAATGTGGACTTAAAATAAGGCGTATAGGTACAGTTTTCAATTTATTAGCGGGCATGACGTAAAACAGCGAATAAAAGAATTCAACTTTATTTAAAACTAATATAGGACAATAATTTAATTTTGGATGCAACGCGTCTTTTGATTGGCTGATGTTATTTTGTTATTAGCCCAGACATAATTTAGTCATGTGACAATGACGTCATCAACGTTTTTTCATGGTTTTCTACGGTTTAAAATGGAATTTAGAATTAAATTATAAGAAATAACTGTAATATTTTTTCTGTCTATTCGAAATAACATAAAAAATTCGGAGCACACTGTTAAATAACCCGCTACGCACGTTATTCAGTGTGCACCAAATTTTTTGTTATTTCTTCATAGACAGAAAAAATATTAGTCATTCCTTAAATGCTGTTGATCAAAAAATACTCCATTCCAGGACCTTTTGTTTTCCAAATAATTAATATTACCAATAATTGATAAGTTCAAGGTCAACGGGTTCAAACAGAAAGATTTTGAAAGCAGAGAAAACTGTGTATCTTATAATTGGCATGACTTTATCTGATGACAATACCAATACTAAAATAAGGCTTACGTATAGTTATATACTTTAATTCAGTCTCGGACCCGCGATATCATTGGTGTGTTCTAGTAACATGTAATAGATGTAACATGTATATTCTTACTTTGTATTTTTCCTGTATCTTGATCTTTTTGTGGCATCCAGTCAACAAATACTACTTCACCATCCTAAACAATATTGCATTATTAATATGAGTAAAAAATGTCAGAACTCCACAATATCTCATATGATATACAAGTCAAATTTTTAAAAAATTAAAAAATCTCATAGTTTGTTTTATAAACAGTGAAAACTATGTTTCCATCTTTGGGAGTAGGTTTGAATTCTAGGAAGAATTTAGTAAAAAAAAATAATGACCACAATTCTTTTTGTGAAGTAGTACTAGGTACTTTTTTTAATTAAAGTGTATTTACAGTGACTTGACTGTTAGTGTTGCCATTCAGCAATTGCAACTCATTCAAAATTTTGACCAAATTGCAATTTGTTTTATTAAAACAAATTGTTCAACTGGTCAATATTTGAACAAATTGTTCAGCAAAATGTGAAAGTGCAAGGTGATAAAATTAAACATACTTACAATCCTATAAGACTTTAACTTCATTTTAATGATGTTGTGACAAAATGAGTCTATCAGTTTGTATAGGTATATTATAGTCATTTCCATGGTGAAGGAACTGTCATTATTTTGAAATGCTATAAAAATGTCCAAACTAAGCTTTCATATAGTTTTTCTTTCTAAAAGTATTCTATATTCATAAGAATCAGATATCATTTTAAATAAAACATCATATATTCAGTAAAATAAGTGTGAAATAACAATATGCTCTTGATAAGTTTTCATGGGGAGATAACCTAAAATATTATTCTTTTGAATAAAGACATTTTGAAAGAAAAAATTATTATCTCCCCATGAACACTTCCTACAAACATATTGCAATTTTACACATGTTTTACTGAATATGAAATGTTAGAATTCACATACTGTCTGATTCTTATGAATATAGAATACTTGTAGAAAGAAAAACTATATGAAAGCTTAGTTTGGACATTTTTATAGCAATTCAAAATAATGACAGTTCCTTCAGCATGGAAATGACTATAATATACCTATACAAACTGATAAACTGATTTTGTCACAACATCATTAAAGTGGAGTTAAAGTCTTATAGGATTGTAAGTATGTTTTATTTTATCACCTTGCACTTTCACTACTTGACTGTGGTTTTCTACAGCAGTTAGTTCAAATTTCTGACCAGTTGAACAATTTGATTTTATAAAACAAATTACAATTTGGTCAGAATTTTGAACAAGTTGCAATTGGTGGATAGCAACACTTACAGTCAAGTCACTGTAAGAGGTGTTTCTTACTGCGATTTTTTTTAACTTTCACTGTAAAAGTAATTTAAGATAATAAATTTGTTCATGATAAATTGCAAATTGTGAGACAAAGTCCATTTATATTTCCCCTTTGTTGTTTTTCCTAACAAATGTAGAGTTAATGTTCTTTCCATATCTAAGAGTATGTATACTCTAAACATTCTACTTACACTAACCACTTAAATTCAAGCCAAACAAATGGTAGGGAAAAGCTGTGCTGAACATTTTTAACAGGATTGCAGTGTTGTGAAATGAGCAAATGAGCGCTAAAAGCAAGCATGTGCAATTACAATTATTGAGTTCATTTGATTGAAAGAAACATAAATGATGAATAACAGTACACATGGAATAATGATACTAAATATATAACCTTCACCTGAATTCACCATCTTGTGAAACACTCACGTAGCTGTTAAATGTATTCCACAGAACAAAAACTGTTGGTAAACAGAGCAGTCAAGTCATCCTTATTTAACTGGCATTACAATAATGGGAATCTTAATATTGTACTTAAATCTTACATCTCATTCTCAGAAAAACTTTAATGGTTAATACTTGTATCAAAATATCAAATCTCTTTCTTGAAGAAACTTATATGGTTAATACCAAAATCTTACATCTCATTCTAAGGGAACAATGGTTAATACCAAAATCATAATGCTATTTTTTGGAAAACTGAAATGGTTAATACAACAATCTTAAATCTCATTCTTGGGGAAACTTAAATGGTTCACATCAAATCTTACATTTTATTCTTAGAGAAACTTAATTGTTTAATACAACAACCTTACATCTTATTCTTGGGGATATTTAAATGGTTAATACCAAAATCTTTAATATTATTCTTGGGGAAACCTAAATGGTTAATATAAAAATCTTACATCTCATTCCTGGAAAACTTAAATGGTTAGTACCAAAATATTACATCTCATTCTTTGGGGAACTTAAATGGTTATTACCAGAATCTTATATATCATTCTTAGAGGAACTTAAATGGTTCATACCAAAATCTTAAATCTCATTCTTGGAAAACTTAAATGGTTAATACCAAAATCTTACATATCCTTCTTAGGGGAACTTAAATGGTTAATACTAAAGTCTTACATATCATTCTTCTTGGAACCTAAATGGTTAATACAAAAATCTTCCATCTCATTCTAGGGGAAACCTAAATGGTTAATACAAAAATCTTCCATCTCATTCTAGGGGAAACCTAAATGGTTAATACAAAAATCTTCCATCTCATTCTAGGGGAAACCTAAATGGTTAATACAAAAATCTTCCATCTCATTCTAGGGGAAACCTAAATGGTTAATATCAAAATCTTACATATCATTCTTGGGGAAACCTAAATGGTTAATATCAAAATCATACATATCATTCTTGGAAAACTTAAATGTATAATACAACTATCTAATATCTCATTCTTGGGGAAACTTGAAAAGTTACTACCAAAATATTACATCTCATGCTTGGGAAAACTAAAATGGTTAATTCTAAATATAATATCTTCTTCCAAGTGAAAATTAAATGGTTAATAAATAAATATTACATGTCATCCTTAGAGAAACTATTCTAATTCAGAAATAAATTAGTCAAAATCAGTCAAAATTTACATTACTTGTATTGTTATTAGATATCCTGAACTTTTTTAATTTTTTTTGGTCAATTTTATATAAACATTTCAAATTTGAATGTTATGTATTTAAGCCTAATATTTACCCTGGTGGTGTAGTAAAAATGCACACAATTTATCCTTGCTAAATACATCCAAGCAGACAAAACATATCAAAGTTTCTATTTATGTTTATATATCAATTGAAAAACCATAGTGTGCTTCCTAATTCTTAATCCCCTCCCAATTTTTCTATCAATAAGCAATTACTGTGTTGGTACCATATATAAATGTTTGTCATTTAAAAAGTACCATATAAATGTTTATTATTTAAAAAGAAATTTCTGAATTTCTTTACTATTCATGCCTATTATAGACTTGTATCATGCTATATTGAGATGTAAAGATCTGTCATGCATATCATGTTCAGGTACATACTAGTATATCATCAGTATATATACAGTGTCACGTATCTAACAGTTAGAATAAAAGCATGCATTACACTTATTCATATCTACAAATAAAAATATATGTGAAAAATGGTTAATTTCACTGTTACAAACTTTGTAAAAAAGTAAGAAAATAATATTAAATGTAATTGTGAAGAAAAAGGTTATGTGCAAAAGTAGGTTGGAATGAAGAAGGAAGGTTTATGCTTGCTCTGTTATTACAGTAGGTGAAATAGATAGAACAGCTATGTGCAGGGTGTGACTAAACAGGACATTACAGGGAGTCAGACCCATTCAAATTCACTCCCTTCTATTACTGGTGGCTGCATGATATTCTTCAGTATCCAAATCTCTAAAACCCTAAAATTTTTGGTTAAACAGAATAAAGTTGAACCCATTTCTTCTGTCATGCAATCACCATTTTTATGAAGAGAGTAAATTTTAAATGTAAAATTTTGAGTCTACCTCTGACCCAACATAGAAATGAGTCTTGACACTCTGCAGTGTCCTCTTTTCCTTGCCAGACCCGGGTTTCATGGATGAATAATATCCTCCACCCATTGCATCTGACTTAGATGTATCTAATCCATCTGTTGCTTTATTTACTGAAATAACAACAAAATGTCTACATTTAATATTTATTTGAACACTATGTTGTAACATTTTAAATGAAGAAGCAATTTTATTGTGTATTATCTTTTAACTGAAGAATAATGAAATTAACTTATGCACTGTTTAAAATGGTAATATTTAAATATATTATAAAAGTTGTCACAGTACACATTGAATTGTTGTTTACATTAAAAACAGAGTAATTATCCAATATATGAATATATATTTTATATTAAACAAGGTGACTCCTTAAATACTAGCACTATGAACAAACTTAGGTTCTGTATAACTTTGTCACAGAGAATTATTTCATAAATAAACTTTTGTTCTTTTAAATTATACATACGTGATCCCCTGTCTCCTTGTTTTTCTGATATAGAAAACTTAGTAGGACTATGATCACCACCTGGTTCAGACTTGTGTAGATGAACCTAAAATTCAGGTCATACCATATTACTCAGTGGAAAAAAAACATGGTATTTTTTATTTAGATGAGTCCTCATTCAACAAATTATACTTTAAAACACAAATGGTATTGAATCTTTATGAAATCATAATTCATGACAAGCATATTTTGTTCCAAATTTTCTACAGATAATATTTCATTATATCAGAACTTTCTGAATTATTAAATACTGATTGGAATTATAAATTTTCTTCCAAAATGACAAAATCTTACCCTTAAAAATGGTTTCCATGACAAATCTAAGTGTTTAAATGTATTAGGCACTCCCATTGGATTCTTTGGGCCTTTGTCATCTGTTTTCTTTGTTAAAAGCTGACTTGGACCTTTTGGTGGTCGAGTATCCCAAAACAGAACACAACTAAAAAATAAATAAATTTCCTTGTATAAAAGATATGCAGTTATAAACTTATCCATGTTCACCTCGTTACATCAACTCTTACAAAGTCTTCTGGATATTACTCAAAACTAAAGTTACATTACATACTCATATGCTGCTAATATTTGGCATCAAGTTTATTTAAATCGAATAGAACACTTTTACAATAATTATAGATTATCATTGATCATCTCAACGAGATTGATTTTCTCGCTTGAGCCAGGATGGCGAAAGCGAGAAGTGCAATCAAGTTGCAATGACCAATGATAATCTGTTTATCGCTATTTTACCTATGATCAAGATGTCAATTTCATGTCAATTTCCTTAACAACACCATGTGCCTCCTTAGTTTCTAGCGATAATTTGCCATCTCAAGCGAGTAGAATGATATGTAATTATCACAAAAAAAGATCAAAGGAAAAATGCACAAAATAGCAATAATCGTTATTATTCAATACTAGTTACTCATTTTATGGAATTAAAAATGTTCAATGCATCAAAACAATGGAAATATAAGACTTATTGTTTGATAGCTCAAATGTATACTGTAAGTTCTGAAATTTATTATTGGGATTTTGTCTTTTGAGAAATCTATGAATGCTAATTAAGTTATCTGACAAGACCAATAAATTTTGAGTAGGTTGCTTTTTTTTTTTTTGGCAAATTCTGTGTAATAAATATAGATTCATATATGCAGTCAATTTCCGACAGAACATATTTGTTAACCTGTGTTATTTCATCTTTCCTCGAAATGTTTTTTTATTAATTATATTAACATTACATATATGCTGATCCTTGTAGAGTTGGATCAAATAAATACACTAAATATCTACTTACTAATCTGTAGCACATGTCATCAACTGACAATTCTGTAATGATTTGTTTTCTTGTGGTACACCCATTCTGTTTACCTAAATAAATACAAGAAAATTAATTCTACATGCATCTGAAAATCTTACCAATTCTAATATACATTGTTTTATAGCATCTATTACTTCAATTTTTAATTTACATTATAAATTCTACCTTTTTTTTTTCAAATTATATTTATGTTCTTGTCATTGTGGTTAGTTTTCTATTTCTCACATGAAGATACATTTATTGTATCAAAATGAACACAGTGTGATATGTGAAGTGATAACACAGTTGTGTTTATTCATTTGGCTTATCCTGCAATTAAATAACACAAGTTTACGTCACAAGATTTTCAATTCACACACTACAATTTCTGCTTTATCTAATTTATACTCATTGAGAAGGAATAATGGTTCTTTATTTTTTAAATAAACCATTTGCCACTTTTTTCCCCAGTAAATGATGATTGTTTTATGAAAACCTGCATGATTGAAAAATGTAAAGAAAATATTGAAATCATATAAATTCAGTAATCTTTATGAGTACATGTTGAAAGTCTGTATTTTGACGATTCACCTTTACAATGCTTGATCACAAAACACTTAGTAATAAAAACTCAATGTAATATTTCCTGCATTCTTCCCTGCTTACCTCCATATGATCTGATACCCATAATAAATCTGTTATTGTAGCTTTGTGCTTACCTCCATATGATCTTGTACCCATAATAAATCTGTTATTGTAGCTTTGTGCTTACCTCCATATGATCTTGTACCCATAATAAATCTGTTATTGTAGCTTTGTGCTTACCTCCATATGATCTGGTACTCATAATAAATCTGTTATTGTAGCTTTGTACTTACCTCCATATGATCTGGTACCCATAATAAATCTGTTATTGTAGCTTTGTGACTATTTTCTATACTAGATACAGCACAATATCTCACTATTGGTGTTTTTAATGCATTAGGATCTTCAAAACCAGGCTGAAAAGATTCAAAGTGAATAATTTTTAAAGCACTTTTAATCCTTTGTGAAGTTTTTCAAACTGAATGTTTCTTGCATTCTTCATAAGCCTTTCTCAATCAAGAAAACTGTTTTCCTTTTCCTGTGACTGTTTTAATTGCTATTGTGACTTCTTCAACAAATAAGACTGTTTGTTATCTCATCAGAATGGTCTTATTATTTGTTTAAGGGGCTTTCATAGCATTTTCTTTTTGATTTGACATTTTTATATGTAACAACAAATTGTAGGAAAAAACATTATTTGTCTAAATTAAGTCAAGCACTATTTATCTTATTCATAGTAAACACTGTAGAAACTCTTACCAAAACGTTTGTTTTTTTATTCCTATTTCCTCCTCGTTGTTGTTTAAGTCTATCAGCATGTGCAGATATATCCCATAGTACAACTTGCCCATTGTAACAGCCACCAGCTATTATGTTAGGATCTGATGGATTAAACTGGAAACTGTAAATATCATCGGGGGCTTCTAAAAGTAACTGAAAAACAAACATAAAATATAATAAATTCATTCACTTCAAAATATATAGAAATAAAAGGACAACATCAGATCAATAGAAATTTGAGAGAATGATACTGAGGGTAGTTGATGCTTTATTCCAATACTTTTTATAGTAAAAAAGAAAGCTAGATTTTGTCTTTGATTTGAAATGGGAACAATAACCTTCATTCCAATCAAAACAAGTGAAACTGCGAGCTACTGCTCACTGATGATACCCCTGCCGCAAATGGAAAATATTAATTGTGTAAAAATGTGTAGGTTTTAAGGAAACAGGAAGTTGTCAAGCGATGAATCTGAAAATGCATCAAACGTTAACACTGAAACAAAATTTCAGTAATCAATGCACTGTATTTCCTGTCAGAGAAAAATGCAAAGAAAATTTTCAACTTGGCTTTCATGTGTAAAATGATACAAGTGTTCGGTAAATAGGAAGTTGTTGAGTGATGAATCTGAAAATGCATCACATATGATATAGCTGTCTAATATCAACCCTGAAACCAAATTTCAGAAATCCTTGTATTGTGGTTCCTGAGAAAATTGCGATGAAAATTTTCAACTTGGCTACCATGTGTAAAATGATACAAGTGTTCGGTAAATAGGAAGTTGTGGAGTGATGAATCTGAAAACACATCACACTGTATAACTGACTTATCTTAAATCTGAAATTAATTTTCAGAAATCCTTGTATTGTATTTCCTGAGGAAGATGGAACAAATTATTCATGGGACGGATGGACTAACTTATGGACAGACAGACAGAGGTAAAACAGGATAACATCATTCTTTTTAAGACCTAAATAGACTAAAACAGCAAAATGCATGATTATCATAAATTTTTCATGACAAGATAAGTAATGTAATCATACCTGTGGATGTATGGGATCTGTAAAACTCCATATAAGTATCAAAGATGGTGTCATGATCACCTTTGCAGCTGAATCAATTCGATCATCAAATGTCATTTTTTCTGCGACCGACACAGCAACCACACCTGAAACCAAGTATCATGTTTTAAAATATATAAAATATACTATCCACTTGTAAATCGTTATATATGCTCATCAAGAATTTAAATTTGCTATTTAGTTATTATCCATAATCCAAATAATGAAATCAAATATATCACAGTTTGGTTTATATTAGCAGAAGATGTACATCACTTGTGATTCAAATAATATTACTGTGGATTAATTATTATTCGTTGGATACCAATTTTCGTTGATTTCGTGGGTACAGGTAAACCACGAAATTCAATGTCCAACGAATGACTAATGATCTAAAGGCAGGGCTCACACTACTTCAGAATTATAGGGAGAAGTGACTTCTCTTTTTGAAACTGATAGGGAGAAGTGGTGAGATTTGAAAGAGAAGTGCTCATTCGCGCAGTGTGCTACAATGTTTGGATTTTACTATAGTATAAAGGGTCATATGTAAATAATGTTCTTTTTATATTATTCAATTCATATCTGAGTATACAATTAAAGTAACATTTCAAATTAAAAGTTGTTTAAGTTTAACTAAGGTTTTGAGAAACTACAAACTAAATATTTATATCTAGCACTAAAAAAAATTTTTTTATTTTAAAAAATGTAAAGAAATTATAATATATCAATTACAATTTAATTCAAATCTATCTTGTGTATGAAATTCAGTGTTTCTCATAAAAAATATAAAAGTTATTAAGCTGGGCCATAATATAATTAATTGTCTCAGAGTTAAGCAATTTTGAAACAATCCATAAAAAATATAGGGAATTATATACACCAATCAATTAGATGTAACCAAAAGTCTCTTAATGCGTGTGGAATACGTAATTTTTCCCTTTGGGATCAATATTCTTCTGTCAGCTGTTCCATCCATGCGTCCGAAATTTAGGTTGATGTACGTTTTCGAGTAACAACCACCGGAACTTGCGGAAATGCAAGAAGTGATAAAAAGTTGTATTTTTATCAAATAACCTGCTACACACTGCAAAGACAATCCTTCAACCTCTTTTCTTAAGATAATCAATCGCTTAGGTCTAAATTTCTTTAATTATCAAAAAAAAATTGATGTTTCATCAACTTGGTAAAAATTGAAAATGTCCGATGACGGAAGCGACTGAAAGCGAGTATTGTCAAGAACAGGGCGACTTGTTTTCGCTTTTGGGGGTCAGGGAAAGCGAAGTGACGGTCGGGAAAGCGACTTCTTCGCCCAAGTCGCCTGGTAGCGTGAGCCCTGTAAAGGTTTATATGCCGACTTCAGCAAAACCACGAAATTAAATATCCACGAATAAGCAAGTTTTCCTTAATCCACGAACATTGGTACCCACGAAAATAAATGAATCCACAGTAGTTTGTAATAGGATTATATTTCAACACAATTTTGATATTGATTCTATCACATTAGTCACAGACTACTATAAATACCAGAACTGCATTACATAAAAAAAAAATCTTGAACAAAAAAATCTGCTCCCTTTTTGGCAGATTATCACCTGTTTAGATAAGTGCAGCTCTTTTTATCATATCAGTTCAAAATCCAGCAATTTCTAATCACGACATGTAAATGAATGAGATAAACAAAACATATTTCTTGAGCATATCTCTTGCAAATGCATTCTGATATGGCAAAAAAAACTTCTTTTTTTTATAATTCCCATTCTTCCCCAAGATTTTAAATTTCAAATCCTATTCCCATTTAATTTTTATAAATCTTAGAATTTATTTACCCACAAGAGTACACATGCTGAAATGTCTCGCCTTCTTTAGTAATCATTTATATTATGTTGATAGTCCCAAATGTAAAGCTTTATTACACTGTCATGTAAACTTAACCAAGAAAACTAAACATTGACCAATGAACCATGACAATGAGGTCAAAGACAGATGAACCATGCCAGGCAGGCATGTACACCTAACAATTCTTCCATACAACAAATATAGTTGACCTATTGCTTATAGTTTAAGAAAAACAGACCAAAACACAAAAACTTAACACTGAGCAATGAACCGTGAAAATGAGGTCAAGGTAAAAAAAAACTGCCCCACTGACAAATAGACAATAAAATATTTCCATACACCAAATAAAGTTGACCTATTGCAATTAGTATTAGAAAAAAAAGACCAAAACTCAAAAACTTAACTTTGACCATTGAACCATGAAAATGAGGTCAAGGTCAGATGACACCTGTACACCTTACAGTCCTTCCATACACCAAACATACTAGACCTATTGCTAATAGTATCTAAGATATGGACTTGACCACCAAAACTCAACATTGTTCACTGATCCATGAAATGAGGTCGAGGTCAAGTGAAAACTGTCTGATGGGCATGAGGGCCTTGCAAGGTACCCAAATATAGTTATCCTATTACTTATAATAAGAGAGAATTTAACATTACAAAAAATCTTAACTTTTTTTTCAAGTAGTCACTGAACCATGAAAATGAGGTCAAGGACATTGGACATTGGACATGTGACTGATGGAAACTTCGTTACATGAGGCATCCATATACAAAGTATGAAGCATCCAGGTTTAACCTTCTTAAATTTAAAGCTTTTAAGAAGTTAGCTAATGCTGCTGCCACTGGATCACTATCCCTATGTCGAGCTTTCTGCAACAAAAGTTGCAGGCTTGACAATAAACCAAAATTCAAGCTTATTCTTTTCTACCTTTTTTCAGAAAATATTTTAAATTCCGCCTATCTTACCTTTTATTGTAGGATGCCACTGTATACATGTAATTCTCTTCTCTTTGCTAAACTGTAGATCTGTGAATGATTGATACTCCTACAAAATTAATTTGGTTTAGTATTATAAAATTGATTTACAAAAGCATCATTTTAGGAACATTCTTACATTATACAAAATGGTATCAATTATACAATGAAGACATAACATGTGAACCTTGTCGTTTGTTTATGTGTTACATATTTATTTTTCGTTCATTCTTTGTACATAAATTAGGCCGTTAGTTTTCCCGTTTGCATTTGAATTGTTTTACATTGTCATTTCGGGGCATTTATAGCTGACTATGTGGTATGAGTTTTGCTCATTGTTGAAGGCCGTACAGTGACCTAAAGTTGTTAATTTCTGTGCCATTTTGGTCTCTTGTGGACAGTTGTCTCATTGGCAATCATACCACATCTTCTTTTTTTATACTTATTATGAAAACGCATCTGGGTGTTAGATATTGCACTATTTAAGTATCATTAGTTTACAACAGTCGGTGTATGCTACATGTTTAAATTTTAACACTGATACTATACAAATTTGAACCCATAATTAAACTTGTAAAGTAACTCACTTTGAGATGATTGTCTGCTTTACTACCAAAGCTTTGGTCCCCATCACCCAGATGTAACCAATCAATAAAGAATACATCCATGATCTCATTCTGTTGTAATGCAGCTTTAAATCGTGGAGTCACATCACTAATAAAGTTTGGTAAATTTTTGGAACTAAGAATGGCATCTTTTTCTTGATTTGAAAACTCTCTTGGATAATATTGTGTGTTAGCATTCCTTGGATATTTCCAATCAGTCTGTGTGCCCTCTTCTTGTAATGTTGGAATAGCCTACAAAATATGATAATGCTACATCATTATGTATCAATTTATTTATTATCTTTTATAAATATGGCCTACATTCAACTTTAACATCATCAAAGGATTAGTAAATTTACTGTGATTCCAAAAAAAACAAGATCTATTCTTTTAGATGAACTAAATGAATAAGCTGATAAATGATAAATCTATTTGATGAGAGAATAAATGAACAACAACAAAAACCTACTTGTGTGCTCTTGTCAAGTTCTAATTTCTTCAGATCAAAGGTTCTGTCATCATATCCTTTACATTCTATATAACCATCTTTGGCATCAGCCACATTTCTGTCAGAGAACTTAGCAGGTGCTCCAAATTCTTTTCTGATTCTTCTAACGGAGACCTTAATCTACAATACAGAAAATATGTCTAATGATTCCTGAGAAAAAGGGAAACTCTTTTCCTGAAGCTAGGCTAATTGCAGTATATCTATTGACATATTGTATTAAAGGGCTGTTATTATATGAAAAGGAAATCATGTTAATATTCTCAAACTGTGGAAATGCAAACAAACCTATCGACACTTTAGCTAACATTAACTTTCCTTACCTAACTGAGAAATTGTAAAATCGTCAAAACAAATTTAAGAATCAATATGTGATACTGGATTAATACTAATTCCATCAAAGGTACAAAATTAGTTGTGACCAAAATACAGTTTAGATGAATATTTTCAAATTATCATATCAACTCAACCTTTGTATTCATATTCTCCCTTTAGTTTCTGAGTCACTTGTGTTTAAATATTAAGCGTGTTTGCAATAAAAGAACTTGTTTGGAAATAAAAGACATTTTGGAACACTTGTACACAACCAATGCTTTGTTTCACATTTTATAATGCCATTTTCACAACCCTGTAAGGGACGACATCAAAAGTTCAATGTAGGATAAAAAACTTAATTCACATAGTTTTTTCGCTGACCCCCCTACCCCCCCTTCTTAACTTAATTTGGGAAAAATTGATTTACCTATATGGATATGTGTAAAATCGATTTTAGATTAATAAAACTTATAGCTATGTTGACCCCCCCACCCCCTAACTATTCGATTTAAGTTTTTTATCCTACATCGATCTTTTGATGTCGTCCCTAACATACCCTTCGTCTATTTTCCACCACATTTTCCTCTTTAATTTCCTTCTCACTACCAAGTGAGACCCATTCTTTAGATTCTGGAGGTGTATATGTGTATATAATCTCTTCCTCTGCCTCTGCTCCTTCACCCTCAGCATCTTCTACACCAGCCTACAATAGCAAAATATGTATAGAGAGGAATTAGGTATTCACATTTAACATGTGTTTTAAAAAAAAAACCCATCTTGTTTCATATTTCACATGGTCAAGTATTAATTAATGGTATATTTCTTTCAAAAATAAAATATGTATATAAGAGATGTTCTTCTTATGTTAACGCAATAACAAAATAAAATATCTAATAGATTTTTTGGGGGGATTTTTTTTAGAATTCAGCTTAGCTAAAAAGGCATTTCTGAGAAAAATAATATGGTAAAAAAAACCTAGACATGGTAAGTGAAAAGAATGAACAAACTTAAACCAGGGAAGTGGTGACAAGAGGCTGTCACAACGACAGCAAACCGGATTTATTTACATTTATTTGTGTCCTGGCAATATCACAAGAACCATTACTGATGAATGGTGAAAGTGAAAATCGTCAATATCAAATTTGACCTCCATTTTGTCATCAGTATCAACATATTAAAATTTGAAAAGCTTAGATTGAATGGTTCATGAGTAAATGCAACAACGTAAATTGAAACGCCATTTTACAATCTTTCAAGAACCATAACTCCTGAAAGGTAAAAGTCAAAATCGTCATTATTGAACTTGACCTCTATTTTGTCATCAGTAACAACATATAAAAATTTCAAAAGCTTTGGTTGAATGGTTCATGAGAAAATGCACGGACACGACTGGAAACACCATTTTTCAATCTTTCAAGAACCATAACTCCTGAACGGTAAAAGTAAAAATCGTCATTATTGAACTTGACCTCCATTTTGTCATCAGTAACAACATATTAAAATTTGGGAAGCTTTGGTAGAACAGTTCATGCGTAAATGCACGGACACGACTGGAAACACCATTTTTCAATCTTTCAAGAACCATAACTCCTGAACGGTAAAAGTAAAAATCGTCATTATTGCACTTGACCTCCATTTTGTCATCAGTAACAACATATTAAAATTTGGGAAGCTTTGGTAGAACAGTTCATGCGTAAATGCACGGACACGACTGGAAACTCCATTTTTCAATCTTTCAAGAACCATAACTCCTGAACGGTAAAAGTCAAAATCGCCATTATTGAACTTGACCTTCATTTAGTTGTCAGTAACAACATATTAAAATTTCAAAAGCTTTGGTAGAACGGTTCATGAGTTAATGCACGGACAACATTTGATTGCCGCCCGCCAGACCGACCGACCGCCAGACCGGCCGCCCGACGTACATCCCCAAATCAATAACCGACATTTTTGTCACAAATATCCGGTTAAAAATGAAAATTTGAGATTTGTTTTAACTTGCATCAATGATTACCCGAGGCACGTTAACCTTGCAGACAAAATAAAAACAATTATATGCCATAATGTTTTTAGCTTTCCATTATGCGACTGATGTGTCCATAAGAATCAGGAAAGAAAATTATTTTTAAAAATCCACTCCACATTCATCATCATCTTAATTACTTATAACACAATGTATATTAAAGTGTAAATAATGACATTTATTCACACCATGACATGTAAGTCAAATTCATCAACTATTCATGACTTACACTTAATATCTTCTCTTTAGCTTCTTCTGTTAGCGCAACATAGAAATTCTGACCAAATTTAAACTCTGAATCGTATACTACCAGAATTTCATCTGTTGGGTAATTCTGAAATGTTAAAAATACTCAAGTTACAATGTATCTGAAGCAATTGTCTAACTACTTTTGCAATATTTTTTGTATACACCAATCATTAGGCAAGAACCTGTATTTCAAGGGCTGTCATTTTTAACTTATTCAGTGCCTGTCTTTCAAAAATAAGACTGTTGTTTGCTCTTTGGAATTATTTTCACATATTTTGAGATGCTTTTAAAAGTGTGATGTTCTTTTTGTTAAAGCCAAGGCTATTACTTTCAGATGCTAATGTGCTTTCCTTAAAGCCTCTGATATGCACTTTGTTCAATGATATTAATAATGTATGTTCTCAACTTTATATACATACTAAGATATATAATTACAACAAAACTTTGGAAAACAAACAAAAAAATTACTCTAAAAATGGTATTTAAACATACAATAATATCCTGTTTGAGTGGAGCAAAATCACAGACACCAGCCCTCATCCTCAAGTCTTCCATTATTTCATCTTTTGTAATAATTTTGATGGGATTTTCTACTGTGACATCTTCGTCCATTCTGCAATGGAAGATCTCCTGTGTTTTTGATGACAAAAACAATGGAACAACTCCCTCAGGAAGACCTTTATCAATAGATGAAAAAAATGTAAGTATTATGCTAGCTTCAATTATAAAAGAATAAACAACTTACTGTAAAAATAAGCATATCCTGTGGATTCAGTATTTTGTTTACTATTGTTTTTGGATTGAGGGAAAAGGGTATTTTCATGGACATTAGATTTCATAGTGTTGCAAAAATGCACAGGGTTTCCGCTTGCGAAAAAATAATAATTGTGCCAATTAAAATTCGTCATTGGCGAAAGAATTTGACGAAAGAAATATATATAACGATTTATTTTCAACCATCTTGTTTGATTACTTTTTTGGATTTCTTGGTCTTTACCTGGTCAGACAATACTCAAAATTCACCTTGAAATCGTTAAGATTTTGACAGAAAATCAATAATCAGCTGATTGCATTTTATGCCTATCAACATCAAAGGACTAATTAATAAAGATTTTGATTGTAATGACAAAATGATATGGTTGAATGGCGTTCGTTACATGTCACTTTAAGGATCAATTAACCACTTTGCGAAGCACGTGTTTGAAGCCAATTTTGACGACTTCTCTCCTTCTTTTAATGATAGTCCAGAAAAGAAAACTTGCTATGAAGAAAAATGTTCAAAAGCAAGAAAGGTCTCTAATTTAAAACTTAATCATTAAACTTTGATATCGATAATTGATTTGAGTGGGTACTTTAAAGTCGTTTCAGTGACACATGTGTTTCAAACATAGTTTTACTTACACATGTATTTACGATGGTCTAGAAAAGAAAACTGTTATGAAGAAATTTATTCAAAAGATTGGGAACAACCCCTCGAATGAAAATAACCCTCCAATGTTATGACTACACCTTACATGAGGGATCAATGTCAGGTGATAAAAAAACTTTTTGTTTTGTTGTAAAAAAAACACTTCTTAGTACAAAAGGACACATGTTATTATTTTTGAAAAAACTTTCACAAAGAACTGTGACATCTTTCAGGTAACCAAGATTTTTTTTTATATTCCAGGATTTATATCTTCTTTAATTTCAAAAGTAAGTGGCCCCTTATAAGCAGGACAGACGGACTAACAGACGAACGCACAGACCAGAAAACATAATTCCCATAAATGGGGCATAAAAACAATGTGTGTATACCTTCCTCCTCGGTAGCCTCAGCATCTGTTGGTGTTTCTGTCTTTGGTTCTTCTTTTTTCTTTTTGTCACCTACAAAAAGTAATGTCAGTTTGTGATAAAGTAGGATTTCAGGTTCACTAAAATATTTTATAATTCATTACTTGTCTAACAGCATTGCTGTCAAGCATTTGTCATAACATATTCATTTATTTAATGAAAAAGACATTTTTTAAATTTGTTTTAATATGAAACCCTTGAATTTGAACCAATAAAAAGCGAAGCATATTATAGAAGTTACAATATTTAAACAATTGAAACCAGCATTTCATGTTTTTCAATGACCAACTGCCTTATAATCTTTATTAATGCATTTTATGATACAGTTGTACAGTGTGGTAAAATAGTTTGAGTCACAGTGTTTTAACTCTTCCCTTTTTTGGAAAAAACATTGAAAACTATTTATTCTATTCTCATTTGTATGTACGAAAGAGAACTTTTTAGTTTCAAGTTAGTTCTTTTTACTTTATCTTACTATGAATATGTAATGCAAATACTTTTCAGTGTTTTTCAAATATCAAATATTTACCTTTTCCTCCAGCTTTTGCAGGTGCTTTGCCAGGAGTAGGACTTTTTGCTGGAGCAGACTTTCCTTTTGCACTATCAGGTTTGCCTTTAGCACTACCAGGTTTGCCCTTGGCACTGTCAGGTTTACCTTTAGCACTGTCCGGTTTACTCTTCGCACTTCCTTTAGGAGACTTTTTGCCAGCAGTTGTATCCTTTTAATAGAAATCAATTTATCTCAATATCTTAAAATATCAAAAATCAGCTTTCTTTTAGAGAAAACTTTAAGTTAAAACTATGACAGTATTTATCATGACATACTTAATGTAACAGTTTTGAAACAAGTGCTAATTTTGTATGAAATGCCTACTGATGAGTCCCATTCACACATATTTTCTGATTAATACTTTTCCTTGGAACCCTTTTAATTTGCCTATTATCTCCTTGGCTTCAAACCTTATTTTACATGTAAGCCCTGCTAATGGCATCATCAGAGTACCTCATTTTCCAAATGGATATAGTTAACATGTTCTCTTATTCATGATTAAACATGTCCAAATTTGCCTCACTGACAATAATTGTCTGTCCAAATTTGCCTCACTGACATAACGCGTCTGTGTCATTGTCAGTGTTAAGTGAGGGCATTACTTGCATTAAAAAAGAAAAACCAAGAATGTGTCCATACATTGTAGTACATGCACTTCCACTATCATCTTCTATGTCCACTGGATTGTGAAATTGGGATAAAAACTCTAAATTGGCATTTAGTTTCAAAAGATTATATCATAGGGAACATTTGTACTACATTTTTTAGGTTACAATTTAATGGGACTTCAACTTCACCAAATCTACCTTGAAGCCTTGACCAAATTTTTTAACCTGAAGCGGTACAGACAAACAGAAACAGACTGAAAAAACATTATGATAATATATAATTAGGAGTGTCATAATAACAGAGATTATAAAGTATAATGTATATTGCACAATAACTAACCATAGAAACAAACTATTACCTTATCTTTCTCATCCTGCTTGGCATTTTCTTTCTCTTTGTCTGATGAATCTTTAGTCTCTGCTTCAGGCATTTTGCTTCTGTTCTATGCTCTAAAATTGACATCAAAAATTACATAGTTTGTAACATCAGAATATAAATACATATACACAATGTATATATATCACAAATGTGTAATGATCAACCATGCATTTTATAAATAATTACATACAGTGTTCTCCCCAGGATTTTTGGATAGCACCAGGGTAACGCGTGACGAAATGAATTTTACAATATTTTGTGTCGCGTTGCGTCGCTTATTTTTTTCTTGTTGGTTTTTGTCATTACCTTTTTGCCTTTGTTTTGTTTACTGTGGTACTGTGTTGTATGGACTTTGGGTCAGAACATTATTGGTAGAAAAAGTAAATCAATATAACAGTTTTTATACTTTAATATCTTACTTCTTATATTTGGATCAAGCCATTTTGTCCCAATACTTGAAGTTACACTACACATTCCCCATGTTAGATTTGACCATAACAATGAACTTTGAACAAGATTAATTTTTGTTACAGAACCATCAGTAAATTGAAACCTACTTTCCATTCTTTTTAACAACAGTTTTTTTTATTTTTTTTATGCATCTTAGTTATTATTTTAAAAGTTTAAGTTTATAAATACTTAATTTCAATTGTATTAGTAATTTTAAACTTACATTCCTGTGAAGTTTAGGCACAAGTTTTTTTTTATGAATGACCCATGTGGAGTAAAAGTCTATTTAATATAAAATTACAAAATGTCTGTGTATCAATAAAGGTATCATTCTCTAAAATAATTTGCAAAACATTTTCGTTGGTATCTTCTAAGATTTTTTTTATCCTTAATGTAACATTCTAATATAATTTTGCATTTAATTTGTGCTTTATTTTAATTTTCAATGAGAAATTATATGTGAGGAGCATTTATTTGTAATAAGCAAAATCAGGGGAAATAACTCCACAATTAATTTCTATAACAGTCAAATTATTTTGACTAAAGACCAGTGGCGGATCCAGAGGGGGGGTTCCGGGGGTGCGCACCCCCCCTTTATTTTGGCCGATCAATGCATTTGAATCGGGACAATCGGGACATATGTTTTGCACCCCCCCTTTGCCCTGGGCTAGCACCCCCCCTTTCGAAAATTCCTGCATCCGCCACTGAAGACTGGCGTAAAAGAGTTCATTCACAAATGTCTGCTTGTCCCCTATTACAAGTCTGTTATTAAAATTATGATCTCTTAATTAATTAAAACACAAGAGAATCATGTACATCGATTAAATCCAATCATCAATGTTAACCTCAACAGGTAAATCGATCACGTGGTGTAAACAATCTACCTGTCAATACTGGATTAAACTGGTTAGAACTGGTCAATTTTCATGTAAAATTTTAACCCTCACTTAAAGTTGAAGTCATTTGAAACTTTACCGATTTTAATACGAATTTTTTACCGAAAACTTTAGCACCACGGAGAAAATTTATACATCGCGGCAAGAACGATACCACCGCGGTAGAAAATTATACATCGCGGGCCCGTGGTCCTTTAAGGGCCTGGGGAGAACACTGACATATTTTGAGTCTTCAAGTACATTGCATCTCAAGTTCTAAAGCAGGGAGGGTAAAGGATTTTTAAAAGGGGCACAATTATGGGATCCTGCTTGTTGGTTAGTGAGAATCCTGTATCCCGCTTCTCGTTGCCATAATAACACATGTAATTTCCCTCGTCACCCTGGACTTTGTTTTCATGCTTAATTATCCGACATTCACTTGTCACCCTATAAAAAAAATCATCCAATCCCACATCACGCTGAGACCCTTATGAGACCCAAGGTAAAGGGAATTAATTACTACCCTCATACTTTAAAGTCAGTGTGCATTCTTGGGTATGGTAAGGTATGGGGATGTTCTTGGTTAGCTAGTACGGTATTAGGTTTAGAATGGGTTGGGGTGAGGTTTATGGTTAAGGCTTTAAGGATAGTTTAGTATCTAGCACAAATTGATAAAAATAATTATTGTCGTGTCATTTGTTTTTGAATCAACCACATTTCGTCGGTTTAGACTGTACATGTACATGCATACATTGTGGTGTGTTCTTTGGTTTCTATAATTGAAACAACAACAACACTACAACGTGAAAAATGTATGACACATTCAATTTCCCTTTTAGAGACGTAAGAACTACATTTATGTAATTAAATTAAACCTACCTGTTAAGCCATTTTTATTTAATGTCAAAAACATGCATAACTAGAATAGTTGTTGAGAAAAATTCTTACAGGTTACATGAAGTATAGCTATGAAGTATAGCTATATTTTCTGCCTGTCAGACACTGGATCTTCAAGACATGTGACTGTCATGTGTTTTTTGGTCGTTTTTATTACTAACCAGCCAGTTCAAATTATCATGCTTCTAATTACATAAAATGGTTGTTCAAAATCCATTTATTCAATATCTAATTGACAATTCTTTTAATAATTGTATACATCCCTCATACATAGAGATGAAAACAAGCTTAATTTTTTACATTAAATCCAAATTTTGAAAACTGCATTTTATTTTCAAAAAAAATATGTCTTTTGTAAAAAGTTTGAAATAAATCACAATGTTATAATTTCAGGACATGAAAATACACCAACATACAACAATTTACTAGCCCCACCGGTCACGATTACGACTGGACACAAGTACGAACGATTTCAAATGTTTGTCCTCTGAAATCATATTTGTTTATGATTATCAATAAGTGTTTCTATAAATAAAAACCTTATATAGTGCACTTGGTGAATGTTGATGATGATGACAAAATCGTTCTAAAATTATTGTACGAATGACAATCTCCCCTGGAAATTATATAAAAATAAAGGGCTGCGCTTTAGCGCATGATACGCCCGTTGCTCTTTTAACTTGTCTTTTATGCTTTAAATGAATTTATATGATCAACTAGAAATATATATACAAATCAAAAGGGATGTTACATTTATTCACCAAAGTTTCATAAAATCCCCCTTTTTTAAGTATAAAAATTCATTACTTAAGAAAACGTAAAATCTAAAATTTATAAAAATAAAAAGGGAGCTTATGTCAATAGATATAAACAATAGTGTTGGATAATCGGTTGAAAATACCAACCGATTATCTATTACAATCGGATGACAGCAACCAACCGACTATCGGTTATAATCGCTTCATAATACCTTGCCCTTTTGTTTTTTAAATGAAATCATGCATTTAGTCTCATTGTACATGTCTAATGTGTATATTCCATATCATTGCAGAGTTTATATATTCATATTTATGATCTTTTATTTCCCTTTCATATTCTGGCGTACTAAATTATAATCCTGGTACCTTTGATAATTATTTATTTAGCAGTTAAAACAATGAATTAATAAGAATCAAGATTCATATTAAAGATATTTTATCTCATAATTACAACATTAATTACCAACAGTGACACTAACATTTCTAAATTTCAATGGTGTCAATAAAATTTCAATAACATAGCTGTATAAACATTTGAATGCTTCTAATTAGGAAAAGATATATTAAGTTTTTAACTTTAAAAAATTTAAAATTAACAGAAAAAAATAAAACAATGCATTTGCATTATAATATTTACAGTAAACAAAAGGGATTAAGCCAAAGTCTGTTAATTCGTGTACAATGCTTTTTTTTTCATTTTTGTGATCATTATTTTCTGTCAATTGTGTCATTTGTGCGTCTGAACTTATAATTGCAAGAATGCGGAATTAAAACATAGTTAAACCGTATCCGATTCGTGATTCTTATATTTATTAATGGCGGACAAATTTCGGAAAATTTACAAAAATAAACGATGTTTGGCAAGCAATTTGGAAAGGAATATGACGTTTTTTATGCTACAAATGGATAAAACATTAATAAAAGGCAATTTGCAATACGTTTTAATGAAGCAAAGAAATTATTTTGTCTAAAATCAGAATGATTTGTACGCTCTCAAGTAACAAGAACCAGTATTGAAAGAAAGTATTTCATTCAAAGTTATTAATCTTAAATAACATTCCTTCAATCTGCAAATATGTATAGTCAATGCTTTTGTCACGTTTATAGAGAAGGAAATTGGTTATTGGTAATTATAGGATGTTTGACATTGTTATTGTCATCGACTGGTATTTTTGTTATTATTTGTTTGACTGCGCATGTAAAATGCAAACCGTAAACGGACCGGAAGTTGACAAGCTAAAAGTCCGGAAACTTTAACGACAATCGATTGAACAAAATCCCAATCGATTATCTACATCGCCAGGCCCAACCAACTGATTTCCGACTTATTCCGATCATCGGAACAACACTAATAAACAATTTATCAAAGTTGCATAAAATTTTATGAAAGTGTTAGTTATTGTCCCAAAATTGGAAAATCCCCCCTTTTTTAAGCATAAAAATTCATAACACGGAAATGTTAAATCTGAAATTTATAAAAATTGAAAGGGAGCTTACATCAATAGATATAAACAATTCACCAAAGTTTCATGGACATTGGTGAAAGCCTTTTTGAGTTATTGTCCGAAGTGTTGAAAATCCCCCTTTTTTTATGAATAAAGCCCCATAAATCCAAAACTTAAAATCTGAAATTTATAAAAATTGAAAGGGAGCTAACATCAATAGATATAAACAATTCACCAAAGTTTCATGGACATTGGTGAAAGCCTTTTTGAGTTATTGTCCGAAGTGTTGAAAATCCCCCCTTTTTTATGAATAAAGCCCCATAAATCCAAAACTTAAAATCTGAAATTAAAAAAAAATGAAAGGGAGCTTAAGTCAATAGATATAAACAATTCACTTAAGTTTCATGGAAATTGGTGAAAGTCTTTTTGAGTTATTGTCCGAAGTGTGGACAACGGACGGACGGACAGACAGACGGACAACAGTATACCATAATATGTCCCGTCTAAAAGACGACGGGCGTATAAAAACCACATAAAGGTAAGAGCATATTGACTTCTTTTGTTAATATATAGAGAAAAAAATATTTCCCGATTCTGTTCATATGTGGGATGCCTTTTATCTTGCCAAAATAAACCCACAATTGACGTTTTTTAGACTCTTGTGACCATATTTATGCTTCAAATATGGTGAAAGGAAAATACATGCATGTTAACTTTATTGAAAAGTACAGAGAACTCCGAAAGAAATGTTAAAAAAAAATCATAGATGAATTAATGAAAGGATCACCACCGAAATGAAGAAACTTGAATTTAGTGCTCCTTAAAAGGAGGAACTTACATAAAAACAAAACAAATACGAAATATTTCCTTTAACATGGCAGACATTTCGTCTGCAATCACTTCTTAATTGAAGTAAAATACAAACTTGTGCATCTTATTTTACACTGGAAATGAGTTTGAAATTAAAAAAATGTATGTTTTATCAATCTAGACTGTTGTCATTGATTTCTTCTGCAAGACATATTAATATAGTGCTGTTCGGAATTGCGTCCATACGTGGCTAACTTGACCCGTAAAACGAGGTCACGCAAATCTTACTAAAGTATCCTAACGTGAAAAGATAATTATGTGGGATATGATGCAAAATGGAAAGCCTTCATACATCTTAAATTCTATGGTATAAACAACTAAAGAAAAGTAGTCTACATAAATGAAATATTAATCACATTTCAAAAATCGGTCGTAATTGTGTCCGGTGAGGCTAGTTATTTTGAGTACTGAAAAGTATTTTGTAAGATAAGATAAGATAACTTTATTAGCACTAACGCATTGACAATAAATGGTTATGGCAACAAATTAAAGACAAACTACAATAACATATATACAATGAAGGAGCGACAGTGGATATTTATGAGAGAAATATATAAAAATATTTAATAAAACGAGAAGCATACACATTATTTAATACAGAAATCAATTACCTTTTAATAATGAGTTTCTCACCAACAAGCATTCATTCAAATAGTTGACAACAATTTTTAATATTGTTGGGGAATTACTAGAATTGATATACATTGTAAGCAAGTTATATGATAAAGAAGTTAATTTATTGTTCAATAGAACATTATTTAATTTTTTAATGAGGTTATCTCTCACATAGTTATAGGAAGAGCATTTCAAAACAAAGTGTAGTTCATCTTCAATGTCTCCATTGTTGCAGCAAAGGCATACCCTACTCTGCTTTAGTATTTTTAGATATCGCCCTCTTTCAATAGATAAAGTATGAGCACTTAACCTTGAAATCTACATAATGTTGATCTATCACATTTGGATTTGCATTGATCAACATACGAGGGTCTACTATTTGGTTTATATAGTATATTAAAAAAGTTTAATTTTTTATTTTGATTGATGTCAGTCTCTTGCTTCTGGAAGGCTATATCGTTGATTCTCTCTTGAATGGGTTTTAAATACATTTTAATATCAATAGAATCATGTACGTATAATTTAAGCGATCACAACGACTTTTAAAAATACTCATTTCCAGATTTTATAGTCATTTCCTGTCCTATACTGAACAAGTTTTTAATTTATAAGAAAACATATGACTTTTTTTTTTTTACATATGAAAATCGCAAAGTAATGGGAAACATTAAAAAATTGTTTTTAGTCTATAAAGCCCTTGACATAAAATCTAGATTCCTATAAACATTCAACAGAACATGCTTTTAAAATTTTAGTAAACACCTGAATAAAAACTCAACAGTGAAAAATGTAAGCAGTGAAAATACACCTTATCGCTAATCCAGGCTGACCCGGCCGCTTGAACGTTTGACGCATACAACAATCACTTTTCCATTGTGGATTAAGATATTTTGTTTTATGACGTCAAAATATTAAGGGAACCTGTGTGATATCCAGTAATGGCGGACAAATAGCGATAAGGTGTATTGTTATTACTATTAGTACAAAAACACATCACAGGAGGATATATTATATACTGAAATTTCGATCGCCCCAAGTTTGAATCGAACCTAAGACCTTTTATCAATGTAGCGATCGGTCTTAAGCGCTAGATTACCAACCCCCAAATTATTTTTTGCACAAACATGACTATTGTCAGCATTGAGGAAAGTCCATGTCAACAAAATAGTTCATGTGCGTTTTAGTGGGTATAACGGCATTATTTGTATGTTTGTACTTTTTGTAATATTGTTTCAACCTGTGCTTACAATAATTTATTATAAACGGAATGTCCTGGTCAAATAATAAGCCTTCGGAGCAAAACTTGTGACTGTGTGTTGCTTTGGACTTTTCAAATCGGATTTGTTTGAGTGTTGGCGTCCATTATTAAAGTTCCCGGATGTAAGCAATGTCTGTTTCCAAGAGCAACAGATTAAATTTATATTCATTTTATGCATATATATATATATATATATATGATCCAAACTGAAATTCAGTGCTGATATAATTAATTTAAGAAGTAGTTATGGTGTTTATTTAAATGAACAAGCATTAGTTTGGGCTTCGTGAAATGGAAAGTTTAAATGGCGGGAATTTTTTAAAACAGGTGCTCGTTTTCCCATTCCCATTCTCGTTCGCTCCTTTTAAAGATTTTGTGTTGAATAGATTTTAATTTTGAATAGTGCTTTAGCCAGTGCATTACTATGAAATAAAGAAATTTTTAATTATTTTTTTTTTAAATGAAATTTTAAAAAAATGTCGAATTGTCCGTCAGTACACAGTCACGGGGGGGGGGGGGGGGGGGTCTCAACATGGGATTTTGGGTACAGGTGTGCAGCTGGATTTTAAAAACACCCCCCATTCATATATTGAATAATTGTGAAATCCCTACCTATACATATATTTCACAGCGAAATCATAACCCATTCATATATTTATCAGCTCAATTGTACCTATATGCATATACAATCTTATTATACATCAAAAACACTTTTCAATTATACAATACACTTTAATTTATCGGTCAATTACATCCTATTGATATATTTCCTCGGTAAAATTGCACCCCATTGATATATTTGACGGATCAAAAAAGGGACCCATTCCAGCGGCACATATGTATATACCTTTATATAGGAAGAGACCCCCCCCCCCCCCGTGTACACAGTACTAAAGTATAGAAAGTCCCTGTTACATCCTAGTCCAAATAATTATGACGTCTGGCAAGGCTATTTTTTTTCTGGGACGCCTTCTAGAAAAATAATAAAATAGCCTTGACAGACGTCATAATTATTTGGACTGAGTACACCAATGCTATTTTTTTTTTTTTTTCTATATTTGTGATGGAAAATTCAGTTGTAAGTGTTTAAAAAGAAAGTTTGTAGGATTTGTGAGTCTTTTTGAAATTTATTTTCTTATTGCCAAAAATAAGACTTTCAGATATTGACTCATTTAAGTTCGATTTTTTCCCCGAATTTATGACGTACAGTGTCAGAGTCACACATTTCAAATTATTTTTTTCCTTTTTTCTGATTGCCTTAATTGATATCTGCAAAATTTGCTTTTAAAAAATGTTAATAATAACTCTAATGAAATATTGCAGCTTCTTTATTAATGTAATTTTTTTTCTACAAACTAAATTCAATCAGCGTACATGAAGTTTATGTCCATCCTGTTACCGCTACGGGCGTATTGCATTTGCGCCAATTTAAAAAAAAAATCCAATCTTTCATTTGGGACACAAGGTTATATTTCATTTGCGCCAGAAAGTAAAAATTTTATTTGCACAATTTTAACGGAAAAGTTGATATCCATATTATATGGAAAAGAACAAATTCAATAATTGTTGCAGGGATCAAAGATTGATTTTTGTAGATTTCATCTAGGACAAAATTGTTCTAGTCCCTATGAATATTGGTCTTGTAAGTGTTGATAATTATTTCAAAATCCCAAAGTAACCTTGACATTTAAAACAGCAAGTTTCTTGTATAACAGTGTACTCGGAGAAAAGAAATTTAAAGAAATTTAGAGGAAAAAAATTGTGGGTACTTTTTTGTCATGTCTATGCTGTTACCAACATATTGATTAATTACACCAATAGTATAGTTGTTAAAAGTGCAATAACATGTAGGAAACCAAAATCAGAACAAAAACATTATTACTTCACCAAAGTGAGTTGTTATTTCACAACAGCATTCAAAAATGAAGATATTTGTCTATCCTGTTACTATGGTTGCTATGGTTATTGAAACAGGATAGACAATAGTAGACAGATAACATTTAGTAGCACACATAATGAAATGTTTCGTTGTTTGCACTCATCTACAGGTTATAACCTCTTAATCTTTAAAATTTAGCATTTTCATATGTAATACTGCTTACAGTAACAGGGTAGACAAAAAGGCAACAGAATAGAACTTTATATTATGATATATCATAAATGCACGTTCCTGTAACCAATAAAATAAAGACAAAAGTAAACCATTATGCGAGGGATTTACTTGATGTTGGGTTTATTTGAAAGAGAGAAAAAATGCTGAACAATATACATTGACATCTTTGACTTGCATTGCTGGTGGTAATTTTTATTACCTTCGAAAACCAACTTTTAGAGTCATTTTTCACGTTGCATTACGTTTGCGCACATTTCCATTACATTTGCGCGCAAAAATCATTACCGTTTGCGCGCAGCTTTTGATTACATTTGCGGGCATTTTTTTGACAGGTAAACTCAGGTACACTCAGGTAAAATACAGATAATTATACTCACAGTGTGGTAACGGAACTGTACTGTTTTCTAATATTTTGGTCATTCGGGAGACTGTCAAGCGGGGCTCCGACATTTGCAAAATAACAAGTTACTTTGTGGAAACTTTGATGGACTCTAATTCTACTATATGACGTTTCTGCTTCAAGTTTTTGGTAATCTAAACATTTTATATGTATATTTGAACCAATAAAATAATAAAAATCACATATGCATCCAAACGTTTTCCCAAGAATGGTGGGGCTCCTAGTAAATCGACCAAATCTGTCACAGAGCAGCGATCAAAGGGTTAAAAAAAAACATCGAAAAACCAATCGTTACTACCAGAATTTTCACATGTACCTTTTCTGATATAGTCTTACCTGTCTGAAAGTTTAAAAGTCATTGTACCAGTAGAAACCCAAATATATTCATTTTCTCAATATCGGATATTTTAATTGACTGTACAATCACTTGCACGTTTACTGTACAATCACTTGGAGCTTTCCTGTACAATCGCTTGGGCAACTTTCATTAAATACATTGCATATGTGTTTCATTGTTTGTTCCTTGTGTGCCCTATAATGTTCATCTATGGTTTTTGAAATAAAAATTAGCATGAATTCAGTCATTTTGCCGATTAAGATTCTATCAAGGAAACCTTTTAAGGTGTCTGTATCAGAGAGAAAATCAACATTCGAACAATAAGTATACGAGACAAAATAAAAGGACAGAACAAATGTAAATAATGCTCTTACAAAAATAAATAACCGAAAAGGTGCCCCGGAAGGGTAATCATATTTTGAAGTTTATTTGATTTATAATTCCCAACATTTAATAATAATTAATACATACGTATACAACGAAGAATGTTTCATCAGAGGCCCAGGATATTCTAACCGGTTTCTAAAGACATTTGAATGTGGAATGGTTGTAGCTTTTCGTGGAACCAAAAAAATATATGTATATGTCAATAAACATGATAAACAAAAATAACAAGATTTGGTATAATTGCCAATAAGATATATCTGTTCATTGCCAAAAAGTTACTGAAAAGTAAATTCACAAAATACTGATATCCGAAGAAAATTCAACGGAAAGTTCCTAACAAAACGAGTCAGAAGCTCAAACATGTCAAACGAATGGAAACAACTCAGTGTCATATTCCTGACTAGGTACAGGCATTTTCCTATGTAGAAAATGGTGGATTAAAAGTACCTTTGCTTCAAGTGGTAAAAAGCTCTGTTAATAATAATATGTATCAAGGATAAGGGGGTGAGTTCAGGCGGAAACCCGGTTGATATAGAACAAAAGAATCGAAGCTCTTTGTTAGAGAAGGCGATACATGCTTACTGTAATGTTTACTATAGTGACAAAATTTTTAAAAGTTAATAGAAACAAATAAAATGACAATTTTTTCTTCTCAATTACGAAGTGTTTTATTCTAAAAACACCATTTGCACAAGTTTTCAATTTATCTAGTACATAGTTAAGCAAAACAATTAGATATCAAGTCGACGACATAGGTATCTTTCAAGTTGGATGAAGAAAATGCATAACCTCCGATTAAAAAAAAAAATACCACGCATGGAAAACATATCAATCTATTAGTTCAGTAATTTTCGTGTCTGCCCTTCCATTATGTTACTCAAGAAAAAATTCCAAAAATGGGTAATAATTGTATCAAAAGAGAAAATCGAGTGCACCTTTTTATGTTAGGGCGTGTTTGAGTTGAATGTTTGGCTTGATATCGCACAAAGCAAGAATATTTCATACATCGTCTCGCTTCAGATTCTATCATTTTTATATATCAAAGCTACAAGTTGACTTTATAACATAAAAACATCACAGTACTAAAAGATGAAATATATGGGTATAGTGAAATACCTATCTAATGAATCACAAAAACAGAGTAGGTGTGTTCGAATAGCTATTTTTTTTACTAAAAGTACTTGACGACAGTCTTTTAGGTTGGATGATAAAAATGCATATCTTCGAAAAATTACATTTTTTTTTTTGTGTGTGAAAACTAGGGTCTATAGTCTTCAACCACTAAAAAAATCTAGTCTGCCCTTCAACGAAATATTTAATTAGAATTTTTTTAAATGTTTATGAACTTTTGAAAATTCCACCTGACAACCGATCAGACTATAGTTTTTTTAACATAAAATGATTTAATCCCCAAATGCGCGCAAACGTAGTGCGCCCATTTTTCAGTACAACATGAAAAGTTAGCAAACGATCTTTTATTTCACAGAATGAATATTTATATAAGTTTTTACTCTTGAAAACAATCTTATTGGCTATGAAAAACAAGCTTAAAATTCATCGAAACCTTTTCTAAATAACTCGAAATTTCTTTTGAACATGATAACAGAAGAGACAAACATTGGCAATTTGCACCACATATAACAAAAATGCTCTAATATATTTTTGTATGACATTATTAAGATTGCATCTTTTTATATGCTGTTCTTTAAGTACTGTTTGTGATGGTTGCTTCAAAAAGTAATTTTAAATCATTTTAGCAATTTCAAAATTCGACATTTTTTAAATGACCATTTATAATGAATGATGTATATAATTATGATGATCAAAGACTAAGTCATTTGACTTTAATTTAATTCAATTCTTTATTAACCTGAGGTACATGTATAATTAATATATACGAAATTTAGATTACAAAAATGGACGATCATGACAAAACAGAGAGAAGTAAAAATACACAGAAAATAAATACATATAAATATAATTCCAAGTTGTAAATATTTGTAACAAATGAATTACAAATCATCTTACTGAAAAAGTCATTTCTGAGCTTCAGTGCTCAAAATATATATTTTCCTAAGTTGCACAAGTCTTTTACAGTAGTAAATAGACGTAAGGAAAGATAGTCGTGATTCCAAACGGCTATCAAACTCGTCACAACTTGACTATTTAATTTCTTTTCATTCTTTTCATGAAAAATGGTCATCATAGTTTTAACACCAAGTTAAGTTGTATTTGACTTTGTATTATAAAATTATACTGACCGACTTTAGAAACGCAACACTAGATTATTCTTTTTAAATTTTTGAAAGTGAATTTATGGCATGAATCTGTGCTCATTTGGTGTAATGCCAAAGAAAGAATTGAAGAAAAAGATGCAGTCATCAAGGACTTACAAGATAGAATACAGTCCTTTTTATATGACTGTGAAGGTAACCCCATTCAGCCATGGATTAAAAAACAAAACGCAAGGCAAAATCAACAAAGTGAAACAACAAGAAATGCAGTAAATCAACAAAACAATACAAATGTTTCAAATATTCTACTGCGAGAGAGTACACAAAATCTTATTAGTCCTACAGAAAAAGTTGCTCAACCTCACTCAAACTCTCACATGGCAAATAAGAAAACTAATGACATCATCATTGAACCAATCAACACAGATGTCATCTTCATGCATGACTCTATTTGTCGTTTTGTGGATATTGATAGGATTCTTTTAAGATCAGGAAAAGAAGGTATGAGATTTACAACCTACACAATTGGAGATGCTTTAGGGCAAGTAGACATGGTCTCCTGTGCAGAGACAATCATTATACATGTAGGAATCAATAACCTGAAAAATGAATCAGCAGAAGAAGCATTTTGTAAATATACTGATTTAATAGAAAAGGCCTTAGAAAAATCAGAATTAGTAGTTATTTCACTGGTGTTGCCTTCACAAATAGAAAGGCTTAACGTAAAAATAAGAGAGTTTAATGAGAGAATTTTGTACAAATATGACACAGCTGATAAAATAAAAGTTTGTAGAAATAACAACTTCATTTCAAATGGTAATGTGGTGAAAAGGTTCTATTGGGATTCATTTAGACTCAATAAATTTGAAGGAGTTCGTGTTTTAGCTGGGAACATAAGAAACACTTTATTCCCACGAACCAGGAACCAGGTTCCACATTCACAAAACAATCTATATGTGAATTCATACAGAGAATCTCAAAAAGACACAATCAGCAGTAGAAATGATTACAAGTATCCGTACAATATACCTAATAGAAAGAGCAGTAATCGAAGTGATCAAGGACGAAACTCTGAGACTCCAGCAGGAAACACCTATCAAGGGCCACCCAACACGTACTATGACAGAAAGTTAGCGGATAGTATTGCAACAGCAGTAGCCAGTGTTTTTCACCAGTATCATGAATTTGGGTCTTAGAAAAATAAACATAATGTACAAAATGTAGACTATAACAGAATTTATTACTTGTTTTCCTAATTAAAATATGTATTTTGGTATATATATATATTAAGAATTCATTATTGGTTCTAATTATTATTATTATTTTCATAAGATTCTGCAGAAGTTATATTTCTCAGTATTTACTATTAGTATGTAGATTAGGGATAATTTTAGCCAAGGATGGCAAAAAAAAAAAAAAAAAAAAATAAAACAGTTTTGTAATACTTACACTATATCATAGTTTTAAAAATACATGTATTTAAAGTAACTTTCCAGCTTATATGCTAGTAGAGGGCAAGCACTTTTATTTAATTTCACATATTATAGTCAAAGCTGGATAAAAAGGCAAAAAATTTAAGCAAGTAAGGTTTTCTTGAAAATAATTAAACAGTGATAGTAATTTTCTATTTTATTTTTCACTTTAATTTCTCTCTCTATCTGTTTTACAGTTCACCGACCCCTGTGCATTTTGAATGGTTAATTCAAATTTAGATTTTTATCATGTGTATAAAAGTTTCAAAGCAATTATCTATCAGCACTTGGAATGTTAATGGATTATTTAAAAGAATAAGTGGTAACAGAGTTTGTAAACTAGATGATGATAATATTTGTCAAATTATGACTGCAGACATTGTTGGTCTTTCAGAAACGCATATCCCCACCAATGAGATTTTAAACTATGATGGTTATAAATGTTTTGTAAACTGTAGATCATCTGATTCAAATAAAGTTAGAGGTGGTTTAGCTACATTTTTTAAGAAGGAAATATTATCAGGTGTAAAGTTGATGGATAAAACAATGGATGATATAATGTGGTTTAAACTAGACAAGACATTTTTCAGTTTTGATAGAAATGTATTTTTATGTTTTTTATATATTCCTCCTTCAAACTCATCTTACACATTAAGAACAAATTTTGATAAACAAATTTTTGAGAAACTTGAAGCAGATATTGCGAAATATAGTATATCAGGGGATGTAATCCTTATGGGAGATCTAAATGCACATATAAACTGTAAAGAGTTAGATTTCATAACAAATGAAGTAGATGACAGTTTGGACAACTTTCTTCCCACTAATTATGTTGCAGATAGTGTATGCAAATTTAGAAATACTCAAGTACACCAAAAAACTAACAACTATGGAAAATTAATACTTGACTTATGCACAGAATCTCAATTAAGAATCCTTAATGGAAGAACTCTCGGTGATTCAAAAGGTAAAATCACTTTCTATAATCATAATGGTGTGTCAATTGATGACTATTGTTTATGTTCATCTGAATTTTTACCAAATATTGTCAATTTTAGTGTAGGACAATTTGAACCAACAATATCTGATCACGTCTGTCCAATTTCAATAACTATACATTCTCAATTAGTAAATAAGTCATGTGATAATTATGTTAAGCCAACTCTTAGAAAAGTTAAATGGACTACTAAACGAGAAGAAATTTTTAAGTCCAATATGTTGAAAGTGAACTTTGGAACTATTAATTCTGATGTAGATAATTTAACCCAAAAAATAGATGCGAATAATACATGTAATTCCAATGTAACTCAAAGTGTTAATGATACAGTCTCTAGTATATCATCAATATTATACAATGCTGCTTTTTTAAGTAATACTAATAAGACCCCTGGTAAAACCAAGAGAAGTAAACGAAGAAAAATAAAAAAGCCATATTATGATAATGAATGTGAATCTAAATATAGGTCCCTAAAGAGTCTGACTAGAAAATTATGTACTGAGCCCTGGAATGACAGTCTTAGACACAAAGTATTATATAATAAAAAGGAACTGAATAAACTTATAAGGAAAAAATTTAGACAATTTAGACATAAAATGATAAAACAGATTATAGATTCAAATAATAGCTGTCCAAATGAATTTTGGAAAACAATTAAGAAACTAAAAAAGGAGAACTTCAAGGATCCTAGTTCTAACATACAACCTAAAAAATGGTTTAAATATTTTAATAAATTAATGAATATTGATTATGATAAAAATGTTTGTAATGATAAGAAAGAGTATACTACTTTTAAAGATTGTAACACATGTACCAAGATGTTAAACAGTTCTATTACAACTGAGGAGGTGGTTATTGCAGCAAAATCTTTAAAGAATAATAAAGCAAGTGGTTCAGATTGTATTACAAATGAAATGTTACAAATATCTTGTTATATGAATATTGATGTTTATGTAAAATTGTTTAATCTTATTCTTAAGTCTGGTATCTACCCAACTTTTTGGAGAAAAAATTTTATTAAGCCAATTTTCAAGGGTGGGTGTTTTAATGATCCATCTAATTACCGAGGTATAGCCCTTTCAAGTTGTTTAGGAAAATTTTTTCTAAAAGTTTTATATAACAGATTAGAAAAGTATCTTGAAGGAAATGAACTTATTTGTCGTGAGCAAATTGGATTCAGAAAGGGAAGTCGAACAAGTGATCATATTTTAACTCTAAAAACTATAATTGATAAAGCATTTAAATCATCAAAAAAGATATATGCCTGTTTCATTGATTTCAGGAAGGCATTTGATACTATTAACAGAGATGCCCCTTTTACAAATTGTCTTATTACAAAATAGATGGTCCCTTTTTTAGTATAATGAAAGATATGTATAAAGAGGTTTTGTACTCGGTAAAGATCTCGGAAGGTATCACTGATTTTTTTAATTCTTCAGTTGGGGTAAAACAAGGGTGTATTTTAAGCCCTACATTATTTTCTTTATATATTAATGATTTACCATCTATTTTTGACTCAACATGTGAACCACCCAAGTTAAATGATAATGATATATCATGTCTGTTATACGCTGATGATTTAGTCCTTATTTCTGAATCGGCTAAAGGCTTACAAAAATGCCTTGACAAGCTTAGTTTATATTGCACTAGTTGGGATTTAACAGTAAATCTTGATAAAACCAAAGTAATGATTTTTAACAAATCAGGTAAAAAACTTACAAAAGACAAGTTTGTTTTTAGTGATAATATTTTGGAACACTGTACAGAATATAAATATTTGGGTATACTGTTTAAACCATCTGGTAGTTTACAGAAGCAGTGAGACTTCTTTGTAAAAAAGCCTCAAAAGCTATATTTTGTATTAGAAAACTATTATTTTCTGAAGATATCAATGTATTACCTCACTTAAAGCTTTTTGATGCTTGTGTTAAACCTATACACATTGGCTACCATCAAAGTCCAAATTAAATTTGCAAAAACTTTAATTGGAGTAAATAAATCAGCTGTCAATTTAGCAGTACTAGCTGAACTTGGTATGTACCCAGTTTTTATAGAAGCTTTAAAACTGTCAATTGGCTTCTGGTTGCATGTAATCAAATCTGATAACAATTGTTTACTAAAAGATGTATATTTTTCCAACCTGCAATTAACCAATGGATTTGCTAAAAAGATTGAACAGTTGCTACATTAAATTTTTCACATGTTTGGAAAAATCATGATACTATTTCAAAAAGGCGTTTATTATATGCAATTCATACCAAACTTAATAATAGATATCTTAATTATTGGAAAGAAAATATATTTTGTGATAATAAATCAGTACATGGTAATAAGCTGAGAACATAAAGACAGCTTAAACATTTAAAGAAAATTATAAATTGGAAACCTATTTATTGTTAAATATAGACAGAAAAGTAATAGGGCATTTTGCTAAAATTCGTATTAGTAATAGTGTTCTTAGAATTGAACAAGGGCGTCACACTAAAACCCCTGTAGAAGAAAGAATTTGTCCTTTGTGCCTCTTAGAAGTAGAAGATGAATTTCATTTTACTTTAAAATGTACAAAACTAAATATAATTAGAGACCAACTGTTTTCCAAAATTAGTGAAATAGTTCCCTCTTTTTTAAATATGACTAATGAAGCAAGATTTAAATTTTTGTATACGTGTGTTGAGACTGATATAATTAGAATTATTGTTAAATTTATAAGCGACATGTACATTTCTAGAAATGCTTTATTAAGCACTAAATAACTTTGTGGTACCACCTCCTCATATAATGTTTATGAAATTGGTATGATATATATATGTTTGTATGTTTGTGTATAACAAATTTGTATTGTCTTGGTATCAATCCTGTAATTTTGGATTTTAAACCAATAAAAATTACTTACTTACTTACTTTGGCATTAGGCAATTTGATTAACAGTTGACGTTGCGGTCGTTAACATCAGTGTCTCGCCAATGACGTTGTGTTATCAAATTCTATTGACGTTACATTGTTACTACATGTTGATCTGGGGCTACGTAGCTGCTAACAATATTTATGTTACAACTAGTCTATAGCTATACGTTCAATAGTCAAAATCTACGTAGCACTACGTAGCTGCTACGATATTGAACGCAGCCCTGGTCATTGATGGTCAGCAAAAAATCCCGTCTACCTGTATCGTTGTCGGAAGGACAATAAGACGAGTTTCAAGTCTGAAGTCAATCTGTAGGTTTGCCGCACGTTCACGTTTTCCTGTTTAGTATTCTTATTAAGTTTTTTTATTCCTCGGTCTTGGCTGGGAACAGTATATCTAACATATATATGTTCCTGGTCTTGGCAATATGGGGATGCAGCATTTTTAACTGATTTAACTATGCATCATGAGATTATTGATTTTCAAAACAAACTTATATTTTTTTTTTATAAAATGACTATTTTGAAGGCATGTGCAGATATTCATAAAATATCTGAAAACAAGATATTATTCAAAACTAAATTTCCATGTAGAATAATTTGATTGATGTAAACAGAGACATATATTGCATGTACCAAGTGGTGACATCCCATTAGTCCGACAACCATTAGGGAGCTACCATTTGATTTTTATGGGGGGGCTAGGATGAAAAATGTTGTCCTGCTTTTTTTTTTAGTTGTAATCTCTGTCCTGCCTTTTTATTTTTTACTCTATTCGGTCCTGCCTTTTTTTTTTACTAGTTAT
Source organism: Mytilus galloprovincialis (assembly GCF_965363235.1). Classification (NCBI taxonomy): domain Eukaryota; kingdom Metazoa; phylum Mollusca; class Bivalvia; order Mytilida; family Mytilidae; genus Mytilus; species Mytilus galloprovincialis. The sequence continues at coordinate 86,867,388 of NC_134838.1, forward strand.
CCTGACTTTTTTTACACAAATTATCATCCTGCCTTTTTTTTTTACCAAGTTGCTCATCCTGCCTTTTTTTTTTACTCAAAACTCCTGTCCTGCCTATTTTTTTCAAATTTCATCCTAGCCCCCCCATAAAAATCAAATGGTAGCTCCCTTATTCCGACAGCCCATTACTCCGACAGCCCATTATTCCGACAGCCCATTACTCCGACAGCCCACTATTCCGACAGCCCATTACTCCGACAGCCCATTATTCCGACAGCCCATTATTCCGACAATGCATCAGTCTTGTGTGTTTGGGAAAATTTTCTCTAAAAAGACCAACTCTGTTCTCTTTAATATTTGGGGTTGTCCGTTTTGATTCCAATCATTCTTTCCATGCGGGATATTTGTCTCATAATATTGGAGTTGAAACACATGCTTGTTTCAACTTCTCAGTTCTTACCCTCGACGCAGACGACACAGACGACGACATAATACTATTATACGATATCTAAAAAAAGTTTTGCGGTCGTATTAAGACAAATATGACGGACAAGAACATTTCGGCAACTTCTACTTAAAATAGTCATGAGGAAAAGTGATATCGGCCGGGTCAGTGACTGTATATGACATAGAAATATACAGTCAACGCAAAGTTGACTGGTAAGAAATCTAAGACAATGTGCGACATTCTTGTCCTGCTTGTGTCTTTGTCAAATTGTCTAATTGTGAAAACTTAGTACATTATGTGTTTTATGGCAAACTTGACACTTATTTTACATTTAAAGATTGTGTTCAAGAAGAAAAATATTTAGATATCGATTTTAAGACAGGTACTTCATATGTTAATTAAGAATCGGTGCTCACCCATTACATTAAGAATTGAAAATGTCATATACTCAAAAAATCGTATTGTACAGCTGAAAAGTTGAGGATGAGCGTCATTTTTCAATCGAATGCTCACTTTATAATAATTTGAGGGAGGAACTCTTTTAGTACATATCTAGCACATGTCAGAACTTTAAAAAGTTAAATAAATCATCGATGTTTAATAACACAAGAAAACTTTACTATTAAGGGGGAAAATGATTATTATATTGTTAGTTCTTTTGAATTATGTAGTGCATGCCTTGATAAGGACTGTTATTTGATATCAATGTGTTAGTTGAGGTTTTTTTCTATTTTGTTTTGGCTCCGATTCTGACTGAGGCGTATGGTGCTATAAATATAATATTATCATACTAGTATTGTAAAGTCTTAATGTTGACCCAATCATTATACCGCCGCTTCGAAAAAGCGGGGGTATACTGTTTTGCCTCTGTCTGTCCGCCCGTCCAACCGTCCATCCGTCAGTCAGTCAGTCAGTTCATCCATCCGTTCCATGAATATTTTCGTTGCATTTTTTTTATGAACTATAATTCAAGGATTTCTGAAAGGTTTATTGAAGTTGGCTATATCGTGTGATGCGTTTTCAGATTCATTGTCAACAACTTCCTGTTTACCGAACACCTTTCACATGACAGCCAAGTTAAAAATGTTCGTCACATTGTTCTCAGGAACTACAATACAATGATTTCTGAAATTTGGTTTCAATGTTTATACAAGTCAGCTATACTGTGTGATGCTTTTTCAGATTCAACAACGAAATTTTTGAGCGGGGGAATCATCAGTAGTTTGCACTATCACTCGTTGTTCTTGATTTATATGCTCTTTATAGACCCTTTAATTTGGAAAATGAAATATTCTTTTCTGTTCTATTCTATATACAGATTTCGAAATGAGTATATAGAAAGTATTCGAAGTACCTAAGCCTTATTTTATATATACGGAGTTATTTTTTAAGATATGTTATTACATATTTAAAAGTAATAATACAGACACACAAATTTTATTTGACCCTAACACCCTGATACTTGTCTTGATAAGTGTCGGACTTATGGGTTGTCGGAGTATTGGGCTGTCGGAGCAATGGGTTGTCGGAGCAATGGGTTGTCGGACTATTGGGTTGTCGGACTAATGGGTTGTCGGACTAATGGGCTGTCGGACTAATGGGCTGTCGGAATAATGGCGTGTAACCGCATGTACCAAGTTAGGAATATGAAAGTTGTTGTCCATTCGTTTGATGTGTTTGGGCTTCTGATTTTGAAACGCGCGTCTAAATTATAATCCTGGTACTTTTGATAACTATTTGCCATTGTATAAGGGACTTTACGTTTTGAATTTTACTCAGAGTTTAGTATTTTTGTGATTTTACTTTTTCAGAGTACTCATCAATGCAAATATGGTATTCAGATGAATTTTTACCTGACACTCTATGAGAAAATTCACTCAACGAAACATCAATAATAGTAATAAGAACATTTTCGAACTTTAAAATGCAACACGCAACAACGTCCATAATTGAAACTAATTATCAATTACAGACAATTAATAAGAACAAATGCACAGAATACGTAAATTTAAGATAATATATGACGAAGACATCAGGACACAAAAATCTGTTGATATAGTTTATATTTAGGCGTAGAAAAGTGGTCCTGTTAATGTTACGTGTTAGTCCTTACTTGCTTTAAATATTTTTTGTATGAATAGACATATTAAAATGATTCATTCAATTTACGTTCTGCCTAGACACCATTATTCTGCAGAATACACCGATATACGAAAAGATTACAAACAGAAAGAACCAAAATCACAGAAAACGTCCGATATGTCATCGTTATGATAAAATAAAATTCTTTATTTAAGGTGGTACCTAACACTTTAACTAAAATTAATTTGGCTCGTTTAATTTTCTTTAAAATTTGATAAAGTATTTACTTTGACCCTTTAAGACGAAGTGTTCGTAATTAAACTACACAATGGATTTTTTTAAAAAATTTACATGTAGATTCTGCTTGTAAAAATAAATCGGAAAATAAAATAAAAAAAGGGGGTAACCGTTTTCGTTTTTGAGATACGAGCTGTTGAAGTTAACAGCATCATACACCAAAATTACAAAGGATGTATAGGGAAAATCGTGAAATTCGGCAAGAATTGTTACCATACACAAGAATTGCGGACAGCTCAGCTGGATGGCCTTATCAACTATCCCACAGAGAGCAGTTATCATTGATTTTTTTTTAACGTTATTGTCTACGGGGAATTATGACCACTAGTTAAATAAACGAATACTATGCCTATACTATAGATATCATATAAAATTAACAAATTATAAAGATTGCACCATTTTTCTAGCTTTAAAATGGTGTTATAAAATTCACTTTATCTTGAAATTTACTGGTGTCCTCATCGTGTTGAACGTTGGGTCATCTTCTGGTTGAATATATAGCAAATACGAGGTATACATGTCTACTAAAAAAATCATATTTAATTCATTTTTTATTGTAAATTAAATTAATACGTTATACAATATTGGCAAAACGTTTTCCTATCAAATGGTATAAAAAATATCATTTTAAAATAATGTTTACTGGTGTCCCTATGCTTTTAAAAGTGGAACTTCATATTTTTTTGTTATACAACGTATATTCAGACAACTAGGATTGACCGTATTCAAAGACGAATTGTGGTTGGTGTTATAAGTTGAATTCTCCATTTTATGATGTGAATTTCCTTTTTTTGACATCCATTATTTGAAATATCTAGTTAGGTTTTAAGCAATACATTAATTTCTTTTATACCAAAGATGTCTTTAAAGTAACATCAAAGTTAAGTAGTGTGGTTCTGTCGACATCTTTGAGAAAAGTACAGAAAAAGGATTTTTTTTCTAAAAAAGGCTTTGTCTTAATAAACTTATTTAGTTTCAAGTAACAATAGCATTAATTTGTTATCAATTAATTGAATACACAATGATTGTATTGATGAAAAAAAATGTTTACATAATCTGAAAAATTAAATTGAAATAGAATATAGATGCCAACGTGAAATTTTAATGTTATTCAAAACATAAACAATGAATGAAAATGACAAAATACATCGGAAATCGTTTTTAAGAAAAGCTTCATAATAATCGATCTAAATATGGAAGTATTATATAATACATTTTGTACTTCCATGATCTTAACTGCCATATAAACACAAATGTGTCAATATTTACATAGTATATAAGCGTCCCATGGGGCCACGACAAATCCTTTCCAATGCTGTATCCCAAATTAATACCATATGTTGCTATTTTATCTTATCATGGAAGTATTATATTGAAAATAAAGTATTTCACACACAGGCTCTTATTGAGTGCCCCCCTTTTTTTTCATTTTATTTTGGTTAAGTTTTATTTGAAAATATTCTTTTCATATTTCATTTTTTTTTCTTTCTTGTATAACTCTTATTCTGGCGATATAACCATACTTATTTATATTTGTTGTTTTCTATTCTTTTGTATAAGGGCATTCTTATTTCTACACATAAGAATATACAGAGGGTTATACATAAAAAAAAAACGTATTTTATTAAGTGAAAATAAATTTAGAAACGTTGAAATATGAACGAATATTTTCAAAAATTGATTAAACAAACAATAAAAAAGGAGTGAACTAAACGAGCATCTGACTTTCGGATGTCATGACATTCCTTACTGACAAATGTTTTGCGCTATTAGATATTTTGTTTCTGTTTTGAATTATTTCCGTGTATTTGCTTACTGACAGCGGTTGTTGGAAATACTTGACCAATAAACCCACAGGAGGGTTACAATCTTTCCTAAATCACAACAATTTTGTGTCAGGATTTCTGTTTATTTGCGTTCAATACTGGTTCTCCGTTCATAAAATGTATTAAATTTCTGTTCCGTGTATATTTGGTATAATATGCCTATGGATTCAGAGGCGGATTTATAGTGGGCAGCCCCCCCCCCCCCCATTTTGGGAAAAAAATTGGTTGCTTATATAGGGAATCACTGAAGCGTGACTGGAGCGGGACCCCTCTAAGGTCAGTCAGTGGGCCCCCACTTATGAAAATTCCTGGATCCGCCACTGGGATTCTCTCTATTAAACTTGCGAAATAAGAAAAATTCCTACTCTGTGTTTATCACTGTTGAATTAGGCCGTGTTCACATTGACCCAAACTCGGTGTTGTGTTAGTGTAACTCACACATAAACTAAACATAATTACGTTCCAATTGATAAAATTCAATGTTTACGTTACATGTAGTTTAAATCATGTTTTGTCTACACATAGTCAATGTAGGCCTTGTGTAGGTTCAGTGTACACAAAACTAGACATTCCGAACTGTAATTTTTCCATTTATATGTAAAAAAGAAACGATTTTTATATAAAATTGATACTTATAACACTTATTAATAAAGTTCTTTACAGAAATATTTGTCTAAACTTGATATATTTATTTGTTATAAAACACTTTACATAGCCTTATTAACCCATTATCAAGACTCATCCATCATCATTGCCGAACACATAACTCATTAGAAAAGGTCTTCCCGAATCGACTGGACGTACGCACTGACAGAAATATTTGCCACTGGTCTTTACTCAAACAACGATTCACTCATAAATGCATTACTGAAAAAGGGTGGGGTTAATTGTTTGTTTGTGTAGAATCTCAGATCCGTTAAAATACAATTTTAGATAAAAAAAAATATATCACCCTCTCCTTTTGCCAAAAAAAACAAAACTTGTAGAAGCAATACTATTTGAAACAAACAGAAAAGATAGAAATGTAATAATCCAGAATGACTTTCTTAAAGGAGCAACCACTTTACTTTAAAAAAAAAGGGGGGGGGGGGGACTCGGAGTCCGATTTTTTTCTCGCGCGAAAGTTAATATTCAATTTTTTTCGATGGTACCAATTCAATATTTAACACTATAATGCATGGGGAAACTTTGGATTCAGACTAATCATCTGTATGACCCGATTTGTTTTAATCAAATTGTAGGAAAATCCATTCCCCCTTTTTTTTTTAAAGTCAAATGGTCGTTCCCTTACTGCTAGAAAAGTTGTTCGGAAATTTGAGTTCGGTTCTACGTAATGAACATTGAAATGACATTTAGTTTACAAGTGTGAACAAATCTTATGTACAGGTAACTAAACAAGGTGTATAGATGTGGACAAATCTTATGTGAAACTAGTGTAGATTACATTAAACCAAATGTAAACATGTTTACTGTACAAGGCATTTGGTGTGAACACGGCCTTAGTTAGGTCTAGTTTAACCCGAATAATCCAGTCGTTATATTACGATCACTTCGATCACACCCTCGAGAAAAGTAGTAGATAGAGGGCACTGAATAATTCGAGTTGGGTCTAGTTGAGTTTCGAATGTTTGTGAATGAACTAATGAAAATCGACGTCATACTAAACTCCAAAAATTAAACACATAAATGAACTATACAAATCCTTGAATTAACTAAAATTAAAAACAACCCACAAGAATAAAAAAAGACAGACAAGGAGCTCCCGACTTGGGACAGGCGTAAAAATGCGGCAGGGTGAAACATGTTTTGTGAGCCGTGAATTCAACCCTCTCGCTATACATAATTGTACCTCTGGCAAATGTAGAATAAACGAATCAAAACTTGTTGATACATTTGTCTTAAATAAAGTATATATATATAGAATTAACAATAAACAATAAATACATAGTTAAGCAAATAATTTTATAAATTTCAATGACAAAATCAGACTTTACAGCTTCAAGTTCTCTATTCCACAACTTTGTTTTACACCGTTACTTTTCAAATACAATTTAATAGAATGGTCTGTATCATATAACCTCCTTGTTTATATTTACAAAATCAACAGATAATTTATAATGGATATCTGCTTCGGATATTTCTTCTTAAATCAAGGATCATTAACCTTTATTTGGCTGACCTAGAGTTTTTAAAGTCATAGTGGGGATCCCTTCTAAAATCTATTGCTTCTGGAATTATCGTGTAATTGCTAATAACATTAATTACGCAATATGCCTAACGGCAAATCGATATCTATTGGTGGGGTGTTTGTTTAGGGGAGTTATCTTTTCTTATCTACTGGTCACCAGACGATCAGAACAAATTGGGAACCAGAATAGAAAATTAACACGAGTTATCTCGCCTTGAAATGTCCATAATTCTTGTACATGATTTCCAAGATTTTCTATTATATTAGACAACAGGGGCGGATGCAGGAATTTTCGAAAGGGGGGGTGCTAACCCAGGGCACCCAGGGCAAAGGGGGGGGGGTGCAAAACATATGTCCCGATACAAATGCATTGATCGGCAAAAATAAAGGGGGGGTGCGCACCCCCGGAACCCCCCCCCCCCCCCTGGATCCGCCACTGGAATTTGACCAAAAACGTGTGACGTTATGGTGTACGGAATATAACGTTATTCCTTCTCAGAGAAATTGAGACAAAAATATGTGTCGGGGGATCTGAATGAGTATATTTTATTTTCATTTCCCCTGTCGACTGTCGTAAAGTTCCTAGTAATGCAATATAAAATTCTACTGAATCAGATATAATTTTATTTCGTCCTGCACATGGAATTTCACTCATATGATCTCATATGAATTAATATCAATATCGTCCGATTTTCACATCAAACGAGCATATCATGACTTGAAACTTGCGTGAACAGGTTCCATGTGAATCTTATGATAATAGTTCATGCATAAATCACCGGAATTTTGTACACGTTAAAGTCACGTAAATATTTGAAATAAATTTTTTTAAATAATATCTTTGTTCTAAAATTTGATTAAAACCATAAAAAATACCTTCAGATTTTTGTTAAGTTTACGTGAAAATTAAATGAAACATTTCACGTGAGATTCGTCCGAATTACTGATTTTTAACTCCATCATATTAGACAATGGTGGTATCATCACTGCATCCCGTGATGCAGAAATATAGTATTTTAAAAAAAATTGATTCATTTAACAGTTTTTTAATTGCTCGGTTTGATGGTTGTTTAACGTTCAGTGGCAAATAGTTCATGCATGTTCGGGACGATACAATACAATTTTGAAAACAGTTGTTTATAAAAGACACATTTGATGCACCAGTCAAAAAAGATTTTGTGAAAATTATGAGGAAAAATAATGATCATGATAAAATACACATTCCAAAAAATAAAATAACAAAACTCCAAGAAAAAATCAAAATGAAAAAATCCCTTATCAAAGGACGAAATCAAAAGCTGAAAAACATCAAAAGAATGATAAACAGCTGTCATATTCTTGACTTGGTGCATACAATACATGTAGTATAGTGTACTCTGCGTTGTGTAAATGTGTTACTTGTTTGCTCAGCAAGTCGGACAAACTTTGCAAACTGTTAACCCGAATAATTCAGTCGTTATATTCCGCTTACTACATTAAGTAAGTAGGAGAGATCGATTACGGGGAGGGACTGAATTATTCGGGTTAGCAAACTGTATGCAAAATTTCACAAATTTCAACATTCTGTCATTTGTGAAAAATTATTTACATAACAAATCTTGAGATCATATATGCATTCTTTATATAAGTAAAACAACTGCGAAATTTAAAGGTTCCAGCTTGAAATTCAACCTGTATCAGATGTAAGCCTGAGTCTGTACTCTGTGTGCCTTTGTATTTTTATCAAAATGCCTAATCCAGCAGCCTGTCATGAAACAAAAAAGAAACTCTAGACGATATGCGCACCTATAATATGAGTATTAACACCAGATACATAGTTTTAAAGCTGAAGCAAAACTACTGTAGTTCTAAATAATTAGCCGAATTAACTCTATATATACTAAATGCGGGATTAACGGTCGAACGGACAAATGTAAAACAATATGATGATACGTGCTCTATAAGTAATTTGGTGACAATGCATATTTTTTATGCAGTTCATATAATGGAATGGTAATTTGGAGATCTGAAATGTAGTAGCAATGTAAGAAGGATAGCATTTCCGTCATTTCGTCTTTGGTGGAAACTTGACTAATTGGAAATTTTACCGCATCTCCTTATATTTCATAATGGTTTGAATTTTCTAGAGAAGAGCAAAAGTTTTAAGACTTAAACTAATATTTACCAAGAGACTGAAATGTTACTGTGACAATTATACTACACATACTCAAAATTTTCCAACGTTTAGTAAAACTACAAATAAAGTTACAAGTGACGGGGGTAAATTGTAGGATTGATTGCTTTGATTATTGGTTGGTTAACGTCCAGTGGGAAATAGTTCATGCATGTTCAGGACGAGAACAAGTTAACAATAAATACAATAGGTAGGTTTTGCAATAGAGGCAGGGCATCCGCGATGATGGTCGGGAAAATTTAAACTGACGCTATACATGTATATATATACTTGTATACTTGTTCTAAAAACTAATTTTAAGTAAGAAACTTTCCGGGCCTTTTCCGACACCTATTATGCGAGCAATATGGCCCTCAGAGCCCTAAAAGGTAACTTTGTTAAATTTTTTTCAGTCGTTTTGTCTCCCAACTTGTACATGTACATTATTTCCAACTCAAAACTAAAAAAACACCGAATACCCGTGCAAGCGTAAATTAACACGAATATAAAATCTAAATGATTTCAAGATCTAGCTTTTTTACAGTCTCTTGCCGTTTGAATAATAAAAAGTCAGCCGTTTGCATGTAAATTTCGAGAAAAAAATTATAACGGAATCAGGGAACACGGAACCGGTCTGACTACAGCCAGCCCCAACTATCAACTTGCGTTTGTAGACGCAAGTGGATACTCGGGGCTGGCTTAATTCAGACTGTAACGGAACCAGAATTTTGTTATTTTATTTCTGCCGAATCAAGTGCCCATGTATTTCTCAGCCTTCGTTAACTTTCTAATGCTTCATTCCGATGTTGCTGTCCGTCCTGAGTAGACGTGGTTTATACGATTACAAAGCTGGCACTGTATTTTAAAATATTTCCAAAACTATATCGAATTTACTCTGTACAGACCAATGAATTTCAGAGACTGTTTACACATGGAACACAGGAAAAGTTATTCGGCTAAATAACCACTTTTTTACATTCCATACAAACAAACTATTGTCTGTATGATTTTCAACGTCTGCTTGTATTGTGCTTTTCCCCCTAATTATATCCGTATTCTCATCCAAATAAATTTCAATTTTGTCCGAGCGGTGTTTTTGATGACCATGTTAAAACGAATTAATAGTTGTAAAATTCCCCGTTTTTTTCACACATTATCCTAAGCTTCTATGAATTAGATTTCTACTTTCAAAACAAAATTTCATGGAGATACGGCGTGAATCATGAAAAAGTACTTATTGCAAAAATAAACCAAGGTTTACTTTTATAAATTGTTATTTGGATGGAGAGTTGTCTCATTGGCACTCACACCACATCTTCCTATATCTATACCAAGAATAAAAATAAATTGACAAAACTGTGCCTGTTATGCATAAGAACATATATAGATAAAGCGTGCAGATGCTTAAATATCAAAGAAACAGAATATTTAAAAAGTAAAGTAATACTTTTTAATGATTAACAATGAGCAGAATGATTGCCGGAAAACGATAAAACAATCTATGTCAAATAACCGCTACGTATTGCATCAAAACTCTCGTCACTCTGCATCTAGGGAAAGTTACCGTTAAAAATGCTACACAATACCCGCTGCATTGGCTTATATGTGTGAACGTTATTCGATAACGTCAGAAACGATAACTCATGGCGTAACGTCATTCGGTATCGTGTTACCTTAAGGATGTACTTAGGTGAGGTTTTGAAATTTGTGTCAAATGTTTGGACTCCTTGGTGTTTTTCCATACAATACAATGTAAAATATTTTGCCCCATAACACCCATTTATTTTTTCCTATAAGACTAAATAGCTCATGAAAGGTTATTTACCAAAATTTTAGAAGATTCTTAATTTTTTTTCTTTTCAACGGTTTTGAGACCCAAATAATACCAATGCAAATATAAGGTAAAAGTCCGAGTCAGTCTTTTCCCGCCATATTTTAAATCTCAAATATCTCGAAAAGGAGGTCCATGACCTATCAATATTTTTAGTTTTATCTTTATCCTTAATTGATGCTCTACCAGCTTATAGTATCATTTTTAATTTCTTAATTTCTTAATTTTTACCTAACCTCACCTAAGTACATCCTTAACAAAAATATAAAAAAATCAAAAGATTTGAACCAACCGTTTAATCAGAAAAATTACACTGATTATATAACCCAATAATTCAGTCGTTATATTCCGCTGATCTACGAAGGCTACATTAACTCCTCGTTTGGGAGAAAATCGGACACGGAAAGGGCTTGAATTATTTGAGTTACTGGTTATATAGCAGTTTGACAAACACTTATTTTGATCATTGAGAAGCTTAATATTCCCTAATGAACACAACGTCATTCTGCTGACTTTACAGAGTTATCTCCCTGTAGTGTTAGGTACCACCTAAACACGGGGGGGGGGGGGGGGGGGAAGGGGGGGTAACTTCCTAGTATTGGGTATACGGGGATGTGCCAAAAATATGGGTCATAATTTTGTGAGATTTTATATAAAAATGACCCTCCTTTTTAATGACATCCTATATTAAAATGCATTCACGTTTGATAACTGTATATTGATTTGGGGTATGATCTACATATCATATATAAATTCAATCTATTCTTCTGCAAATCTGATTAAATTTGCACCTTTCTGCATGGAAGTATTTGACATTTAAAAATATCATATATATTTTAAATATTGTATATAAGTATAGGTCATTCTTTCTTAAATATCTATATAACTATAGGTACTGAATTTCAGTGAATGTTATATTAAAATGGGTACGTTTTTTGAGGCAAAAATGGCACACCCCTACCAAAAAAATATCGAAGTTACCCCGCGTGCACCTTAAAGAGGGTAACTCAATTAGAACTTGTCTAATTTTCATCGAGGCCCTCAAACAAAATACATGCATACATCAGTGGCGGATTCAAAGGGGGCGTAGAGGGCGTACGCCCCTCCTTTGCTCGGACTTTTTTTTTGTAAAATGAATAATCAGACTAGACTTCGTGAACTTTGACATTTCTCGTGTACTCTTTATTTTATTTTTATGCGAAAATTCTTCAATTATAAAGATATTTTTAGCTAGAATCTACTGATTGTCAAATTCATGTGTCTGTGATTCGCTAGGGGACGACCATTTGATATTCTGGTGGGGGGGGGGGAGGAGGATTTGTTTTTGATCGGTTATTTATTTTTGTAAACTAAGAGGACTGATTATTCATTTTCACAACTATATTTTTGATATTCGAAAACATACAATTTTTAAATGATTTGTTTATTATAAATAATACATATAAATTTTTTTTTGCCTCGCTATAGTATAGTCAAGTCATTATGTACCATTTAATTACATAAAATTAAATGGTTCTGAAAAGATTAACCACCCCCCTCTGCAGAAATGAATCTTTTAAATTCCCAACTACATATACATGTATTGTATTGCATACATACATAGTATTAAAGTTTAGTTATAACTATACGCACTTTTAAATGTATTGGCAAACATACTACGCTGAGCGGAGCGAGGCAAAATTTTTTTTGAAGGGTTTTGGAGCCGCTGAAGGCCCAAGAAGCTATAGAACAAATGATGCAAAATCATGCTTTCTGGGTGCTCCGAAGACCCTTTCATAATCTGAAAATGAAGTTTTGTTTTAATAATTTTTTGACAATATTTTGATCTCAAAACAAAATTTATAAATTCAGTGTAAGACTGAAGTTTCTAGGGACAACATCAAAAGACCAATGTGCATGATGAAGCAAAAATGGAATTCACATAGTTAAGTCTGGGGCTGCTGTTTTTTATTTAAATTCATGATCAACTTTATAACAAAATTACTAGATTACAAAAAGAATGCAACACTAACAGAATACAGAAGGGCAATTAATGAACAAAAGACAAATAAATAAGAAACATTGATCCTGAAAAATCAGGGCTATAAGTCTGAGGGAAAACAGAACTTTCTTCTTGTAAGGCCGTGAACACAATTTGATATGGAGACAAGCATTTGGTTTTGGAATTTCCTACATGTAGTTATGGCCCTGTTAAAATAAGTGAGGTAAGGTTTCCTGAGACAATATACCTCAAGTAAAATGAAACCAATTTTCAGACATTTCAAGTATATTTTAATAATATTTATACTTATTTTAATAAAAAAATTGGGAAGTGTTTCCCGATTTTTTGGGGGAAAAATGATGAATTTATGAAGAATCTGGTGCCATCTCATACTTTCGATAAGACCTGCTGAGTTATTTATTTTCTATACATTGCAAGTCAGGTAATTTATTTTCAAACTACCACATTAGACATTAGACATTATTTTATTTTTCCAATCATGGGCCCTTGTCAGGCAAGATACAAAAACATCATAATACAATGATTATATAAACATTAGTGAAATACACAATAAGTAATACACAAATAATAAATTGATAATATGAGTAATGTAGGATATAATTATAGTAAGAGACATTGAGTGCAATGAGGCCGATTTAATATTAAAAGGATATGATATTAAGTTTATTTCAAAATACGGAAACTAAAAAATAGCAAAAATAGAACCGGGAATATAGTATCTCAATCTGCAGTAGACAGAACAAACCATTTATTTTTGTGATTATCAAGGCTGAGTTATTTATTTTCAAAATCCTCCTGCCCCATGTCTTATGTACGAACAATATCATTTGTGGAGACAGTCTTAGATATTGGAGAGAAAAAAATTGACTGAATTTTGCCTTAAACAAAAATTCTGGTCGTATCTGGATTGAAAACAATAATCTGGTCCACATTTTTGCTATTAGAAACGAAAATTCCAACAGAATTATTAAGCATTCAATGAACATGATGAATAAAAACGGGCATATTTTATTTTATGGCAAGAGTTTGAATGTCTGGCCGGCATATCTGTTTCGCCGAACTGATATATTGAATACTTTTTTCCAAGACCAGACTGCAACCTGCCTGCTGGGTGTGGCCTTTATGTCTCAATTTATCGGCCGTCAATCATAACTTCGTTGTCATTTCAGACTCATTATTAGCGATTGGTTTATTTGAAAACCCTCATTTCCTTTAATTTTGTTGGGTGAAATATATCAACCAAACATTTGGATAAAAATTGCTTTTTTTGTCTTTTTTTAACTCGTGACTGTCGTATTTTAAATTTAATCAAATAGCCCGGCGTAGATCTTGTTTACATGTAACACGAAATTTGTGAGGTTAATTTATGATGAACTTATTACTTGCAACAAACCAGTGAGAATTTTCCATGTTTATTTTTTACTGATAAGTCCCATGCACATCAAATTTATTAGAGCATAGATTTGGATCCATACTACTGGTATCATTTAATGATAGACAATAATAGGGAGAATACAGCATCGAAAATATCCAACCCTTACACTTTACAGCCACTACAAAATATACATGCCCCACACCAGGACCCGTTTAAAAAGTGCATATTACACTTTATATTTATGTTTTCAGCCCCAAAAAGGTCCCAAAAATTTAAAAACTTCGCCCCCCTTTCCAAAATCCTGGATCCGCCCCTGTACAGTTAACACTCATACATTGAAATACAATGTGTATGATTCACAGGAGTTTGAAATCCTATCTCCTGTGGTGTATTACAATATATATTACCCCTCATTATCACTATGATTCTTGAATAAGGCCACATTGCGACATTTTTTTATTTTGAGTGGTAAATTATTCCATACCTTGGTTGCAGAATAATGAAAATTTTGTATTTGGTCTTGGAACAAAATTTGAAATAGATCATTATTAGAGACAGATCGTAAGTTGTGGTGTTGGACATCATCAATATTTAGCATTGCTAAGTAATCAGGTAATCAGGTGTTAGTCCATTAATGTATATCTTTATTATGACAAACCATCGTCAATACAATGGTCTACAGAAGTTACATGTAACATGTGTAATAAATAACACAGTAATCAGAGGCGGATTTACAGGGGGGCCCAGGGGGCCCGGGCCCCCCCTTTTTGGGAAAAAATTTGGTTGCTTATATAGGGAATCACTGAAGTGTGACTTAAGTGGGCCCCCTCTTAGGTCAGTCAGTGGGCCGCCACTTATGAAAATTTCTGGATCCGCCACTGGTAATAAATTAGAGAAAACATAATATGTACACTATTTACAAATATAAGTTGAATTTAGCTAGGAGAACACACACATGAATCAATATGTCTTATAAATGTACATAGCTTTTTTTAAAGATGATTGCTTGTTCATATTTATTACTTCCTTAAATTTGATTATGTTTGGACAAGGCAGCAACCATTTGATTTTCTGGGGGGGGGGGGGGGGGGGGTATGGTTTATTTTGGGAAAAAAAGTTTGTTTCCAGGTTTTGGTGAAAAAAAATAATTTGTTTTGGACCCTGAGAAAAAAAATTTGTTTGTTTCACCCTCAGCTGCCACTATATGTAATGCTAAAATTGAAAGAAAAAAATTGTTTTTGGTTTGTCGCTAAAAAAATAGATTGTTCAGAAAGTTTGCACAGAAAAAAAAAAAAACATAGCCCCCCCCCCCCCCCAGAAAATCAAATGGTTGCTGCCTAATCAATATACTTTTTAGCAATATACTTTTGTCTTTCTATAGCCATAGATTTACACTTCATTACATAGTGGAAAATTCATCTCCAAGATCTTTTAAGTCACATAGTTCGCATATTCTTTTATCTCTCTGATTTTTTTTCCATCTTCCACTTTCTATAGGTAATCTGTGGTTAATGAGTCTAAATTGACATAAAGTATAAATATCACGGGGTTCCAAAATGTCTAAATACTTTTCGAATTCGAAAAGTTCCTTAAAAAGGCGATAATTTAATGTTTTTGAGTTCGTTTGAATATCTGAGTACCATGTTTGTTACATTGATCTTGGAAAGATGTTCTTACAAAATTAGTTCTCCGTTTTACAGTTGGAATTTGAGTAGATGGTATAATTTTGTTTAGTAACGAAGCTGATGAAAGAACTGCTTGTATTGGCAGCTTTACAACATAAGTATTTCCTTCGACCACATTGTTTGTAGCGACCAGGAGGTGGAGTAGGCTGCTTTGCTAATACAGATTCACCAATTTGTCACGGATACAAGCAGTTCTTTCATCAGCTCCGTTACTAAACAAAATTATGTCATCTACTCAAATTACAACTGTAAACCGCCGATGGAATATAGGATGGGTATGTCTAGTTTTTGCGACTTTTGTAGCAAGCTGGATAAAAACCCAACCAAACCACAACAACTTAACACTGATAAATGAACCTTTATCCACAAAAATGAGGTAAAGGTCAACGAAAACCTGAGGGACGGACATGTTCATCATAAAATATTTCCATACACCAAATATAGTTGATCTATTGCATATAGTATTAGAAAATAAATGGGAAATGATTATGTGTCCATGGGACACAGATGATGTCCCCGCTTGCACTGACACATATGCAATGCATATCATGTAAAGTTATAAAGGGACAAAACTGCAGAAAATTAATCAAAGTGTTTGAAAGCACCGAAAGGTAATTATAATTTATTTTTTTTAGTGAACATTGCATTGTATAAAGCATTGGTTGTAGTTGATTCAACTACAATTATGGACAAAGGAAGATAACTCAAATTTTAACAATTACTTTTAATAATTATATCATTTATATTTTTAGAACAGATATAAGATTCCTGCACCTTGAACAAGTTGTGTAATTTTCTTGACAAGTTTTGTGACTTGAAAAACTTGATCTGTGGTTTTGTTGTAATAAACAATGTGTACAATTTTCACAACATTTGGTTGAGGCTAACTTAAGTTAAAGATCAGAAACTAAAAATTCAGCTATTTTTCCATTTGCAAAGGAGCATTTCTCTAGAACAGTTAAAGTGACACCACCGAAATTCAAGTTTGGTCCATAATTTGTTATAATAATCATTGTGTGTAAGTTTCATAAAATTTGGTGGAGGCAAACTAAAGTTAGAGAATGGAAATTGAAAATTCAGCATTTTTTCCATTTGTAAAGGGGCACAACTCTGGAACCCTTAAAGTGACCAAAATTCAATCTTAATCTGTGCTTTGTGGTAATTAACATTATATATAAATTTCAGTTATTTTTGAGTAGTTGAGGGTAACTTTAGAAAGAGAACAGGAACGAAAAATTCTTCTATTTTTGTTTTCTTCATTTGTTAAGGGGCATAACTCTAGAACAGTTTAAATGACGCCACCAAAATTCAAACTTGATCTGTATTTTGTGGTAATAAACATTGTGTATCAGCTTCATATCACATGGTTGAGGCAAACTAAAGTTAGAGATTAAACCAACTTTGGGAAGTACAGACAGACAAGGGTAAAACTTAATGCCCCCTCTGCTATGGCGGGACATAAAAAGACCAAAACTAAAAAACTTAACTTTGACCTCTGAACAATGAAAATAGGTCAAGGTTAGATGGCACCTGCCAGTAGGACATGTTCACCTCACAATCATTCCATACGCCAAATATAATTGAGGAAATTGACCTATTGCTTATAGTATCTGAAATATGGACTTGACCACCAAAACTTGACCTTGTTCACTGATCCATGAAATGAGGTCAAGGTTAAATGAAAACTGTCTGACTGGCATGAGGACCATGCAATGTATGCAGATACTAAATATAGTTATCCTATTACTAATAATGAAATAAACATTACATAAAAGTCTTTACTTTTTTTTCAAGTACTAGTAGTCACTGAACCATGAAATGAGGTCAAGGACAATGCACTGTATATATGACAGACAGAAACCTTGTAGCATAAGGCATCTTTATACAAAGTATGAAGCATCCAGGTATTTCATCGTGAGCTGACAAAAAAATGATTTTTTTCCCTTAAAATGACCAACTCAGAGATAGCAAGCCAACAACAGGATGTCTAATTTGTCTGAAAATTTCAGGGCAAATAGATCTTGACCTGATGAACAATTTCACCTATGTCAGATTTGCTCTAAATGGTTTGGTTTCATTGGACACATTTTTTCAACTAGATACCACAATGAGGATTGTGGCCAAGTTTGGTTAACCTTGGCCCAGTAGTTTCAGAGGAAAAGATTTATGACAGACAATGAAGATGAATAACCCTGGATCATATGCAAAGTGATTAGAAAAGCTCACTTGGCCCTGTGGCTCACTTGGCCCTGTGGGCCAGGTGACCTAAAAAACAGAATACCTGAATATGCTAATATTTTAATAAATAATTATCAAAAGGTAAGTATATAATAACCAATACAAGATGAAATTTAGATGTAAATTGTTGTATATCATATTATTAATAAATTCACCTACAATTTGTCTGGTAAAAAATGGTATATCAATACCCGATGAAATAAATATGTAACAACCCATTTTATAATGTGTAAACAACCTTTCTTCTGTATAAAAATGTTAATGTTAACAATTAACAAGAATAAATTCAATAAACTTTAAATAAATTCAAAATCTCTAATTTCTCAAAAGCATAAAATATAAATGCATAATAAACAAGATTAAACAGCATATAATAAAAAAAAAGAAGGATGAAGTATCAATCCAACACAAAATCAGTACATTTTACAGAAAAAAAAACCCACAAAAAGCAATCATTGATGTTCAACATCTTAATCACCTCATCTCAGTGTAAGTTGAAGACAGCCCTTAGCACCTGTTTGAGTGGACTTCATAGTATGAAAGGAGTGTATGAATATTTATACAAGTACTGAAAATTCAGAAATTATTGTGTGCATTTATTATTACAATTCATAGACTAAAATGCAATTTTAATTTTTGCAATATTGAGAAAAATCTTGTTAAATTCATATAAAAAATTTCTTTTAAGTTATTGTGATTATTACCCTGGCACATTTTTTGCAATGATTCGATGTGGTTCAATAAGCTATTCAATTTTGTTGAAATTCTATTAAAAAAAGGTAAATAATTCTTCTGATAGTTTATAAACCATCCAGATTTATTAATCACTTATGAGTTAAAATTACAAAAAATCAGATTGAAATATAGAGGCTATGTTCATGCTTTGCATACACAGGCGCTTGTCTCAGAATTTTTTCCATCTATATACCTTAATATAACATGTATAACATTATATTAAGGTATATAGGGGAAAATATTATGAGACAAGTGCCTGTGTTTGCATACAAGGATCTGACAACGCTCTTACTGGATGCACTAATTACTATGTCAATAATTGAACCAGATGCTTCACAGGGCACAGCTTTATACAACTGCAGAGGTCAAACCCTGAAGAGTTGGGGCAAGTATGGACAAAACATTCAAGCTTGATACAGCTCTGAATTTGGATTGTCATTAAATAGCTGACACAGCAAAGATTTCTGACACAGAATAAATGTGGTCTAATAAACTAAAAATATTTTTCTTTACCTATTATGGTCCATTATCCAAAATCTAAATACAGGGCCATGGATTAATTCAGAATATTAAAGAATCCCAAGAATTAAATTTTTGATGAAATCAAACAAAGTTTAATTTTGGACCCTTTTGACCTCAATGTGGACCAATTTGATAACAGGGTCAAAAATCAACAAGAGGCTGTCACAACGACAGCAAACCGGATTTATTAATATTTATTTGTGTCCTGGCAATATCACAAGAACCATTACTGATGAATGGTGAAAGTGAAAATCGTCAATATCAAATTTGAGCTCCATTTTGTCATCAGTATCAACATCTTAAAATTTGAAAAGCTTAGATTGAATGGTTCATGATTAAATGCAACTGAACTGTAAAAGTCAAAATCGTCATTATTGAACTTGACCCCTATTTTGTCCTCAGTAACAACATATTAAAATTTGGGAAGCTTTGGTAAAACAGTTCATGCATAAATGCACGGACACGACTGGAAACACCATTTTTCAATCTTTCAAGAACCACAACTCCTGAACGGTAAAAGTCAAAATCGTCATTATTGAACTTGACCTCCATTTTGTCATCAGTAACAACATATTAAAATTTGGGAAGCTTAGGTAGAACAGTTCATACGTAAATGCACGGACACGACTGGAAACTCCATTTTTCAATCTTTCAAGAACCATAACTCCTGAACGGTAAAAGTCAAAATCGCCATTATTGAACTTGACCTTCATTTAGTTGTCAGTAACAACATATTAAAATTTTAAAAGCTTTGGTTGAACGGTTCATGAGTTAATGCACGGACAACATTTGATTGCACACCCGCCCGACCGACCGCCCGCCCGCCGTACATCCCCAAATCAATAACCGACATTTTTGTCACAAAAATCCGGTTAAAAATCTAAATACATGGTTAGATTTAACATATCAAAGAACCCCATACATTCAAATTTTGTTGAAATCAAACAAAGATAAATTTTGGACCCCAATTTGGACTAACTTGAAAACTGGGCCCATAATCAAAAATCTACATACATGTTAAAGTCATATGAAACCTCAAATAAGAAAAAAAATATGCATATGTTTTTTAAAACTAAATGGATAGTTTTCATTATACAACTTATGTACATATACTTTAATATGAGGAAAATTCTTTAATTCGTCCACATTTAGAAGAAGTTTACTTATTTTTAATTGCTTGCTGCCAGGAAGCAATTCGCCGACATATTTTCCGCATGCATAGTGACCTAAGCGTGACCCTCTTCGTAAAAATCCGGTGATAGCAATACGCATGAATCTGTCATTAAAATAAACAATTACCTGATTGTATATGTTAAACACGT
Source organism: Mytilus galloprovincialis (assembly GCF_965363235.1). Classification (NCBI taxonomy): domain Eukaryota; kingdom Metazoa; phylum Mollusca; class Bivalvia; order Mytilida; family Mytilidae; genus Mytilus; species Mytilus galloprovincialis. The sequence continues at coordinate 86,888,070 of NC_134838.1, forward strand.
GCTAAATACTCATGCTTTTTGTTGATTATTTATATAAGGTGACAATCGGTAAACTTCGGCTTCAAAACACGGCATTTAATGAGTAGCCATATTTATTAAATCATAACAGACAGAGAGAAAAAAAATTGACGATTATACGATATATTTGCGTAAAAAATGATAAAATCGTGCACAGAGGTCTAAGTTTATGATATATACATGCATTGGTTCAAGAATTGGATAAACATTATTTTTCACCCGTCACTCGTTTCTTATGACTTTAAGATTCGGCATATCAAACCCTAAGAATTAAATTTTTGTCAAAATCAAACAAAAGTAAATTTTGGACCCTTTGGACCTTTAATAATGTAGACCAATTAGAAAACAGGACCAAAAACTTAAAATGTAACACAGTTAGATTCAGCATATTTAAGAACCCCAATAACTTTAGTTTAAGTAAATAGAAATCAATGATATTTTGACACAAAGTTTATGACCACCACAAAAGGAAGGTTGGGATTGATTTTGGGTGTTTTGGTTCCAACTGTTTAGGAATTAGGGGCCAAAAAAGGGCCCAAATAAGCATTATTCTTAGTTTTCGCACAATAACTTTAGCATAAGTAAATAGAAATCATTGAAATTTAAACACAAGGTTTATCAACACAAAAGGAAGGTTGGGATTGATTTTGGGAGTTGAGATCCCAACAGTTTGGGAATTAGGGGCCAAAAAGGGGCCCAAATAAGCATATATTTTTTTTTTTCGCACCATAACTTTAGTATAAGTAAATAGAAATTTATGAAATGTAAACACAAGGTTTATGACCATAAAAGGAAGGTTGGGATTGATTTTGGGAGTTTTGGTCCCAACAGTTTAGGAATAAGGGGCCCAAAGGGTCTAAAAGTAAACTTTGTTTGATTTCATCAAAAATTGAATAATTGGGGTTCTTTGATATGCGAAATCTAATTGTGTATGAAGATTCTTAATTTTTGGTCCCGTTTTCAAATTGGTCTACATTAAAGTCCAAAGGGTCCAAAATTAAACTAAGTTTGATTTTAACAAAAATTGAATTCTTGGGCTTCTTTTTGTAAAAGTTAACGACGGACGACGACGCCGGACGCCGGACGCCAAGTGATGAGAAAAGCTCACTTGGCCCTTTGGGCCAGGTGAGCTAAAAAGAAAATTTCTTCAAACATTTTTTTTAGAGGATTAATATTCAACAGCATAGTGAATTGCTTAAAGGCAAAAAAAATATTTAAGTTCATAAGACCACATTCATTCTGTGTCAGAAACCTATGCTGTGTCAACTATTTAATCACAATCCAAATTTAGAGCTGAATCCAGCTTGAATGTTGTGTCCATACTTGCCCTAACCGTTCAGGAATCAACCACTGTGGTATAAAGCTGCGCCCTGCGGAGCATCTGGTTGTTAAAATCAAGTTTTTTTGGGACCCTTTGGACCTCATGGAGACCAATTTAAAAATGTGGACCAAATTAAAAAAACTAAATACAGGGTAAGATTCAGCATATTTAAAAGAACCTCAAGAATTCAAGAATAAACCCCCATTGAAAATGGTCAAGAAATAAGCAATTTATACAAACTATTAGAAAAGTATTGTTTTTGGCCCCTCATTCCTAAACAGTTTGGGCCATAACCACCAAAATCAATCACAATCTTCCTTTTTTTGTATGGAACCTTGTGGTACAATTTCAGAAAGATCCATACACTTAAACACAAGTAATTGTCTGGAAACTAGAAAAATACTTATTTTTACCCCTTTTGGGCCCCTTGTTCCTCAACTGTTGGAACCATAACCCCCAACAAAATAAAATCAATCCCAACCTTCCTATTGTGGTTTCAAACCTTGTGTTTAAATTTCATAGAGACCTATCCACTTTAACAAGTTATTGTCCGGAAACTAAATGTGTCTTTGGGTGACAACGCAGACGAAGACAACATGATCAATATGTATAAAAACTTTTTAAATTTGTTAAGATATATAATTACTATAAAGCTAAAGGTCAAACTATAAGCACAAATAGTCCTTTCACCTAGACACTGAATATAGATAAATTAATGTTTCTTAAGTTTAAGTCTCAAAAAAGTTAACATTATTAAAGATATTACTTTTATTAAATTCAAATGTTGAACTACAGTGCATATCTAATCAAATTCATTAATTGATATTTGTGCTCAAGCAATGGAACCTTTTAGAAAGAGAAATCATTTTTATGTTATGTTTTACTGGTTTCACTTGTGGCATCATTGTAAGTGATTTACATTGTAATTGTATTTCTATTTAACATAATACAAACTTATAAATATTCATTTTTTTAAGGTTTACATTGTTAAATAATTTCATGCAATACTTTTACTTTCATTACTATTTTCAATATGCTGTATAAATCTTACATGTTATTGTATGAACACTTATTTAAACTTTGGAAAAAAATGTAATACACATGTACACTGATTATTATGCAAAAAAGTCAAACATCAGAAAAAATATCAAAAGTATAACTTATGAGATTATAGTTTAACAAAATATATGATAATAATGAATTCCAGTTTAACCAATAAACAAAAGCGAGGCAAATTAAATCAAGAATTATAATATAAATTCATCATGTTCATGGACATGTATAATTGTATAAATGAACATGCAGCAAAACAAGAGTGGACAATTTTATAAATACACTTCCGAAGTTTTGAAATCGTTTAACCTGTTGTCTTTGACAGATTTCACGGTCATGTCTGGATTTGCATTTGTCTCTGTGTTTATTCCTGTAATTTCTTCATCATCAGAATCTTCTGATATTGACAAGTTTCTCAATTTGCCATTTGGAATGTTATGTTTAGCTATTGATGGTACCTGCTTATTCATTGCTTTTATTGAAATGTCATTTGGAATAAATTCATTATCAGCACCATCCTCTTTAACTAGCTGTCTAGCATTTTCAATTACACCAAGAAAACTCCTCAAACCTGGCAAAAACTGAAAGATTTGTTTAACTACTGATAAACGTCCTTTTAAAAGTTTAACTTCATTTTCTTTTTCTTTAAATTTTTCTTCAAGTTTATGTTTTTCTAGTTCTGTGTTTTTCATTTTAATTGTCAGTTCACTGATTTTTTCATCCTTTTCTTTACGAAGCTTTTGTATTTGGGAACAGTATCTCTCTTCATTATTTTGCATAATTTCCTTGCATTCTTGAAGACTGTTTTCTAAATAGGTAGAATGCAGGTGCATAGCATGCAAGTGTTTGTTAGCCTCTTGAATAGTTAGTTTACTGACCATTTTACAGATTTAGTGTAGACTGATTAAACGAAAAGTAGAGATAACCCCATATTGAGTTCTGTTGTACAGTTGGCAGATAGTAAAGTGAAACTAGACCTAGTAAAGGGTTGAATTAAAGAAAATGTTTACCTCCAAAGCCTTGATAACATTTGCTTTTACTATGAAAATATTTTTCTAATCTTCCTGTCAACAAAATTAAGATATTTTCTGTGTCCAATTACGTTAATTTATAAGGATAATATATTTCTACAATTGGATTGTTTTGTTTAAATTGTTGTTATGTGAACGAGGTTTCGTTTCATTGACGCTGATGAACACTCTACAACAGATGAAAACGAAACTAGAAACGGAAACAGGTGCTCTAATTTTAAACCAATGAAATGTCATATTGCACAACCAGTAAAAAATGGTGATCCAATCATTTTGTTCTTTACATTTGTGGTTAGGTTATGGCTTTGGCGCCATTAGGGAAAAGAAACTAAAGGGATCAGTTGAGTGGAGATTGTCCTGCAATTTATAGAACAATGGCCAAAGTTAACATTTGCAATGTTAGGGTACTTGACAATCCATCACCATTTTTCAACCCTTTTCAGTTTGAAATTACATTTGAATGTCTTGAAGATCTCCCAGAGGGTAAGAAATATTAAATTTAAATAAAGGTATAATAAAAAATTTATAAGGAATTTCATATAAGTTTATTATTATATATTGAATATATTTCACCAAAATTTTTGCACGAGGTCACTGAGGCGAAGAAAACACATTCAAAACAGTCAAACCAAAAATCAGGTTGCTTTTGTCAACGTTGGAGACTTCGTGTTCCATGAATCGCTATAAAAAGAAACCCACAGTGGTATCCAATTTGACCGCCAATACTGTGAATTACATATTAATTTCGTCACACCCGCAATGTAACATTAGTAATGCTGGTCTTGTTGTCTAGTCTTAACAAATCACGGTACAATTTGGCAAGTGTTGAAACATAAAGAGTATTAAATTGCAGGCAGTACACCTGAGCATGTGTGAAAGCATATGAGATACAGATAGAAACGGTCTCCAAATTTGTTTAAAAATTAGGGTTTTCTGTGGTTAAAGATTGTATTAAAAACAAATTTAGGAAGTATACAACACTTTATATGTCATATCACAAATTTTTCTGACTTAGTATGGTTTCAGAGGAGATGCGCTTTCAGGTCGATCCGGCCCATATGTAAAGTCGATCCGGCCCCAATAAAAAATATATTTAGAAGGAATAAAAATAAAGATATATATTAATTGTAATTCATAAATGTTTATGATTTTTATTATAATGTAAAAGGTGTACGGTAAATAAATAAAAAAGGCCTTTGAAAAATATTTTCTTTAGTGAGTATAAAACAACTAGGTTGATTATGTTTTTAGTACAAGTTTTCAAGATTATTGGGTATAATTATATTAAAACGTATATAAAGAATTCAAACATCAACATTAATCAGCAGTATAATGTTTTTCTTTAAAGTTCTTAAAATTTCTCAAATTGAGAAATGTTGTTTGATTTGCCGATTTTATAAATACAATTAATTATTATTATATACACCAAACAAAAGATCAAACTATAAAGAACTTGTTGATTAATACGTAACTTTAATTAATCAGGATTTGATTGAATTAAGTGATTACGAGTGGCATTACCTTAGTTCACAATCATCAGACAATTGTTGAATAAACAAACCAATTCTAGACTAATGATTTGGTTACACAAGACATTATGATGAGTAAAACATGGAAAATATCTTCACTTTTTAAAATATGTTAGAGCTGAGGGGGGAGGGGGTGTAGGAGGGGTCCTGATCCCGAAATCACGGGCTTAAAAACACAAAATCCCGAGGTCCCGAAATTCGAAAAAAAGAATTCCCGGATCCCGAAAGAGACACAATAACACTCAGTTTCGTATCGATTAAAAATAGTTCTTTAACTAGTATACTCCAATACTTCACTTACCTGTTGTCATCCATCATCGACACTTTTCGCAAATTCCGTTTATACTGTTCAAATTTGTCACGAATTCCTCCATACAGTGAATATAGTTTATTCATATTTTATTATGGGGCCGGATCGACTTGGGGACGGATCGACGTGGGCCGGATCGACTTGGGCCGGATCGACTTTGGGCCGGATTGACTTGGGGCCGGATCGGTTTGGGGCCGGAACGACCGGATACCGGAGATGCTAGGCCATTCATTAGGAGGCGGTACCCGGTACTTTTACCCTCCTATGCTATTGACAAGTACCGCCTAAATGTAGAAATTTTTATATAAGATATTCATGGAATAAATTGAAAAGTACCACCTAGAAACGTGGAAAGTACCAGTCAACAAGAAAGATAATGAAACCCCTGAGATGCGTCTTAATGAAATCTGTCTCCTCCTTCAGTAGTATTGATATTCATATGTCAAATTCTGCTTTAGTCCAAGAGTCTAAAATACAGTTGCATAAGAGCTAATTTCCAAATGCTTGTAGATAAGACTAATTAGTGTGAAAAATATTTATTTTGTTTGGTTGGCTTGCTTGGTTTGATGGAATAAACATTTGCTTGAGCATTGAAATTAATCTGCAAAGAATATAGACTGGGCATTCAGAGTTAAACCGTACTAACATTGTCTGGTAATGATTACATATATATACAATTGGGTGTTCCTACAGGATAACATCCAGTCAAATTTAATTTTAAATATTATAATGTACATTTATACAGATTTTACTGTGCTTGAGCAAACATTAATTGAAACAAAGCAAGCAAGCCAACCAAAGTCTTAATTTACAAGCATTTGGAAATTAGCTGTGAATAAACATTACAAGTACACCAAGTCCAACATGGTGAAATGAATTAAAGCTTTAATTTTAGAGGATGTTTGTTGCATATATTAAAAGACGTAAACCAAATCATGGCTTTTGGTCTTTTCAGGTATTTCAAAAGCCAGTTCAAGATCAGGGAAAAAAACATGTTCATTTAACTTTAAATTCTCAGGCAAATTAGTTATTTTGAAGTGACTTTTGTTTATGTATTCCTTTACATTATTTTTCAGACTTGGAATGGAAAATAATTTATGTTGGCTCAGCAGAAAGTGTAGATCATGATCAAACATTAGATTCAGTATTGGTTGGACCTGTGCCTGGTGGAAAACATATGTTTGTTTTTCAGGTATGGATATAAATGAAATGTTACCCTGAAATACCACAACATTAAAAATCATATAAGGCCATAAAAAAAGAATAGGTTTGTTTGCCCAAACACTACCTACCCAGAAAAAAGCTGCCTACTCAAATTCTTTTATTGTCCTGATTTGAAGAAGTTTTTTTAATCAGATAGGCATGAAGACTAATAAACACCTGATACTTCAATTTCTCTTTAAAAAAAAGAAAAAGAAAATGCCTACCTACCTACCCACTGTCTCAACCATTGGGTAGGGTTTGGGCAAACCAAAATATTTTGAATTGTGGCCTAAATGTCATCAAATTTTGTAATAGTTATCATTGGTTAATATGTCACTTCCGGATGTTGTGATCTTTTAGTTGTTTGTCAGATTTCATTTTTGCAGCAGCCATGGATAAAATGACCCAATTTTAGTTTTAAAAAACAATGATTGTCGGTATATACATGTATATTGTATGTTATGCATTATGAAATGATATGGATTGGAAACTTATCTTCATATCATTGTCGTATAAAAAAATTGTGTACCATAACATCTATATACATGTACATGTATGTACATAACCTGAATACAAACTATTAATTACATTATCAAGGCTGATCAAGAGGTTGGCCTGGAGTCTGATAGATCTTAATAATTGCCATTGAGCTGTTTAAATCCCAGTGTCACTGTGGTGAAAGGAATGTAATCAAAATAAAATTTTATTCCTCAGCCCTTGTCTGTGAAACACTATGAGATTTTGATGAACACAATATTAAATCTTTCACCTATTGGTGGCCATTGGCTGTTGTCTGCTCTTTGGTTGGGTTGTTGTTGCCTTGACACATTCCCTATTTCCATTCTCAATTTTACCTACATGCACTTGATTTTCAAAGATAACATGATTAAAACTTGTCGTGAATCCTGGATTTTGATTGGTGCCCTGTCAAAGAGGTTTGTAATCAACAATATTATCAGCTAGATTTTATTAAAATAGTAATCCTGAGCTAATATTGCATATGATAAATTGATGATTTTTCATTTGTCTATGCATTCAGGCGTAACTGAAGTATTGTAGATCAGTGAAATATAACTTGAATTATTCAGGTTACTGCAAAAAGATTTTTTTATTTGCATGTCACATTAATGAAGTCTTTAAGAAGAATCAGATGCAAATCCTGTGAACTTGTGGGTTAAAATTGTTGATCTTTATCTATAAAAAAAAAAGGACCCTATATTTTAATTGACAAGCAGTGAGGTCAATGAGTCATGTAGTCAGGTAGTTCTCCAATCTTAAAAAGCATTTTTTTTAGCCGTAGTCTTCAGACTTAAACTCCCTTTTATTTAGTAAGATTGAGGATTTTTTGTACATGCACATTTCTGTTTTACAAGTGCGGTCCAACACTTGAGTTTTGCATGGCATTGACGAAATGATACAAGTGTCCAAATTTGTTTTTTCCTGATCGGCCACGAAACAGTATTTTTTGTGTGTTTTGAGTATTGATAATTTGGAAGAAGTTGTTATAATATTTCTGTATGGTAATAAAAGCGGCAGTTCAGAAAAGATATAAGCAGCGAGCTAGTCAACAAACGGTTTATGTTCTTATATATTTTATGGACTATGCTTAGATATTCATATGATGAAGACTTAATCTTTCACCTATAAGTGGGCATAGGCTGTTTTCTGCTCTTTAATCAGGCTATTGTTGCCTTGACACATTCCCTATTTCCATTCTCAATTTTACGTACATACATGTTCATTGGGCTTAAATTAAAATATTTTTTGTTTGCCCTTTACCAACCGACTCTATAAATTTGTTCCGCCTGAAAATCTGTTATTTGTATTTACCAGCAAGATTTTATTTTATTTTTCCGTTCCTACAAAAATTCATATATTTGTATTTCCTGCTCAAAACTTTTTTACCGGAATCCTCAGGTTTTATCTTTCCCGTATAAGGTCTAGTCCGTTTGGTATCATGTGAGCGTTTGACATGAACACTTGCATTTAGATTTCAAAGCATTTGTTTGAAATCGATGTTGAAAGCTTTGAAATTATGATATGACGAATGTTACTCTGTGTCTTTATACTTGAAGAGTAGGGTTCTTCAAAAAAAAAAAAGTTTGTCCAATACAAAATTATCAATGTGTGTACAAAATATTTTGTAAACGGACGTTGTATCCTATGTAGGACTGGCCTTTGGTGATCTGTAGATCAGGATGATTATGTTAACGATGCCTTCGATAAGCATTGATATATTATTTATATCTGACATGAACCAAAGGTCTGTAAAGTGGCAGTAAAATCGCCAAGTTTTTCCATACAGATCATTTATGAATGCAATGTAAAATACGTGACAATTGAGTTTCAAGTCTTGTATCATTTTTACTGGAAACCCAGTCACACACGAAAATTTAAACACTCTTGGGACTTTTTCTTCTAGTAATGTATGTCTGCCCAGACATATTTTATCAGGACAAAGTTATCTCTTAGTTACAGAAAACCTTAAGGTTGAGGTAAGCGTACAAGGTACAAATAGTACAGAATATTAGTGTAAGTTAAAACTCTTAAAAGTTCCAGGCATATAAACGTTGAAAATATGCCGCACAGCATTATTTGAAAACAAAATAGTAGTGCATATGAATTAATTTCACATTCTACATGATAATTTTTTTTCAAAACTTCCTGGGACTTTATACTTATAGTCACAGAAACTTATTAGCAAAAGCAATACAGACAAAAATGACATCATGCAGATTTGTATCTATAAAATAAAATAGTATACCTACCTGTCTACCAATTACAAAAAATGTACCAAGCTAAGTTATTTTTTGGGATAGAAAAAGAAAATATTTTACCTACCTACCTACCCTGTTTCAAAATATAGGGTCGGAAAAGGGCAAACAAACAATATTTTAATTTAGACCTTATATTATATGATTTTATTATTAATTATTTTCTACATTGAAGGCAGGACCACCAGATATATCAAAAATACCATATAAAGATGCTGTAGGTGTAACGGTAGTATTGTTGACATGCTCCTATAGAAACAAAGAATTTATTAGAGTAGGATATTATGTAAACAATGAATATACAGATCCAGAACTGAGAGAAAATCCACCAGAAAATATACAGTTTGAAAAAGTATGTGCAAGTATTAACAAAACTAAATTAAACTTGAAAGCTTCTAACAGAAAATAGACATTTTGAACTTAAGATAAAAACCAATGCATGCTTTGTAGATAAAAACAGCCATGATTAACATTTAAATGGTCATAATCTACTAGACCTAATAACCCTTTTGTGTAATAGCTTAAGTTGTCTCTGGTGATGATTTAAGTAATGACAGACACATTTGCATGTTTAAATACGCCTATTGCTTTCATTTGGATGGATGATAAATTGGGATTCCCCTCTGACAATGATGGCGTTTTGATTATAATGATTACACAAACATATTGAGAATCCAAAGTACCTGAAATGTTACGAATGCTTTCACGCTGTGTATCATCAGTTAGTACAGCAGATATAGGTACTAACCAAGTGGGCGTGATCGATTTTGACCTCACACAGTAACGAAAATTTGTTTTGTTCACATAATATCAATATGTACCTCTGTACCTCAATCTAATGTACCTCAATCTAAACATAGTTGTTGTTTTAAGAAATGATTTGGTCGTAGGTTGATGATTAGAGATGTCTCATTATTTTCCAAATGATACCTGTACGATGATACACAGTGTTTCATATATTTCTTTACATTTAGACTTGTGTATTTTTGTTGTTTTCAGTTAGAAAGAAGTATTTTAGCAACATCACCTAGGGTAACAAGATTTAAAATTGACTGGGATGACAATGCAGCAGAAAATGGAGAAAATGTTCCTCCAGTACAGAATATAGACAGTGAATCAAATCAATTTCAGTCTCCGGCAGGGTTAATGAAGGATGTTCTGTCAAGTAAACCATCCCCTTCAGCATTTAATACTGACAGTATAAGTAACACTATGGGTACTGATATACCAATGGAATGAAGAATGTATTATATCAACTTGTACTACTTCAAATATCAACTTTTGCAGGGAACGTGGAATTTTGATTTGAAAACACGAAAGATGAGGTGGACTTGCAAATGTGCAGCTATTTATTTAGATTGTCTTGAGAGACACTGGATTATAATGTTATTGTATAGTGCATGTATGTATCAATGGTAGGAAATAATCTGTTTCATAGAAACAAGGAAGGTTACATGTAACCTAGCTTACAAGTTACATGTACATATAGTTAATTAACATTCTATTTATTCAAATATTTTGGTAAGGCTTATATCAATTTTCTCTTTGAGCCTTTATCACCATCTTTTTTTTCATATTCTCTTATAAAACCACTTATCCTATTAAGTTGTCAAATTTTAAAATTTAATCTCTTCTGAAGCTACAAGTTGGCCTTTTTTGTTATTGAAAATAATGGTTGTTTGATGCTTGGAAGATCAAAAGAAGCTTAAGGATTCTCATTTGTGGCACCATAAAATGTTATACAGAAAATTCCCATTGTACATGTTGTAATATTTGTCTGAAACTACTCGGCCAACTTATAGAAAAGGGATTCATGGTCCTAGGAGCCTCGTGTTAATCTTCTATTCTGTAATTTTTGTTTTAAAAGTATACGGTTTTTGCAACCATTGCATATATATATATACCTTCACAGGAGGGGCTATTCATAGTAAGTTTTGAAGTACTAACCTGCCTGGTATTCTTGAGGACCCTGAAGACATTATCATCTAAAAAACTTTTATTCTAAGCTCATCATTAGTTAATTATACATGTACAAACCAAACTGATTTTTGTTATATATCATGATGTAATTCACTAATTGTTTGAGCAAGCTAGGCAGCAATCATGCATAATAATGAGAATATAGATAACTTTCCATTATAAAGATTTACATTTAAGATATGTATATCAATAAGAAGCATGTCTTCTAGTGCTTTTTGTATATATGTCAATCTTACAGAATTAGTGCTTTCTTAATTATTATGTTGTATTAAAATATAATACCCAAACTCATTCAAGTGTACTAAACTTTCTTGCAATTTGTTGTTCCTTTAGAATTAAAACATTTGTTGTAAACTTATAAATGTTCATGTATTAATACTACAGGTAGTCTGTTAAAACAACTTGTACTTCACACGACTTTTTGGGGGAAGCATAAGTGTCCCATGAACAATCTTTGTCTTAACATATGACAGTTTTTAAAACAGATTCAAAATGAAGTAGAATAGTCTATTTGCTAATAAAAAGATGCTGAATGTGGTTTGAAAGCCATTACATCAGATAACACTGCAATAACTGTACATCTCCTTTGAGAACACTAGTTTTACTATCAGAACCTGTACAGTACAACATTTGTAGGGGCACTGATAATTGATTTATATGAGAGAAAGAAAAATGTGATTATTGTGAAATGAACATTTCATTTTTTTTCATGATAGGGCCTTTTATAGCCAACTAAACAATATGGATTTTTCTGATTGTCAAATGCCATTCTATTGCCTATAATATAACTTCATGATGTTATCTTACTTTTAATGTTTTACTGACATTCCAATTTAAAAGAACATATCCCATTGAATAAATTTAATCATGTGGGTAGAAAATTAATTAAAAAAAAATATTATATAGGGCAAGGTTAACAGATATTTTAGGTACGTTATTACATAATAATAGAAGTGATTATATTCAATCGTATCATATTTGTTTAATTTCCATGTAAATGTTAGTTTTCATCCATGTTTACTCTTATAATAGGTACTGTTCCTAAGAAAGTATTCATAACTTATTTTTGACACATATTCATCTTTGACAGTTCTGAAACCTATATGAATGTATTTGTATCCCACCTTCACTTCATTGTAATGAGTTACTCTTGTTTTATGTTTACATTTAGACACAGATGTATAACTAGCAAACATCTATATTATAATTTATATGTTTTGACATCCTGAAAGATAAATAAAAAATTACAATTAAGTCTGTTGTAGGTTTATTTATTGTCAATTATTTACATTCAGTATACAAGTCACACAAAGTCTAATCTTTTATTTAATGCACGTCACACTGATTCTGATATTTATCTCCAATCAAAATGACATCAGGGGTATTTATAAACAAAATTCATGGCCATTTATTTCTCTGAAATTATGTTTAGTGTTTGTCAATATTTTGCTACAGTAAGGCATGTGCTTCTTTAACAGGTTTCTTCAATGGTTTGCAAAGGTTGTTATTGTGACCACTTGAAGCATTGAATATTCAACATTGTCTACACAAGGTATTCATTTCACCACATTAAAATAACCTTTTAAGGGATGACAATGTTGAATATTAACTTGAAGAAAAGAAAACCTATTTTTTTGGGGTTCTGACCCCGGATCCCGCTTACTGTTTTGTCCGATTCCTGTATCCCGCTTACACTATGTACGTATTAATTCTCATTTTTTTGGACATTTCCTGGGTCCCGCTAGACCTCATTTCCCGTTTTCCCGACACAATAATTTGACTTTCACGTGTCACGCTTACAAAAAATCGGCAATCCGGCGTCATGCTTATACCCCAATGAGACCCACTTTTTTATTTCAACCAAATTAGACTTGAATTATCCTTATGGTATGAAGTATTAATTTTGTTTTAATTCCAGTCAGTCAACAAACATAGGTGCTATATAACCCAGTTTTGGCTAATATCTCAAAAAATAAAGCAGAGACTGACTTCAGTAACTTCAATTTTTCTTTGCCAGAAGATAATACCTACCTTCTCTATGTCTCTTCCTTTGAGTAGAAATTTGGCAAACCAGATGTTTTTAAGTGTGGCCTTAAATAGCAAAAATGATCAGCAATTCATATCTATAGTTCTTCTAAAAAGCATGCAAAACAAAACATTGATCAACTTGCTTGCTATGTTTGCGAACAATATGTAGGCGGAGTTTCTGTCTGTTTCTGTATATACTGGTATTTGATTGGACAATAAGAATTGACATGAAATGAATTTAATGATTATTGTCCAATCATATTACAGTAAATAGTAAACACTGAAATCGACTACATACATGTCGTTTACAAACATCAAAACAAATATAGCAAGCAAGTTAATCAATTGTTTGTTTTGCATGCTTTAATAGAAGAGCTGTAGGTCAAAAGACAAAATTTGTTAATGGATCCCTTATAGGAGTTTTGTTTTTGGAAAGATAAGAACTTGTTCTAAATCTTTACTTAGGCACTGGCCTCCCTTACAACACGACAGTTTAGCGACTATTAATAAATGTATTCACACTGAAATATAGTTCCCTATAGTTCTCATGTATGTGCACATAATACACATAAAAACTGAAAAAATGGGTATATTTTTGAGCAGTTTATTTAAGACTGTATGTCAATTAAGGTGTGTAGATGTGCAGGTTTTTTTTTTAAACATTTTTGATTAGGTAATCGAGTATTGATACAATACTAGTATGATTGACAACTGTCTTTATCAACAAACAATCAGAGACGAGGTAGACCTTTAATAACAATGCCCCACCTCCTAAACTGTCAATCAAATTGACCACATTACCTTTTAACCTCTGAGTTACATAATTATACAGATCCTTCAATATACAAATATTTGACCTCATAATTGAATACACAAATGTATATATTAGATGTTTGATATATATAAGGATAATAGATTTATTTATTGCCTATTTCTTGTGATCTACATGACATAAAGAGATTCTGTAAATTATGTCTGAAAGATAACTGATTAATGGATTAACAAGTTCTTTTAAAAAAATGAAATATGAATAATAATATGAATATATAAAAGGTAATCAAGTAAGGCCTATAATTTACTTAATAAATTTCCAATAATCATCTGTAATTAATAACAATTTAGATTAGTTCACTTGGTTTTTTGTCGAGCCTGCAACTTTTGTTGCAGAAAGCTCGACATAGGGAAAGTGATCCGGCGGCGGCGTTAGTTCACTTCTTAAAAGCTTTATATTTTAGAAGGTTGAAGACCTGGATGCTTCATACTTTGTATATAGATGCTTCATGTTACAAAGTTTCCGTCAGTCACATGTCCAATGTCCTTGACCTCATTTTCATGGTTCAGTGACCACTTGAAAAAAAAGTTCAATTTTTTTGTAATGTTGAATTCTCTCTTATTATAAGTAATAGGATGACTATATTTGATACATGCGTACCTTGCAATGTCCTCATGTCTGTCAGACAGTTTTCACTTGACCTCGACCTCATTTCATGGATCAATGAACAAGGTTAAGTTTTGGTGGTCAAGTCCATATCTCAGATACTATAAGCAATAGGGCTAGTATATTCAGTGTATGGAAGGACTGTAAGGTGTACATGTCCAACTGGCAGGTGTCATCTGACCTTGACCTCATTTTCATGGTTCAGTGGTTATAGTTAAATTTTTGTGTTTTGGTCTGTTTTTCTCATACTATATACAATAGGTCTACTATATTTGTTATATGGAATGATTGTAAGGTGTACATGTCTAGCGGGCAGATTTCATGTGACCTTGACCTCATTTTCATGGTTCAGTGGTCAAAGTTAAATTTTTGTGTTTTGGTCTGTTTTTCTCGTACTATATGCAATAGGTCTACTATATTTGTTGTATGGAACGATTGTAAGGTGTACATGTCTTGCGGGGAGATGCCATGTGACCTTGACCTCATTTTCATGGTTCAGTGGTCAAAGTTAAGTTTTTGAGTTTTGGTCTTTTTATCTAATACTATATGCCATAGGTCAACTATATTTGGTGTATGGAAATATTTTATGATCTTTATGTCAGTCGCATAGGTTTTATTTGACCGTGACCTCATTTTCACGGTTCATTGCAGTGTTAAGTTTTTGTGTTTTGGTCTATTTTTCTTAAACTATAAGTAATAGGTCAACTATATATGTTGTATAGAAGCATTGTTAGCTGTACATGTCTGCCTGGCATGGTTCATCTGACCTTGACCTCATTTTCAAGGTTCATTGGTCTATGTTTAGTTATCTTGGTTAATGTTAAGTTTATGTGATAGTTGATACTAAGGACTATCAACATAATATCAATGATTAGTATAGAAGGCGAGACATTTCAGCGTGTGCACTCTTGTTCTAAACATCAAGGAACATCTCAGATTCTTGAGATTGTCTTGCTTTAAATGGTATGAAAAAAAGGATTGAATTTAATCAACTGTCCTATAATTTTCTTCTCATAATCTTCATGTTTCATTATTTCCCTGGACTTGTATGCGTGTTTTTTTACAACACGGAAAATCAGAATTAAGAAGTATTTATATTTAGTGTTTTTTATAAATTTAGAAACACGTTAGAGGGAATTCCCCAGTTTTGTTGATAACATGCAAGAGTTCTCTGAATCTCCGATCGATAAATCTATTTATGTCATATAAGAACTGAAGTGGAGTTTTCTTATATGTCACCGTTATGAAACTGATATTTGATATTGTACCTCCATAAAGAAATGGAGGTTGTTTAATTAACATTTAATATACGTCCTTGCTACAAATCACAAGTCTATGGTTTGTTTAGGTAATTATGCGTATAGTTTTCTTGACTTGAAGGGGTATCAGATGGAATGGTTGCTCTGGATTCCCCACTCCATTGCTTAATTTGAAACTCACGAGATCCTTTCTATGTCTGTCTGTTATTGAGGGTTATTGTTGTTGCATAATTTTAAATCATACAATGCATCATTTAAATTAAAATAAATTTAGTCCATAAATGTAAAGGTGTTACTAGAACACCCCTTCAGCCAAAATGGAGTCTTCCAATTTATCGATTCGAGTTGTCTCCCTTCCGTAAGTAACTTTCGTCAAACGACGATACATCGAGAAACATTAACTCGATCTGTCGATACATATCATATTAAAACCGATCGCAATTTAAACAAAGGAATGTGTACGGAAAGGAGTCATGCCCATTGACCCATAGGAAATTAAATATTTAAAGAGTTAGGAATGGGGTTCTACCTAGAATTCACGTATGAAAATTGGTGATAAGGTACGAAGTGAAATACATCCTCTCACTCTCAGTGACTGCTGTGGAAAGTCAATTTGGAATTGATAGTACAAAAATAAAACACAACAAGTACATCACTTGTATCAAGGATTTGCTATTTTAAAAGTTGAATAACTATTCAGATTACGTAAATTACATTTTACGAGTATTTTACACTTGCAGTTGAATTATTTTTGAAAATAATACTAATACAGGTATCAATGAAAACAATGGCAATTGTATCCCTCAGAGCAATCTGCTCTTTGATTCTAGTTTAGAGACAATACCTTGTGTTTAAGTGTGTGGATCTCTTTTAAATTATACTACAAGGTTTCTTACTACAAAGGAAAGACTGGAATTGAGTTTTGGGGTTCTTGCTCCAAGGGGGGTTTCAATAAGTTGGGGCCAAAAAAGGGGCTTAAATAAACATTTTTGTAGGTTCTAGTCAATAACTTGTGATTAAGCGTATAAATCTCTTAAATTATACCACAAGTTTCCATACTACAAAGGGATGGTTATTTATGCAAACTCCATTAGAAATTTGAATTGAGATTATATTTGGAATAAGGGAAAGGGGAAGAGAAAACAAATTGGGAAAGGGGGGGGGGGGTAAAATTTTTCTCATTTCAGATGTTAGAAATTAAAAAGAAAATTTCTTCAAATTTTTTTTTTGAGGGAATTAATATTCAAAAGCGTAGTGAACTGCTCAAAAGCGGTCGTATAAAGCTGTGCCCTGTGGTTTAGTCAGTTTTAAAGTCATATGAAACGAGTGAGTGGTGAAAAATAATGTTTATCCAATTCTTGAACCAATTTATGTATATATCATAAACGTAGTCCTCTGTGCACGATTTTATCATTTTTTACGCAAATATATCGTATAATCGTCAATTTTGTTTTCTCTCTGTCTGTTATGATTTAACAAATATGGCTGCTCATTAAATGCCGTGTTTTGAAGCCGAAGTTTACCGATTGTCACCTTATAGTAAACAAATAGAAAAAAAGCATGGGTATTGAGCACGTGCTTAACATGTACAATCAGATAATTGTTTATTTTAATGACAGATCCATGCGTATTGCGATCACCGGATTTTTACGAGGAGGGTTACGCTCAGGTCACTATGCATACGGAAAATATGTCGGCGAATTGCTTCCTGGAAGCAAGCAATTAAAAATAAGTAAACTTCTTCTAAATGTGGACACATTAAAGAATGTTCCTCAGAAAAAAGTATATGTACATAAGTTGTATAATGAAAACTATCATTTAGTTATAAAAAAAATATATGCATATTTTCTTTTTAATTTGAGGTTTCTTATGACTTTAATAGTAAGTTAAAACGATCAAAATCGTAAATTCAACCCTATGATATGAATTACACTATATATCCCAGTTGCTATGTTATTCCAGAGCTCGTATTTCCAATCATGGTTTTATCCTTAATATAGATATTGCTCACAAGAAAGGTATTCCAAAGATTCCAAGTCGTGAAATAGTAAGTTTTATGGATGCCATCAGAATTTGGTTGACCGTGATGAAAGATCTGTTAATAGAAAATTTTATCATCAATAATTATTTTTTAAATCTTTGGTTTTGCCCATTTCTATAGTATCCACATAAGCCTAATTGGAAACATACTCTGAAAGGAAGCGTCCACTGAACACCGATAATAATATCGGAAAGGAATCGTTAGAAATATACACCGTGAGCTTGTTTGCCCTTAAAAGATGATTTTTACCTAATTTAAAAGTTTCATGCAGAAACTATTGTATATGTAGGTAAACAGAACCATTGATGTATGTTTAAACGTGCGTTGATGTATGTTGAACAACAAACATTTAAACATGCAATTTAATGGTTCTGTCTATCTACATGTATCATAGAAACTAATCGTTGATACACAAAAATCCTGGTTAGTGATTCAAGAACATATTGGCATCTTTTTTATACGACTGCAAAATTATTGGTATCACGCCGTCGTCAGCGTCGTCCGTAGACGGATGGTTTCCGGATGATAAATAAAAATAAATAAATAAATAATCTTTATTTCAAGAGAATGATCCCATTAGTTAAAACTAATGTTCTTGAGAGTCCTCAAAATAAAAATAACATATTTATAAGTACATAGAGTATTATAAAGTTATATTATACACAATATACAATAGTATTTAGATAATAATGAAAAAGCATATTAATTTGCACAATTGATGAAAAATTTTAACATTTTGTTTTAAAAGATACATTGTTATTTCATTTGGTAAACTGTTCCATATTTGAGAACCTGAATATGTAAATGTTTTCTTTAAAAAAATTGTTTTTGGTTTTGGAAGATTTAATAGTTTTTCATCAGCTGAACATAAGTTATAATTTTGATTATCAGTAAAATGAAATTTTCCTGTAAATAGTCAGGAACCATTCCATTTAATGATTTAAATACAAGTATTGCCTTTTGGTATTGAATGCGTTTTTCCACATTTAACCAAGTAAACTATTAAACAATAAACTGGATGATGTCATTATGTCAGCTTCTACTATAACCCTAGCAGATTTCTTCAATAACTTATTAAGTTTATTTATTCCACTTTCACAACAGCTTCCCCATATGTTGCAACAATAATCAAATAATGGCAGAATATATGCATTAAAATAGATAATACGTATATGCATAGGTATATATTTTCTGATCTTTTGTAATAAATTGATTCTGTTTGATATAGTACATGGCATTTTATCTATCTGCTGATTCCAATTTAAGTTAATAGAAATCAATAAGATTTAAACACAATGTTTATAACCACAAAATGAAGCTTGGGATTGATTTTGGCGGTTATGGTCCCTAAGGTTTAGGTATTAGGGGCCAAAAACAAGCACTTATCTAGTGTCAGGGCAACTTTAGTATAAGTAAATAGAAATCAATAAAATTTTAACACAATGTTTATAACCACAAAAGGAAGCTTGGGATTGAATTTGGGGATTATAGTCCCTAAAGTTTAGGAATTAAAGGCACAAAGGGACCCAAAACAAGCATTTATCTAGTGTCAGGACAATAAGTTGTGTATAAGTATTTCAATTGTTCTGAAATTGTACCACAATGTTTAATATCATAAGTAGAAGGTTGGGATATATTTTAAGGGTTATGGGGCAAACAGTCTAGGAATAAAGGGCAAAAGGGGCCAAAAACTAGCATTTTTGTAGTTTCAAGACAATAAATTGGAGTTATCTTTCTTTGTCCAGAACGGTTGTTGAATCACCTAAAACCAATACTTTATGAAATCTTCTTTGAAAATTGGAGTTATCTTTCTTTGTCCAGAATAGTAGTTGAATCAACTTAAGTCAATGCTATATTCAATATACTATCAGATTATTACATGGCATTTTTCATATCGCATGTATTATCAGCCCAAGAGCCGCATGGCTCGAGGGCTGATATTGACCGAGGGCTGATAATACATGCGATATGAAAAATGACATGTTATGATCTTTTTATCATATGCTTCAACAGTAGAGAAAAATAACAGATTCATATATTGATCCTTTTACATGGTTCCCGAAAAGAAGTTGAAAGAGTAAAAAGTTCACGGACGTCGGACCCAAAATTTGATACATTCAATATGAAATCTTTCTTTAATATGCCTTGTAAAGATTGTTGCCAATCTTTAATTTAAAACAATATCTTTGGTTTCTGGATATTTTAATAATGACTAAACAACTTTTAAAAGTATCAGAGATTATTATTATCAATAATAATAAATACAGGTAAATGAAATACAATATGTTAAAACGTTTGAATGTGTTTTTCGTGTATGCGTTATTACCTCTTGGATTCTTTTAAGCTTGGTTCAAATTCGTTTCGTTATCAGAAAAATCCGGTTTTTATAAGACTTAGCACGCCTTATCCTTGCGTGTAAGAATATAGTCCGTTGCCGGTCAAGGTTAAATCATGTAAATAACTGTCAGTACGTACATACATATGAATTATAAAGAAAGCAAGCATAATTTCGTACGTCTCGACACCGATTCAACGATATAAAGCATGTAAATACAAGTAACTAAAGAAATGTAGGATTCATAACAAGCTAGAAAACAAAGATGTTATTCGAACGCCACATGTTGGCGGAATTTCGTAACGTTAAATCGGCAACTGTCAAATTTGCCGGGAACGACGTTACGTTTACAAAAAGGTACTGCCGCGATATTTAACGTTCACAACACTGCCCTCCGTCAAAAATAGAATTTCGTCTCGAAATTTAAATAACTACGAAAGATTAAATCATATACAATCGAACAAAATTTAAACAAGCACCTGCTGTCTCAATAGAATATTAAAATTAAGAAAATTTGTTTTTGTTTAAATCACGAATAACCTAATATCACGATTCATGACATGAATAATGGTAAAATTGTACCAACGGCATACAAAACAATATACATATAAATAATGTCAACACATTTCTGAATTTGTGTCTTTTCAGTATAATAAAATGTTTTTAAAATTTTCAACGTCTTCTTTTTCCAATAGCTTCACTGTATTATTGGTTCATCTCTTTTGGTCTGTCTGTGTATCTTGTGTTCTTTCTCCTTCTGTATCCTCTACTGCTATTTTCTTCCTTTTTCTCCAATCTTTTTGTGTGTCTTGAGTTACATGTTTTTCCTTCTCAAGTTCTTTCTTAGTTTGGTTTAAATCTGTGTTACGGAAACTATCTTTCAGTTGACTTATTTTTTCCTTCTGACAAAACTGGTTTCCGTCTTCTTCTGTAACAGGAACATTTTCATCTGTAACACTTAAATTATCTTCTGTAACATGTTGCAAAAGTTCAGGCAACATTTGGACATCGACCTTGTCCGTCTGATTACCCTTATAACTTGCACTTGTAATATTTCATATATATTCACACATGTCTGCATGCGTACTTGCTACCATAATTTTTCTACTATCTTCAACAACTGGTTCAAGTATAGAATACCGGCTGGACAATCCTTCTGTGTCATAACCCTCTCCAGCAATAATTATCTCAGAATTGGCTGGTATGGTAATTGCTTCTTTTATCCTAACTCTAGCTATACCATCTATTTGTCTTGTGGTTTGGCATTCTATCCACTCACCATTTAATTGGAGTCCCCTCTTGCAGTTGATAGTTATGTCCTTTTCATCAATCAGGTCACATCCTAACAATACGCTGTCTCCAATGGGGGCTACATACATGGGCCATGTGAAAATCTCATTTCCTAGTTTCATCTCTATCTTTGCTATTCCCCTTGATGTCATATGCTTCCCAGCCTCTGCAACCACTAAATTCCTTGTTGCCTTCTTCAGTTCTGGTCGCATGTCTTTTGGAATTTTAGAATACAGTTCCTCACTCAAAACTGTCACCTCCGCTCCAGTGTCAATAACTGCCTTGGTTTCAACCTTGTTAATGACCAAAGGAACAGTAATGGTAGCTGCCCTCACCCGATCAATGACAATATTTTTCTCTATTGCCTGACTCGGTTCAGCACTGCCAATTACATCACTAGGTGTACTCTTCTGTAATTCATCAAATCCCTCAAACAACAAATTCAAGCTCAGATCATGATTCAATGCATCTAATTCATCTCCACATGGTCCATTCCTGGTAGTTATATCTTTAACTTCAATAATTTTATCAATGGCTGATACTTGGTCGACAGTCTCAGCCCTTATTAGTTTAAAGAATCATCTTGTGTCTCATTGCTGTTGGAAAAATCTCTGTTTTATGTACTGCTTTTATTTTTCTTTGGTTTTTTACAGTCTTTGATGTAATGCCCTTCTTCGTTGCAATTAAAACATCTTGTGGTTCTTGTTTTTGTTCTATTGTCTTTGTTATACGGCTGGTTTTGCCTATAACCTTGGTTAACATTTGGTTTGTTAAATTTTGTCATTTCCTTCTGAATTATCTCCCCTAATGACTGAGTGATCCCTCTTTCAAATTGTGTAAGCCTCTCCTCAGTTACATATCTTTTCCCGCCAACTTTCCTTATTTCGATATCATCTTCACCTTCATCAAAATCAACAGTTTCCTGCATACTCAGCTGACGGATGTTTCTATCTTTATTTCCTCTTTTATATGTTTCATACAGAGTCACCTGGTGGATAGCTTCAGTCATACTGGTAATTCTCTTTGTCAGTAATTCTATAGCAATGCTCTGGTCGGGTAATCCCCTTAGCATGTACTCTACACTCAATGTTCTGTGAGTGGCTACGTCAATAGTTGGAAATGACCGTCTGACTAGCATTTCTACTCTGGAAGCATATTCATGGATGTTTTCTTTGCCCTGTTTCCTTAATGTATGCAATTCTTGTCTATACGTCTCTGGATAACCATGGTCACCAAATCTATTAGACATAGCTGCACATAGCCCAAAGAAAGATCTTTTAGTCTCTGGTGAGAGGTAGGAAGCATAAACCATTGCCTCATCTTTAAGTGCTGTTACTAATTCAATGGCTTTAGTATCAGTATCCCATCTGTTTATCTCTGCAATGAGCTCGAATTGCATAAAGTAGGCACTCCATGGATCTCTGCCGTTGTAAAATGGCACTCTGTTTCTTCTCCCATTGTCTATCTTGGAGTTTTCAATATTATGGTACTGTTGCTGTGGTCTGCCATATTGTTGCTGGGGTCTGCCATACTGTTGCCTAGGTAACCAGTTTGATACTGAGGAATTGTTTGGATACTGCTGGTAGTCTGGATGTTGCTGGATTTCAGGCATGATTGTACTCGTACAAGAATAGTTTGGACGATGCTGGATCTCAGGTATTGTCGTATTTGCATAGGCATATGATGGTTGTGGCTGGGTTTCTGACAATGCTGTATCCATGTATGTATGTGTAGAACGTTGCTGGGTGTCTGGCAATGTTGTGTTATTATAGGAGTAGGTTGGACGTTGCTGGGTCTCTGGCAATGTTATATTGTTGCAGGAGTTTGTTGAACGTTGCTGGGTCTCTGGCAATGTTGTATTGTTGCAGGAGTTTGCTGAACGTTGCTGGGTCTCTGCATAACTATTTGGACTTCTGATAACAGGGTCAGATTTACTCTCAGTGAAATGTTGAGCATTATTCTTCATCTGAAGGTTCTTAAAATTTCTTAATGCCTCTAACTCTTGTCTCATCTTTACCATTTCTTCACTCTCATATGATTTCTGAAGGTTTTCATTTCTTAATGCCTCTAATTCTTGTCTCATCTTTATTATTTCATCACTCTCACATGATTTTTCTCTTGTTATAGTCGCTATAGCACTATCACTCTTACTTTGAGTTGGGAAAAGAAATGGGTTTGTGCTTACTTCCCTTTGAATATTACTCGCAGTACTACTAAATGGCCTAAGGGCTTGTATTTATTTCCCCCTGGTTTAAACTAATAGCCTGGTTTGAGGCTAAATAATTATGAGACGTGACATCCCCAAATGAGCAGGTATCAATATTTGTAGATGCAACAGACCAAGTGGGAATAATTGGACTAGCTAATGTGGTAATACCCCTACTAAGTGAATTGGACCCCTGTGGTATGCGAGATCTGTCTCTTAAATTATACATTTTACTTTAATTGCTAAATGAAATCAAGAGTTTCAATTTACTAATCAACTTGGATTAAACTTTATCCTTGTTAATCTTGTAGTTTTTCAGAATTATTCAACTTAGATTACTTTTTGTCCTTGTTGAAATAGAAAAACAATTTCCTATGTCTTACTTTTAAAACACCTTTTAAATTATGAATATATCCTTATTTTGTGAAATAGACTATATAAATAACAAATTTGAAATAGACTATAAATTTTTCAACTTTGACCTTTTCCAAATATTATTATATTTACAACTTAGATTTATATTTATCCTTGTTGTAAAAGAAAACTTTTGAAATAGACTATTAAATATTAACTTTGAAATAGACTATAAATATAATTACTGGACGGTCTGGACCTATTTGAATTATTATGGTCTTAATATTTAACTTGGATTCAGATTTATCCTTGTTAAAATAGACTTCTAAATTTAAACTCAACTTGGATTAGAATTTATCCTGGTTGAATATGGTATTTACTTTTACTATATTTAAACTTTCAACTTAGATTAAAATTTATCTTTGTTGAATTGTACCCCTGAACTATTTAATTTCAACTTGGATTTTTATTTATCCTTGTTGATATATATTAAATTTTAAATTATGACCTTTTCAACTTGGATTAGAATTTATCCTTGTTGATATAGATTCTGACCATCTATTATACTATATCCTTTTCAACTTGGATTAGTATTTATCCTTGTTGATATAGATTCTGAGAACTATTATATTTTATCTTTTTTCAACTTGGATTAGAATTTATCCTTGTTGATATAGATTCTGAGAACTATTATATTTTATCTTTTTCAACTTGGATTATAATTTATCCTTGTTGATATAGATTTTAACTAACTATATTATTTTATTTCAACTTGGATTAGAATTTATCCTTGTTGAATTTAAAATTACTTAAATATATACTATAATTTAATTATATTCACCAACTGTACTATCTATTTCTCAGCCTTCGTTGAAGTGTCTTTTTTTATGTTTAGGTTGTTTTTTTTTATGTGTAACCAAATATCATAAAATATGGACAAAAACAATGTATGTACTTAACAAATGCGTGCCTAATAAAATATTCACGTAGATTCTTAAAATTTTCTTAAGAAAGAAAACTAAATTCGCTGCCACCAGTGTAAAGATTGTTGCCAATCTTTAATTTAAAACAATATCTTTGGTTTCTGGATATTTTAATAATGACTAAACAACTTTTAAAAGTATCAGAGATTATTATTATCAATAATAATAAATACAGGTAAATGAAATACAATATGTTAAAACGTTTGAATGTGTTTTTCGTGTATGCGTTATTACCTCTTGGATTCTTTTAAGCTTGGTTCAAATTCGTTTCGTTATCAGAAAAATCCGGTTTTTATAAGACTTAGCACGCCTTATCCTTGCGTGTAAGAATATAGTCCGTTGCCGGTCAAGGTTAAATCATGTAAATAACTGTCAGTACGTACATACATATGAATTATAAAGAAAGCAAGCATAATTTCGTACGTCTCGACACCGATTCAACGATATAAAGCATGTAAATACAAGTAACTAAAGAAATGTAGGATTCATAACAAGCTAGAAAACAAAGATGTTATTCGAACGCCACATGTTGTAACGTTAAATCGGCAACTGTCAAATTTGCCGGGAACGACGTTACGTTTACAAAAAGGTACTGCCGCGATATTTAACGTTCACAACATGCCTCAACAGAGAAAAAAAAACACATTTTAATATGGACGAATCTACAAAAAAATAATTCAACAATATACATAATGAACATTGTTTGGAAAAGTCAACTTTTTTAAAGTAACTTTCTAAATTATGTTTCAGAAAAACTTAAAAAATGCATTTATTTAATTTTTTTTTTTTTTTTTAATTTAATTTAATTATTTTACTCAATATACTTTCCAGTATTCAAATAATTGTTTTGTACACTACTTTGTAATGTTCTTCACTGAAAACGTAGCATTGAGGTGTATTTTCCGGAATTTGCCGAGTATCACCGGAATGCCATGTGATAACGTTACGGAAAGGCATGTGATAACAATCGAAGCATGTGATTAACTTTTCATATCAGCCCGCTAAGCACCAATTCGAATAATATGGAAAATACTTTAATTTAATGCTATTATCATACGGTAAAAATCATATGTTATTTAGTCTAAGTATATGATAAAATGCAATATTCACTTCACTACCAACTGATAAATTAAAGCAATCTTTACCATTCAGTGATTGCAAGCACTTTGATTACCATTCTAGAGTTATGCCTCTTTACAAGTGAAAAAAATGAAGAATTTTTTAGTTTCTGTTCTCTTAACTTAAGTTTGTCTTAACTAAATTTTATGAAATGTGTATATAATGCTTATTACCTCTAAACTCAGCTTAAGTTCAATTTTTGGCAGCTTCACTTTTACAGTTCTAAAGTTATGTCCCTTTATAACGTTATATGCTAGAGGGGGCATCGTCTGTGTCCCTTTGGACACATTCTCCATTAATTTTTTTAGAAGTTACAACTAATTAATATTAATTTTAACCATGACTGTATGACATTTTATATTTTGATATTTTATGATGTATTTAAATGAGTACTTATTGTTGCAAACTCCATTAGTATTTGAATTGAGATCATTTTTGGAATAAAGGAAAGGGAAGTGAAAAAAATAGGGGGGAGGGGGGTTACATTTTTCTCATTGGAGATTTTAGAAATTAAAAAGAAAATTTCAAGGCTTCAAATATTTTTTTGTTTGAGAGGATTAATATTCAACAGCATAGTGAATTGCTCAAAAGCAAAAAAAATGTTTTAAGTTCATTAGAACACATTCATTCTGTGTCAGAAACCTATGCTGTGTCAACTATTTAATCACAATCCAAATTCAGAGCTGTATCCAACTTGAATGTTGTGTCCATACTTGCACCAACCGTTCAGGGTTCGACCTCAGCGGTCGTATAAAGTTGCGCCCTGCGGAGCATCTGGTTGTTCGTTGTGTTTGTCTTGCTTGCAACACACGTTGCAGTATGCGAGACGGGTATTACAGCGGCAACACCGTTAACTACATGTACAGTGATTAAGTTGAAAGCTTTACATTTCAGAAGGTATGAAGACCTTGATGCTTCTCACCTTGTGTGCGGATACTTCATGAGACAAAAAATCCGTCTGTCATATGTTAATTGTTCTTGGCCTTATTTTCATGGTTCAGTGCTGCTTGAAAATAAAGTTTTTGTCGAGCCTGCAACTTTTGTTGCAGATAGCTTGACATAGAGATAGTGATCCGACGGCGTTCGCTAACTTCTTAAAAGCTTTATATTTTAGAATGTGGAAAACCTGGATGCTTTATACTTTTTATATAGATGTCTTATGTGAAGAAGTATCCGTCTTATAGAATGCCTAAATGTTTGGTAGTTTGGTATGTTGCTGTCATTCTTATGGATTTAATAAAAAGGTTTAAGAAAAAGCTTAAATTTTCAGTTTTTGGTTATTTCAAGATAGTCATCTTTAATTTTTTTCATAACTTTTTCAAATCAACTTGCATTTTCATAAAACTCTACTGCTATATCATTTTTGGGATACGATTGCTTTCAAGCAATCTGTAGACTTTTACCGTTGACTCAGGGCTCATTCCCTCACGTCAACCGTTTTATTCTAAACATTCAGCAACATCTCAGATTCTTATGATTGTCTTGCTTTAAAAGGTAAAAACAAGCAAAAGGATTGAACATAAACAACTTTCCTGTAAAGTTCTTCTCATAAGCTTTATGTTTGATATTTCCCTTGACTTATATGCGTGTTTTTAACAACACGGAAAATCAGAATTAAGCAGTATTTATATTTAGTGTTTTTATAAATTTAGAAACACGTCAGAGGGAATTCCCCAGTATTGATAAATGCGAGAGTTCTCTGAATTCCGATTATTCTATTTCTGTCATAAAAGAACTGAAGTGAAGTTTTTCTATATTTTACCGTTATGAAACTGATGCTGTACTCTCATAAAGAAATGGAGACCCATTCGTCATATCATTTAACAGAATTAATAAACGTTCTTGTTCCAAATCGCAAGTCGTGGGTTTGTTTATAAATGTATTAATGCGCATGCGTATAGTTTTCTTTATTTCAAGGGGTATCAGATTGAGTAGTTGCTCTGAATTCCCCGCTTATTAATTAATTTGAAACTCATGGGATTCTCTTTATGTCTGTCTGCTATTGAGGGTTTGATATTGTTGTTGCATAATTTAAAATCATATGCATCATTTAAATTAAAATCAATGTAGTTTTACCTATAACACCCCTTCAGCCGAAATGGAGTCTTCCATATTTTCGTTTCGAGTTGTCTCCCTTCCGAAAGTATTTCCCGTCAAAATCGAAATACAATACGACTCCAACGGTCAAGAAAAATTAACTTGTTCGATGTCGATAAACGTCACATTATATTAAGAACGATCTCAATTTAAACAGAGGAGTGTGTACGGAAAGGAGTCATGCCCACTGACCCAACAGAAATTTATATATTTAAAGAGTTAGAAATAGGGTTCCTCCTAGAATTAACGGTGATAAGATACGAAGTGAAATACCTTCTCTCACTCTCAGTCTGAGCTCTCAGTGACTTCTGTGGAAAGTAAACTTGGAATTGATAGTACACAAATAAAACAATAAGTACATTGCTCATACACTTGTATACGGGATTGGCTATTCTTAAAGGTATCAGGTCCGTTCGCGCCCAATACATTTTCGCACCCTTCACGTTCGCACCTCGCACGTTCGCACACAAAGTCCGTTCTCACACAAAGTCCGCAACACCTAAATCGTTGAATAATTAGAAAATCGTGATTGTTGTTTTAAATTGCTTTGATGTAAATACTGCATGTATTTAGCTTGGTATAAGTAAAACATTGAAGATTTTAAATGAAAAACACACAAGATAATTGGGGTTTTTTTTTTTTATAACTTTGCCCCATTGATCCAAAACTATGGAACAAAAAAATAAAAGCACTTTCCAAAATATGATCAATTTATTCAACACAAAAAAAAAACCCGTCAGAATCTCAAGTTATTTTGAAGAAATGAAAAAAAGATATAGTAATACACTAACCGAAATATGATTTATAAGGTTTATTTTGCACAAACAAAAAAGTTGTCTTACTTTATTGTGTGACAATGACAACAAATACACATACTTATAGGAATACACTTGCCAAAACTTGATTACAAAGTTATTATAAACCCCAAACCAATAAAAATTGGGTGCGAACGTTTAGGGTGCGAAAGTAGATGGGAGCGAACGTGATAGGGTGCGGACCCGGTGGATTCATTTTTAAAGTTGAGTGCGACTCAGATTATTACATTTGCATGTGCAGTTGAATTAGTTTTGACTGAAATAATACTATCCAGCTGTACCAGGACTTGCGGTCATAAATTTTTCGAGTTAGTTTTTTGTACTTATACCCGAAAATCAACCAATGAAATTGCTTAATTTCTTGTTTTGAGCATGATTTTTGTGCTCCAAGCACTGAGCAAAGTTTTATGCCTTCAATGCCAGGGCTGTCAAAAATGAGTGAGACTCACGCATGTTCATGCTTTTTTGCAGCAGTATCCTTGGATCTATGTTTTTCCTCTTTGATCTTTTCAATTTTGGCCAAATCTCACGAATTTGCTTAATGAAAAGTTGGCAGAACTGCTATACATGTGTCAATGAAACTATATGGCAATCGTATCCCTCAGAGCATTCTGCTCTTTGATTATATTGATCTTACTGAATGCCAGGCTGTTTAGTACTTTGGTTTTTTGCTGTCATTTTATGGATTTAGTTAATAGGTTGAAAAAAAGCTACAATTTTAAGTTTAGACTAAGTTCAGATGGTCACCTTTCATTTTTTTTATAACTTTTTCAAATCAACTTAGATTTTCATATAACTATACAGCTATCTCATTTATATATTGATCTTAAAGAATGCCAGGTTGTTTTATATTTTATGTTAAGCTGTCAAATTTAGGGAATTAATTAATAGGCGAAAAAGGCTGCATCATTAAAGTCAAAAACATGTCTGCCTATATTTGCTAAAAAAAACCATATTAAATCTTTTTTGAAAAGTAGAATAGATAAAGGGACATTGATATTTGAACTATAAACATGTTCTGTTATTAGGACAATAATTAGTAATTCAGTATATGATAATATGTTTACTAGTCCAAGAGTTATTGTCCCTTAATTTAAATTATTTCCTTTATTTTAAATCAATATTGTATTTGAGCCTGTACATATAAAATCAAATCTGTACATGTATATTCATACTGGTTTTGAAAATCAATAAAATGTATGGTTCTGATACACACATAGATATATACATATAGAATTAACTAGCACATTTCAAATTTTGTATAAAGTCTATTCTTTGATTTCAAGACATAAAAATTTAAAAACTTAAAAATAGAAAAAGAACCTAAATCATTTTTGATTGTCTTTATAGAGTTTTAGAGGGGCAAGGACTTTTTTATAGATTTTTTTAGATGGGCAAGGACTTTTTTTTCAGAATTTAAAAGGATGGGCAATAACTTTTTTAATGAAACAATATTAATAATGCACCGGCCCATCCATCTGATAAATATTGAACAGTCCCTTAAAGGGATAGGACCACTATATTTGGTGTATGAAATGATATGTGGTGAACATGTGTGTCTAGTATGGTTTATCTGACCGTTATCTCATTTTTAATAGAACATTGATAATGTCAGTGATACTTGTATTGGTTGTATTAATTGGAATAATTAAATATTTGATTTCATTTGATATGGCGGACCTCTACGAAGACACCTTCGCACTGCAAGGTAGATTGTATCGCAATCTTCATTAACGGAAGTGAAAAGCCGAAAAGGGAGGTTATTCTACATGTAAACAACAACACGTTGACAGAATGTTCGTTTAAATATATCTCTGCTTACCTGCTTTTTCACAGAGAAAACAACCAGCCATGGCAGCGCCTTTGATAACACAGGTTTGATATTTCTTAACATCATTATATCGTCATAAATTATTTTTGTACCATATGTTTGAAAGTTTTAGTTTTCACCTACATTTGTATGTTCCTGTTTTCACAGATTACGTAAAATAACAAATTGTTAACTTGTATACCTAGCCCAAATTAGGTAAAACAACAAATTATAAACTTATTACTAGTCCAAATAATTATGATGTCAAAGCAAAATATTAGAATAGCCTTACATGATGTCATAATTATTTGGACTTACTTATACCATAAACAATGATAAAAGGTGAGGATTCAGAACAAATTTTGAGTCTTAAAAATGTAACAGAGTTGGCTTTAGATTTAAAGATTCTATTATGGTAAGGGATTTTTTTTTATATAATTTAATAAATGTCCTTGTGTATAACAAGTCCTATAATATAAGATTTTGAAGGTTCATATCATTTGCATTCAACTTTTTTGTAGAGGAGCATTATGGTTTCTGGTCAGTGGGTCCATTCGTCCATCTGTTTTTTCGTCCCACTTCAGGTTAAAGTTTTTGGTCAAGGTAGTTTTTGATGAAGTTGAAGTCCAATCAACTTGGAAACTTGGTACACATGTTCCCTATGATATGATCTTTCTACTTTTAATGCCAAATTAGAGTTTTTACCCCAATTTCAAGGGCCACTGAACATAGAAAATGATAGTGCAAGTGGGGCATCCCTGTACTTGGGACACATTCTTGTTTTTTACTATATTGATATGTTGAACGCCAAGGTCCACATTAAGTAAAAAGAAAAAATAACTAGATTAAAAACATTGAATGCATATGCATATGAACCTTTGGAGTCTTATATTATAGGATTTCCCGCATAACAAGAAAAACAGATAGACCTATTTTTTTAACTGTTAAGTAAAAGGTGTATTAAGTTGATAATCCACATCACCTTATTTTTATAAAGTTAAGCAGAAAGGACTTGTTTTTATAGTGGGTCAAATGAGGTGTTTACTCTCAATAGCAGTCACTATCTTATATAAAATATGGTAGTTTACCAATGATGGCGATCACTATCCTATATATAAAAAGTTTTAACTAAACAATCCCCTGTGATTAACCCAGGTCTATCTCCTTTTTTTTCTTTTTTTTTCTTTTCAAACAAAAACTTGTGCTTTCCTTACGTAGCTTTTCCCATCATATTTAACACCTATCTATCAGCATATCTTAAGCATTTCATTAAGGTTTTCTATCTTGATCCAAACTTAGGAAAAAGCCGTTCCCACAGTAGCTCTGTATTTATTTTTGTTTATTTTTTAGTTTTTCCCACCAATGAAAAACGATTTGATTTTACGGGCAGCAAAAGGAGAGAAAACAGAACGTGTTCCAGTATGGTTAATGAGACAAGCAGGCCGTTATCTTCCAGGTATTCAATCCCTTCATACCACATTTACATTCATAACTACATTTGTACTATCTATCTATCTTCATATTTCCGCACTCAGTCATAACTTTGACTATTACGTGCCATTGCATGCGTGGCTTATTTACAATTTAAAAGAAATAAATTTGCAGTAATATTACGTTACATTGCATTGGTGCTTAGAAAAAATAAATAAAGTAAAAATATAACAGTGATTTAATTATTTTTTTATTTTTTTTTGTGGATTGTTATCCTATATTTTTTGGTAAAACTATGTACATGTTTTTCTGTTTAGTCTGTTTTTTATGATATACATTTGACGTGAAACTGTACTTATGTATCCCGTCATACTTTGAACCACACCATTATTTTATTTATTATTATTACTTTTACTGTTAAATCTGGTTTTTGTTATATCTACTTTACGTGAGTCTGCATTTATGTATGCCGTCATACGACAAAATTATTTTGATGTCTACCTGTGCGAATTTAGAACGCGCAATTTTACACCAGTAATGAAAACCTTCTATCATTTATTTGTAGACTTTACATAGATAAATTCAGCCGTATTTGACGTGAAACTGTATTTATGTGTCCCGTCATACTTTGAACCACACCATTATTTTATTTATTATTTTTACTGTAAGTCTGTTTTTTGTTATATCTACTTTACGTGAGTCTGCATTTATGTATGCCGTCATACGACAAAATTATTTTTATGTCTACCTGTGCGAATTTCAAACACGCAATTTTACACCAGTAATGAAAACCTTCTTTCATTTATGGGTAGACTTTACATAGATAAATTCAGCCGTATAAGAAAAGCAAAATGAGAATGTTAAATTTGATGTATGCCTTTTTGTGCTACTTTGTTACATTTGTTGTTTATGTAGTGATATTAAGATGATAACACAATATTGACTGTTGTACCCCTATTTTTGACATTTTTACTCTTTGAGTATGTTTGTTTTGTTCATGCATCGTTGACAATGTAATGGAATTTGATGCGACTGTCATACAAGTGAGAGGTTTAGCTAGCTATAAAACCAGGTTCAATCCACCATTTTCTACATTAGAAAATGCCTGTACCAAGTCAGGAATATGACAGTTGTTATCCATTCGTTTGATGTGTTTGGACTTTTGATTTTGCCTTTTGATTTTTGATTTTCCTTTTTGAATTTTCCTCGGAGTTCAGTATTTTTGTGTTTTTACTTTTTACTACAACCAAGTCGATGTCAAGTTTCTTCCTAGAAGAAACTTTACTGCTGGTGGATTTTTCCCCGAGGGCATCATTAACTTGGTAGCTTTATGCAAGATGAATACAAATAATACTAAGAACAAACCGGCTGGGACGTCGCCCGGGTTACCAAGGTCCCCTTTTGCTACACGGAACACTGTAGCATTTGATTTGTGTGTTCCACGGAATATCCTCCGGGATACCCCTGATTTGACGTACGTTCAGCCAGAAGGTAATTACTACTTTAAAAATTCAGATACTTTTCATAAATTAAAGCCATGTTCCGTTAATATTTTCGACTGTTTGAATACACCTGCTACAAGTGAATCAACACCTATCATTTCTTCTTGTAAACACAATAAAGGAAAAAGGAGCACGTGTAAGACATGTGATATGTTAATCACGACTCCTGATTTCACCAGTAACTTAACAGGAAAAACGTATTATACTAAATCTTTCGAACCTCTGGACTGTTCCACGGACAATGTAGTGTATGGAATCGAATGTACTTTGTGTGGACTACTTTATGTTGGTGAAACTCGACAAACTTTACGTAAAAGGATGAATCAACACCGGTCTGATAATAAAGATCCGCAATTCAGGGTTCTTTATAACCACTTTAATCAACCGGACCATGATCCTTCGTTATCTATGAAAGTACGCATCATCGAGAAAATTTATCACCACACAAATAGTCCAGTACTTAGTACTCCTTTCCGAAAAGATAGAGAAAATTTCTGGATAAGGGAACTAGGTACTGCAATGCCATATGGTTGCAATGATAATGTCAAAGGAGTAGGAAATTTGTCAAGTCCAGCCTGCAGTGATGTTAATGTAATGAGTTTGTTTAATACTACCTTACGAAACCAACGTAGTCATGGACAAAAACGTTACCATCGGCCTAATGTAAAAAAGTCTTCCAAATCGAGATCGGCCTCTGGAAGCTTTGATGACCTTCTTTCTCATCTGCATCATCCGTTAGGGTTACATTACATTAGAACTATTCTTTTTTCACTGCCGGTTAATTTTCTAAAATGTTTGAGAGATTATGCACTTGACAAAGGAGGTACTAATACATTTTCTCCTATATACAGACTTGTCAGTATAATTTGTGATGTAGCTCTTTTCCGTCTCTTTAAACCAGTAAGATCGGAACCTTTAAATGAGGAAAAGAGGAAATTCCTTCCTGTTCACTTTAACAATAGAGGAATTGATGCAATCAACATCAGCAACGTTCTACATCACAAGGAGGTAACATCTAAAATTCCTATTTATTTTCAAAATCAGTCTGTTCCTATTGTATCCTACAGTTACACCAAAACCATTGCACCCAAAATATTTAACTATAAACAAGCATTACAGGACCTTGATTTAGAACAATACCTAAATAAACCTCTGACATGTGACTGTTCCAACTCGCCTTACAATTACAGCCCCTCTGGCCATGTTATTACTGGGGATCTAAACATAATTCAACATGAAAATCTCCGAAAGGTGATTTCTCGTGGTCCTAAGTTTAGAGAACCCCAACACATCAATTGGAACCATAACTTCAAAATAATTATGGATTCCATTGAGAACTATGCCAGAGCATGGGCTAAGCGAGAAGAAGTGCAACTGGACACTTTGTCAGAATGGGTCAAAACAATCAGGTCTCTGATAAAACGTCGCATTCATAAGTTGAAAAACTGTGTGAATGATCGACCTAAGTCCATTTTCAGTGACAAAGAGGCTGTGAAATGTCTATCATCTCTTCAAGATAAGTATGTTGTTGTTCCTGCGGACAAAGCTTCAAATAATATTGTCTTTGTATGTAAATCGTATTCCTACGAGTGTCTTATAAAAGAATTAGGAATAAATGAACACTCAGGTAATCCCACATACAAAAACATATCATTTGACAAGGATGAGATTTTGGCGAATCATAAGTCCTTCATGGCTTCTATGAACATTGCATTGAACAACAAATCGGAGGACTTACCTTGTTTGTATTGGATACCTAAACTTCACAAAATTCCGTACAAACAACGGTACATTGCCGGCTCATCTGCTTGTTCTACTAAAGAATTGTCCATTAGATTGACTAAAATTCTGTCCGCAGTTAAAGAGGGTCTTCAGATATACTGTGAAACTGTTTACTCACGTAGTGGTATTAACCATATGTGGATTCTGAAAAACTCTAAAGAACTTCTGGATAATTTTAAATCTCGGTCTTTTTCTGAAATTAGTTCTATTAAAACTTTTGATTTTTCAACCTTGTATACAACCATTCCCCATGTGAAATTGAAAACCCGTCTAAAAGAAATAATTCACAATGCTTTTCATCATAAAAATGGTAGCATACGCTATAAATTTATCACTTTGGGATACCATAAGGCATATTTTATTAATAAGGAACAAAAGGGTAAAACATACTACACAGAGGAACAAGTGATCAGTATGCTGGAGTTTCTTATTGACAACATATTTGTTGAATTTGGAGGTAGACTTTTTCAACAAATTGTCGGCATTCCTATGGGAACGAAATGTGCGCCTCTCCTTGCCAACCTCTTCTTATTTTCATATGAATCGGAGTTCCTTCAGACACTTGTCAAAAACAAGAAGATCAAAGAAGCCAGGTTATTTAATTTCACTTTCAGATATATTGATGATGTTCTTTCCATTAACAATCCGAACTTTTCTGATTGGATTCCATTAATATACCCACCAGAACTAGAAATTAAAGAGACCACAGACACGGCTTCCTCTGCCTCATTTTTAGACTTATACCTCGAATTTGACATACACAGTCATCTCAGTACCAGAATCTATGACAAACGAGACGATTTTAATTTTGAAATTATCAATTTCCCCCACCTTAGTAGTAATATACCAACTTCACCTGCATATGGAATATACATTTCCCAACTTATTAGGTATTCAAGAGCTTGCAGCTCCTATTCAGACTTTGTAAAACGTCACCAGTGTCTGAGCAGAAAATTGATGAACCAGGGGTATGTCAAAGAACGTCTCGTCCTTTTTCTAAAAAAGTTCATCGGAAGATACCCAGAACTTGTTGATAAATATTCCGTATCAACTTCACAAATAATACAAGATGGTCTTGAAGTATAGATTTTGCGTACTGACGTTTGTTATCATCTTAATTACGTATTATAGTATTCTTTTATATGTCTTTTTTAGATATTCATTTGAAGTGACTCTGTGGTTACGTAAAACAACATACTTTGAACGGCAAAATTATTTCATGTATTGATATTACTTTTACTTAAGGATCTTAACATACTATGAATGACTTAACTATTTTATTCAATAAGACTACTTTTTCTGTTTAGTCTGTTTTTTATGATATACATTTGACGTGAAACTGTACTTATGTATCCCGTCATACTTTGAACCACACCATTATTTTATTTATTATTATTACTTTTACTGTTAAATCTGGTTTTTGTTATATCTACTTTACGTGAGTCTGCATTTATGTATGCCGTCATACGACAAAATTATTTTTATGTCTACCTGTGCGAATTTCAAACGCGCAATTTTACACCAGTAATGAAAACCTTCTATCATTTATTTGTAGACTTTACATAGATAAATTCAGCCGTATTTGACGTGAAACTGTATTTATGTGTCCCGTCATACTTTGAACCACACCATTATTTTATTTATTATTTTTACTGTAAGTCTGTTTTTTGTTATATCTACTTTACGTGAGTCTGCATTTATGTATGCCGTCATACGACAAAATTATTTTTATGTCTACCTGTGCGAATTTCAAACGCGCAATTTTACACCAGTAATG
Source organism: Mytilus galloprovincialis (assembly GCF_965363235.1). Taxonomy (NCBI): domain Eukaryota; kingdom Metazoa; phylum Mollusca; class Bivalvia; order Mytilida; family Mytilidae; genus Mytilus; species Mytilus galloprovincialis. Next base: position 86,925,556 of record NC_134838.1, read on the forward strand.
AAAACCTTCTTTCATTTATGGGTAGACTTTACATAGATAAATTCAGCCGTATAAGAAAAGCAAAATGAGAATGTTAAATTTGATGTATGCCTTTTTGTGCTACTTTGTTACATTTGTTGTTTATGTAGTGATATTAAGATGATAACACAATATTGACTGTTGTACCCCTATTTTTGACATTTTTACTCTTTGAGTATGTTTGTTTTGTTCATGCATCGTTGACAATGTAATGGAATTTGATGCGACTGTCATACAAGTGAGAGGTTTAGCTAGCTATAAAACCAGGTTCAATCCACCATTTTCTACATTAGAAAATGCCTGTACCAAGTCAGGAATATGACAGTTGTTATCCATTCGTTTGATGTGTTTGGACTTTTGATTTTGCCTTTTGATTTTTGATTTTCCTTTTTGAATTTTCCTCGGAGTTCAGTATTTTTGTGTTTTTACTTTTTATGCAGTTTTTATAATATTTGTGAAAGAGTAGATATAGAAATCAGCTCTTTGAAGCTAAAGGTATATAGAATTAAATTGCAATTTAAACAAATTATCTTACAATTAGAGATATATTCAATGTCTTATAAAGTTGTAAATATTATCATTAAATTAAGTTGCTGGATATACATATTTGTTTTTGATTCCTCTGTCTATCTATCCACTTTTAAGAAAAGCATTTACTGGTACCTCTATTTTAGCTCACTTGTTCCAAATGGTCCATGTCACGCCCTGTAAGTCTTTCTCATCCCTTAGAAATGTTTTATAAATATTATCATCTTTGACTCCAATGGACATTTGTAACCATACTAGGTCACTATCACACATAAATTATTTGAAATCAAATTGTAATTTAATTTTTATCCCTGTCTTTCAACTTACTTGCGTTTTGTGATGTCTTAAAACACGAGCAGTAATTCAATTGTCTGTGTCTTCTGACACTTAAATTTGGAAATATAAGTAAACATAATATCAGTACATTTTCAGAAATTCGAATTTGCATGACTGTGTACTACACATGCAAAGTAACTGAGTTTGGAACATATGATATCTTCTCAATAAAACTGTTTAATCTTACATGTAGCTGTACTGATGTCAGTATAGTAAAAAGTATTTCTTTCTTTTCAGAATACAACCAATTTAAGAAAGATAATTCTGTTTCATTTTTTGAGATGGTTAGAACACCTAGTATGGCCTGTGAAATCACTTTACAGGTAATTTAGAAATAAGACTTTAGGATATGATCACAAAAATATTGCAGTCTTGATTAGAAATAGGATTTGGTAAAGGGATGTCATGAAAGTCTTTTTGTAGATATATTTAATTGGATTCACTTTTGCAAGTGTATAAAAAAAATGTTGGTTTTATGTCTATTAACATATTCAGTTAAGGATCCATCTAGAATTTCTCCATTTTTGATTACAGACAAAAGATATGGGAAAACTCTACATGACTGAAAAACTATGGTTATTCCTTGAGAGAAAATATAATGTTAACCTTGAACTGTACATTAGATGAGTTCTCATACTTAATAACAGATAAATTTCATGTAAATTTTATTCTGGAATAGAACATTTTAGATGTTACTTGTTCAATCCTTACAAAAACAGAGGCAAATTTAGAGGGGGCCAGGCCCAACCCTCTATTGTGGAAAAAAATTGGTTGATTGTAAAGGAAATCACTAAAAGCATGACTAGAGCAGACCCTATCTTAGGCATTGATTATTCATAATTTGTTATATTTTAACTCCTATAATAGCTTTTTTGTTTGAGCTCTTAGACTATTGTTTTCTCTTTTCTATTTTTTTTTACATTTTATTTTCTATTCTATCCAGACTCTCACATTAATATTAATTTTATTGCAGCCATTGAAAAGATTTGACCTTGATGCAGCCATCATTTTCTCAGACATTCTGGTGATTCCTCAAGCCTTAGGAGTTGGCATAGAAATTGAAGACGGGAAGGTAAGAACATTAATTGGGTCTTTTTGTTCATTTTCATTAGAATAACAATTCAATTCAATTCAATATTTTATTTATGTCTCACCTTATGTATAAAATTACACAATTCATCTATAAAAGATACATTTTGTATACATAAGCCAATCTGTACAGATTTATGAGAGATGATAATTAACTAAAACAATATTTATGTACATAATAAATAATAAACCTGAATGGTAAAATTATATAACAAAAGTAGTAAATCATTATTTATATATATCTTTATTCTCAATAAACCATCATTTTGACAAGGTATAGAGAAATATATAGTACAATATTTACAATATATACAATATTCAATAAATACAATTAGTACAAGACATGTTACAAAATAATTAATAGGGGTGACGTCACACTAGATAAAGCCAGGAGTTTACACAGATTTATTTATAATTTTAATAAATTTGCAGAGTTTAATCAACTTTATTTTTTTTTTGATGACATTAATAATTTATACTTTAAAATATTTGGCTTTGTGTAGCTGTACTTTTCTATGTAATTTTTCCTCTCCTGTTCAAAAAATTGGCATTCCAAAATAAAGTGAAATTCATCCCCAAGTTCATTGTTTTTACACAGAGTACAGTTTCTATTTTGTCTGCTGGTGTTTAACCATCTACCAGCTTCAATGGGTAATTTATGATTCGTCGTTCTAAATCTGCAAAATTCTACAAGATTTTTGTTATCTAAAATATCTAAATAAGCTTCAGAACTAAAATTATCTTTAAATACTTTGTAATTTACAGCTTTTGGTGATTCTTCTAACAGTAAGTGCCAATTCTGTTCAAATTGATCTTTAAGGTTTCTACTAACTGTAAGACGTAGCCAATTCAAATTAATAAAAGTTTGTGAATTCCAAATATATGTTAAGCAACATTCATTCAAAATATTTTTTATGTTATCTAACCATAAAAATTTATCTCCATTTACAAATGACAATTGAAAACATAAGTTATAGACAATTTTTGACAATTTTGACTCCTTTCCAGAAATAATTTTACCCCAGAATGATATCATTCTATTTTTTATATCAATTTCTAAAGGATATCTTCCAAGTTCGCCATATATCATATACGATGGTGTAGAAGATTTTAAATGTAAAAGCAATTTGCAAAATTTTAGGTGGACTTTTTCGATTATTTCGTTATTGCTAAAACCCCATACTTCGCACCCATATAATAAAATAGGCTTTATCATCTTATCGAATAATTCTAGTTGCGCTTTGATTGAAAGTCTGTGGTTTCTGCCTAATTTTAGAACCTTGTAGAAAGCCTTCGTAGCTTTATTAGCTATGGACTGTTTCGCTTTCTTAAAATTCCCACTTCTAGCTAAGTCTATCCCTAGATAATTAAAACTATTCACTATTTCTAATTCTGTTCCGTTCAAATTGAAATTTAGATTTCTTGGAAGTGTTCCTTTAGAAAACACCATGATTTTACTTTTATCTGCATTTACTTTCAGTTTCCATAAAGTACAATAATCTTGAAATGAGTCAAGTTGCTTTTGGAGATCTGCAGCTGATTCTGCCATTAGCACAGTATCATCAGCATACAAAATTACAAATAATTTCAAATATGTATTAAGTTTGATTTCATTTTCGTTAGTTATCGTTTGAAGACCATCTAAGTTACAGTTTGATAAATATGACTCGAGTTCGTTCATAAATAAGGCGAAAAGAAATGGAGATAAGTTTTCCCCTTGGCGTACCCCGTTACTACACGGGGAAAATTCTGACTTACAATCATTATAAGAAATACAAGACTTTGTACCGTTATACATATTTACAATTATATTATACATGTTACCGTTCATATTATTCACTAGCAACTTGTACCATAGTCCATCCCGCCAAACTTTGTCGAAAGCCTTTTCAAAATCAATAAAAGCGCAAAACATTTTTTTCTTTTTGTTTTTTAAAATTTCAAAAAAGTTAAAAATTATAAACAAATTATCGGTTGTTGAATAGCCCTTACGAAATCCACATTGATTTTCGTTCAAGGTAAGAAATTCGTCTGAGAACTTAGTTAATCGCTCACTCAAAATTGCAGTAAAGAGTTTCCCGAGGCAGCTTAAAATTGTGATTGGTCTATAATTTTTTGGGTCCATTTTGTCACCTTTGTTTTTGAAAAACGGTTTAATATTTCCAATCAGCCAACCATCTGGGACAACACCTGTTACAAAAATGATATTAAATAGTTGTTCGTTAATATCTTAGAATATAGTTTCTGTTGACTTGATATATTCATTTACAATAAAATCTTCTCCTGGGGACTTATTATTTTTTAATTTTTTAATACATTTTTTAATTTCGTCTTTTGAAATGTTTCTATTTATACTTTCGTTCAGACGATTAATATCGTTAGGGTCAATATATGGTATGTTAAAAGTCTTGCTTGTCATTTGGTTCCTCATTTAAAGATTTAAAACATTTAAAAAGTTTTTCCATGGGAATGTCGGGTTGCTCCCGGTTTTTCCCATTTTTTAATTGTTTCCAGAATTCTTGTGAATTATTTGATTTTAAATTTTTAATTTTCCTTGACAACTTTCTTTTGTGATCAAGAATAGCTTGATCCATAACTTTTTTTATATCTTTTATCAGCTTGTTTCAAGTCTTGAAAATTTTTATCTGTTCTATTTGTTTTGAATTTTCTTTTACGTTTTCTAAAATTTTGTCTCTCAAAGTGACAGTCGTCATTAAACCATTCTTTTTTCAATTTTCCAAGTTTCTTTTTACCTTTTTTCTTAGAATTAGAAAATTTACAAGTTCCAAATGTGGATTTCGCAGATTTACAGAATATTGAACATAAATGGTCAAGTAAGGTATTAATTTTTGTTTTATCAACTGACGAGTACTTTTTACTAAAATCTAGGTTTCCACTTTCAACTTCGTCTAATAGTATCTTTAATTCATCAACTTTGCCTTGTTCAATCTGATCTTTAAATTCATGACATTTTTCATTATCCCATTTCTTAATTTTTTCAGTAAATGTTTGACAATTACGATTTTCCGCCGTTTCCTCTACATTTTTCAGTGATAACCCCGACAATGAAATTGCAAGTGCACAATGAACATCTGAATAAAAATGACTAAAATCAAGTACAGAAAAATTTTTAAAATATTTCAATAAACTTGTAGAACTTATACAATAATCTACAATGCTAGCATTTTTACATGTTAACTTTCCTGTCATTCTGTCTTCACCTATTCTACCATTTACAATAAATAAGTTATTTCCTTTGCAAAAATCTAAAATTTTGTTTCCGTACCTGTTTCTTATCTATAGGGTCTAAACTATTTCTTTATCGTGGTATATTCAATAAGTCAAGCGTTAAAACATTGTTTTCTACAAAATTCGCTGCATTATTTCCATGCATATTTACAATATAAAACTTCTCAGCGTCTTTTCAGAATAAAATTACAGGTTTTGGCACATAATCTTATAATATATTGATTGGAAAATAAAAAAACATTTTCTGACAATCTGTAAAACTATTAAAATGTTCATCAATTATAAGAGACTCAGTAAAAAGAACTTGTCTAAGATCATTTTAAACAGGACAATGTAAAATAACATGATATTCATTTTCAATAGTATTAAATGAATAAAAACTACATGTATAGAGATCAGATTTTTTATTTAGGCATTGTAAATATATCAATGCAAGAGCGTTTCAAGAAAAATCGATTAAAAAAAGAACTTTATAATTAGAAATTCAATATTTTCTACTAATGATTTATAATGTACATGTAGTAATTGTATGCAGAAATCTATTTCATTTATATATTTTTCTTTTACTTTTTGTAATAAAAGTATTTTGAATAGATTAAATAATATGGTTTTGGATATTTAACATAGAATACTCAAAACTCTCACTGTCAATACATTAATTAAAAGTTTTTTTCTTTTATTTCTTCAGGGTATGATATTTGATTTTCTACTTAACACCCCAGAAGATCTGAACAAACTTAACACTGTAGTAGATGTAACACAAGAGTTACATTATGTGATGGATGCTATCACTCTAACAAGACAGACACTTGAAGGGAAAGTCCCTTTAATTGGTTTTGCTGGTGCTCCTGTAAGTACTTAACTTAATAAGATAGAATAATATTTAGGTTGGTTATTAGGGAATGGAAAAGGGGGCAATTAATCAGTATTGTTATTTTCATGCTTTACTGAGGCCACAAAATGAATTTCTAATGAAAGCATGTTTTTTTTAATTTTTGGGTGCAAGCCTTGATACAAAATTGAATATAAAGAACACTCTAGACAAAAGTTTTTTTTTAACAAGGTTCATTAATTAACATCCATAACTCAATTATAATTTAATAATAGGAGATAACAAAAAGCTGCAAGAGAAAAGAAACATAGTTCTTTCTTTCCTATATATTTGCTTCTCTCAGGAAAAACTTTTATCCATAGAACTATAGATAATACTATCAATACTTCAAAATAATATATATGTCTTAGTTGGTCTTTCACTTATCATAATTTATATTTTTTTGCAATAGATGAAAGTAAATTTTCTACTAATTTGTTATGAGCAAACTTAAAACTAAAAAGTTAACAACTCAAAAGTATCAAAATCTGTAGTTTAAAGAAACAAGAGTCTTTAAACAGCATACTGCCAGTATAACATACATAATTAACAAGTTTAATTTTAGTTTTTAACTATGTAAAATCGTCATTCTAATCTGTTGCTGGTGACGTGAAACACTGGTATGTGCATTGTACTTAGAGATGAGAAAGACAAATAAGAATAGAATTATTTCTTATGTACTTGATTACATATTGTTACCGTATTATTATAGTATTAATGAATGGGTGTTTTTATAATGGCCCTGTTATATGTCCAAGGTCTGTAATAATGGTTGAGGAAGTCTGTAATGGCCAGAGGCAATGCCGAGGGCCATTACAGACATCCTCGGCCATTATTACAGACCGAGGACATAGAACAGGGCCATTATAAAAACACCCATTTCTTAATACATTTATTAACCAACTGAACAAAAGTGTAATGTATTAACCAACTGAACAAAAGTGTAATGTATTAACCAACTGAACAAAAGTGTAATGTATTAACCAACTGAACAAAAGTGTATGTGTTGCTGCCAACTTGATGTACCCTCTTACTCTTTTAATGACAGTTTAGTTTGAAAAAAAAATATTTGTACTTCACCATTATAAAGCTTTTAAATATACCAAATATCCAAGATATTAAGTTAAAAGAAGTTATGTGTTGAAAAACAGGATGAACAGTGATCCCTTTATATGGTTCTTTAATGATGGTTGCTGGTTACTAAATAAAATAAAACACAAAAAGGTATTATACTCTTTACAACTTATTTTATTAACTTTATTAAAAACCCTAACTGGGCTTAATACAGACAAACTGGGCATTAATACAGGGCCATTACAGAAAATATGTAATTTTTAATAAACAGTCATTTTTGGCTATAATGTACTTAGTTGGTTTATAAAAAGATGTAATGTCTTCATGATAAAATAATCAAGTGTTAAATATTATTTGCTAGTGGACTATAATGAAGTTCATGATAGAAGGTGGTTCATCATCTCCATTACCCAAAGCTAGGAGATGGCTGGTTCAGTATCCTGATGCTAGTCGACAACTCTTACAACTCTTAACATCTAAAACTGTGGATTATCTGGTAGCTCAAGTCAAAGCTGGTGCTCAAGTAAGTATTTGTATTGTACTTGTATTTTAAAAGTACATTTTTGTATCTATGATATTTGTTTATGGTGCATACTGTATGAAAAGTTTATGATTTAAAAAAAAAAGAGAAATGAAGAATATTTATATTGAGTGGACATAATATAAAACATTAAACTTGCATTACAAACTATTAAGGATTTATTACAAAGACAGTTATCCCATTTAAAAACCAATAGATTCATTCTTAGAGAAGGGGGAAAATTGTAGCTTGTATGTAGTTATTAACAAAATTGTGACTTTTTTATTTATTTTTAATTAGTTATTACAAGTGTTTGATAGCTGTGCCGGAGAGTTAGGACCATATCAGTTTAATAAGTTTGCCCTACCATATCTCAGAGAAATTGCTTATTGTGTTAGGGAAAAGTTAAATGATCAGCACATTGAACTGGTTCCAATGGTAAGTAAATAAGAATTATCTCCCATGTGAAAGTAATATTTATCTAGTTCATTTTATAAAAGGAGTTATCTCCCATTGGTATGGATAAGAAATAATGTAGAAAAGGCTGAATGACATATAATTATTCCTGTGGCTATCTCATGTTTAAATTTAATTCTGTAACATGTTGAAGTTGTGAATCTGTTGTTATTGAATTGTTTGACATTTGTATTCACATATACAGAACTTGGGAACTTGGTTATTTACAAGCAAAATTTATGACCTTTATGTAATTGTAACTACAATGTACATTGTAAACATTCCACATTGATAAGTAAGAAATACATGTATTATAAAACAACCCATCAAGACTTAAATCATATTATTCATTTTCAATATGTTTCATTATAGACTGTATTTGCAAAGGATGCACATTTTGCTCTTGAAGACTTGTCTAAATGTGGTTATGATGTAGTGAGTATAGACTGGACCATCAAGCCTGCACATGCAAGGTATGTTTTTAATTTTGACTAAAAAGAAAATATTTCATAAAAATTCAGAACAAAAGAGGATTTTATGGATCACATTACAAGTTATAAAGTTTTCTCATAACATAAATGTATGTTACATTGTTATAAGAAATTTCTTCAAAGTAAAATTTCTGTAAAAATATGAAAAACAAGGTAAAAAAAAGCAAATGTGCTATCCTAATTATTGATGGGTGTTATGTGGTTAGTTTTGATAATTCATTATTTAGATTCAGTTTCAGTTTCACAGCTCATACTATTCAAAACAGCTGAAAAATTATTTTAGAAATGATATATAAATGATTAAACTTGAGAAAATGTAAAATGATACAACACATTTGATCATGTGTATAAGTTTGGTATAGCCTGTCTCATTACAAATTAGTTTTACCCACTTTTATACTTGTACTGATTGAAAGTAATTAATATGATATCTTTGTATGTATGCTTTTTGTAGGCGAATGATTGGTTCAAGAATAACAGTTCAAGGGAACTTGGACCCAAGTATGATGTATGCTTCTCCGGTAATACAAATTGAATTTTTATCATTTCTGTCTATATTATATTTATTCAATGATGAGCTAAAAACTTATTCTTTGGATCTGCAACTTATAACTTCTTGCCAACTATTTTGAGCTAGGAAGTTTTAGCATCTGTGAGTTGCTCTGAACTGAATTGTGGCTTAACATTTACAGGCAATACTTTTTATGCCTTGGCAACACATGTTAGGGATCACTTCTACCTTCTTGCATTGTCATCATTGTCTTTGCAACATTTGATTTCTGAATCTGACAATCCCTAAATACTCTCAATGTGTTGTATTAGTTACCCTAAATACTCTCAATGTGTTGCATTATTTACCCTAAATACTCTCAATGTGTTGCATTAGTTACCCTAACTACTCTCAATGTGTTGTATTAGTTTAGTTACCCTAAATACTCTCAATGTGTTGTATTAGTTACCCTAAGTACTCTCAATGTGTTGTATTAGTTACCCTAAATACTCTCAATGTGTTGCATTAGTTACCCTTAATACTCTCAATGTGGTGTATTAGTTACCCTAACTACTCTCAATGTGTTGCATTAGTTTAGTTACCCTAAATACTCTCAATGTGTTGTATTAGTTACCCTAAATACTCTAAATGTGTTGTATTAGTTACCCTAAATACTCTCAATGTGTTGTATTAGTTACCCTAAATACTCTCAATGTGTTGTATTAGTTACCCTAAATACTCTCAATGTGTTGTTACCCTAAATACTCTAAATGTGTTGTATTAGTTACCCTAACTACTCTCAATGTGTTGCATTAGTTTCGTTACCCTAAATACTCTCAATGTGTTGTATTAGTTACCCTAAATACTCTCAATGTGTTGTATTAGTTACCCTAAATACTCTCAATGTGTTGTATAAGTTACCCTAAATACTCTCAATGTGTTGTATTAGTTACCCTAAATACTCTCAATGTGTTGTATTAGTTACCCTAAATACTCTCAATGTGTTGTATTAGTTACCCTAAATACTCTCAATGTGTTGTATTAGTTACCCTAAATACTCTAAATGTGTTGTATTAGTTACCCTAACTACTCTCAATGTGTTGCATTAGTTTAGTTACCCTAAATACTCTCAATGTGTTGTATTAGTTACCCTAAATACTCTCAATGTGTTGTATTAGTTACCCTAAATACTCTCAATGTGTTGTATTAGTTACCCTAAATACTCTCAATGTGTTGAACGAAAAAAAGATTGAACTTAAGTAATGTTTAGTTATTGTAATGATATTTGTGAATTTTATCTCCAGTAGAATATTGTATGACACATCTTTTCAAGGGATGATATCTACTTTTATTATATGACATCAATTAAAAAATCATATTAAGAAACTGATAGCGTCATTAATTTAATTGATTTTATACACAGTGCAATAATGAGGAATATCACATACTAACTTATGTTTATGTTTTATAGAGAATATAACAATTCTATACACTCTGATAAATTTCTAGATTTTTACCAGTAACTTTTTTCATTTACAGGATGATTTGAAGCATGAAGTGAAAACTATGGTGGAAAAGTTTGGTACACAGCGTTATATTGCTAACTTAGGACATGGAGTACATAAAGATATCAACTTTGAAAATGTTAAAACTTTTGTTGATGCTGTTCACATGTATTCAGAGGAAATAAATGCTACTTTATAAAAAAATTCTAATAGTCATTTATTTGTTGTTATTGGCTGCCTGCCGTATACTTATCATTAAACCAAATGTCCATCAGTAACAACCCAGTGAAATTTCAACCACTTGAAAAATTGTAAACACACAGTGAAATGTCTTTTTTATATTAAACTCAAATACAATCTCAACACTTCTTAAAATTCTTCCTCATATTCTTAAATCATTTTAGATTATTGCTAGGTAATATGTTAAAACTTCTCAAATCAACATTTCAGGGTCAGTTCTCTGCGGAGAATAGTCTTTCTTTGGATTACACGTGGAAAAAATCTTAAAACTTGACCATGTTGTGAATCAAAATATAGCTATTTTGATACTTTTAATAATTTTCATGCACTACAGGAATAAAGTCATCTAATAATATAGGGTTATTGCATGCATATTGGTGAATATTGTCATTTGTAGAATTTTATATAGCACGAGCTTGCGAGTGCAATATGTTTTACGAGGGACAATATTCCCCAATATTCATGCAATAACCCTTTTATTGTATAGCAATATAATATTTGAAAGTAAAAAATGGTTTAAACTACAATTTTGTCGTTGATGACGTCATGAATTTTGAAGATTTATTGCACTAGTGCAATATTAGAATTTATTGCATGCTAACTTTTGGTTACTTCCTGAGGGAAATATTATATTGCTATGCAATAATAACATATCTTACACAAGATATTTGAGTGTTCTTAAGCACTGTTATCGTAAAAGTCAAAATATTCTTGGTGCCTCTGTGGCTGAGTGGTCTAAGTAGTCGAACTACTGTATCGCTATCCTGTCAACACTGCAGTTGTGAGTTTTAATCCAGCAAGTGGTGTGTGCTTTTGACTCTGATCTTGATTGAATAGGATTGTCAGTTTACCTAACGAAGATGTGGTTCTCTCCTTGCACTGCGGCTTCAACCATTAATAAAAACTGAATACCACAAAATAGAGTAATATTGCAAAAACAAAGGGTGTTAAGATCAATCAATCAAGATATTGTTCCAATCATTACATATTTCCGCAACAACAAAAAAACTGTGTTATAAGATACAAATTACAAGGGACTGGTGAATATATATGTACATATACAAAGAGTTTCAGTCTACAGTTTGATAAAAAGGATACAGCATAATAAAATAAGGATTTTACATGTTTGTGAGTACTCAATCCTTCAGCTCCTTAAACTAAACTACGACTGGTGTAACAAAATTCGGATTTTACATGTTTGTGAGTACTTAATCATCTATCTCCTTACACTTAAACTAGAACTGGTCAAACAAAAGTAGGATTGAACATTTTTGTGAGTACTCAATTCTCTAGTTCCTTTCTCTAAACAAGGACATGTGAAACAAAAGTATGATTTTACATGTTGGTGAGTACTTCATCTTCCAGCTACTCAAACTAAACAAGGACTGGTGAAACAAAAGTTTGATTTGACATTTGTAAGTAGTCATTCCATCAGCTCCTTTCTCTAAACAAGGACTGGTGTAACAAAAGTTGGGTTATACATGTTTGTGAGTACTCAACCTTTCAGCTCCTTCCTCCAAACAAGGACTATTGTAACAAAAGTAGGATTCAACATGTTTATGAGTATTCAGTCCTTCATCTCCTTTCTTTTAACAATGACTGGTGTAACAAAAGTAGGATCCAACATGTCGGTGAGTACTCTATCCGTCAGCTCTTTAAACTTAACGAACAGGTGAAACACATTAGGATTAAACATGTTTGTGAGTACTCGATTCATCAGCTCCATTTTATAAACAAGGACTGGTGAAACAAAAGTACGATTAATTCCGATTATTGAACATGTTTGTTAGAACACAATCATCCAGCTCATTAAACTAAACGAACTGGTGAAACAAAAGTGGTATTGCACATTTTTGTGAGTACTCAATCCTCTACTGCCTTTCTTTAAACAAGAAATCGTGAAACAAAAGTAGGATTCAACATATTTGTGAGTACTCAATCTCAAGCTGCTTTAACTAAACGAACTCGTGAAACAAAAATAGGATTTTACATGTTTGTAAGTACACAATCCTTCAGCTCTTCCTTCAAAGAAGGACTGGTGTAACAAAAGTAAGATTAAACATGTTTGTGAGTACATAATCCTTCAGCTGCTATGTTTAAACTACGATAGTATAACAAAAGTAGGAGTAAACATGTTTGTGAGTACTCAATCCTCCAGCTCTTTAAACTTAACAAACCAGTGAAACAAATTAGGATTAAACATGTGAGTACTCGCTCCATTTTATAAACAAAGACAGGTGAAACAAAAGAACGATTAATTCCGATTGAACATGTTTGTGAGTACACAAACCTCCAGTTCCTTAAACTAAACGAACTGGTGAAACAAAAGGAGGATTGAGCATGTTTGTGAGTACTCAATCCTCTAGTTCCTTTCTCGAAACAAAAACTCATAAAACAAAAAAAAAAGACTGATGATGTTTGTGAGTACGCAATCAATCATCTCTTTAAACTTAAAGAACTCGTGAAACAAAAGTAGGATTGCACATGTTTGTAAGTACACATCCTCCAGCTCCTTCAACTAAACGAACTGGTGTAACAACAGTAGAATTGAACAATCATCTAGCTCCGATTGAACTTGTTTGTGAATACACAATCCTTCAGCTTCTTTCTCTAAACTATAAGTGATGTATCAAAAGTAGGATTATACATGTTTGTGAGTACCCAATCATCAAGCTCCTTTTAATAAACGAACTGGTGAAACAAAAGTAGGATTGACCATGTTTGTGAGTACACAATCCTTCAGCTCCTTAAACTTAATGAACAGGTGAAACAAAAGTAGGATTGAACATATTTGTAAGTACACAATCATTCAGCTCCTTTATAAATTACGAGTGATGTAACAAAAGTAGGATTACACTTTTTTGTGAGTACGCAATCCTCCAACTCCTTAAACTTAACGAACTGGTAAAACAGAAGAAGGATTGAACATGTTTGTGAGTCACAATCCTTCAGTTCCTTTCTAAAACTACGACTGATGTAACAAAAATCGGACTTAACATGTTTGTGAGTATCAATTCTCAAGCCCCGTTTACTAAACGAACTTGTGAAACACAAGTAGGATTTTACATGTTTATGAGTACTCAATCCTTCAGCTCCTGAAACTAAACGAACTGGTGAAACAAAATTTGGATTAAACATGTTTGTAAGTACTCAATACTCCAGTTCCTTAAACTAAACGAACTGGTGAAACAAAAGTTGTATTAAACATGTTTGTGATACTCCAGCTCTTTAATCTAAACGAACGTAGGATTGAACAAATTTGTGAGTATACAATCATTCAGCTCTTTTCTATAAATTACGAGTGATGTAACAAAAGTAGGTTTAAACTTTAATCCTCCTTTAACTAAACGAACTGGTAAAACAGAAGAAGGATTGAACATGTTTGTGAGTCACAACCCTACAGCTCCTTTCTCTTAAGCACGTCTGATGTATTGAACATATTTGGGAGTACTAAACCCTCCAGCTCCTTAAACTTAACTAAACTGGTGAAACAGAAGTAGGAGTTAACATGTGTTTGAGTACTCAATCATATATTACTTTTAACTTGACTAGGACTAGTGTAACAAATAGTGGAGTAACCATGTTTGTGAGTACACAATCCTTCGGCTCCTTAAACTTAATGACTGGTGTTACAACAGTAAGATTGAACAATCATCTAGCTCCTTTCTATAAACAAAGACTGGTGAAACAAAAATACGATTGATTCCGATTGAACATGTTTGTGAATATGCAATCCTTTAGTTCCTTTCTAAAACTACGACTGATGCAACAAAAGTCGGACAATACATGTTTGTGAGTACCCAATCCTCAAGCTTCATGCACTAAACGAACTGGTGAAACAAAAGTAGGATTGAACATATTTGTGAGTACCCAATACTGTAGCTCCTGAAACTAAACGAACTGATGAAACAAAACAAAAGTAGGATTGAAAATGTTTGTGAGTCACAATCCTACAGCTCCTTTCTAAAACTACGACTGATGTAACAAAAGTCAGACTATACATGTTTGTAAGTACTCAATCCTCAAGCTCCGTGTACTAAACGAACCGGTGAAACAAAAGAAGGATCGAACATGTTTGTGAGTACTCAAAACTGTAGCTCCTGAAACTAAACGAATTGTTGAAATAAAAGTAGGATTGAACATGTTTGTGAGTACTCAATCCTCCAGCTCCTGAAACTAAACGCACTGGTGAAACAAAAGTTGGATTAAACATGTTTGTGAGTACTCAATAATCCAGCTCCTTAAACTAGATGAACTGGTGAAACAAAAGTAGGATTGAACATATTTGTGAGTATACAATTATTTAGCTCCATTCTATAAATTACGAGTTATGTAACAAAAGTAGGATTAAACGTTTTTTGTGAGTACTCAATCCTCCAACTCCTTAAACTAAACGAACTGGTAAAACAGAAGAAGGTTTGAACATGTTTGTGAGTCACAATCCTACAGCTCCTTTTTCTTAAGCACGTCTGATGTATTAAACATATTTGGGAGTACTTAACCCTCCAGCTCCTTAAACTTAACTGAACTGGTGAAACAGAAGTAGGATTTAACATGTGTGTGAGTACTCAATCATATATTTCCTTCAACTTAAGTAGAACTAGTGTAACAAATAGTACAGTTACCATGTTTGCGAGTATTCAATCATCCAGCTCCTCAAACTAAATTCTTGTTTCATTGATTTATTGAAATCTAACAATGAATTAAAATTTTGAATTTTGGACCCTCTTTTTTTTTATTGTTCCACATTGAGGTCAAAAGGATAAAAAAAATAAATATACATTTAGATTTGAATTTGGGTCCAGTTTTCAAGTTGGTTCAAATCGGGGTCCAAAATTAAACTTTGTTTGATTTCAGCAAAAAATAAATATACATGTATGTGGTTCTTTGATATGCTATAGCCAACTGTGTATTTAGATTTTGGATATTGGACCATAAATAGTAGGTAATTGTCCAATTTCATTTTTTTAAGCGTCAGAATCCTATGCTATGTCAAGTATTTGATCATAATCCAAATTCAGAGTTGTATTGCACAATTAAAAGAAATTGTAAGTTAACTACATAGTTAAATAGATACTGCATCAAACTCTAATTTTAGAAAAGAAATTATGTTAAGATATAATTTGAAATTTACTGTTCATTATAAGAAATTTTGAAAAATGATTACAGGTAGGTTTTATGGATTTTTTTAATGACATTGTATTAATGATGAATGGTATTTTGGTAATTGCAGGTCGTAAAATTGTTCCGGCGGCGTCAACATTAAGGTTCAGTATGTGGTTAACATTTTTTCAGTTATCAATAACTTTGTCAAACCTTCGTGGTATTTTAGGAAATTTAAACAGAAGCCTGTGTCTGACCAAAATACAATATCCAGAGCAAATGTTATATATATTATTCCTAACATCACCGAAAAGACATTAATTATCGAAATCAGGATATGGTGTACCAATTTTTGCACCTCATGTTTGCGGCATACCACATCTCCTCAAGTTTATTGTTTTCTGTTTTGTATTAAACTAATACATCTGGTGATCCGTTTATTTGGCAATGACATTCAGCAGTGTAACTGTTAAGGACATCCCAGAGTTAACACAGCCTGAACAAAACCAAAAACACATTTCTGTCTCTTCTTTTTCACTTAGTGATCACGGAATTGCCCTATGTTAAAACTGAATGCAAGGACAACATTTTTATTGCATTAAAGCTTGTAATTTATATTTGTTTAGTTCAGATTTGAATGTTTATGCACATGTATTTCAGTATTTGTCCTTGAGGAACATTTATGATAAATATGTTATTATACCGGCTACCTCAAATAATTATAGTTACTGATGATAAAATTATATAACATTCTCGTACAAAAACTCATAGGATTTACATATAAGATGAACGCTCAAATAGTTTTATCACACATTTCTTTGTTCTTTTGGCTAATATTACACAATAGTGTAAAACTGTGTTATAGAAGTCTCATTACAGTCCGGTCTCGCCTATTAACGCTCGGATACATAGGAAAATGTGATGTCAACTGGTACATCTTTGTTTATTAAAAAATCATGACTGAACGGCAAGTCTTATGAAGTTCATGCTATTATTGCACTCTCAACTTATGGTAATGCATTAGGTTTATAAATATTTTCTTTAAAGTGTTCTTTTATGGCTAAGTTGAATATCTCATTTTTCAGATATAGAAAAAATTAGGCACCGACAATTTATCTTTTAGAGTAAGGGGCCTTTTTTTCAAATAGTTTATTTCCAAATTGAAGGGATAAAAAAGTTTGTTTCTACTGAAAATAAATATTAAAAATTTGATAAAAAAAAGGTTAATCTTAATCCTGTTTGTTCAGTATTTCTTTATTAGTATTATTATGGTTGAAAAAGAAAACAACATACTGATGAATAAATTGATGTCAAATTACATATCAAACCGTCTTAAATCAGACCATACCATATCAAAGATGCTGTCATATGTACAGTTCAGATTTGGCCTGAGGAAAATCGAACACAGACTTTGTTGAAACTGTTTAAGCTTAGTTCAAGCAGTATGGTTAAAAAAAATAGTCTAATATAGTTCAATTTATTGTTATTTACAATTTTTCATTGGGCCCGTGTGTCAATACATTGAATATACATCTCAACTTCCATCTATGTATGTTAGACATTTATAAGATGAATAGCAATGGCGGATCCTTGGGCGCACTGAGCACTGAGCATTTTGATCGCCCTAAAAAAATTTAAAAAATCTCATATTTTCACGATGTACATATAATTTTTTAGTTCAGTATCGTCGATAAAATTTTGAAAATAAGATAACATATACAAACTTATGTGTATATTCATTTTTTTGACAATTATGCTCCTCCTTTTCGAAAACGCTGGACCCGCCTTTGAATAGTTAAATCCTGATATACGCAGGAGTTTCAAAGTGGAATCCTGACATTCTACCTTATTTGGAAAAACTACCTGCATATATATTGACCCTGTCAAATTTCTTTTATTTCTTATAAAAACTTACATATCACATAATCATGTAAAGGTAAGATGCCAAAATAGTTTACATTTTATTAATGCACTTTAAAAGTAAAGAAATGAAAGATTATTAGCTATTTACTGAGTTAATGAATATTTCCCAGTTGACACCTGTGGAGTTTTGGTCATTATAACCACAAATAACATTGAATATCTTCTTGGTCTATAGTATTGACATAGGTCAAGTGATTCTTAACACTTAGGTAGTTTATTAATGGTAATATGTTGACACCACAACTTAAATTGTCATTGTTAATAAATCTTATTACTTTTACTGATCAGTATGTATGTTGCCCCAGGAATATCACCTGTTATGCCATTAGATATTTATCCATATTATAAAACGTTGACATCTTCGAGATAAACTAGGATCATGTCCAATCGGGATCCAGATCAAAAACCGTTACACAAGATGTGATAATAACGGACATCGCCTAACTCTGATTAACATGATGAAGACATATAGTTACATAAATAAATAGGGCATGAATTTCCGTTACCCAGACATTTTATTATCATATTCAACAAATGTAACAGAGCATTGAAGTTTTATTATAATAAGCGACTATTTTTTACTATCACAGTTACAAGGCTGTTTCCAAAGCCAAAGTTACTTTAATGTCTGGCCTACTCGGCTCGTTTCGTTTTTTAGGACGAAAAACATCATCCATGTCTCTGTAATCTTTGTGGACTTTATTTGTCAATTCTTGTTTAGTAAGTTCGTCCTCGTCATGAAAAATGCCATCATCAGATTCAGTGCTTAGTGTTTGTATTTTATTCTCTTTTTTTGACTCTCTTTTATTTTTTGTATTAGGCTTATTGTCCATGAGAGACCTCCTTCTTTCTGGTAACTTTGGCACGGTTTCAGACAATCTCTCGTTGCTAGTCAATATCACAGGTAAACTTTGGCGTCTTATATTCATTCCTTCATTTCCTTTGGCTGCAAGAGGGAAGCTCTTTGTTGTATTTAATGTTTCTGTAGACCCAAAATAGTCTGACGTAAAACTGAGATTACGCGCATGCCCGATAGAATTTGTTTCTGATCTAAACTTTGTATTTCCTTCAGAGTTTACTTTGGTATTAGTGTTAGCAGCGTCTTGTTTGGTTAGTTTTTTATTTGTCGTCTGATCACCTGCCCATTCTGTAAGAATAGTTTTCAAATCTTTTTCAACACTGGGCGAGGTCTCCATTTTATCTTTCATTTTTATATCAGAAGAACTGCCATACTGTCTTGTAACAGCATGTACAGGAGAAGGAAAGTTATATTGAAGTTTAAAATCGGATATTAATTTGGAAACAGAATCTCCCCTTTCAAACTGTTTTGTAATAACAGCTTCACATTGGAAGCTTGCCCTACGAAGTTTTGGACGGATCGATCGGTCAATCGGAGGTGGCTTACTATTAGTTAAAGTGTCCACTTGAATACTGGCCCTGCGTCTAGGCTGAATTTGTGGCGGCTGAGCTGTCGGGAAATTTCTTCGAAAATTTTCTAAAATTTTTTCATTTGTGCGAGTTTTTATTTGGTCATCTATTTCTCTTGATGAACGATTAAGCGACTCCGTGCTTCCACTTATATTACTGTCGCTACTACACATGCTAATGTCCTTTAGTGAATCATCACTACAAATACTAAAACGGACTTTGGAGTGATGGCTTTCATCATTCGTGGTTTCGACATGAAATTCACTGTTAACCTGTGACTCTTCTTTGATAATAGCTAAACTTGAAGACGATAGTCTGACTGGACTACTTCTTATCTGGTTCTACAAAAATAAATATAAGCTGTTACTCATTTTACTAACAATATATTCTTTTTTTGCTATGTTTTAAAACATGAACAGTGTGGAATATGAAAATGAAGCGACTTGAGATATCAATATATATGAAAGATACACTTTTCCAAAAGCCTCATTTACGATCAGTTGTCTGAATGCCTTGGTTATGCTTACATTGTGTATAGAAATGTCGGAGAACGCATATATATATAGATTTTAAAAATATCAATTTGTTAAAAGATGAAAGTCAGACCTTGAAACGGGGGTCAACTGCTGTGTAAATTATTGTTCAATATTATTTTTTTATGGATACATATCATAACGGATCAAAGATAAATTAAGAACCTGAACGTAAACAAAGTCATGAAAATATTTAAAACTGATCTTATCATAAATAATAAAAGTTTTTAAACTGGTCATACTATTTTGACCTGTATATATTTTGGGACAGACACAAATGAATGATTTGAGGATTTCATTTTGAAAAAAAAACCTATTAAACATAATTATTCACAAAAGAGCATTGTTAATGTTAGTACTTATGTTCAAATGTATCGGAAGGATGGAAAGGGGGGGGGGTATATATTTTTTTTACTTTCGATACACCGACAGTTGCTGGAGGTGTGGTATTTTAAAATAGGAAGCACATGCTTTAATAAGCATAAACTCTTCGAAATTGTTTTTCAATACTAAGACCAACGGATAGCATAATTCATAGATTGTGTTTTTGTTTATGTTATCTAATTCTCAAAAGTTTTCTATAAATCAACATATTGACAAGTCTGGAGTAATTGAAATCTCGTTACAAGATTTACTGTAAATGTCCGGAATTCTAATGACCGTCTGAGAGGCCATTATCCTCAATAAAGGTTCGCTCTTATATAATTTAAATGTATTACATGTTATTTGTATGTGACTTATTTATCAATAAGATTTGTTATTGTACGAGATAAGAGATTGATATTACAATATGATACCAATAATGAACAAATAAACAACAACTTTACGGTGTAAATCTCAGTGTATTATTGAAAAAATTTGCAAAGAATTTCATTTTCATTTTAATTGAATGATATGTGATCCACTATAAGTAAAGCCTGACCAATGGGGAATACAATTGAGAATGGAAATGAGGAATGTGTCATAGTGACAACAACCCAACCGAAGAGCAGAAAACCGCCAAAAATGGGACAGGGTTAAAGACTGTTTGCGCTGAAGGAATCAACATAGCGCAAACAGAGTTACACTGCAATCGACAGAAACATGCATGTTATCACGAGTATTGTTCTTTGATACTGTAGGCCAATACTCTTTTTAATTAAATTGTTAGAGTTAAAGAATTAGCTAAGGAACAAAATAAGATAAATAATGATAAGTTATGGAACTTATTTTTGCGATATTTGATTCTATTAATTGGCGAGTAAAGGCTAACTCGGATTGTACATTATATTTAGCAATCACTTGTCTAAAATAGTGTAATAGAGATAACTTTTTAGATGCTGAACCATATTGCTAGATTTTCGATACTATTTGTAAAAACAAAACGAATACGAGAAATATAAAAAAAGTGTAAAATTTGTGTCATTTTTTTTACAAATTATTTACAACAGACCAGTTGCCTACTCGATCAAAGGATTTCTCTTCTATGTTACTGTATACAAACGTAAAACCAACGGGCTGATTTCTCGATAATCCGAATGACGCCCTTGACATGACTGAAAGTAAAATCTTATTTCAAAGCCTTTAAAAAGTAAATTCTTGATAGATTCCAATGATTTAAATATGAAATATTTGAATTTTAAACATGTGTATGTATATAGAGAAGGCATTAAATTAAGACTCTTATCTATAAAGAAGATGAAAAGATATTTATATTAATTCAACATTGGGGATTTATTTGACTTAAAATGTAAACCGATAGAAATGCGATTATATATGTATCATATCCCTGGACTTGCTGATGTGAGAGAATGTTTTTCCTAGGGCTGTCATGTTTTTCTTTGGTCACACTTTAATTGCATTTAAAGAGAGAAATCTTAAATGCTTCATTACCCCTGTCTAATTCTCCGTAAAATAATTATCGAGTGTTCCGTCTTTAAAATATTCCATATATGTATATCGCTATTATTACAGACCATGAAAATGTCTGATCGTTGTAGATGATTAGTGGAAGGTCGTAGCTGTGGACAACACGTGCGCATAAAAAGGTCCTTAAGCAAAAATGTAAATTACTTCACATACTTTTTAGTAATTAAAAGAAACATTTAGATGCAATTTTCTAAATTTTGAAAATGTCTCAATATAATTAAAATGTCTGACTGTTATTAAATTAAACAAACCATTTAAACTTAAAAAAATCTTTTTTTTTTACATTATAATAGTTCTATTAAAAAGAACTTTGTCCACTGAGGATCGCAATGAGGGTCCAGTATAATAAGGATCGTGTGGTCTTTGCCAATCTGACTTTAGATTGTATAGAATCGCAATGAGGATCCAGTATAATAAGGATCGTGTGGTCTTTGCCAACCTGACTTTAGAGGATCCAGTATAATAAGGATCGTGTGGTCTTTGCCAACCTGACTTTAGAGGATCCAGTATAATAAGGATCGTGTGGTCTTTGCCAACCTGACTTTAGAGGATCCAGTATAATAAGGATCGTGTGGTCTTTGCCAACCTGACTTTAGAGGATCCAGTATAATAAGGATCGTGTGGTCTTTGCCAACCTGACTTTAGATTGTAGATAATATCAATGATAATAAGGCCGTTTGTTTTCTTTAAAAGTATGTTTTCCCTAAGCACTGTATACCAAATAGTCTTTTTTATGATTATCGTTAGATCAAGTTATTTGACGGGTACAAAGGCTTCGTTTCAACTATATACAGCCGATTTCAATGAGCATGTAGGCACATGTGATATATTTGGTTAGCTTGCTTGCTAGCTGAATCGTGAAGTAATTGTTGGGTTAGGTAAACTACCCTCCACTTAGAGTAGACTAGTCCGACAGATAACCAATCTATTTGTCTGTAGGACTATGCTACTTCGAATGGAGGGTAGTATACCTTACCTAACAATGATCGTTTCGATATATGTTAGCGGCAATAAGTGAAATCAGGCATTAAGCTCAGCTAACGCCTAGGCAGTAAGTCTATTGCCTAAATTAAGTTAGGCAGTAGTCTTAAATCCTAGGATTTAAGCTTAAATCCTGAAAAATGTGTGCAGACATTAAGCGTAATGCCTAAAGTATAAATGCGAGTAAATAAAAGACATTTAAATAAAACTATGTTTGTTATATAATAACATTATGAGAACTGGAGCCTGTTTATCGAAACTGTCCTAAGATCGACCCTATAAGATATTCTTAGGACAGAAATTATGATAAAGTTAGGACCGACTTTCAACATGTCTCAGCATACACATCGAAGCTATCTGAGGATAATCTTAGCAAGGATGTCATAACCGCTGTCCTAAGTATTGGCATAAAAGAAAATAGCAAATGAAAAAATTGAAAAATTGTATCAAATTTAACTAACAACTTTAATTTATATACCGATTTATTATTGGCAAATAATTATTAGTTTTAAATTAAAGGGTAATAAATAATTTTGATATCATAATTGTACATTTAAACTCTTTGAAACAAAACATAAATATAACTATGTTTTATATTACAATTGAACAAACTCACTGTAAATAGTTAAAATTAAATATAAAATCGGTATAATCATTTATTTATATGCTTTGAGGGAGATGAATTCGAAGTGTCACGTTTTCATACTAAATAGATCAAAGGAAAATATCGTGCATCTTTCATTATAAATACAGAGAACTTCAACTATTTTAATTTTATTACTGCAATTAACATACGTTTGAATATGAGCAAAAGAAAAATAAAACTACAGGGCCCAGTTTCGCCCTAAATATAAAAAAGAAGATGTGGTATGATTGCCAATGAGACAACTGTCCACAAAAGACCGGAATTTAAATCACTCAGAAAACATGTTATTTATATTAAAACGCATCAAATAATAATTTTAAAATATGAAAACTTGATGGAAATTTGTGTTAAAATCATTTTGTTGTCCCAAATTGTGGAACTGTTAACAAAGAAAATGTACTTGTTCCATGAAAAGAATATGGAAAATGGTGTGAGCAATATATCATATCTTAATTTTGTCTACTATTGACCAGTTCAAACCAGTTCGACTAGTGAAGTGTACAAATTTTTAAATGGACATCATGATTATTCTATAGAATCTCCCCCTTTTTTCAAATGAATACAATAAAAAAAAAATCTTTTTAATATTTTGTAATGCCACAAAAACATGAAAAAAGTATGCGTTAGATCTGTTTTTTTTAAATGCTAAAATTACTAAATAAACTTACTAAATTTGAAGATCTGTCAAATGAATGTATATTTATATGCATAAATTCCAGAGTTTACTTATTGCCTAAATTTATGTTCGGCAATAGGATGAATAATTATCATCAGATTTCAGGAAATAAGCTTAATGCCTGAAAATTTCAGGCAATAACTTAATGCCTAGGCGTTAGCTTACTGCCTAGGATTTAAGCTTAATGCCTAATTTCACTTATTGCCGCTAACATATATATAACAAGACCAATATCGTGTCTGAACCTATTCCGCACAGTGTTGTTTTGAAAAAAAGAAGCTTTAAATGCGCTGTGCAATAAAATTTAGAGTTCTCAAAGATTGACTGATTGTTCTTTGCTTTATGTTACGTCCAGTGGCAAATGTTTCATTCACCTACGGTCAAGTTTGAGTGATTCCGAAGGAAAACCGTAAAAGTTAAACATGAAACAAACTAGGTACTTTGGCCTCTATTACCTCTATAGCATTAATACATTTGTGCAAACTTTAATTAATGTTGAAGAAAATGCAGTTGATGCATTGCACACCCTATAAATCGTCTATTTGAATGGACGGGCGAAGTTCAGCGTAAATACATGCCCCACCTTTAGCGATGGAGGCAAACAATGCGTGACAAGTAGAATCTTTCTGTAGAAAATGTTTACAGATCCCGTAGCATTCGAAACATTCGAAACGATTTTGATGATCTCATTAAGTGAGTGTTTTTTTGCAGTTTTGAAAATCGTTCAATGATTCCTGTTAAATTAGTTGGTATGATGTATATCATTATGTTCTTTGTTAAATAATTGCTTTAATTCCTCTAAAAAAGCAGAGAGTTAAATTTTGTGAATCTACTTTCTTTCAACTGACACGATTCTACAATAAGACAGGAGAATTAGAGATCTAATTAGATGTAGATAAATGTATTTAGCGACGTTTGGTGGTTTATTTGTATTAAAATCGGAAAGAAGCTACTCAAAGGAAACCCACTGGTACCAAAATGAGTTAACAGTACGTACCTACTTACATGTATCTTAGGT
Organism: Mytilus galloprovincialis; assembly: GCF_965363235.1. Taxonomy (NCBI): domain Eukaryota; kingdom Metazoa; phylum Mollusca; class Bivalvia; order Mytilida; family Mytilidae; genus Mytilus; species Mytilus galloprovincialis. The sequence goes on from NC_134838.1 coordinate 86,950,639, forward strand.
AACTCTTAATCTAAAACACTTAATACAATTAACAGAAGAACGGCTGGGATATCAAAACTCACAAATCGAAGAAAACCGAAAAAACGACGAAATAACAAACAACAGTCTACATAGAAAACTTCAGACAAAGCAACACAACTGTAGCCATAACTGCCAACCACGATGGCGTATAATGGACAAACGATATTCTCGAGATAGATCTATAACTAAGTCATATATATGACTCACTCAATTTTCATTGAATTTGCCAGGAAAACAACTTCTATGGGAAATGTGTGTACATAAATTTTGTTAACATAGAGTAAACTTTGCATATATTTAAAAAAATTGAATTTCTGGTTGATTTCACTTCAAAGTTAATGTGGTTGCAATCTGGGGGGAAACAATATACTAACTAGACCCCTTACAGAATGAAACGATGATTGAACTTGTCCCACGTCCAACATTTATGTCAACAATGTAACTCCGCATGAGAAAAAGGACGAACAACATTAATCTTTTGAGGGGCGATAACACATTCAATTTTTTAAATGATACTAAGTTTGGAGTAAATCAGAAATTGTCATCGTGGTTAATCATATGATAAATAGAAACTGTAATACATACAGTGAGTTATCAGAACGTTTATGTAAAGTACTTTCTGATTTTACATATTGCGATAAAAAATAATTATTTCAAACGGCAACACATTTGTTACAAAACAAGACATGTCATCAAAAAGCAAGTCATCACTTGAGGTATGCAAATATCACATAACTGTGTAAAGCAGTTTTTTCTTATCCTGTTGTTCATAGAAAATGAGCTTAATGTAAATAAATTTGATTGAACAAATAGATATAGTCATAATGTATTTCTTATAAATTGTATTTGATCTTAATTTTAAATCCTTTGGACTGGATTAAACTTTGGCTCTGTCTAGTAAAATATTTTCAATATTGTTACTTTGAAATAGATTTTCCTTTGCCAACTTAGCAACTATAAACTTAAAAGAAATGATTTAATGAATAAAAAAGACTGATAAACGACTTATCAAACTTCTTTTGCAACTAAAATGTAAATATAAGAATGAGACCTCCTTGATGTTAAATTTGTCGTAGGCCTTTGGACTGTCGGGCCTTTCAGTCATTTTGGACATTCCAAATTTTTTTTAAAGGGAGTCCAGTCTGATTTTCATATATATGTTTTGGCTCTACTTCAAAGAAATAATAAAAGAAAAAAGAGGTCCAACCTGGATCCTTCCCACTCTAGGTCAGAAAATGAGCATGCCTTTTAAAGTATCCGATGGACAATTTCTCTTGTCTATTCCATTCTTATGAAAATGAACAAAAGCGCTGCATGCTTGCAAATGAAAAAAAAAGATGTAATTCTACGAATGTTGTCATTTTATAAAGAAATATTTACTTTTAGGGTTTATCTCTGAAAGTTTAAACAAGTACTAGTATACTAGCCCTGATTTGTTTCAAATCTGATGGTCCTATATTCCATTCTTAAACATTAACAAATTGTTTTGTTATCGATTAGGCCGTTATAGTTTTCTCAATTGAATTGTTTCATATTTTTCAAGTCGGTGCCTTTTATAGTCGACCATGAAACGGGTATGGATTTACACATTGTTGAAGGCAGCACGGTTGCCTATGATTGCTTACAATCACTTCATTTGGACTTTGGTCGATAGTTCAAATTGTCCCGCATTTGCAAACATACCACATCACTTTTATATATAAGTCGGATGAATGTTTGTCACCCCTTGATAGTAACTATACATATGCCTTATGTGTCTCATGTAGTACATTAATGTTATGTGCGTTAGAAAGTTGATATTTATGAAGGGGGTAAGAATCGGTCTTAATAGAGACAAGTCAGAGGCTCGTGTTCTTTTCAATAAGCCCAATATGGACAATTTACAGACGAGCGACAGATTGTCAATTTTTGAATGGATATTAGAACAATGATTTTTTCTTCTATTTTCTATTTCTTTATCTACATTAATTACAGAGAGGTCCGAAAAATTTCCAGTTTAATTAAACATAAACCGACTACTGACTACTACCCAAGGTAGGTTTATTTTAGTTGGTTACTTAAAAATCCCCGATCAAGGTATCGATATCACTATAGACGGTGTAAGTGTAATTAAAGTACAGGACAAAATGTAAATATAGAACTTGTCATCGAGGCATTTTTTTTTGGTACTTAGTCTGTCCTTATGTACAAATATTTTCCCATAATTGCCAAAATTTAAACTAGAACTCATTTGTGGATTGTTGCCAAATAGTTTCTTAACAAGCTAAAAAAAAAAATATTTAAATAAGAATATGATTTTTCGTCCAATATAAAATAACACAATGAAAATTTGAGTCTTTTACAACTGAAAAAGGTTTCATTTATTGTGTATGCCTTGGGGTTTCATAGACCTATTTTTGAATAGCGTAAAAAATGCCTCACAGTCAGAGGTGTCGGTACAACGTTGTACAATATGTATTACTATTGTTGAAACATGCCTTAGTCTAGACATGAGACAGAAAAGTTACAATTTTATGAAGTGAACATTTTGTTTATAATATCTAAAAATTGACAAACACAAATGCTCATAGCAAAGGAGCTGCAAACGGTTAGACTAACGTCGTTTCTATTATGTGTCATGTCACTTTGTCAGACAAGAAAATCAGTGTATACTTTTGTCCTAGGCATAAGGTATTGTGTTATATTATCATTTTGTTACTTTATGACGTAAGTTTCGTAGATTATATAAGACTGCACTAAGGTTACCCTCATTTACTTTGATACAGTTGATGTATATTGATCGACCGATCGTAAATTTTTAAATGTAAATACACTATTTTCATATTGAAAAAGTCATTAAGTTTAAACATATATGGAAATTTGAAACTTGATGAGACGTCTCTTTTGACAAGTTAAACTTATAGGTGATTTTTTTAAAACAAAATTAATAATTCAAATTTACCATTCTAATTACCGGTATTTTATTTTGAATGAAAGATTGATTTTTGCTGGCTTACCGTCCAGTGACAATTATTTCATACATATTCAGGTCATCAGAATGGAAGAAGATCGGTAGTTGTACGGACTAGCACAGTTTGTTTAACAGTTCAATAACATTATACACATGTATCAACAATGAAAATAATAACAAACCTTTTCTTGAGGGACTAATGTAGCTGTTATGTCTTCCACCATTTTCCCATGTTTCTGTCGTAACATTTTTAGTTCCTCCAAACCAGCAACGTTTGCTTCATATTTTTGTTGAAAACGTGAATCTGGTTTCTTGAGTATTGGTACACGTAATCCACCAGGCAAGTCATCCAATGATCGACTTCTAGGGACATACTCTGGTGGCTTCTTTGGTTGTCTGGTATACTTAATGATGCTTTCAGCATCTTTGTCAGTCTCATCACTAAATATTTGCGTCCCCATTTTGGAAATTTACACAAGGTTACGTTTTAACATAGACACTTCTCATTTTTCTAAACTGAATAGCGTTTATTAGATTTTCTGTCCATTTTCTCACTGTCCTGTGGCGATGAAAGTGATACTTAAATAAACTAATTGCTGAATAGATAGACACTACTTTTTCATTTCTCGACGGGAATATCCAGACTATAGAAAAATTACAGATCACGCACAAAATGTTATTTAGTTTTTATGTAGAGTTACGTGCCTTCGAGCATTTCGAAATTCAGTATAAAACGTATTTATATATCAAAAACATTTTTCAATTTGAACATTTAAGGCTGCTATAACTATCTACACTGATAAGATATGCTTTAAATATCAAATTTATATACATCACCTCCAGGCGAACCAACAAATCACGTGCTTATTCAAAATTCTTAGTATTAGAGTTAAAAGATATTACAGTGAAAAGAAGGTAATATTTAACCGAGGACGGTATGCGAAAGAAATATATTTTCTACCTGAATTAACAAGTTTATTTACATACTTATTTAGAACCGTGAAACTTTATTTTCATATCAATGAATTGAATCAATATTGAAAAACATTCTTGCTTATTTTTACGAAATATTATATATTTGATATGAAAATCTATCAAAGTTATCCAACTGTAAAAATTAAATTTTCCTAATGTCAATGCTAGAATAGTGTCCTGTATTGAATAGTTGTGAGTTTGCAAGGTGTCGAATAATGAAATGTTTTAAGTAACAATTTAATGTGGTTTTGTTTTACGACAGTTCTAGCCGAATTCAAACAATATTTCCGTTACACATTGTTTTTATTTGTTCCTTTAGGCCTAGACTTCAAATTCTATTTAACATAAATTTCAAACATTGCTGAACATTCACATACAAATGATATAAAAAATCAATCTTAGTAAAAATCGTAGGACGTAAAATTTAATTTAATGAGCATTTATGTCAAAACTTCTATTATCAAAATTCCATTCAGATCTAAAAGTTTGAACAATTACTGTAAATGTAAAGTGCATCTAAATGCAATAATAATACAAAGATAAAGAAAATCTGATAGAAATATGGGATCCCTTTGCCAGAAATGAAGATGTGAAAATAACGAAAGAATTCACGATAAAATGAAGAGGATGTTAATGTAACATCACCAGTCTGTCCGTTTTTGTGTTCCATATTTGAATTAAATCCCTTTCACGTATATCAAAAAACATTTACAGATGATGTGCATTAATAAATTTTAAAAGGAATAAAACAAAAAACCAAAATCAAGTACATGTATGAACCTGGAAAAGCGAGCAACCTTTAAAATCCATACCTTGTTTGTCAGCTGAAGAGGGTTATAATGTAATTAAGCACAGTCGTCTTGAGGGAGATTTGTGGATTTTCAAGGTTTTTTTAGGGCTGTTTGTTAGAGAAATTTCTTTTTATAACTCATCTTTGTTAAAGTTAAATTTAGCCAAAAAATTTGAACAACACTGAGAATTAAAAGTATTACATGAAACTTAAGATCTCTCAAGTTGAAATAAGTATCAAATCTTTTAACTTTATCCGTAAATCTCTCTGCATACACGGTACAATGCACACACAAAAAAACCCACAAAAAAACAACACATATTACAAAAGAAAGTAGATATTTTGAGAGGAATTATTGAAGGATCTCAAATGTAATAAAAGACCTATTATTTACCTTAAATATATATATATATATATATATATATATAAGTGAAGCCGAGGTGGTCGAGTGGTATAGCGCGTCGGATACCTTGGCAGTGCAGGCGATTTGATATCACGATATCCCGGCGAGGGAAGAACCAAAAATTTACAGATCTAACATTGTTGATGATTAGACGAGTTATATATATATCAACACGATTTTATAACAACATTTTCGTTTAATAACACCTTATATCAGTACCGTTGTGCAAATCTTTAGACTGATATAATTTTTTCCTTATCTGCATAGTATCGCCTATTCTAGACGATCCGGTACATAGTAAATTTGCTGGTTGGTCCTTTTTATAGACTTTTATATATATATATATATATATATAATATATATATATATATATATACATATATATATATATATATATATATATATATATATATATATATATATATATATATATATATATGTATTATAAATATTTCTAAATATAAAATAACCGTGGCTTTTTTTCCACTATAGCCGAGGCCAATATATTAATATGCATGCATGTATTCGTTCAAAATAAGAGTCCCAAAGAATTCGGAATCATGGATGTGGATAGTCTTTAAGACTTTTTTAATATATTTTTAAAGAGTTTTTATAATTTGTTAGTGGGAGTGATAAGAGTTATGTAGGACTGGTTACCTTTATGACATTAAAGGTTTAGTCTGAAAGCAGTTCCGACATTTAATTGAAAATGTGGACGTTCGTCAGACTTGTCAAATGTGCATCTTAATCACGTATTACATATATATTCAATTTTTACAGGCATGCATACAATTCTGTTTTTGATTGATGAGTTGTTATGAGTGATGAATTTTTGGCCTTGTAAATGTATCTAAAAATATGTGTTCAGTGAAGTATTTAATGCAGTGATTTAACATTCACGTCACACTTGCCCCAGAAATGATCAAAACTAATGAATTTTAACTTGGAAAGAAAGTGTTTCTTCAATCAATGATTTACAAAAATTAAGTTAAAATTCGGCCATTTTGATTAAACTTAACTAACATCACACATGCACAAACAAAAAACACATAGCATGGTAGGCTGCAAGAGATATTACAATAAAAAATCTAAAAGAGTTTAAACTTACATCTAAATTAATTAAAACTTGTAACACTTAGGGAATTATCATTTTTTTTTATCTGGAAAGGGGCTGGTCATTTTGAAATCAAACACATAAAACTTTCCCTACCCCCTCCCCCCCCCCCCAACCTTCCTCATAATATTTCACCATTTATATTTATCATCACTTAAGGGCATACGATACAGTTTTGATCCCGTATTTTGATAAAAATGTCCATAAAGACTATTTTTACCTCATTAAATTAAATATGTAATAACAAATATACCTTCATGTGCTACTTTTTGAGTAAAATGAGGTCGAAATTTTGTATATTTGCTCAAAATTCGGCTTTGTGGCCGTATTTTCCCTTTCGAAAGAAAACCATAACTTTTTTGGTTTTAAAAGATAAACACAAATTGTTTTTTTGTTAAATAGTTTGTAATTTTTGTATTTTATAAGTATCCTAAAAATTCATTTTATTCAGAAATAACTCATATATATCAAATGTTCATGGATGTAGAAAAACATATTTTTTGCTGTATATTTATCAAATTTAAAAAAAATGCACTATTTACGTTTTCATGAAAATTGGCACACATAATCTTCTCGCTTAATCAAACCAAATGGCATTTTAAAAAAGAGGGGTCCATGAACTCGTTTTCAAGTTAAATAAGTTTGAATGATAAAAATCAGTCGAAAACTGAATCTTTTCCCGATAAGTCCTAGTTTGGCGTCGCTAAAATAACAATTTACGTTAGCAACGTCATTACCTCCCCTGTAACTGTATCATATGCCCTTAAAAGTTAAAACATTTAAAAAAGATTGACCCCCCTTTTCTCAACACGCCAAAAACTTAACTTTGACATACATGATAAGTAGGATATACTTGAATCAAAAGTTCACAATTTTTTTATTAGAGACAAAACTGACTCCCAACTTTGAATTTATAAAAGAAATTCTAACCCCCCTTCTTCTACATACCTAAAAAATTGACCACCCAAACATTTTGACCAGTCTTCCCTTTTCCTAGGTATAAAATGATAAGTCTTTTGAAAGTACTAGGTGCAGAAGAGGGGCGGGCATACACGGAGAACTGTCCATTTGGCTTTTCAAATATGGTTCAGCTATCATAAGAGTAGTCATAAATACAGCCAAAAAATCAAACCAACTATAAGCTCACATTAGCCAGAATCTCTCAATGGCAAACGAACACAGCACTAATCAGAGACGTGGATACTTGCTGCGTTCTGTTAATCGAACATGGGGTCATGAGCCGCTGAAGGTCCGAAGCGGATGTTCAGCAGAGCCCTGGTGGATCGGAAATTCAGTCCAGCCCCTCGACCCCCCCCCCCCCCCCCCCCCCGAATATCCGAGAAATTAGCAAATACAAATATAGAAATATACACTGTTAAATTGTGTTTAGGGCGTTTTTTGTTAATGTATTTGTTTAAAATCGCAATAATAAATGCACGCAATAAATAATATCTGAATTTACAGTATTTAAGGAATGTAACAACGGCAATATAAGCCAATTGATGATTTCTTTCACATGAAATTCTTGCTTATCTTTTTATGTGTACTACACCGTTTTCTTTATCTGAAAAAGTTTCCAAGTTAATATCAACAAACCTTAAAATTTGTCAAAAGTTGTCATCTAACTCTACAAAAAGACTAACCACCAAAAATTGTTATCTAAGTGCAGTAACTCTACAAGTCTAACCACGAAATTCAGTTCACTTGTGTCTAAATCTTTGTAGATCTAATCTTGTTGTTAACTATTGCTGTTCGCAGTCTCTCTCTAAATCTGCATGCAATATTATCCGATGACATAATTTACGACAGTTCATAAGGAGCGTTGTACAATATCGGACATAATTAACGACAGCTCACAAGGAGCATTGTACAATATCTGACATGATTTTTATCAAACGGTCATTTTCTGCTACCGTTAGCGACAAATTGGTTAAAATTTTATCGTAATTCGTCAAAATATTTTTATCCTGATTCGTCAGAGGTCTCAAATAATTATCGTTATCGTTTACACGGCCGACACTCGGCTAACCGAGAGATTGGTCGGTTAATCTATATTGAGTATGCGGCTATATCGGCGGTTGGTCTGTTAATCGGGTTGGCTAAAGTCTGTTAATCAGGTGTTATCGAGAAAATCATTGAAAGTTCAGCATGTTTCATTGTATAACTTTCTAAATATATTTTCATCATAAAAAGTATTGATGTCTAACAAAACAATTCATTATACTGGATTCAGTGGTGTAATTATTATTTTTCTAGCTTCGATGTACGATCTATAAAATGAAAAGGCGGGTTACTCATCAATAAATTTATACACATTTTACACACATAAAATGTACACAAAATGACACATTGGTTAAATTTACTTACATTCAATATTTTGAACATCAAAAAAAGAAAGGCATTATGTTTGTTAACCATATTGATATCATTGTGTGAAAAATCTACACGAAAATCTGTATTTTGGTGACAATAATCAATCTTTATTTAAAACCTGGTCTGTTAATGGGTCGGATGTATAAAACCCGCTCTGTTAATTGGTCTGTTAAGAGTTATGAATGGCAATAAAAGTATAATTTTATTGCTATATGGGGGTGTTATCGGATCAAATGAGTAGGCTCAAGACGAGCGGGCTAAAATATACGAAAACAACACATGAGCAACGAAACATAACATATACGAAAACAACAAATGAAATTGAAAATCGATAAAAATTGTTTCAAAAAGTATAATATTAAAGTTATATTAATTTCATCCAAGAATGATCGCATATATCATGATGATTCTGTTTAATTGTCATAAATGACACAAATTTGTCATCTACATTGGTAACCAGTATATAAATCAGAGATAAACGTCGTAATGTAACTAAACATCAGTAAGTAAAATATATTGGGATGACAAAATATGAAAAATAAAGAAAGAATAATGAGTAAGATAAATAAAATGTAGAAAAAAATTACATAACAATTTAAAGAATACAATCCGGACCCTCATGGTATACACGAGAATCTGGATGGAAACGCAGAATATAGAATAATATATAAGAACAGTAGAGAGTGATACAATGCTAAAAACGAGAGAAAAATAATACGTGTTTAAGTATACACACATGAAACACCGATGGCTGTTGAAACAGTAACGGATTGCGATGTACTTATATTGGTGACAAATTCTAGAAGTTTACATGCGGACAACTATGGTGGCAAGTTAATGCCATTTTGCGTTTTAGCGCTTTAGCGTTTTCGCCTTACATATTCTATATGGGGAAAACGCGAAATTGCGAAGTCGAAAACGCGAAATTGCGAAGTCGAAAACGCGAAAACGCGAAAACGCGAAACCGATTTCTCGTTTTCTACTTTTCCCGTTTTCGACTTCGCGATTTCGCCTTTTCGCCCTATAGAATATGAAAGGCGAAATCGCGAAAACGCGAAATGGACTTCACCGGCCACCATAGACAACTGTAGTTCTCCTCTGCACTTATGTAGAAAGAAACTAAACGGAATAAAATGAATTGAAACTTAAAATAACCAAATGTAGCTGCATTCGCTCCTTTCCGTTTACTTCTTTAGAGTGATTTGTAAACAACACATGATTAAGTAATAGAAGAAAAGAACCAATTGGATGATGCTGACGAATTAGGGTTTAACGTCCAGTGACAAATATCATGTTCATATGCAAACGAGAATAAGTTGTATGTACCCTGTGTTGTATTAGAAAGACACTTTCAGTCGGAATTGAGAACGTGCTACTTCAAACAGACACAAAAATTAAGGCTGATTGAAAACGTCAATAAAAAATTCATGCATATTCCAGAGGCCACTCCATATCACGCTATAATGAAGTGACATAACCTTCTATAAAATGCAAAGAAAGTCAAAATAAAAATGCTCTTTCTAGGATACTGTGGCACCGTATTGTCATTTTTGTTTACTCAGGAACATCTCATTCTTAAATTTTTCAAGGGGAAAATATAAAGGTAGCAAAAATATTGTTGTGGCTAAATAACTCTTAACTGACACAATTTCAATTGTCCAACCCATTAACAGACTTTATTCCCATAATTTTCACTAAAACGTGGTATTAATCACGTTATTTTACAATTATGAAATATTTACTAATGTCAATTTATTTTTTAGAACCAAAGTACTACTTTTTGTCCTTTAAATGATATCTATTTGTTTGTTTCGCCTTTTATTAAAAAAAAAATGCTATGCGTATAAGCATAAATACTACATACTTGCGCGACGCCTTTTAGTTTTACTGAAAACTGCGCAGACTAAGAAATGTTTTTACAAGTGCAAAATGTTCTATGATAGATATCATTTTGTCAGACACTTTTCTTTTTTTGATTTGGTTCTTATAACATGCCAAAAATCTGTATATTTAAAACAGTTTAACATTAAATTAAGCGTTTTACTCTTAACAGACGTATAACCAACCCGATTAACAGACCAATCGCCCATATAGCCACATACTCAATATAGATTAACCGACCAATCTCTCGGTTAGCCGAGTGTCGGCCGTGGTTTAAATGTTGTACGTTATTCGTCAAAAACAGTCGATTTTTTTTCTAAAAGAAAGTATAATCGTTTATAACGTCATTTGGCAGGAAGTTTTACATTTATTCGTCATGAAGGTAACGCTTATCATCTCGCTGTAGTACTATTCAATAGCTAATTATTAGAGCAGAGTCTATAATCCCTAGCTATACAGAACTGCCGAAAGTCGGGGACTCAAATGCGTATTTGATCAAATTTGACTTTTCTCAGTTTTACGGACGAAATTTTCGGCCTTTAAAAATGCTTAACCCATAAATTCGTTACCCTCATGTTGTAATTCTATCCAATAGCTATTCGTTAGGGCAGCGTCTATAACCACTAGCCATGAAGAACTATCGTAACAATGGGTCGAAAATGTGGGTGTCCCCAATGCGTATTTTATCGAATTAGGCTTAATTTCCATCTCTCAGACGACATTTTCGGCCTTTAAGAATGCTTACCCCAGAATTTCGTTACCCTCATGGTGTAGTACTATCAATAACTTTTTTTTATAGTTGTGTCTATAATCCCTTGCCATACACTGCGCAAATTTTGGCTTTATTTCCATGTTTCTGACAAAATTTTAGGTCTTATAAGTTGTTAAGATTACTCACCCCGAAATTCTGTACTCTCACGCTGTATGAATAACCAATATAGCTATTTGTTATAGCAGAGTCTATAATCACTAGCCATACAGAACAGCCGAGGTAATGGGTTCGAAAGTTAGTGACCCCAATGCGTATTTTATCAAATTTGACTTTTTTGCCCGTGTTACGGACGAAACTTTCAGCCGATAAAAATGCTTATCCCAGAAATTCTTTATCCTCACGTTGTAGTCCTATCCAATAGCTATTCGTTAGAGCTGAGTCTATAATCCCTAGCTACCGAACTGCCGAGGCAATGGGTCGGAAAAGTGAGTTATGAAGTGTTTTAACAGTTTTCTGTTTATATAGGAAGTAAGTCCAAGCCTGCAAGAAACATTAGCTTTATTATACCTTAGTGGACATGGCTATTTATCTTTTCAACCCACACAGCAAAATAGATACTCCATGGAATTAAGGTGTATTTAAACTGCAAGACAGGAGATGTCAAGGATGACCATACTTTAAAAAAAAACAGGTGGACTTCAACATAGGCGGATTTAGAGGGGGGGCCCAGGGGGCCCGGGCCCCCCCTTTTTGGGAAAAAATTTGGTTGCTTATATAGGGAATCACTGAAGAGTGACTGGAGCGGGCCCCCTCTTAGGTCAGTCAGTGGGCCCCCACTTATGAAAATTTCTGGATCCGCCACTGTTCAAGGATATTGTTACATATTAAAATTGTGAATCTGATCACCAGTCACTTGAATTTCTATCAATTAATGATTTAAAAAATGTAAAAAAAAACCCAACCTACATAGTCTTCATGTATATTTATGGAAATGTTATGTCCTTGCCAGGGTTGCTGATTCATTATTCACCACGATTTTCAATTTTGACTTAAAAAAATGTTTGAAATATTGATTTGATAGTACATGTATTAGGATTTTGTTCAAAAACACAGAAGAAATTGAGCATAAAAAAGGTTAACATTTTTTTCTTGTCTACCTACAAATCACCATAATTTTATACATGTAATAAAAATAGCAGGTTTTATAAAGTATATGCAAACAGCTATCGATATATTCTTTTAACCCTGAAAATAAGACAAAGACATAGGATTTCATAGATAAACATTTCAAATTTACTGCTTATATTATTTATTTTGAAACTTGTAAAAAATGGTATGTAATAACAAGAACATGTAATGATTGCTGGCAAGAAACTCAGTGGATTTGTCATAAAAGAAATGAAACTGGTCTAAAGTAAACCTCTTGTAAATCAAACATGTATAAACATTTAATAACAATTACATTGTTTAATAAACAAGTAAAAACATAGAAAAATTATTAAAACATTAAAAAAAAACAATAAAAAAATAACAATTGGTTAGCCTTTGTATTGTAAATCACAGGAGCAGGAAACATATGGTTAGTCTTACTATGAATAAATAACTCATTTCTTGGAATACTGAAAAAAACCCCATACATTTCCAGCCCCTGAGTTTTACAAAGACACTCGCATGAAACAAAATATGATAATCCTGCCTTTTATTCAAGCAGAATCAGTCCATTGTCTAAATAAACTTTCATCTGATTTGTTGTCAAAATCTGGAATAAAGTCAATTTCTGTAATTTCTGAAAATCCCTCAGTTTTGGTTGGAGCTTCAAAGTTTTTTCTGTACACATGAAATCCAACATCTGGAATTCTACGAACTTGTCCTTCTGTTTGGTTTTGCCTGACCAGATTAAGATGGTGTGCCAGTTCTAGTGGAGTTTTCATCACATAACATCTACATGGTATGCCTGGAAAACAAATGGAAAAGTTACAATTATGTATGATGATATCAAATGCATGTGATGGTAACTTTATGAATTTAGAAAGAAGGTTTCTCCCATAATCATGTTAATCAGTACAGGTTAGTACCTAAGAAAAGTTATCCTTGAAAGAATGCATTTTCTTTTATAATTAGTAGGAACTGATAACTGAATTCAAAGTGAATTGCTTATTTTTATATCTTTTTTGCATAATACAACTAAACGGACACAATCATTGGCGGATCCAGGGGGAGGGTTCCAGGGTTGGATCCCTCCTTTTTTTGGGACGATTAATGCATTTGAATGGGGACATTTAATTGGAACCCCACCTTTGTCCTGGGTTGGGAACCCCACCTTTTTAAAATGGCTGGATCTGTCCCTGACAATATCATCAAGTAACAAAGTGTTTAACTTCCTTGAATACAGTTTTTATCATTATTCTAAAACACTAACCTGCTTTCTTTGCCACATCTATAAAATCTTTCCTGGCAGCAGCTGATGGGTTAGTATTGTCTGCAATCACACTTTTACCATTCTTTACTGCTTCCTTTGCTGCCTAAATTGGAAAGTGAATAATTTTGATAGTAAAATTGTAAATTTGACTTATATCTGTACATTAGTTTTTATTCAATTGAAAACATGCAATTTTTCTCACAGATTGAGAACTCAGAGCCTGAAAAAAGGTAAATCTAGTTAAAAGTAATTTAAATTTTTTGTTTGTCCCTATGGTAATATAGTCAATGGATTAATTAAAAACAAATGTTTAACATCAAGCTTGAGTTCCAACCAACATCATTTTCAGAAACTACTCACCTTTAACATTGAATCACATTTTAAAGCAGAACATCATGAATTAGATATTTATAGTGTTTCTGTCCACATGAAGATATCACTCTGAGACATCAAATCAATTTGAATCTTGAACCACTTACACTCTTTACTCCATATTTTTCATGTGTTAGATTTAAAAACAGAAATACAATTTTCTATTCTAATATGAGGTTCTTCTTAAGCTTTGGGTACAAAGCCATTTTCTAATTCAAATAGAACATGGGCTGCACGTGATTGACGTCACAATTGAAATTGCAACGTCAGATGAATTTTGAACAACGCCAGAGATCAAAATGGACATTTTTGTTGGTGTTTCTCGCTAGTAAATTAAACAACAACAATCTAAAAGTAAGTTTAAATGTTTCTGTTTTTTTTTTATTGATAAACTGCTAATTTTCTATAACGTTTTTGGTTTATAATCAAATTGGCGACATTCCGAGCGCCTACTATAGGTCCGCTTCGAAGTGAAAAAGTTCGAATATTCCTATTAGAATCGAAATAATTCTATCCTGCCATGCTCTATGCTCATTTTAACATGGGTAGGCATTATATTTGTAAACATTTAATACCCCGCTTACGCTCGGTATTAAGATATTAACAAATATAATGCCTACCCATGTTAAAATGAGCATAGAGCATGGCAGGATAGAATTATTTCTTAATTTATTTTGTATAATCTGAATATGGAAGAAATCTACAATATGACAGAGTAATAACTATGTTACTAGTAAAAAACTAGAGGCTCTAAAGAGCCTGTGTCGCTCACCTTGGTCTATGTGCATATTAAACAAAGGACACAAATGGATTCATGACAAAATTGTATTTTGGTGATGGTGATGTGTTTGAAGTTCTTACTTTACTGAACGATTTTGCTTCTTACAATTATATCTATAATGAACTTTGCCCATTAGTAACAGAGAACTATATTTGGTAAAAATTTACATATATTTACCAAATTAATGAAAATTGTTAAAAATTGACTATAAAGGGCAATAACTCCTTAAGGGGTCAATTGACCATTTAGGTCATGTTGACTTATTTGTAGATCTTACTTTGCTGAACATTATTGCTGTTTACAGTTTATCGCTATCTATAATAGTATTCAAGATAACCAAAAACAGCAAAATTTCTTTAAAAATTACCAATTGGAGGGCAGCAACCCAACAACCAGTTGTCCAATTCATCTGAAAAATTCAGGGCAGATAGATATTGACTTGATTAACAATTTAACTTCTTGTCAGATTTGCTCTAGATGCTTTGAATTCATAGTTATAAGCCAAAAACTGCATTTTACCCCTATGTTCTATTTTTAGCCGTGGCGGCCATCTTGGTTGGTTGACCAGGTCACGCCACATTTTTTAAACTAGATACCCCAAAGATGATTGTGGCCAAGTTTGGATTAATTTGGCCCAGTAGTTTCAGAGGAGAAGATTTTTGTAAAAGATTAATTTAATTTATGAAAAATGGTTAAAATTGACTATAAAGGGCAATAACTCCTAAACGGGTCAACTGACCATTTTGGTCATGTTGACTTATTTGTAGATCTTACTTTGCTGAACATTATTGCTGTTTACAGTTTATCTCTATCTATAAAAATATTCAAGATAATAACCAAAAACAGCAAAATTTCCTCAAAATTACCAATTCAGGGGCAGCAACCCAACAACCGATTGACTGATTCATCTGAAAATTTCAGGGCAGATAGATCTTAACCTGATAAACATTTTTATCCCGTCAGATTTCCTCAAAATGCTTTGGTTTTGAGTTATAAGCCAAAAACTGCATTTTACCCCTTTGTTCTATTTTTAGCCGTGGCGGCCATCTTGGTTGGTTGACCAGGTCACGCCACACATTTTTTAAACTAGATACCCCAAAGATGATTGTGGCCAAGTTTGGATTAATTTGGCCCAGTAGTTTCAGAGGAGAAGATTTTTGTAAAAGATTACTTTAATTAACGAAAAATGGTTAAAAATTGACTATAAAGGGCAATAACTCCTAAACGGGTCAACTGACCATTTTGGTCATGTTGACTTATTTGTAGATCTTACTTTGCTGAACATTATTGCTGTTTACAGTTTATCTCTATCTATAATAATATTCAAGATAATTACCAAAAACAGCAAAATTTCCTCAAAATTACCAATTCAGGGGCAGCAACCCAACAACCGATTGACCGCTTCATCTGAAAATTTCAGGGCAGATAGATCTTGACCTGATAAACATTTTTACCCCATGTCAGATTTGCTCTAAATGCTTTGGTTTTTGAGTTATAAGCCAAAAACTGCATTTTACCCCTATGTTCTATTTTTAGCCGTGGCGGCCATCTTGGTTGCTTGACCGGGTCACGCCACACATTTTTTAAACTAGATACCCCAATGATGATTGTGGCCAAGTTTGGTTTGATTTGGCCCAGTAGTTTCAGAGGAGAATATTTTTGTAAAAGTTAACGACGACGGACGACGACGACGACGACGGACGACGGACGCCAAGTGATGAGAAAAGCTCACTTGGCCCTTTGGGCCAGGTGAGCTAAAAACAGCAAAATTTCCTCAAAATTACCAATTCAGGGGCAGCAACCCAACAACCGATTGACCGATTCATCTGAAAATTTCAGGGCAGATAGTTCTTGACCTGATAAACATTTTTATCCCATGTCAGATTTCCTCAAAATGCTTTGGTTTTTGAGTTATAAGCCAAAAACTGCATTTTACCCCTATGTTCTATTTTTAGCGGTGGCGGCCATCTTGGTTGGTTGACCAGGTCACGCCACACATTTTTTAAACTAGATACCCCAAAGATGATTGTGGCCAAGTTTGGATTAATTTGGCCAAGTAGTTTCAGAGGAGAAGATTTTTGTAA
The DNA here is from genome assembly GCF_965363235.1 of Mytilus galloprovincialis. Classification (NCBI taxonomy): domain Eukaryota; kingdom Metazoa; phylum Mollusca; class Bivalvia; order Mytilida; family Mytilidae; genus Mytilus; species Mytilus galloprovincialis. Next base: position 86,967,514 of record NC_134838.1, read on the forward strand.
AAGATTACTTTAATTTACGAAAAATGGTTAAAAATTGACTATAAAGGGCAATAACTCCTAAACGGGTCAACTGACCATTTTGGTCATGTTGACTTATTTGTAGATCTTACTTTGCTGAACATTATTGCTGTTTACAGTTTATCTCTATCTATAATAATATTCAAGATAATAACCAAAAACAGCAAAATTTCCTCAAAATTACCAATTCAGGGGCAGCAACCCAACAACCGATTGACCGATTCATCTGAAAATTTTAGGGCAGATAGATCTTGACCTGATAAACATTTTTATCCCATGTCAGATTTCCTCAAAATGCTTTGGTTTTTGAGTTATAAGCCAAAAACTGCATTTTACCCCTTTGTTCTATTTTTAGCCGTGGCGGCCATCTTGGTTGGTTGACCAGGTCACGCCACACATTTTTTAAACTAGATACCCAAAAGATGATTGTGGCCAAGTTTGGATTAATTTGGCCAAGTAGTTTCAGAGGAGAAGATTTTTGTAAAAGATTACTTTAATTAACGAAAAATGGTTAAAAATTGACTATAAAGGGCAATAACTCCTAAACGGGTCAACTGACCATTTTGGTCATGTTGACTTATTTGTAGATCTTACTTTGCTGAACATTATTGCTGTTTACAGTTTATCTCTAACTATAATAATATTCAAGATAATAACCAAAAACAGCAAAATTTCTTCAAAATTACCAATTCAGGGGCAGCAACCCAACAACCGATTGACCGATTCATCTGAAAATTTCAGGGCAGATAGATCTTGACCTGATAAACATTTTTACCCCATGTCAGATTTGCTCTAAATGCTTTGGTTTTTGAGTTATAAGCCAAAAACTGCATTTTACCCCTATGTTCTATTTTTAGCCGTGGCGGCCATCTTGGTTGGTTGACCGGGTCACGCCACACATTTTTTAAACTAGATACCCCAATGATGATTGTGGCCAAGTTTGGTTTGATTTGGCCCAGTAGTTTCAGAGGAGAAGATTTTTGTAAAAGTTAACGACGACGGACGCAGGACGACGACGGACGACGGACGCAGGACGACGGACGCCGGACGCAAAGTGATGGGAAAAGCTCACTTGGCCCTTCGGGCCAGGTGAGCTAAAAAGGGATCACTTGTGATGCTTTTATATTTTGTTATACATGTGATTTGAAGTTAGCCATACCTTGACACATTTGTCCATTGTTCCCATAGTATCTCTGTTTACCACTTGATATCCATGCTTCTCAAAATATCTTCTTCTGAATGTGCTCTTCCCTGATGCTGGACAGCCACACATAACTACAAGCTCTTGTTTCTGTAAGAAAATGTAATCAGGTATTTTCTAATATTAGAAGATGATATATCATGCATTCTGTTTTTCTTGATTGCTAGTTTATCATTCAGAAGCCCATATTAAATAATTCTTCATAATTATATATAATGATATTTAAAATAAATATTTACATAAGTTACAAAAAAGTATGAACAAATATTTTTTTTAATTACATCAGAGACATATTATATGTCTCTGATTACACTAATCAATTTTCAGTTTTTGTCACTGTAACATGCAAAGAAAAGTCTACCAAAGTACTAAACAGAATTGAAAGAATAACTCACATTGGAATGGTGTTGTGCTTTCTTGGGTTTTTCAGCATTTGACAAAAATGTATTTGGATCCATGGAACGCCATTGAAATGGAGCAACTCGTTCTTTAAGGAAATATTCTTCTGGTGTGTGAAAATCTATCCAATATAAATTATATTTGTGTTATAAACCATGGGAGACAACTCAAAAGACTTTTTATGTTATTGATATGCTTGATGTATTTTAAATTTAATTTCTATTGAAATATTACTTTTCCTTTTATCTATGTCCCTTTGTTGTGATTTGTTTAGTATTAAAGCTGTTAATATTGCCATGCATTTATTCAGTAATAAACTCATTGACTTGAACTATTAGTGATTATAAATTTCTACCAATTTATGTCTAAATAAAAAATTATAGTGTACCTATTTCTACATTGGCTGCAAACATTCTATCACTGCAAGAGAAATCTTTAGGTTTACCAGGGGACCATTCCTTTGCTCTGCCAGCTGCATCACCAACATATAAACATTTGGACATATCAGGCTGTAAACAAACATAACTGTTAGAAGCAAACAATTACTGATAACTGAGTCAGTTTTTGGAGGCACAAATTCTAACTGAGGCAGTATATAGAGGTTGTTTATGGAGACACAAATGCTCACTGAGGTAGTATTTAGAGGCACAATATTGCTAACTGTATTATTTTGGATTTTGATGGTTTTTAGTTTTTACAACTATTCAGCTTTCATGGTATTACTGTGCATATTGAAAAAAAGATTGTTTTTTTAACACATTACATAGATTAAATGGCTTATTTGTAATACTTTTATTTTTTAATGAAATACCATAAAATTGTTACCTTTATTCCTTTATTACAATGTTCCACAAAGTGGTCCCACATCATTGTACTAGGTTTTCTAAAATGATTAGTTCCTGTGCATGCAAAAACCTACAATAGATTATAATACACTTGACATTACCTATACTAATAATGTATTTTAATTATGTTATCATAGTTATGTAGGAGAAATGTTTATATGAATGAAAAATATGTAATGTTTAATACGGAAAAGCAATTGAAATAGAATGAGAGAGAGAGAAAGGGGGTCTTTTTTTACTTAACATCCAACATTTATGCTTTATTTGATGGTTTAGTTTGATGTTGTTAAAATATCAAGGGCATTTTAACTATTATAGTCATTGACAGTTCAAATGATATATATTATATCTGCATAAATCGTATTTGCTTCATAATTAAGGGGTTAACTTAACATAAGTCCTCAGTGATCATGTTAAATTTTTCAAACTTTGTATTAGAATAAACTGGAGAAAAAGGAAAAGAGAAACAATATTTTTTTATTCATCGGTCAAACAACAAAAGTTCATCGAAATTGCTTACATAAATTGGTACACCAACTTCTTTAATTATAGCCTCGGTTTTTTTCATGAATTCTTCCGGTTTAACTTTAAGTTTCTCTATTCCAGCTTGATTTGTAAAGAAAACTACTCTGTAACCATTGTGATGAAGCTCTTGTAGTTTACTTGGAACAACTTCATCCCAAAATTCCCAATCTGATGCACCTTCAAAGAGAATCCAGTAAACGGGGTTACTATAGGTTAATTGTGTTTCAATTGATTTAAAGATATTTTTTACAATCTGATCAATTATAAACAAGGAACGTATTTATAAAATACTTACCAGTAGCAAATCTTCTACCACTTGCAGTTCTGATAACTGTAAAATCAATATCAAAGCCAGCTACTTTGTCGCAACCAGGGAGGGTGTCGGATGTAAGTTTCAAGAGGGGACACACCCCCTTCATGACATCTCCATACTGATGCCATTTGAGATCTCCTTCGAGATCGGTTTCTCCTTTGGCTCGTTTGGCCTTAACTTCAGAATCCATGGCTGCTTTTCGTTTCGGTCTGCTCATGTTGTATTATTTTGTGTTATTATAAACTGGAGAACCGTACTATTTATATATCTAAACCACAAGCGTGTTTTTACCTGTTGTTTATTTTTAAAGGGAGGTAAAGATGCACACATACAGGATCATAAAGAAACACACCATCGCATTAACATTAAATTCCTGTTGGTTTGTTTTTTTTTTTTTTAAGTCAGAATAGATATAAAACTACAAAAAAATATTCGATTAATTATATCAACTAAAATGCAGGTGTTGCTTTGCGGATTAAAGGTAGCTGATCCGTCAAATAAAGTTGGGAGAATTTAATTTGAAAAAAAAGTTCAGCGTTGTGAGAATTTGATAGTCGTCATATTTACCTGTTTTTACCTGTTGTTTATTTTTAACGGGAGGTAAAGATTCACCCATACAGGATCATAAAGAAATACACCATCGCATTAACATTAAATTCCTGTTTTTTTTTTAAATCAGAAATAGATACAAAACTACAAAAAAATATTCGATTAATTATATAAACTAAAATGCAGGTGTTGCTTTGCGGATTAAAGGTAGCTGATCCGTCAAATAAAGTTGAGAGAATTTAATTTGAAAAAAAAGTTCAGCGTTGTGAGAATTTGATAATCGTCATATTTACAGATAATTCGGTCTATCGATATTCGGATAATGTGTTACCTGATGTCTATTCTTCTTTTTCTTCTTCTCGTTCCTTGCTAAGGATTGGATTCTTGATAGATGTTATAAGTCCACTAGACGGAGAATGAGACAGCCATTCTCCTTTAACTATTCACAGATATAACGTTCCGAAATATATACAATCAAAACTATGTACACTTTGCTGCTGTCTACGGTGTTGATTTCTGAGGTGCACTATTGTTGGATGGTGTACTCTATTGTCAGAGCTTCTGTTGTAGCAGTTGGGAGGTGGTCCACTCTTGTATCGTCCGAGGGAAGAATGAGTATTTATATACTTTTTGGTTTGCTGGTGGTTGGTATAGACGTTTGTCTCTAGTACGTCGATCGTTTGGGCGTAAGATAGAACTGGCATCAATGTCCACTAGCTCATGCTGGATCTTGTAAAGCATGACGATTCGATGGTTACTTCGTCTGTAAGCTAGTGTTTCCCATCCTAGTGTCTTTACCATAGTAATGACACACCCAGGTGTATTGTCAGTATACTTGTTTGTTGCAAACCTAGCGGCCCTGCTTTGTACTTGTTCTAGTCAAATTATGTCCTCAGTGATATGAGGGTCCAATGCTGCACTTGCATATTCTATAGTTGGTCTAACCAAAGAGTCATAGGCTTCATTCTTTTAGGTTTATTCGGGTTACGTCTAAGGAATCTGATGGATTTGGATGCTTTATTGGCGTGACGTCGACATGATGTTTCCATTGGAAGTCCTCGCTGAAATTTACTCCTAGATATTTGCTGGTTGGTAGTTTCGAGAGTGTGGCCATGTACAACAAATGGAAGTTTTTAACGACCTTGACTGGCTATACAGCCCTTGCACGGTCAGTAGTGGCCATGTAATTTGAAGTAGGTCTCTTTTATTTTGAATTTATAGTGTTAGGGAGCTACCATTTGATTTTTAGGGGGGGGATAAACTGGAACCATCTGGAAGACTCAGTAGTGTGCGCCACTACTACCGAGGAGTTTAAATCAGCACTCCTCAGCAAGCGCGACTAATTGTGCGCAGACCAACCCGTCACATAATAGCCGAAAGGAATCTGTGACGTACCCATCCTAATTACACAAGTGGGAAATACAGATACAGAAACTAGCGTTATACTAGTATAATATTCCCAGGTTATATATATAGGCTTTGAAGACTGTGCAGTAAAGGTTTGCTTTATAGAGTGTGGGTTAGATTGAGATTGTCTATTGATATGCTAATTTAACACATTATATCATAATAAATCGAGTTGATATGGTCTAATTCTAAAATTTCTGCTTTGACGTAGGAATATATTGTTAAATATTTTTCTTGTCTCCAACAAGGGTTTCTATCGTAAGTCTTACTGTAGTAAAGATAAATTTTGTATCAATTTTTATTGATATTTCTGCCTTTTTTTTGCAGAGTTATCTCCCATATCAATGTAAATCTCCGTAGGAATTTGAATTATGATTGTTTAGTCTTCAAGTTAAATTTTATGAGACTTTTTTCTGTGTATACTTGGGGTATAATGATCTATAATGCCATACCTGCCAACTTTTCAAAATGCCCATGGGGGTTTTGCGTGCAAGATGACTCTCATAGTCCTACAAAACCTTTAAGGGGGACTTCAAATATATCGAATGTTGTTTTTTGGCTTCTTTAAACTTTTACAAGCCTATAGCCATATAAAATGAATTGTTTTGTTTAAATTGTGGACACAATTGCTCTTTTAAAATTTCCATTTGGGAGCCTCCATGGGGGAAATCCCCCACAAATAGTGACAGTTGGCAGGTATGTAATGCTCAAGATTAAAACTTTAAAATCTTCTGTTGCAATTACTTCGAGGTTAGGGTCATATTTATGCTAGATTGACTGGACTAGATTCAAGGCAGCCATTCACAAATGACTAAATGCGCATATATTAGAGGAAACAGTAGTTATCTTGAGTCGATTTCACAAAAAAACTTACGATTAAGATTAATCGTAAGTCATGAGCAATTCAGTATACTTAAGATCAATCTTAGTCGTGAAATCGACTCCTGGTGTTCAAATCTTGTATGACCTTATATCCATTTATGAGATAATACCAAAAAGTGAGGGAATAGTGTAAGCATCTCATGCTCTACATGCATCAGACGCCATTCAAAACCGCACTTAGTCAAAAGTAACAAACAGGAATAGGACACAATCTTTATATTTACAAATTAGATGACTGCCTTTGGTTTCTAGAGATATTCAGACACTTTGTATTGATGAAATGGTAAAACAAATGCAGTGCAGATTTCCATTGTTTTTCCTCAAAACCCTGCTGGAGCAGTTTTTGTGTCAGTAATGTGCCATTTAAAGCTTCCCAATTGTGAACTTATCATTTTAAACAACATTATAACGATATAAACCAGTCACCAAAGTTTCATGATACCTGTTCAAAGCAGTGTTCGAAAAACTGGAAAAATTCCCCCCTTTTTTATGAACAAGAGTGCACACGCTGACATGTCTCACCTTCTTTACTTATCATTGATATTATATTGATAGTCCGAAATATAAAGCTTTTTACAACTGTCACATAAACTTAACATAATAACCCAGAAAACTAAAAAAATGACCAATGAACCATGAAAATGAGGTCAAGGTCAGATGAACCATGCCAGGCAGGCATGTACAGCTAACAATTCTTCCAAACAACAAATTTAGTTGACCTATTGCTTATAGTTTAAGAAAAACAGACCAAAACACAAAAACTTAACACTCAGCAATAAACCGTGAAAATGAGGTCAAGGTCAATTTAAATCTGAGCGACTGACTTATAAATCATAAAATATTTCCATAAACCAAATATAGTAGACCTATTGCATACAGTAAATGAAAAACAGACAAAAACACAAAAAATTAACTATAACCACTCAACCATGAAAATGAGGTCAAGGTCAGATGACACCTGCCAGCTAGACATGTACACCTTACAATCATTCCATACACAAAATATAGTAGACCTATTGCATACAGTATAAAACTAGAGGCTCTCAAGAGCCTGTGTCGCTCACCTTGGTCTATGTGCATATTAAACAATGGACACAGATAAATTCATGACAAAATTGTGTTTTGGTGATCATGATGTGTTTGTAGATCTTACTTTACTGGACATTCTTCTTGCTACAGTTATCTCTATCTATAATGAACTTGGCCCAGTAATTACACTGGAAAATATATTCTACAAATTTACAGAAATTTACAAAAATTTATGAAAATTGTTAAAAAATGACTATAAAGGGCAATAAATCCTTAAGGGGTAACTTGACAATTTTGGTCATGTTTGACTTATTTGTAGATCTTACTTTGCTGAACATTATTGCTGTTTACAGTTTATCTCTATCTATTATAATATTCAAGATAATAACCAAAAACTGCAAAATTTCCTTTAAATTACTAATTCTGAGGCAGCAACCCAACAACAGGGTATCTGTTTTGTCTGAAAATTTCAGGGCAGATAGATCTTGACTTGATAAACAATTTATCCCTGTCAGATTTGCTCTAAATACTTTGGTTTCAGAGATATAAGCCAAAATCTACATTTTACCCCTATGTTCTATTTTTAGCCATGGCGGCCATTTTGGTTGGTTGGCAGGGTCACGCCACACATTTTTTAAACTAGATACCCCAATGATGATTTTGGCCAAGTTTGGATTAATTTGGCCTAGTAGTTTCAGAGAAGAAGATTTTTGTAAAAGATAACTAAGATTTACGAAAAATGGTTAAAAATTGACTATAAAGGGCAATAACTCCTAAAGGGGTCAACTGACCATTTCGGTCATTTGACCTTTTTGTAAATCTTACTTTGCTGAACATTATTGCTGTTTACAGTTTATCTCTATCTATAACTAGAGGCTCTCAAGAGCCTGTGTCGCTCACCTGTTAATGTGTTTACTGATGTCGGCCATCTTCGTTGGTAGGCGGGGTCATTAGACACTTTTTTTTTAAATAGATACCCTAGTACAATGTATTATGATTGTAGCGAAGTTTGGTTAAATTTGGACAAGTCGTTTTAGAAAAGATTTTTATACAAGTTGCAAAAATGACGAAAAGTTGTTCAATATTGACTATAAAGGGCAATAACTCCTTTAGGGGTCCTCTAACAATTTTGATCATGCTGACTTATTTGTAGATCTTACTTTGCTGAACATTATTGCTGTTTACAGTTTATCTCTATCTATAATAGTATTCAAGATAATAACCAAAAACTGCAAAATATCCTTAAAATCACAAATTTTAGGGCAGCAACCCAACAACCAGTTGTCCGATTCAACTCAAAATTTGTGAGGGGATATATCTTATTCTGATGGACATTTAAATGTTGAAAGATTTGCCCTAAATGTCTAAGTTTCAAAGATATAAAGCAAAAACTGCATTTTACCACTATGTTCTAATTTTAGCCATGTCGGCCATTTTGTTTAGTAGGCTGGGTCATCGGACACATTTTTTAAACTATAAACCACAATGATAATTGTGGCCAAGATTGGTTAAATTTGGCAAAGTAGTTTTGGAGAAGAAGATTTTTAGAAAAGTTACAAAAAATGACGAAAAGTTGTTAAAAATTTACTATAAAGGGCAATAACTCCTTAAGGGGTCAACTGACAATTTTGGTCATGTTGACTTATTTGTAGGTCTTACCTTGCTGAACATTATTGCTGTTTACAGTTTATCTCTATCTATAATAATATTCAAGATAATAACCAAAAACAGCAAAATTTTCCTAAAATTACCAATTCAGGGGCAGCAACCCGACAATGGGTTGTCCGATTCATCTGAAAATTTCAGGGCAGATAGATCTTGACCTGATAAACAATTTTACCCCTGTCAGATTTGCTCTAAATGCTTTGGTTTTTGAGTTATAAGCCAAAAACTGCATTTTACCCCTATGTTCTATTTTTAGCCATGGCGGCCATCTTGGTTGGTTGGCCGGGTCACGCCACACATTTTTTAAACTAGATATCCCAATGATGATTGTGGCCAAGTTTGGTTTAGTTTGGCATGGTAGTTTCAGAGGAGAAGATTTTTGTAAAAGATTACTAAGATTTACGAAAAATGGTTAAAAATTGACTATAAAGGCCAATAACTCCTAAAGGGGTCAACTGACCATTTTAAATATGTTGACTTATTTGTAGATCTTACTTTGCTGAACATTATTGCTGTTTACAGTTTATCTCTATCTATAATAATATTCAAGATAATAACCAAAAACAGCAAAATTGCCCTAAAATTACCAATTCAGGGGCAACCCAACAACCGGTTGTCAGATTCATCTGAAAATTTCAGGGCAGACAGATCTTGACCTGATAAACAATTTTACCCCATGTCAGATTTGCTCTAAATGCTTTGGTTTTTGAGTTATAAGCCAAAAACTGCATTTTACCCCTATGTTCTATTTTTAGCCATGGCGGCCATCTTGGTTGGTTTGACGGGTCACGCCACACATTTTTTAAACTAGATACCCCAAGGATGATTGTGGCAAAGTTTGGTAGAATTTGGCCCAGTAGTTTCAGAGGAGAAGATTTTTGTAAAAGTTTACGGACGACGGACGCAGGACGACAGAAGCCAAGTGATGAGAAAAGCTCACCTGACCTGAAAGGTAAGTAAGATAAAGCGAAACCCAACGTCCACGGCTTCCCTCTTCATCTTCACACAATTACTATCATTGTTTTCATAGAACATTGCAAGGTTCATGTTCGGAACCATATCGAAATATATTGGTTTTACTAATGTCCTGCAATCACATAATCTATAATTATGTTTATAAAGAGATAGATTCCTTCTGATAAGAAGTTATCAAGTTTGTATTATATATGCTATTTATAAATTTTATATGTTTGCAATCAATCCTACACTAATATAGCGTTTCGGCGGTATTTTTTATGATAAATAAAATATTGTTATATAGGTCCGCCATCATCAGGGATTGTCCTATATATTTCAAAAATTATGGTTTCTTTACTTTGGTCGATGTCAGAATATCTGATAAATTTCTGTGCCTTTTATAAGCAATTATCGGTGTTTTTGTAAAAACTTCATTGCAAACCACATTATCTCTTATGAGATGCCAATGTTTTAAAAGGTGTTTTCGTAATTTGCTTATGCAAGGATTATATTTAGTAGCCATTACAAGAGGAATTTCCTCTTTACGTTTCCCTTCCTTAGTTGAAAACAAATGTTTTCTCTCTTTGGTTAAGGCTTCATTGAAGCTAGACATGATTTCAGTGTCAGTGTAACCCCTATTTATCAAATTCTGTTTGAACTTTAAGAGAATTTCTCTAAGGTCATTATCATTGTTTGTTGATCTTCTGTAACGAATTACTTCTCCCCGGATAAATGCTTTAAACACGTGCTCCTTATGAGAGCTATTTCTGTGCAAATATAGAAAAGAATTCGTAGGTTTGAAATGGGTTTTCATGTCTAATATATTATCTGCTATAAATCTTCTGCCCTTGAATAAATGAACGTCTAGAAATGTTGTGTCAGATTCTGAAATTTCATATGTGAATTTGAGAAATTTGTGATGGCTATTAGCCAATTTAAAAAATTCTTCAAGTTCAAGTCTTTTACCGTGGTGTATTATTATTCCATCATCCATGTATCTGGCATAATAAAATATGTTTGTCTTGTAAGGAAATGACGAAATAATTTCTTTCATTATTTGATATAATAAAATATTACAACACTCTGGTGCACAGCAGGCCCCAATTGCAGAACCTAGACATTGTTGATATAATTGATCATTAAATTCAAAGATATTATGTTGCAGAACATATCCCAAGAGGGAAACTAAATCATCTGTAGAGGGATATTTTATAGTGTAATGCGATTTATCAAATGCATCATATGCTGCTCTTACTGCTAAAAGAATTTCTTCAATTGGACAGTTGGTAAACATCTGACTTATGTCAAAACTACATAATAGGCAATTGTCTAATGGTTTGATTGTTTCTATTTTTTGTATAAAATCAGATGAATCTCTGATGAAAGTATGGTGTTTCTTAACTATTGGCACAAGAAAATAATCAACATAACGACCTATGTATTCAGTGATCGTACCAATCTGGGAAATGATAGGTCTCCCTGGAGGAACTATTAAATCAATATTAAATCCTATACTCATGACATTGTCATAATCTACAAAATTTATTTTATGTATTTTTGGTAATATATGCATTTGTCCCGGTCCGTAATTTTTCTGATTGCCATTTATCATGTATTTGAATGAAATTTCGTCAATTTCATTATGAATGTGCATTCTAGTGACATAATCATTGATATGATTTCTGAGAACCTTGAAGTCAAAACCGTCAAGACTTGTGTAGTGATGCGATTGTAATTGCCGATAAGCTTCGGATAAGTAAATACTCTTATCAAGAACAACAACATTGTTGCTTTTATCAGCTTTCTTAATAAGAATTGATTTGTCTCGCAAAAGTGAAAATATGCTTGACCTCTCACCAGGTTTCAGATTGTCTCTAAATCTCCGAGGCTGCATTGACGACAACTCATGTTTTGTTTGGAAAATATAATTTTCAAGTGCATCACAGCTATAGTGAGGTTCATATTTGCTATTCTCCCTGAATGGGTGTATATTTTCATTCTTTGAATAAAATAGAAATTTACATCTTAATTTTCTAGCAAATTCATTAAAGTCTCTCATTAAATAATTTTTTGCCCCTTTCAATGCGGGAGCAGGTATGAATTTCAACCCTTTTGAAAGCAGCCAATATTCATTGTCAGTTAAAGTTTTCATTGACAGATTAACCACATGCTGTTTAGCCTGTTTTATTTGGAATTTTATTTTTGATTGTTGCATTGCAACTTTGTTTCTTTGGCGCTTGCCATACTTTTTCTTTTTCATATGAACATTAAAGCGTCTAGCCATGACTGCCGCAATATCGCAGAGATGAAGTTGTCTTATGTGTCAAATAAGTAAGATAAAGCGAAACCCAACGTCCACGGCTTCCCTCTTCATCTTCACACAATTACTATCATTGTTTTCATAGAACATTGCAAGGTTCATGTTCGGAACCATATCGAAATATATTGGTTTTACTAATGTCCTGCAATCACATAATCTATAATTATGTTTATAAAGAGATAGATTCCTTCTGATAAGAAGTTATCAAGTTTGTATTATATATGCTATTTATAAATTTTATATGTTTGCAATCAAGTAAGATAAAGCGAAACCCAACGTCCACGGCTTCCCTCTTCATCTTCACACAATTACTATCATTGTTTTCATAGAACATTGCAAGGTTCATGTTCGGAACCATATCGAAATATATTGGTTTTACTAATGTCCTGCAATCACATAATCTATAATTATGTTTATAAAGAGATAGATTCCTTCTGATAAGAAGTTATCAAGTTTGTATTATATATGCTATTTATAAATTTTATATGTTTGCAATCAATCCTACACTAATATAGCGTTTCGGCGGTATTTTTTATGATAAATAAAATATTGTTATATAGGTCCGCCATCATCAGGGATTGTCCTATATATTTCAAAAATTATGGTTTCTTTACTTTGGTCGATGTCAGAATATCTGATAAATTTCTGTGCCTTTTATAAGCAATTATCGGTGTTTTTGTAAAAACTTCATTGCAAACCACATTATCTCTTATGAGATGCCAATGTTTTAAAAGGTGTTTTCGTAATTTGCTTATGCAAGGATTATATTTAGTAGCCATTACAAGAGGAATTTCCTCTTTACGTTTCCCTTCCTTAGTTGAAAACAAATGTTTTCTCTCTTTGGTTAAGGCTTCATTGAAGCTAGACATGATTTCAGTGTCAGTGTAACCCCTATTTATCAAATTCTGTTTGAACTTTAAGAGAATTTCTCTAAGGTCATTATCATTGTTTGTTGATCTTCTGTAACGAATTACTTCTCCCCGGATAAATGCTTTAAACACGTGCTCCTTATGAGAGCTATTTCTGTGCAAATATAGAAAAGAATTCGTAGGTTTGAAATGGGTTTTCATGTCTAATATATTATCTGCTATAAATCTTCTGCCCTTGAATAAATGAACGTCTAGAAATGTTGTGTCAGATTCTGAAATTTCATATGTGAATTTGAGAAATTTGTGATGGCTATTAGCCAATTTAAAAAATTCTTCAAGTTCAAGTCTTTTACCGTGGTGTATTATTATTCCATCATCCATGTATCTGGCATAATAAAATATGTTTGTCTTGTAAGGAAATGACGAAATAATTTCTTTCATTATTTGATATAATAAAATATTACAACACTCTGGTGCACAGCAGGCCCCAATTGCAGAACCTAGACATTGTTGATATAATTGATCATTAAATTCAAAGATATTATGTTGCAGAACATATCCCAAGAGGGAAACTAAATCATCTGTAGAGGGATATTTTATAGTGTAATGCGATTTATCAAATGCATCATATGCTGCTCTTACTGCTAAAAGAATTTCTTCAATTGGACAGTTGGTAAACATCTGACTTATGTCAAAACTACATAATAGGCAATTGTCTAATGGTTTGATTGTTTCTATTTTTTGTATAAAATCAGATGAATCTCTGATGAAAGTATGGTGTTTCTTAACTATTGGCACAAGAAAATAATCAACATAACGACCTATGTATTCAGTGATCGTACCAATCTGGGAAATGATAGGTCTCCCTGGAGGAACTATTAAATCAATATTAAATCCTATACTCATGACATTGTCATAATCTACAAAATTTATTTTATGTATTTTTGGTAATATATGCATTTGTCCCGGTCCGTAATTTTTCTGATTGCCATTTATCATGTATTTGAATGAAATTTCGTCAATTTCATTATGAATGTGCATTCTAGTGACATAATCATTGATATGATTTCTGAGAACCTTGAAGTCAAAACCGTCAAGACTTGTGTAGTGATGCGATTGTAATTGCCGATAAGCTTCGGATAAGTAAATACTCTTATCAAGAACAACAACATTGTTGCTTTTATCAGCTTTCTTAATAAGAATTGATTTGTCTCGCAAAAGTGAAAATATGCTTGACCTCTCACCAGGTTTCAGATTGTCTCTAAATCTCCGAGGCTGCATTGACGACAACTCATGTTTTGTTTGGAAAATATAATTTTCAAGTGCATCACAGCTATAGTGAGGTTCATATTTGCTATTCTCCCTGAATGGGTGTATATTTTCATTCTTTGAATAAAATAGAAATTTACATCTTAATTTTCTAGCAAATTCATTAAAGTCTCTCATTAAATAATTTTTTGCCCCTTTCAATGCGGGAGCAGGTATGAATTTCAACCCTTTTGAAAGCAGCAAATATTCATTGTCAGTTAAAGTTTTCATTGACAGATTAACCACATGCTGTTTAGCCTGTTTTATTTGGAATTTTATTTTTGATTGTTGCATTGCAACTTTGTTTCTTTGGCGCTTGCCATACTTTTTCTTTTTCATATGAACATTAAAGCGTCTAGCCATGACTGCCGCAATATCGCAGAGATGAAGTTGTCTTATGTGTCAATGCAGACTGGGAAACTCAATGGGGTGTGGCTGGATAGCATAGCTATTATCTGATTGGTCATTGATATAAATTTACTGATTGACAGGAAGTAACGAAAACATTGGAAGTTTAACACATTTTTATATTGGTAATTATCCCATATGAAAAATATCAAAACAATAAAATATTTACTGTTCATCATGCGTTATGGAATACAAAAAGCGACTAAATAATGTCTGATAAAAAAGAATAACATACCATTAAATAGAAAATTAATCTCAATGTGAAAAAAGATATAGTCTGTCAATTAATCACGTTCAAAATTTTACGCACTAATCCAGTAGGTATGAACAATATGTTAATGTTTACACAGTATAATGTTTATTACACAGTTAATTAGTATGGTCTTCCTCTCCTGTTGTTGCCCTTTTTGAAATGGATGTTGGATCTCTTCCATGTAGGGATGGGTTGTTTGGCACGTATGTCGGTTTTGAACTCTGCTAGATCCTTCTCCTGGCGTTCCTTCATGTCCAAGAATCTCTTAGCCAAATCGGATCGAGCTAGGCCGGCACATTTGGTTGCTACACCAATGATAGTTTTGGTGTTATCTAGTTTTTTCTTAATTTCCCCATCAATGTCAGAAATTTTATTGTCTAGGAATTTAACGGACTCTGTAAGGAGGGTCGTTTTGGTTTCCTTCAGCTTGGTTGTCCATATTTCTACCAGTTCCTTTGCATAATCTCTATTGAGGAGGTCCGGTCTACAATCGAGAAGGATTTTGCAGAATGGAGGAATGTTCCCATCCTCTTGCAGGCCATAGGCCAATCCCTCTCTGGCCTTAGCTATGGCCAGTTTGCTGTTCATAATAGTCCTCAAATCCCTGACTGCGCCAGATACCACATCCGAGAAATCACTTTCAGTTTTGTCCTCCTCCTTCTTCGGTGCCGACGAAATATTTGTCAGGGGAAGAGATAGGTCAAAATCCTCTGTATCAATAGGGTCCTTGAAGGCATCCTGTGTTGGAGGAATTTCCTCCTTTTTGGATTTATTTAGAGACAGCTTACTCATCTTTACTAGAAATGGCGTGCAGTACATTAAACGTTCAAAGTATAAATGACCAAAGTCTACTAGTGTCAAAGATCACTAGAATGGCAGGAAGTACATTGTCTTATAGGATCTCATAAATCTTATGAGGGTGAAAGGGGGACCGGTAAAATCGACAAATTTTGCTACTTGTTGGTAATTATAAATTTGTTACGGTTGAAATTTTCAAAGGCCACCGAAGCACTATCAGGCTGGTTTGAGCAAACAATTAACTGTAATAAATTATAGTCATGGAGTCTTTGTTAAAACAATAGAGCTTATAACATGGTTTATATATGTATTATGATCTCTTTGTAAATATTACAATTCAATGACATTAATTGAGTGAAGTATGGGAAAAACCGGATAATCAACTAAATGATTATTCTCGGGTAAGTTCCGGTGGGCAAAAACCCAACATAAACAAGTAAGATAAAGCGAAACCCAACGTCCACGGCTTCCCTCTTCATCTTCACACAATTACTATCATTGTTTTCATAGAACATTGCAAGGTTCATGTTCGGAACCATATCGAAATATATTGGTTTTACTAATGTCCTGCAATCACATAATCTATAATTATGTTTATAAAGAGATAGATTCCTTCTGATAAGAAGTTATCAAGTTTGTATTATATATGCTATTTATAAATTTTATATGTTTGCAATCAATCCTACACTAATATAGCGTTTCGGCGGTATTTTTTATGATAAATAAAATATTGTTATATAGGTCCGCCATCATCAGGGATTGTCCTATATATTTCAAAAATTATGGTTTCTTTACTTTGGTCGATGTCAGAATATCTGATAAATTTCTGTGCCTTTTATAAGCAATTATCGGTGTTTTTGTAAAAACTTCATTGCAAACCACATTATCTCTTATGAGATGCCAATGTTTTAAAAGGTGTTTTCGTAATTTGCTTATGCAAGGATTATATTTAGTAGCCATTACAAGAGGAATTTCCTCTTTACGTTTCCCTTCCTTAGTTGAAAACAAATGTTTTCTCTCTTTGGTTAAGGCTTCATTGAAGCTAGACATGATTTCAGTGTCAGTGTAACCCCTATTTATCAAATTCTGTTTGAACTTTAAGAGAATTTCTCTAAGGTCATTATCATTGTTTGTTGATCTTCTGTAACGAATTACTTCTCCCCGGATAAATGCTTTAAACACGTGCTCCTTATGAGAGCTATTTCTGTGCAAATATAGAAAAGAATTCGTAGGTTTGAAATGGGTTTTCATGTCTAATATATTATCTGCTATAAATCTTCTGCCCTTGAATAAATGAACGTCTAGAAATGTTGTGTCAGATTCTGAAATTTCATATGTGAATTTGAGAAATTTGTGATGGCTATTAGCCAATTTAAAAAATTCTTCAAGTTCAAGTCTTTTACCGTGGTGTATTATTATTCCATCATCCATGTATCTGGCATAATAAAATATGTTTGTCTTGTAAGGAAATGACGAAATAATTTCTTTCATTATTTGATATAATAAAATATTACAACACTCTGGTGCACAGCAGGCCCCAATTGCAGAACCTAGACATTGTTGATATAATTGATCATTAAATTCAAAGATATTATGTTGCAGAACATATCCCAAGAGGGAAACTAAATCATCTGTAGAGGGATATTTTATAGTGTAATGCGATTTATCAAATGCATCATATGCTGCTCTTACTGCTAAAAGAATTTCTTCAATTGGACAGTTGGTAAACATCTGACTTATGTCAAAACTACATAATAGGCAATTGTCTAATGGTTTGATTGTTTCTATTTTTTGTATAAAATCAGATGAATCTCTGATGAAAGTATGGTGTTTCTTAACTATTGGCACAAGAAAATAATCAACATAACGACCTATGTATTCAGTGATCGTACCAATCTGGGAAATGATAGGTCTCCCTGGAGGAACTATTAAATCAATATTAAATCCTATACTCATGACATTGTCATAATCTACAAAATTTATTTTATGTATTTTTGGTAATATATGCATTTGTCCCGGTCCGTAATTTTTCTGATTGCCATTTATCATGTATTTGAATGAAATTTCGTCAATTTCATTATGAATGTGCATTCTAGTGACATAATCATTGATATGATTTCTGAGAACCTTGAAGTCAAAACCGTCAAGACTTGTGTAGTGATGCGATTGTAATTGCCGATAAGCTTCGGATAAGTAAATACTCTTATCAAGAACAACAACATTGTTGCTTTTATCAGCTTTCTTAATAAGAATTGATTTGTCTCGCAAAAGTGAAAATATGCTTGACCTCTCACCAGGTTTCAGATTGTCTCTAAATCTCCGAGGCTGCATTGACGACAACTCATGTTTTGTTTGGAAAATATAATTTTCAAGTGCATCACAGCTATAGTGAGGTTCATATTTGCTATTCTCCCTGAATGGGTGTATATTTTCATTCTTTGAATAAAATAGAAATTTACATCTTAATTTTCTAGCAAATTCATTAAAGTCTCTCATTAAATAATTTTTTGCCCCTTTCAATGCGGGAGCAGGTATGAATTTCAACCCTTTTGAAAGCAGCAAATATTCATTGTCAGATTAACCACATGCTGTTTAGCCTGTTTTATTTGGAATTTTATTTTTGATTGTTGCATTGCAACTTTGTTTCTTTGGCGCTTGCCATACTTTTTCTTTTTCATATGAACATTAAAGCGTCTAGCCATGACTGCCGCAATATCGCAGAGATGAAGTTGTCTTATGTGTCAATGCAGACTGGGAAACTCAATGGGGTGTGGCTGGATAGCATAGCTATTATCTGATTGGTCATTGATATAAATTTACTGATTGACAGGAAGTAACGAAAACATTGGAAGTTTAACACATTTTACTGATAGTGCTTCGGTGGCCTTTGAAAATTTCAACCGTAACAAATTTATAATTACCAACAAGTAGCAAAATTTGTCGATTTTACCGGTCCCCCTTTCACCCTCATAAGATTTATGAGATCCTATAAGACAATGTACTTCCTGCCATTCTAGTGATCTTTGACACTAGTAGACTTTGGTCATTTATACTTTGAACGTTTAATGTACTGCACGCCATTTCTAGTAAAGATGAGTAAGCTGTCTCTAAATAAATCCAAAAAGGAGGAAATTCCTCCAACACAGGATGCCTTCAAGGACCCTATTGATACAGAGGATTTTGACCTATCTCTTCCCCTGACAAATATTTCGTCGGCACCGAAGAAGGAGGAGGACAAAACTGAAAGTGATTTCTCGGATGTGGTATCTGGCGCAGTCAGGGATTTGAGGACTATTATGAACAGCAAACTGGCCATAGCTAAGGCCAGAGAGGGATTGGCCTATGGCCTGCAAGAGGATGGGAACATTCCTCCATTCTGCAAAATCCTTCTCGATTGTAGACCGGACCTCCTCAATAGAGATTATGCAAAGGAACTGGTAGAAATATGGACAACCAAGCTGAAGGAAACCAAAACGACCCTCCTTACAGAGTCCGTTAAATTCCTAGACAATAAAATTTCTGACATTGATGGGGAAATTAAGAAAAAACTAGATAACACCAAAACTATCATTGGTGTAGCAACCAAATGTGCCGGCCTAGCTCGATCCGATTTGGCTAAGAGATTCTTGGACATGAAGGAACGCCAGGAGAAGGATCTAGCAGAGTTCAAAACCGACATACGTGCCAAACAACCCATCCCTACATGGAAGAGATCCAACATCCATTTCAAAAAGGGCAACAACAGGAGAGGAAGACCATACTAATTAACTGTGTAATAAACATTATACTGTGTAAACATTAACATATTGTTCATACCTACTGGATTAGTGCGTAAAATTTTGAACGTGATTAATTGACAGACTATATCTTTTTTCACATTGAGATTAATTTTCTATTTAATGGTATGTTATTCTTTTTTATCAGACATTATTTAGTCGCTTTTTGTATTCCATAACGCATGATGAACAGTAAATATTTTATTGTTTTGATATTTTTCATATGGGATAATTACCAATATAAAAATGTGTTAAACTTCCAATGTTTTCGTTACTTCCTGTCAATCAGTAAATTTATATCAATGACCAATCAGATAATAGCTATGCTATCCAGCCACACCCCATTGAGTTTCCCAGTCTGCATTGACACATAAGACAACTTCATCTCTGCGATATTGCGGCAGTCATGGCTAGACGCTTTAATGTTCATATGAAAAAGAAAAAGTATGGCAAGCGCCAAAGAAACAAAGTTGCAATGCAACAATCAAAAATAAAATTCCAAATAAAACAGGCTAAACAGCATGTGGTTAATCTGTCAATGAAAACTTTAACTGACAATGAATATTTGCTGCTTTCAAAAGGGTTGAAATTCATACCTGCTCCCGCATTGAAAGGGGCAAAAAATTATTTAATGAGAGACTTTAATGAATTTGCTAGAAAATTAAGATGTAAATTTCTATTTTATTCAAAGAATGAAAATATACACCCATTCAGGGAGAATAGCAAATATGAACCTCACTATAGCTGTGATGCACTTGAAAATTATATTTTCCAAACAAAACATGAGTTGTCGTCAATGCAGCCTCGGAGATTTAGAGACAATCTGAAACCTGGTGAGAGGTCAAGCATATTTTCACTTTTGCGAGACAAATCAATTCTTATTAAGAAAGCTGATAAAAGCAACAATGTTGTTGTTCTTGATAAGAGTATTTACTTATCCGAAGCTTATCGGCAATTACAATCGCATCACTACACAAGTCTTGACGGTTTTGACTTCAAGGTTCTCAGAAATCATATCAATGATTATGTCACTAGAATGCACATTCATAATGAAATTGACGAAATTTCATTCAAATACATGATAAATGGCAATCAGAAAAATTACGGACCGGGACAAATGCATATATTACCAAAAATACATAAAATAAATTTTGTAGATTATGACAATGTCATGAGTATAGGATTTAATATTGATTTAATAGTTCCTCCAGGGAGACCTATCATTTCCCAGATTGGTACGATCACTGAATACATAGGTCGTTATGTTGATTATTTTCTTGTGCCAATAGTTAAGAAACACCATACTTTCATCAGAGATTCATCTGATTTTATACAAAAAATAGAAACAATCAAACCATTAGACAATTGCCTATTATGTAGTTTTGACATAAGTCAGATGTTTACCAACTGTCCAATTGAAGAAATTCTTTTAGCAGTAAGAGCAGCATATGATGCATTTGATAAATCGCATTACACTATAAAATATCCCTCTACAGATGATTTAGTTTCCCTCTTGGGATATGTTCTGCAACATAATATCTTTGAATTTAATGATCAATTATATCAACAATGTCTAGGTTCTGCAATTGGGGCCTGCTGTGCACCAGAGTGTTGTAATATTTTATTATATCAAATAATGAAAGAAATTATTTCGTCATTTCCTTACAAGACAAACATATTTTATTATGCCAGATACATGGATGATGGAATAATAATACACCACGGTAAAAGACTTGAACTTGAAGAATTTTTTAAATTGGCTAATAGCCATCACAAATTTCTCAAATTCACATATGAAATTTCAGAATCTGACACAACATTTCTAGACGTTCATTTATTCAAGGGCAGAAGATTTATAGCAGATAATATATTAGACATGAAAACCCATTTCAAACCTACGAATTCTTTTCTATATTTGCACAGAAATAGCTCTCATAAGGAGCACGTGTTTAAAGCATTTATCCGGGGAGAAGTAATTCGTTACAGAAGATCAACAAACAATGATAATGACCTTAGAGAAATTCTCTTAAAGTTCAAACAGAATTTGATAAATAGGGGTTACACTGACACTGAAATCATGTCTAGCTTCAATGAAGCCTTAACCAAAGAGAGAAAACATTTGTTTTCAACTAAGGAAGGGAAACGTAAAGAGGAAATTCCTCTTGTAATGGCTACTAAATATAATCCTTGCATAAGCAAATTACGAAAACACCTTTTAAAACATTGGCATCTCATAAGAGATAATGTGGTTTGCAATGAAGTTTTTACAAAAACACCGATAATTGCTTATAAAAGGCACAGAAATTTATCAGATATTCTGACATCGACCAAAGTAAAGAAACCATAATTTTTGAAATATATAGGACAATCCCTGATGATGGCGGACCTATATAACAATATTTTATTTATCATAAAAAATACCGCCGAAACGCTATATTAGTGTAGGATTGATTGCAAACATATAAAATTTATAAATAGCATATATAATACAAACTTGATAACTTCTTATCAGAAGGAATCTATCTCTTTATAAACATAATTATAGATTATGTGATTGCAGGACATTAGTAAAACCAATATATTTCGATATGGTTCCGAACATGAACCTTGCAATGTTCTATGAAAACAATGATAGTAATTGTGTGAAGATGAAGAGGGAAGCCGTGGACGTTGGGTTTCGCTTTATCTTACTTGTTTATGTTGGGTTTTTGCCCACCGGAACTTACCCGAGAATAATCATTTAGTTGATTATCCGGTTTTTCCCATACTTCACTCAATTAATGTCATTGAATTGTAATATTTACAAAGAGATCATAATACATATATAAACCATGTTATAAGCTCTATTGTTTTAACAAAGACTCCATGACTATAATTTATTACAGTTAATTGTTTGCTCAAACCAGCCTGATAGTGCTTCGGTGGCCTTTGAAAATTTCAACCGTAACAAATTTATAATTACCAACAAGTAGCAAAATTTGTCGATTTTACCGGTCCCCCTTTCACCCTCATAAGATTTATGAGATCCTATAAGACAATGTACTTCCTGCCATTCTAGTGATCTTTGACACTAGTAGACTTTGGTCATTTATACTTTGAACGTTTAATGTACTGCACGCCATTTCTAGTAAAGATGAGTAAGCTGTCTCTAAATAAATCCAAAAAGGAGGAAATTCCTCCAACACAGGATGCCTTCAAGGACCCTATTGATACAGAGGATTTTGACCTATCTCTTCCCCTGACAAATATTTCGTCGGCACCGAAGAAGGAGGAGGACAAAACTGAAAGTGATTTCTCGGATGTGGTATCTGGCGCAGTCAGGGATTTGAGGACTATTATGAACAGCAAACTGGCCATAGCTAAGGCCAGAGAGGGATTGGCCTATGGCCTGCAAGAGGATGGGAACATTCCTCCATTCTGCAAAATCCTTCTCGATTGTAGACCGGACCTCCTCAATAGAGATTATGCAAAGGAACTGGTAGAAATATGGACAACCAAGCTGAAGGAAACCAAAACGACCCTCCTTACAGAGTCCGTTAAATTCCTAGACAATAAAATTTCTGACATTGATGGGGAAATTAAGAAAAAACTAGATAACACCAAAACTATCATTGGTGTAGCAACCAAATGTGCCGGCCTAGCTCGATCCGATTTGGCTAAGAGATTCTTGGACATGAAGGAACGCCAGGAGAAGGATCTAGCAGAGTTCAAAACCGACATACGTGCCAAACAACCCATCCCTACATGGAAGAGATCCAACATCCATTTCAAAAAGGGCAACAACAGGAGAGGAAGACCATACTAATTAACTGTGTAATAAACATTATACTGTGTAAACATTAACATATTGTTCATACCTACTGGATTAGTGCGTAAAATTTTGAACGTGATTAATTGACAGACTATATCTTTTTTCACATTGAGATTAATTTTCTATTTAATGGTATGTTATTCTTTTTTATCAGACATTATTTAGTCGCTTTTTGTATTCCATAACGCATGATGAACAGTAAATATTTTATTGTTTTGATATTTTTCATATGGGATAATTACCAATATAAAAATGTGTTAAACTTCCAATGTTTTCGTTACTTCCTGTCAATCAGTAAATTTATATCAATGACCAATCAGATAATAGCTATGCTATCCAGCCACACCCCATTGAGTTTCCCAGTCTGCATTGACACATAAGACAACTTCATCTCTGCGATATTGCGGCAGTCATGGCTAGACGCTTTAATGTTCATATGAAAAAGAAAAAGTATGGCAAGCGCCAAAGAAACAAAGTTGCAATGCAACAATCAAAAATAAAATTCCAAATAAAACAGGCTAAACAGCATGTGGTTAATCTGTCAATGAAAACTTTAACTGACAATGAATATTTGCTGCTTTCAAAAGGGTTGAAATTCATACCTGCTCCCGCATTGAAAGGGGCAAAAAATTATTTAATGAGAGACTTTAATGAATTTGCTAGAAAATTAAGATGTAAATTTCTATTTTATTCAAAGAATGAAAATATACACCCATTCAGGGAGAATAGCAAATATGAACCTCACTATAGCTGTGATGCACTTGAAAATTATATTTTCCAAACAAAACATGAGTTGTCGTCAATGCAGCCTCGGAGATTTAGAGACAATCTGAAACCTGGTGAGAGGTCAAGCATATTTTCACTTTTGCGAGACAAATCAATTCTTATTAAGAAAGCTGATAAAAGCAACAATGTTGTTGTTCTTGATAAGAGTATTTACTTATCCGAAGCTTATCGGCAATTACAATCGCATCACTACACAAGTCTTGACGGTTTTGACTTCAAGGTTCTCAGAAATCATATCAATGATTATGTCACTAGAATGCACATTCATAATGAAATTGACGAAATTTCATTCAAATACATGATAAATGGCAATCAGAAAAATTACGGACCGGGACAAATGCATATATTACCAAAAATACATAAAATAAATTTTGTAGATTATGACAATGTCATGAGTATAGGATTTAATATTGATTTAATAGTTCCTCCAGGGAGACCTATCATTTCCCAGATTGGTACGATCACTGAATACATAGGTCGTTATGTTGATTATTTTCTTGTGCCAATAGTTAAGAAACACCATACTTTCATCAGAGATTCATCTGATTTTATACAAAAAATAGAAACAATCAAACCATTAGACAATTGCCTATTATGTAGTTTTGACATAAGTCAGATGTTTACCAACTGTCCAATTGAAGAAATTCTTTTAGCAGTAAGAGCAGCATATGATGCATTTGATAAATCGCATTACACTATAAAATATCCCTCTACAGATGATTTAGTTTCCCTCTTGGGATATGTTCTGCAACATAATATCTTTGAATTTAATGATCAATTATATCAACAATGTCTAGGTTCTGCAATTGGGGCCTGCTGTGCACCAGAGTGTTGTAATATTTTATTATATCAAATAATGAAAGAAATTATTTCGTCATTTCCTTACAAGACAAACATATTTTATTATGCCAGATACATGGATGATGGAATAATAATACACCACGGTAAAAGACTTGAACTTGAAGAATTTTTTAAATTGGCTAATAGCCATCACAAATTTCTCAAATTCACATATGAAATTTCAGAATCTGACACAACATTTCTAGACGTTCATTTATTCAAGGGCAGAAGATTTATAGCAGATAATATATTAGACATGAAAACCCATTTCAAACCTACGAATTCTTTTCTATATTTGCACAGAAATAGCTCTCATAAGGAGCACGTGTTTAAAGCATTTATCCGGGGAGAAGTAATTCGTTACAGAAGATCAACAAACAATGATAATGACCTTAGAGAAATTCTCTTAAAGTTCAAACAGAATTTGATAAATAGGGGTTACACTGACACTGAAATCATGTCTAGCTTCAATGAAGCCTTAACCAAAGAGAGAAAACATTTGTTTTCAACTAAGGAAGGGAAACGTAAAGAGGAAATTCCTCTTGTAATGGCTACTAAATATAATCCTTGCATAAGCAAATTACGAAAACACCTTTTAAAACATTGGCATCTCATAAGAGATAATGTGGTTTGCAATGAAGTTTTTACAAAAACACCGATAATTGCTTATAAAAGGCACAGAAATTTATCAGATATTCTGACATCGACCAAAGTAAAGAAACCATAATTTTTGAAATATATAGGACAATCCCTGATGATGGCGGACCTATATAACAATATTTTATTTATCATAAAAAATACCGCCGAAACGCTATATTAGTGTAGGATTGATTGCAAACATATAAAATTTATAAATAGCATATATAATACAAACTTGATAACTTCTTATCAGAAGGAATCTATCTCTTTATAAACATAATTATAGATTATGTGATTGCAGGACATTAGTAAAACCAATATATTTCGATATGGTTCCGAACATGAACCTTGCAATGTTCTATGAAAACAATGATAGTAATTGTGTGAAGATGAAGAGGGAAGCCGTGGACGTTGGGTTTCGCTTTATCTTACTTGAGGAGAAGATTTTTGTAAAAGTTTACGGACGACGGACGCAGGACGACAGAAGCCAAGTGATGAGAAAAGCTCACTTGACCTTTCAGGTCAGGTGAGCTAAAAACCAGACCAAAACACAAAAACTTAACTATAACCACTAAACCATGAAAATGAGGTCAAGGTCAGATGACATGTGCCAGTTGGACATGTACACCTTACAGTCCTGCCCATACACCGAATATACTAGACCTATTGCTTAAAGTATGAGAGATATGGACTTGACCACCAAAACTTAATCTTGTTCAGTGATCCATGAAATGAGGTTGAGGTCAAGTGAAAACTGTCTGACAGGCATGAGGACCTTGCAAGGTAAGCACAAACCAAATATAGTTATCCTATTACTTATAATAAGAGAGAATTTAACATTACAAAAAGTCTTAACCTTTTTTTCAAGTAGTCACTGAACCATGAAAAAGAGGTCATGGACATTGGACATGTGACTGACAGAAAATTCGTCACATGAGGCATTTATATACTAAGTATGAAGCATCCAGGTCTCCCACCTTCTAAAAACCTTTTAAGAAGTTAGATTACGCTGTAGCCGCCGGATCACTATCCCTATGTCGAGCAATAAAATCACATAACTCAGATACAAAAATCTAAAATTTGTAAAAATCGAAATGGAGCTAACATCAATAGACATAAACAATTCACCAAGGTTTCAGGAATACTGCTGAAACAATTTTTGAGTGATTGTCCAAAAACTGGAAAATACCCCTCATTAATGAACCCCATAACTCGGAAAGGTAAAATCAAAAATTTATAAAAATCAATAGATGCAAACAGTTTACCCAAGTTTAATGCCAATTGGTTCAAGTGTTTTGAGTTATTGTCTGACATGTTGACGGTGGAGTGACAGATGGACAGACAGACAACAGTATATCATAATACGTCCTGTAAACAGGCTTATAAAAACACTACCAACAAGTTATCCCACTGCAACCAAGTGCCTACAGAAAAACAATAAAGACAGCACCACATAAGTATATGACAAAAGTCATAATGACAACAAAAAAAACAACACTAAAACTTTCATGATGTTTTAATACAAAAGATTGAATAAATAGACATATACATCAAACTTAATAATACAAACAGTGTCCCAATGTACTCCCCATTCTAGTTCTGAATATATGTGTCTGAATGAAGATCT
Source organism: Mytilus galloprovincialis (assembly GCF_965363235.1). Classification (NCBI taxonomy): domain Eukaryota; kingdom Metazoa; phylum Mollusca; class Bivalvia; order Mytilida; family Mytilidae; genus Mytilus; species Mytilus galloprovincialis. The sequence goes on from NC_134838.1 coordinate 86,994,739, forward strand.
TCACAGTTGTGAATGTTTTTGTTTTTCATTCCAACTTCTAGAAACACCAGTAAGTATAAATCCCTTAACTTATAGACAATTTCAATGAAAACTGTATGGTAAGTGTTAAGAAACAATATAGTCCTGCTTTACAGATAACCATTATAACATCATTTAAATAGAGTGATAACAGTGTAATAGATTTTTTTATCTCTGTGCTTACAAGTTCTGTGAGGTTTTGTTTATGATAATCATTGTAACACCTATTTGGATTAGACACCAAAAAAAAAAGGTTTGTAGTGCTTCACTTTTTATAAATGATTTTAAATCAAAATATCAAGCAATTTTAAGAATTAGATTTTTTTTCGGTTACGTCACAACAAAAAAGTTCAAATATTTTTAAAAAAAAAATGAATGCATACTATAAACTGGTCTTTACGATCACTTTTGATTTTTAAATTTGAGTACAATGCACATCAATTTTCACATGTGAGATTTCAAACATTTGAATTTGTTAATAACAATTGATAGTTGTTGATAACTGGTCCAGTAATAAGATCTAATAAATAAGTGACAACCCCATTAGTGTTTATTTCTGAACTTATAAAGAACTTGGTAACACAGAAGTGAAAATCTATAAGTTTTATATTCTTATGGATGTGAATATAATTTTTTCCACAAGTAAATAGTAAAGGGAGTCCAATTAAAAGCTTCTTAATTTCCTGTGTGCTTTATCAAGTTAACAAGGGCACTAGTTGGCTCTGGGTGTTTTAGAATTATATATAGTTCATAACTACATCACATCTTATCAAAACTACATGTGTAAAATGCTTTGCTTTGTTGTAGCCTGTATTTCTTGGAAACTGTCAAAAATTATAAAATAAACCACTAAAAATGTCAAAGTTCATACTTTTGATAGTTACATGCCATTTTAAAATGTAATAGATTAGCACAGCTATTTCAATGATGTCATAATAAGGGAGGACAGGAATTGAACAAGTGGTTAACACTTAAGCATATATAATATATACTCATAATCAAAATTTATTAGAAAATACAACAGACATGTAAAATCAGAGGACTTATTTCCTAACATGATATGTAACAAAAGAAATATATTTATCACTTTTTGGTTAAAATAAACAAGTCAAAAACACTGAAATATCTGATTAAAATACAATAACTTTCTAAAATCTTAACTCCATATTGATTAGGACCCTTTTTTCAACAACAATTTAGTAAATCTTTTGAAATTGGAAGTTGTCAAGTCAAAACTAAATATATAATACTGGAGACCAAACATTATTAATGCAAGATCTTGCAGTGTGTATCAAATCAATGCCAGTAAAGAAAAGTAATTCAGTATTTAAGAAAAAATATAGAGTCTTTCTAAAAAAAAGAAATCACTTTCAGTACTGGATACAATGTTACCATTAAAGCCTATATAAGTGACAAAATCAATTAACAAGGTAAGAGTTAACAAGCATTAGTTTGGTGTTCTACTGATTATGGCAGACACATACCAGTCATATCTCCAGAACCAAATGTTTTAAAATTTTATTCTTTGATGACAGAAAGTTAAAAACTCGAGTCTCACACGAAAAATGTTTATAAAATGTTACAATAATCAACAGTGTTCATGACCCAGCATGTGAAATGTAAGATGGCGATAACAGCATTACCTACATGTTTTAGATGGACTACTATATATATTATATACACATTTTATGTACAGACATTCAGTACTGTTCAACATTCTTTGAAATCATAAACTCTTGGAAGAAATAAATCTGTTAAGAGGATTGTAAAGATAAGTTCTATGAGGACTAGAAAACAAGAATATATCAACAAACACAAAGCCCTTATAAAATAAACAATCTTCAAAAAGCAATACTCTGCATTCACACACAGTTATACACTTCTCATTTTATCCATTTAAATAAAATGCTTTTGTTTCCAACATGACTGAAATCAAGGGAGCCCTATTGTTCAGTCATGTCAAGGAAATAAATATTACTGCACTGAAGTTCCATTTTGTAGTAAAATCAGAAGCTACAAGTTTTTCGGTTTTTTTTTTGTTTGTTTATGTCAAATGTATGTTACAGTTAATATATGCTAAAAAGAAATTATGAGAGAAAAGGAATGGATTATTTGTATTTATCAAATATACTATTATTATACTTATGGAATTTTACAGTCCAAACTTTTAAGGTTTATTGTTTAAATAAAGGATAATCAGGTAATTTGTGTTTTTCTTTGTTTTTATGTCAATTGACGGTAATAAAAATACCATAAACGATTTTGATCAATCAAAACAATAACATCTGAATTTCAAATATAACTAGTAACCAGCACAGTTAACTTTGGTAATTAAACTTTTTCATAGTGGTATTTTTTTAATTGGATTCAATGTGTTGGATTTCATGATAAGTTTTAGTACTGTAATTCCTGCTTCCTAAGTATCTGGTTAGTTATTATAAAGGTCTTTAAGCACAGTAACTACAATGAATTAAAGATCTCTACTGACCCAAAACATACATATTCATTGGTAACTAAAAACTGAATAAGTTATGAGGTAAGAAAGGGTAGAGATATCAGTCAGGTTCTACTTATCAAAATGTTCAAATATCAGTTTGTGTACTGGTAATAAGGAAAATAAAATGCAACAAAAAAAGCATGAACTAGAAATTTCGTTTGAGCATTAAGAACTTAAACCTGTAAGAATACACATATGCACTTAAATGGACAAAATGTGAAGAGTATACTTTTGTAAACAGCAATAGACAAAAACTTATTAAAATATATTCCATCTGGCAGTTAAACAAAAAAATCATTATAAACTCTATCATTACAACAAAATTATCACAATACAAAAACCATTAAGTGTTTTATTAAAAAGTACAACCTCCCCGTCTACAGGGAGACTAAGTGAATATCACATGATCTATACACAATGGATATCAAAGCACTATTCTTATTAAATTATACACTATTTTACATCATGTACATTATATGCCATTTCTTGTCAACAATAACACTGGCTATTTATGAGGATATATATCAATATATACATTTGTACAGAGATGAGACAGCTTCCTATCTGTGGTCACGAGATGTGGTGCGACGTCTCTTGCTTGGAGGGGGAGGAGGTAGATCGGTTGCATCTGTAAACAGAATAGCACATGCCAATATGAAATCATATTTTTCATTTATGTTAACATACATAACATAATAGATTTTTTTTTGCAAGTTCCAATAGCATGGTTATAACAGTATACCAAAGTTTCCAAAACTCTCATATTTTGTGTAATTGTCCATCAAATTTCAATTTGAGTTTAGGTGAGAGGTAGTTGAACCAGGCACCTGATATCAATCGGAGTTTTTGGTGGGGTTCATGTTACTAAGTCTTTGAATGTCTCTCTGGTATATTTTGCCCCCTCTCTGAAATGGCATTGATATTATTTTATAATTACATAAACATTTGAAGTTTATGCAATCTTTTTTTTGTTTTCACAATAACACATTTTCAGTCATTTGTCAGTTCATAAAGTTGTGTGAGGAGTAATTACTATACAAACAAGCCCATATTTAATTCCCCTTCACCATAATTGATGTTACACTATTGTTTCAGGTAATGGTTTTACACTTATTTTTTGGGCCCTGTTTAAGTGATTCTAGCATAAGTTTTTAGAAAATTAAACACATACTTTAATATTGAAACACTGACAGTGACTGAAACAAGTAATCTGAGAAGTAAACTCTTTAATATTTGATTTGCTTTAATTGCTTTACTTTAGTAAAGAGATTAAAAACAAGAGGCTCTCAAGAGCCTGAATCGCTCACCTGGTAAACAATGCCTTATTAACTAAATTAATAAATTAATGTTTGTTGTAAATTAAACGGAGTAACAAAGGCCATGTACTATCCTGGAAATACCTTTTAAAGCCTCTTAGGAACCTCTGGAAAGAAATGGGCATGAGTTCGCCCTACACTTGATTAAGATACAGTCTAGGTCAATCTGATGATTCACAATACAATTGCTATTAACAGTTTATCTGTATCTATAATAATATTCAAGATAATAACCAAACACTGCAAAATTTCTTTAAAATCATCAATTCAGGGGCATAATACCTGAAAAACCAGTTACCCAATTCAGCTGAAAATTTCAGGACAGGTAGACCTTGACCTAATAAATACTTTAACTTTCTTGTCTTATTTGCTCTAAATGCTGGAGTTTTTGAGATATAAGCCAAAAACTGCATTTTACCCTGTGTTCTATTTTTAGCCATGACGGCCATGTTTTTTGACGAAATAGAAAATAAAACACAAACTTTATTTTATACACCCTACTGATCATTCAGTTGAAGTTTGGTTGAATTTGGTTGAGTAGTTTTAGAGGAGAAGATTTTTTAAAGTTAGCAAATATGATGAACAAATTGTGAAAAATTGTCATTAAAGGACAATAACCCCTTAAGGGGTCAATTGACAATTTTGGTCATATTAACTTGTTTGTAGATCTTACTTTGCTGATCATTTTTGCTGTTTATAGTTTATCTTTATCTATAATAATATTCAAGGTAATGACCAAAAACTGCAAAATTTCCTTAAAATTACCAATTAAGTGGCAGCAACCCAACAATGGGTTGTTTGATTCATCTGAAAATTTCAGGGCTGATAGATCTTGACCTAATGAACATTTTTACCCCAGTCAGATTTGCTCTAAATGCTTTCATTTTTGAGATATAAGCCAAAAACTGCATTTGACCCCTATGTTCTATTTTTAGCAATGGCGACCATGTTTGTTGATAGATCAAAACTTCGGACACAATTTATAAACTAGATACCCTAAGGAACATTCAGTTAAAGTTTGGAAGTATTTGGCCTAGTAGTTTCAGAGGAGAAGATTCTTGAAATAGTTTACGACGACAGAAGACGACGGACGCCAAGTGATGGCATAAGCTCACTTTGGCCCTTCGGGCCACGTGAGCTAAAAATGTCATACTGGCTTTTCCTAAAGTTACAGAACATACCATTTTGTGTATCAACACTCTGAATTTTAGGCTTTGCTGATCGTGTTGATCTCTTACTATTATCATCTTCAGCACTGGGGGAAATCTGTCCACTTCTAGTTCTAACAATTCTTCCAGGTGACTTTTCTCTAGCTTCTACAAATTATATAATGCATTACAGTGATATTGTTTGCCTCAAATAACAGCCGAAATTCAGCCTTTTCCCCTAGAGAAAATTCCCAATTACTGAAAAAAAAATGGCTTAAAATTCCTCCCAAAAAGTTTTACATTTTCCCCAAACAGTGATGGCATTGGTAGTAATGTTTGTAAATATCGTATTCATTTTATTATTTTGATATTAGAAAGCACTTTTGAGATCCGGTTTTCTGATCAGAATCATCATGGTGTTTGTAACACAGGTAGTTTTCAATGCATTAAGTACCATCATTGCTTCTGTTTCTTTTCCCTCTCCGAAAAGTATCTTTCAGGTTGAAAATGTCTGACAACCAAAATATACAAGAAAAAACAGTGCAAAAAAGACAGCAAAGGTCAGCAAAAAATTGGAGATGTGTTTAGAATAAAATATACAAATTTCCCAATTTCAATAAAAAATATGCATTTTTCCCAATAAAAAACGGTAGAGGTAGTTTTGAAAAAAGACAACAATATCACTGTGATTATTAAAGAAAGACAACTCTAACTTCCAACCTTTATGGAAATAATGTTACTTGAATCAGTGATTTAGAAAATCACTGATTTAAGTAAGTCCCCTGACTGTGTAAGTTAAGTTTGAAAAGATTTTCTTCTTATTTCTATCATGTCTATGTAAATAAAAATTATGTATTAACTATTAACCTAAACTGTTTTTCATGTTTGTTTCTGTATTTCTTTCTAACATTTAAGAAAAACTTAACAATATCATGAAATACCTTTAGTTTGTTGTTTGTCAATGGTGGTTGGTGACTGTCGACTCTTGCGATTTTGACTGTTACGTTTCACATTGTCTTCTTCAACACTTTTGCTCTGTTTTAGCTCTTTAGGACTAACTTTGATCTTTTCTTCAGGTTTATTTTGAGTCCTAGCTCTAAGACCACTTTTCACAGTATCAAATAATGTAAGACCTTCACCAATTTCAGTTTGCATTTCTTCACTTTTACCTAATTTCTCATCAGTTTCTTCTGAACAGTTTTCAATATGAAGTCTCTTATCTGAATCTTGTGCAGGTTCACTGTCCGATGTAGTTTTTCTTCTTCTTGACTGCCTCAGAGATTTAGATGAAGGATCATCCACTATTTTATATTGTTCCACTTCTTGTTCAACAGATTTCTGACGTACTGGTTTAGGTGGCCTTAAATTGTGTGTTGATTCAGATGCATCCGATGCTTTCCTTGCTCTGAGAGACATAGTTAGTGATTGAGATTCCTCTTGTTTTTGTTCTGTAGTTGGTTCAACAACAGCTGGTTTTCGAGATACCTTCAACACTAATGGTGGAACAGTTGGTTCCCCTGCAGAGTTTTCGCTCTTCCTATGATCGGATCGTGTTATCACAGTTATATTAGTTTCATTTGCTAACTCCTCTTTGCTAAATGGTTGTGAATTTGTTATAATGCCATGAGAAAGATGAAGCTTGATAGGTCCCTTTTCATCTGATTTACCTTTTTTCACTGGTGACACACTTGTAGATTTCTGACTAGATTTGGGAGAAGTTTTTTCAGAATCACAGTTAACTTTTAATGAAGAATATTCAACACCTGTATTGCACGAACTATCAGATTTCTTGTTCAAATTTTTATTTTTCACACTTTTTTCAAGCAATTTATCATTTTCAGGATTTATAGGATTTATTCCTGAACCATTATTATTTGTTGGCACTTTAGAAAGGTCAATTTTTGATGTTGTAACAGTTGATTCTAAGCTTGTTGAATCCATTACTGAAACCTCAATTGGCACTTTCACATGATCACTTGCATTTTGTTTATGATTCTCCTGAATATTTTGCTCAGAAGAGTATTTAAAACTACTGTCAGAACCAGATTTGTTTGACTGGTTATAAATATTAGAAACAGCACTAACACTAGAGGGAGCACTTTCCTGAGAAGGTAAGGAATGATTTCCAGATCCTAAGTTTCTAGTATCACTTCTACAATCACCATTCTTGTCACTATCATGTGCATCATTTGATTTGGGAGTTTTTTCACTTAAAACATGGTTAAAAATTGAAGAGTTTAAACTATTTTTTACTCCATTTTCAGCTTCTGTTTTCAGAGGATCTGAAGAGGAATTTGATAAAATATCACTATTTACTACATGGTTATCATTGTTTAGAGTTAGATCCGATTCCATTGGACCATTTATCACATTGTCTGAACTGTCCATGGAATCTTTTAGTCCATCACTTTTTAGTGACTGAGGAGAAGTGCAGGCTCTAGAACCCACTGATCCTGGTGAACGTCTCTGAGAATGAGGTAGAGTTGATGATTCAGGAAGAAGAGGTTTAACTAGTTTTTGAACAGATTCAGTCAATTTTTTCGGATCAAAAAATTGCTGCGGTAATGGATTTAACAATGCTGAAGCAGGAGATCTTCGTTTGTACGACCCAGACTTTGATAGTTTTGTAACGTCATTTTCACTTGATCCAAGAATATTTTCCGGTCTTTTTATATTGTTCAAGTCATTTTTTAGAATACCCTGAGCATTCATTCCTTCTGCATGTTTACCTATAGCACTATTCACAGACATCATATTTTCTAAAGAGATCAATTCCATAGCTGCTGATACAGTTAAATTCCCACTTATTGGTGATTTAGCTTTTCTTTCATGGTTTTTCTGTGTCAAATAAGATGAAATTATATCATTTTGCATTGATTCCATTTCAGAAACAGGTGTTTTATCAACGTTATGTCTAGTTTTATTGCACATGTTGATGTCACTTGTTTCTTTCGGATCATGATTTGCAAACAATCTTGGAGAAGGAGTTCTTGCACTAGTTTGTATGCTTGTTGGAGAATGTAGATTATCTATTCTACTAGGGACAGCCAGCCTTGAATTTGACAATAAATGCTGATTTGATTTATCTTGTTTCCCTGAAATGAATTATATGATCAGAGTGAATACAGTTAAAACTTTATAGCATTGATATATATAACAACTAGAAAACAAAGTAGCTGATTAAATTAGTACATATTTAATCATGTTAATCAGGGAGCATATGTTAAATGCAACTTTATATGCAAACATTCCTCAGGAGCCTGTAATTCAGTGGTTGATGTTTGTTTATGTGTTACATATTAGTTTTTCGTTAATTTTTTATACAGAACCAAGGATTTGTATAGTAATACTATACAAATCCTTGACAGAACCAAGGCCATTAGTTTTCTCGTTTAAATTGTTTTACATTGTCATTTTGGGGCCTTTCATAGCTGACTGCAGTATGGGCTTTGCTCATTGTTGAAGGCTGTACAGTGACCTATAGTTGTTAATTTCTGTGTCATTTTAGTCTCTTGTGGAGAGTTGTCTCATTTGCAATCATACCACATTTAATATTCAAATATAAAAAAAAAAAGACAATGTCATACTAATACACCTGATAGCAGTCATTATTCCTGCAAAGTACTATTTTTCTTATATTAGAATTAGATGTAAAATACTGCTTTCTTGGCATTTTTTCACCCATTTCATTTCCTCAATAAACAATTAAAAAAACAGGTTTAATATATGTTGATATACACCAAAACACAGAGGCATAGATCTTTACATAGTTATTACAAGAGCAATGTTTGATGAAGTTTGATTCAGTCTTTGTCTAAACTCTTGTTATAAATTCAATGATCTACATCTAGAAATGTACTCTGGATACTCAAATAGATTTACAATGATATCTTGATTATAAATAGAAATAGCTGTAATACATTACTGTGCTATAAACATCTAACATGTGGCGATTGTTTTGACAATGTTGCTGAACACCAATTTTTTTTATAACAGGATAGGTGCATTCATTCTTATGCTGTTCTGTTATACCACTGTCCCAGGTCATGCAGGTTAGGGGAGGGTTGGGATCCCGCTAACAAGTTTAACCCCGCCACATTATTTATGTACGTGCCTGTCCCAAGTCAGGAGCCTGTAATTCAGTGGTTGTCGTTTGTTTGTGTGTTACGTATTTGTTTTTCGTTCATTTTTTTTTATATAAATAAGGCCGTTAGTTTTCTAGTTTGAATTGTTTTACATTGTCATATTGGGGCCTTTTATAGCTTACTATCCGGTATGGGCTTTTCTCATTGTTGAAGGCCATACTGTTACCTATAGTTGTTAATTTCTGTGTTATTTTGGTCTCTTGTGGACAGTTGTCTCATTGGCAATCATACCACATCTTCTTTTTTATAGGTACATTTTTTTGATATATTATGAGATGGTCTTGGATGGGGGGTAATTTCTGTACAATATATATATACTTTTTATTTTTTTAAAGGTCATTATAACTCTAATCTCTATATTTTTTGTCCCCTATTCTTTATTCAGTACATGTATGCTTTGAAAAAGTATATACAGTCTAGATAGAGTGTCCATAAAGTGTGAAATGTACATCATGTTAACCAAAATGATTCTGAATATATATTATTTGATCTTTATGCGAAAAATCTGAAAAGCATTGATCTGTTCCACCTCAATGAAGATCAAAATTAAACATCAAGGTCTCATTACAACTATTGATACTTTGTGATGGATGCAATATGGACATTGATTCCGTATTCATGAGAATATCAATTTATCTCCTTAGCCAGCGATGGATAATGCATGAATCGTATGTGATCAGTTATTTTAAGGAAAAGAATGTCAACATTGAACATGATGAAATTGAAACAAAGGTAAATCATTTGACTGACTGATTGCATCCACAACAAGAGGCTGTCACAACGACAGCAAACCGGATTTATTAATATTTATTTGTGTCCTGGCAATATCACAAGAACCATTACTGATGAATGGTGAAAGTGAAAATCGTCAATATCAAATTTGACCTCCATTTTGTCATCAGTATCAACATATTAAAATTTGAAAAGCTTAGATTGAATGGTTCATGAGTAAATGCAACAACGTGAATGGAAACGCCATTTTACAATCTTTCAAGAACCATAACTCCTGAACGGTAAAAGTCAAAATCGTCATTATTGAACTTGACCTCTATTTTGCCATCAGTAACAACATATAAAAATTTCAAAAGCTTTGGTTGAATGGTTCATGAGAAAATGCACCGACACGACTGGAAACACCATTTTTCAATCTTTCAAGAACCATAACTCCTGAACGGTAAAAGTCAAAATCGTCTTTATTAAATTTGACCTCTATTTTGTCATCAGTAACAACATAATAAAATTTGGGAAGCTTTGGTAGAACAGTTCATGCGTAAATGCACGGACACGACTGGAAACTCCATTTTTCAATCTTTCAAGAACCATAACTCCTGAACGGTAAAAGTCAAAATCGTCATTATTGAACTTGACCTCCATTTTGTCATCAGTAACAACATATTAAAATTTGGGAAGCTTTGGTAGAACAGTTCATGCGTAAATGCACGGACATGACTGGAAACTTCATTTTTCCAATCTTTCAAGAACCATAACTCCTGAACGGTAAAAGTCAAAATCGCCATTATTGAACTTGACCTTCATTTAGTTGTCAGTAACAACATATTAAAATTTTAAAAGCTTTGGTTGAACGGTTCATGAGTTAATGCACGGACAACATTTGATTGCCGCCCGCCCGCCCGCCGTACATCCCCAAATCAATAACCGACATTTTTGTCACAAAAATCCGGTTAAAAATCATTCTTACACAGGTTAAAACGATGATTAACCTATATTTGTATAAATTATATGATATGAAATTAAATAGGCCTAGAAAAATTCAATTGCACAAGTTCTCTTAAATCTATATTTATGTTTATATCCCTTTTATGACCATCACAGGTTTTCAGAGGTCAACTCAGTAGTTAATTAGAAGGCGTATAAACATAAATTAAAAAAATCCTGAGTCAATTGACGATTCCAATTTTGTTGACTTATTTGTAGATTTTAATTTACAAATCATTTCTAATAATTTAATGTATCTCTTACATGTCTTAGGTGATGGAATGTTTTCAAAAGAATTGCCTTGAAAATAATAAATTGGTACAAAAACATTGATCTAGGGCAACAACAATTTTAAGGTGTTTTCTTATCATTCTAGATCTGGTATGACTAAATAGTATATATAACACCTCTATGATAATTTGTACCCTGTCAGATTTTCACAATGGTTTTCAATATACATGATATATGAAAACAATTTATAATACTACTTAACATAATTTGTTTACACAAGCCAGAGTTGGGTTGATTTCTTTAAAATAGTTTATAATCATGAGGACAAACACCAAAATATGGACTATGCCATTAAAGATATGATATTAATTAGATTTAATCTTCTGCATCCGTTGAAAATCCTGCTAACTGTTTTCATTCTCAATCTGGAACCCTGCATATTGAATACAATATACAGGTTTGAAAAGAATCATTCAGTTGTTAATTTTTTTCTTCAACTATTTTTCTAGTAACTGTTCTGTTAACTCTTGTTCTAGAATTTTAGGCTTCAAAGGTTCTTACAAATATTGAAACTGAATTTATTTATGCGTTTGTGTTTTCTCCTTTTAATTTGTAAACCTACCATGTGGATGAAAATTGTCCTGTAAATACTGCATACTGTCAACTTTCTGTAACAACTGAAGGTGTTCCTTTGTAAGAACATCTTCGTGCAAGAAATGCTTTGGGCTTTTCTTTTTGTTCTTACTAAATAAATGCATCATTGCCACTTGATGGTCTGTCAAATCATTGTTTTTAGTCAAATCACTATTTTTCTTTTTCAATGCAGGGTGCCTTAGAGCTTTATCAATTGCCAAAATATTCGAAACATCATTGCTGTACTTCTCATTTTGTTGTTGATTCGACATGGCATAGCCAACAGTTATCACTTGTTGGTCAGGTTTGTTTAACAAATTCTGTTTTTGAACTATATTTTCATTAAACACAGATCTAGAAAATTCTTCCACATGATTGTGATTGTTAGCAGATTTAAAATCCGATTCACCAGGTTCTGATGGTGTATCGTCTGATCTCTCAGATGAACTCCCAACACCAGAGTCATTATAGTACACTTTAGAATTTATTTCAGTTGTGCATCCCGTAGTAACAGCACCAATATCATTTTGCATATGAGTGTCATGTATGGATTTTGTATGACTGGAGTGTTCAGTGTTAACACCAGTACTACTGTTCGAGCAGCTGCCTGTTTTTTTGGCTGGATTTTTCAGAGGGTTGAGCAAATTTTCAGAAGTGATAAATTTCATATGGTCCTTATTGGATAAATGTTTATGAGATGAGTAAGTAGATTCAGCAGTGCTTGTTCTAGAACCACTGGAAACTGTGATGTGATGACCATGTAATGCTGCAGTTTTGTACAGATCTTTATTTGAAGAAATGCTCATAGAACAAGTTTGTGATGGAAAGTTACTTTTTCCAGACATATCTAATAGAATATTGGACCGTTTACTGACACTTGCTATGGGACTAGATTGCACTAAATTGTAATTTTGTGATGACGATAATGCCAAACTACTACTTCTAGCAGATACAGTCACAGATAATGATTCGCTGCCTTGAATACGAGATCCCACAGTCAATGCAGAATTTGTTTGACACTGCTGTAAAGGAACAGAACAGTATGTACTTGATGCTGGCATATTTGAGTTACAAGTACTTGGTAACTTGTTATGTGATATTATATGATTCATTCTCTCTTTGGACAGCAGTGTTTGTTCACGACTATTCAATCCTAGAGGTGAAAGTCTATCAAATGTTACACAGTTTTTGGCAGGATTAGAATCCGAATGCTCCATTGGTTCCAGATGTCCTGTATAAGGATTTATGATCTTTCCTACAGTGCTCTCTGGTAATATTGGTTCAGTCCCTGTAGATGACATAATTAAAGCCTTACTACTCACAACTTCAGGATAATTTGCTCTATCATCATTAACTGAAGAAAACATCATTTCTGATGTTGATGGCACAGATTTAGAAAAAGTAACTGAAGGTTGAGTGTTAGCTGCCAAAGCCTGTGTTACCATAGGAACAGGTAGAATGTTATTTCCACTACCAGATGTCGGCATAGAGTAAGACGATAAAATGGGATTTGAAACACTTTGTATAGTAGCTTCTCCTTCACAACCCGCCTTTGGCTTTCTTGGTTTACGCTTTTTCTTTAACGGTGGACTTGATTCTGGGGGTGGCGGTATCATTTTAGAGTTCATAAAATTGTTCATTCCAGCTAATGCGAAGGCAGGATCAGTTTGTAATAAATTGACCAGTAATGGGCTTGTTGTTGGAGGAATTCCTCGAATGCCCCTTGCTATATTATTAACCCAAGCACTCCCCTCAGGATAGGGTGGAGGAGGTTTATCCATACCTACAGCATTTTGTTCAATTTCAGCTGGAAAATGACTGTATGAAGGACCTTGTGCTTTACTGGATGAAGCTGTATGAGATGCAACATTTTGAATATTTTTGTCAGTATGGAAATTTGCACCCCCAATTATATTAGGATTCCTTCCTACATGCACAGTATTCTGAGCACTTTCACTCTCTGGTGTAAGAATGGAATCAAATATAGATGCCCCCTGTCGAAGATAGTCTGCAATATTCCTACGGGTTGACTGAACGTTGGTAGGACCTGGAGACCCATAATCATGGGCTCCCCCTCCAGAGTCAAGTAATGATAAGTTAGGAGCATCAACAGTATCATCTGCTGTCCTAAAAATAAGTTGTGTTCTTGCATTATTTCTTCCTGCAATTGTCAGTGAAATAAGCTGATCTCCCTCTATCTGAACAGCTAATACTCCAAGCTGCCTTAGAGTAACATTGCCTTGTTGTGCAAGTTGTTTCAGTCTCCATGCCGCTTCTCTTGGTATATTAAATGTCACACGCACACTATTCCAAGGTTCTACTTTCTTTAAAATCAGCTTTCTTTTATCTGCAAAATGCAAGTAGTAAATATTATTATATAAACATGTTGTCAGTGTAATCATTAGTAAATAAACATAGCATGGCAATACATCATTATACATAGTCCCCTACCGGTTAAGAATTCATTGTACTGGATCAAAATGCTTACTTGATCTACATGGTCTCTAAGTTGTCATGGTGTAAACTAAATAACAAATATCAAGTCAATATATATTAAAGCATGAACGAAAAATATGTGGAAAACTGATTATTTGATTGAATTTTATAAGTCCAAGGACCATAACTCTGCCCAAAATCATCAGACCAGGACAAAATTTGAACTTGATCTGTAACTTGTTATGATAAACTATATTCCAAATTTAAAATCAATATCTTCAAGAATGAAGGAAATAAATGGGGAATGTGTCCCTTCAGATGATGTCCCTGCTATCATATAACATTATAAAGGGACATAGCTCAAGAACTGTAAAAGTGAAGATGCCAAAATTTGAACTTAAACTGAGTTTAGTGGTAATAAGCATTATATATACATTTCATTAAATTAAGTTAAGACAAACTTAAGTTCAGAGAACAGTCACGAAAAAATTAAGCAATTTTTCCATTTGTAAAGGGGCATAAACCTAGAATGGTAATTATAATCAAAGTGTTTGTAAGCACTGAATGGTAAAAATTGCTTTAATTTATCAGTTGGTAGTAAAATTGAAAATGGCATTGTATAAAGCTTTGGTTTAAGTTGATTCAACAACCATTCTAAGAAAGACAACTTCAATTTTCATAGAAGATTTTAAAAAGCATTGATTGTAGTAGATTTAACTATAATCATGGACATTTAGGAAGATACTACAATTTAAAACACAAATTTTTGATTGATATTTTGAAATTTTCCAGCAATTTTTCCATTCGTAAAGGGCATAACTCTAGAACAGTAAATGTGACGGCACCAAAATTCAAACTTGATCTGTATTTTGAAGTAATAAGCATTGTGTAAAAGTTTCATAACATTTAGTTGAGGCAAACTAAGGTAAGGAAACGGAAATGGAAAATCAAGCAATTTTTCCATTTGTAAAGGGGCATAACTCTAGAACGGTAAAAGTAACACCACCAAAATTCAAACCTGATTTGTAAATAGTGGTAATAAGCATTGTGTATAAGTTTCATAAACATTTGTTGAGACAAACTAAAGTAAGGGAACGGAAACCAACTTTGGGACGCATGTACATACAGACGGACAAGGGTAAAGCTTAATGCCCCCTCCGCTAGGTCGGGGGCATAAATGGGGGCATAAAAAGTGTGGAAAACTGATTTGCCATACTAACGGATGGATACACACAGACCGTTCACGAACAGACGTAGCGCAAACCTCAAGTCCCTTACCGACGAAGTGCAAACCAAAAGTCAACTTCGACTTTGTCGGTAGGGGACTAATAAGCACTGTTTTAAATCTCAGCTAAAGGTAGCAGGAGCAAATATGAAATTTTATTTCTTTAACTATCCAGTTCAAACTAATGGAAGTATTTAAGGACTACAACAGTGTTCTTACTTGGATAAACATTTTATCACTTAAATGATATAACCTTGTTTATATGCCTGATTCCCAAAGTTTTGTTTATCAATAATCATGGATGTCTACTCATGATTAAAAGTATATATTGTTTTGATTTCAACCTGTTTGTGTGATGATTGCTTATTAGTTTTTGAAAGAATCTTTCTTTTTACGATTGTTTTCTTGATATAAATAGGGAATGTGTCCATGGGACATAGATGATGCCCCCCATTGCATTCTGATAAAGTGACATTACTGAAGAACAATTAAAGCGATGCTACCCTAATTCGTACTTGATCTGAGTTTTATGATAATCAGTTCATTAAAAATTTTCCCAATCTTCATTTGATCTTTGTAACTACATTTCATTTAAAATTTTCCCAATCTTCATTTGATCTTTGTAACTACATTTCATTTTAATAAGTGACTGGTTCCAATCTCTTAAATCCTTAAAAAAAAATTACTACTTTTTAACTGACAGAATTTTAACTTGCAAAATCAATATTTTCAAAAGCTGGGCAGTCAGATTTCAGGAAAACCCTAGCCCTTCAGGGATCTCCATCATCCAGCGATGAAAATTGAAGGATGGAGGAACTTTCACCACGACGAAAACCCTTGTCTATGATGTACGATGTAGCGTGATCAAGTGGACACATTGCTTATCTAAATTGTATTTATTTGAATTTTAATTATAGATTAACTAATATTTTCATTAATTGTCATTGTAACAATTCCAATACCAAGTTCTGCATGGCTCCCCTTAGTCGAGAATGACAAAACCCATGAATTTTCTTGCTATTTTGGTAGTTGTTTAGGGGGTTTGAAACTGAGGGATACATGTTTTTCATTGTCAAATTCAGAAGTCATAAACCGGTATTGCTGATTTTCAGTATCAACAACAACAGGATTCATAAGTGTTTTGAAAAGCTTGAAGAGATTGGGGGGCAAATGTTTATGACTGAATAGGTTTTTAATAGCAAATTGCATAGTATTATATATTATCACTATGCAACATGCATCTTTCAATTCTAAATGTAAACCGTAAGTATCAATTTGATTTTAAACTACAAAATCAGTTTGGAATTACGATACAAGATATCTTCACAGTTAATATTTATGTTTTAACTTTTTTAACTTGAAAAGTGATACTATCTTTATTGCTGTATTCTTGTTATATGGCGTGACATTATTTTCTGTTTCACGTTTTATTTTGTACATGTTTATAAGGGAGCTACCATTTGATTTTTATGGGGGGGGCTAGGATGAAAAATTTTGTCCTGCATTTTTTTTTAGCTGTAATCTCTGTCCTGCCTTTTTATTTTTCACTCTGTTCGGTCCTGCTTTTTTTTTAAAAGTTTATACTGACTTTTTATTACCTAAATTGTAGTCCTGAAATATTTTTTTTGCAAGTGTCTCATCCTGCCTTTTTTTTTTACTCAAAACTCCTGTCCTGCCTATTTTTTTCAAATTTCATCCTAGCCCCCCCATAAAAATCAAATGGTAGCTCCCTAAAGGGGATATAAATGATTGCGTAAGTCAATAAAGAAGCATGTGTTAGACTTGATAAACTTGGATTATCATACAAAAAGCCTTAGGGTAATGAAAGTGCCTGCATTCGATTATATTTGCTACAAAATATGGCGATAGATATAAACCAGATGCTCCGCAGGGCGCAGCTTTACACAACCGCATAGGTTGAACCCTGAACGGTTGGGGCAAGTATGGACACAACATTCAAGCTGGATTCAGCTCTAAATTTGGATTGTGATTAAATAGTTGACACAGCATAGGTTTTGGACACAGAATGAATGTGGTCTAATGAACTTAAAATATTTTTTTTGTCTTTGAGCAATCACTATGCTGTTGAATATTAATCCTCTCAAAAAAATGTTTGAAGAAATTTTCTTTTTATTTATGAAATCTGAAATGAGAAAAATTAAACCCCCCCCCCCCCCACCATATTTTTTTCACATCCCCCTTTCCCTTTTTTCAAAACTGATCTCAATTCAAATTTCTAATGGAGTTTGCAACAATAACTACTCATTTAAATACATCATAAAATATTAAAATGTAACAAAAAGTGCTTGTTATCACTGAATGGTAAAGAGTGTTTTAATTTATCAGTTGGTAGTAAAAGTGAATATACATTGTGCATTGTATAAAACAATGATTTAAGTTGATTCAACTACTATTCTGGACAAAGAAAGATAACTCCAATCAATTGAAAATTTCTTGCTATTGCACAATATTGTGCAATTAGATATTTCTTGCTATTGCGCAATACTGTGCAATAGAAAATATTTGCTATTGCACTATACTGTGCAATTGAAGATTTCTTGATATTGCACAATACTGTGCAATTGAACATTTTCAGGCCTCTACATTAACATTTTTTCTAACTTGTCCCTTCGGACAAGTGGCAAGAAAATCAGCTTGTCCGAACTCTTAACTCACTTGTCCGAATTCATAATTGAAAATCTAACATATTGATGATTTATGCAATAATAACACTTGGGCTTTGAGGAGCATTTTGTAATGTTATATGAATACCGCATCAAAATACATTTCATTATTTCAGAATGAAAGTTTTTTTGCAAGACTGTGTTCTCTGACTCAATGTCACTATCATTTGTCAATCATTAAATCATCATTTCTTCCCAAACCACTACGTTCCCCTATGGACCTATTCATTCTTTAGTAGTGGTATGGGTTAAACCAAGGATGTAAATACACCTGGCCACCTTGAACATGTATATGAGTAAACCTTTTTAATTTATTGATGATGTCAAAACAAGCTTTTACAATTTATTTTGATTTGTATATACATTGATATATGATCATGGAGTACATACACATTTCACTAAAAAATCTGCCTTTTTAGATTTTTTTTTTTTTTTCATCTTAAATTTTTATATCACATGTCATAGATCTTATCAAATAAAACCTCTTTTATTGTATTGTTATGCATAAAAGCAAAATCAAATGAAACATACTTTAATTTAATATTTTAAAGTTTAGGTAAAACTCCATATGAGGTGCTCCTAATTCAAGGCAGCTTATACTAAGAAGATACATTAACATTGGTTTCTTTCCCCTTACTTATATCCCCCTGGTCAATGGCTGCCAGCATGTTCAATACTCCAAATCAGAGACATATTATACAAGTTTTATATGTGTCTGGTTCAATCAATGAATAATTATTTCATTAAGTATGATCAATAAAACAATCATTCATATTTTTGGGAATGTATAAGTCTTGAATTTGATCTATTTTTATCTGACCTTGATTTTTCACTTGTCCCATCAGACAAGTAGTATGGTGAATCTACTTGCCCGACACCTGTGTGCACTTGTCCCGGACAATCGGACAAGCGTTAATGTCGAGCCCTGATTTTTTGCTATTGCACAATACTGTGCAATTGAAGATTTCTTGCGATTGCTGAATACTGTGCAATTGAAAATTTCTTGCTATTGCACAATACTTAATATAATAATTTTGGATCCTGATTTGAACCAACTTGAAAACTGGGCCCATAATCAAAAATATAAGTACATGATTAAATTCAGCATATCAAAAAAGCCAAAGAATTCAATTTTTATTAAAATCAAACTTAGTTTAATTTTGGACGATTTGAGTTTAATTTTGGACCCTTTGGTATTTAATGTAGACCAATTTGAAACAAACTAAAAATTAAGAATCTACATACACAGTTAGATTTGGCATATCAAAGAACCCCAATTATTAAATTTTTGATGAAATCAAAAAAAATTTAATTTTGGACCCCGATTTGGACCAACTTAAAAACTGGGCCAATAATCAAAAATCTAAGTACATTTTTAGATTCAGCATATCAAAGAACCCCAAGGATTCAATTTTTGTTAAAATCAAACTAAGTATAATTTTGGACCCTTTGGACCTTAATGTAGACCAATTGGAAAACGGGACCAAAAATTAAGAATCTACATACACAGTTAGATCCGGCATATCAAAGAACCCCAACTATTCAATTTTTGATGAAATCAAACAAAGTTCAATTTTGGACCCTTTGGGCCCCTTATTCCTAAAAACCTGTTGGGACCAAAACTCCCAAAATCAAACCCAACCTTCCTTTTATGGTCATAAACCTTGTGTTTAAATTTCAAAGATTTCTATTTACTTATACTCAAGTTATGGTGCGAAAACCAAGAATAATGCTTACTTGGGCCCCTTTTTGGCCCTAATTCCTAAACTGTTCAGACCTCAACTCCCAAAATCAATCCCAACCTTCCTTTTGTGGTCATAAACCTTGTGTTAAAATTTCATAGATTTCTATTCACTTATACTAAAGTTATTGTGCGAAAACCAAGAATAATGCTTATTTTGGCCCTTTTTTGGCCCCTAATTCCGAAACTGTTTAAACTAAAACTCCCAAAATCAATCCCAACCTTCCTTTTGTGGTCATAAACCTTGTGTCAAAATTTCATAGATTTCTATTTACTTAAACTAAAGTTATAGTGCGAAAACCAAGAAAATGCTTATTTGGGCCCTTTTTGGCCCCTAATTCCTAAAATTTTGGGTCCAAAACTCCCAAAATCAATCCCAACCTTCCTTTTGTGGTTTTAAACCTTGTGTTAAAATTTCATAGATTTCTATTTACTTTTACTAAAGTTAGAGTGCGAAAACTAAAAGTATTCGGACGACGACGACGCAATGCAAGACGACGACGCCAACGTGATAGCAATATATGACGAAAAATTAAAATTTTTGCGGTCGTATAAAAACAATAATTTTTTTATGATATTGGGGACCATTTGAAATTGACGATGGCGGGGTGCCATCATAAAACAGGTCATGAATATCCCTGCCTTGTTTGATAGACATGCATATCAGGCAATGAACTTATATACCAAATATGCATGTAATTGTCTTATTACACATAAAATTATTCATTTGTCATTAATATGATTTTCTTTTCTCAAGAAGTTACTGAACAATGAAAATAAGATCAATTATGGACATAATTTAAGACAGAAAAGTCAATGCATCTAGATACAAGATATCAAATATCTAGATCTTCTACCTTCTGAAATATAAAGCTTTATATGTTGTAAATCTATTAAAAAGAAATCCAAAATCCAAAATCACACATTTGATTTACTTTAGATCTCAGTCTGTTTGATATTCTGCTACAAACAGTTGCAGACACAGTAAAAATTACTAACCTGTTGATAAGAGTTCTTTGAGCTGGCTTTGAAAATCTTCCAATCGCGACTGAAGGTTTGGGTCATTGATATCTCCTTCACATGTGAAGACTGTCTCGATGTAGTCCTCTTGAGGACCCATCCTCACAGTGATGGCATGGAACCACCTGAGAAAAAGATGAAGATTTCAATTTCTTTGATTTAACTTCCTTGTAGCAAAATGAGATATATACATTATATTGATAAAGCAAGGACTGAAATTAGTGAGGGTTCTTATTAGCAAGGTTCTCACTAGGATATTTTGAGGCAAAGCCCTTAAGTAATTGAATATAAATGAAAACTTATTGCTTTGACAGTCTACGAAAAATAAACAATCCACAGTTTAACAGTTCTTTCATTTTCACTAAAACTTAAAAACAACTATCTTTTACAATAGAAAGCATTACCATATAATTCAATACAACCTTCAGTTCCAAAATCTTTTTTAAACAAGAATGTGTCCTCAGTACACGAATGCCCCACTCGCACTATAATTTTCTATGTTCAGTGGACCGTGAAATTGGGGTAAACCCTCTAATTTGGCATTAAAATTAAAAAGATCATATCATAGGGAACATGTATACTAAGTTTGAAGTCGATTGGACTTCAACTTCATCAAAAACTACCTTGACCAAAAACTTTAACCTGAAGCAGGACAGACGGACGGACGAACGGACGCACAGACCAGAAAACATATTGCCCCTCTACTATCGTAGGTGGGGCATAAAAAACTACAATACTGAACAACATTGTCACAGCAGGAAAACTAGAGAAATCATTACAGCTGATTGCATTGAATGTGTAGGCAAGGATATCTTTGGTTAGCTTGCTTGCTAGCTGAACTGTTAAGTCATTATTAGGTAGGGTAAACTATCATCCTTTAACATTTTTTAAGAGTAGACTAGCCCAACAGATAACCAATCTATCTGTCTGTAGGACTAGGCTACCTCAAAAGGAGGGTATTATGCCTTACATAGTTATTACTTCACAGTTCAGCAAGCTAACCAACGATATTACCTTTGCCTACACACTCAATGCAATCGGCTGTAAACATGGTAAACAATACTCAAAATATATATTCAATTCCAATTTAGGTCAAATAAAATTGTATGTCTATTGTCTATCCTGCCTTTAATTAGCCATATACAAAATAGGGGTCCAATCAGCCAGATTCTTATCAAATTAAACATTTCATCTTATTAAATATGCAATATTTGACATAAAAAAATATAAAAATTTAATTAATTATAACCTAACAAATGTAAATGCAACTTGAATTATTCATCATAAGTTGAAACAATGCATTTATACTAAAATATATACTTATAACTAAGCACTGGTTGTAAACTGATCATGGTAATCGCATGATCCAAATATGGCAGAAGTTGAAATAGATAACATTGTTTTCTGTCAATTTCTCTGTGAAAACTTGTTGTTTTTGAGATTTACTCAGCAGCCAGGTTGATCTGTACAGTTTTGTTGTATATGTAAATACATAGTATTTAATTAGTTCAGCCTTGCTATAATGTGCATGAAATATATTTTCCATGTCTTATGTTCCATAATAATATTAGTATTGTGTATACTTATTTTGTAAATGTATCTATTTTTTATAAAAGCTAGAAGGGCTTATGATGTTGTTAAGTGACATGCAGACTTAAAACATGTTAAACATGTTAAATAAAGCTTTTGATTTTGATTTGATTTGTGTGTGTGTTCTTATTATAATTATACATCACAATTATCTGATTTCATTTTGATCATAAAATATTTTTTTGCACCAATCTTGGTAAAATTTGACAGTCACAGACTCAAGTTTCCGTAACTTTTGTTTTACATGTATATTTTCAAGAAATTATCATCTGTCAAATTTACTGAGTTCAGTGCAAAAATGTATTTCATACAACAAACGTGAAGTGTCTTGATGAGGTTTCAGCTTTACATTTTAATTTAAATCTCTGACAAAGTCAAACTGGAAATAATGACCATCATTTTGAGTCTTATGGCGTTTCAGAAAAGTTTCAAAGCAAAATAATTTAACCCTTTCAACGCTACACAAAAAAATGGAAAATTGGCTGCTGCTGCTGTATTTTTTTTGTGTTCATTCATTAGAACAGTTTATTCCTTTTCATTTTTTTATTATAAGAGATACAGAGAAAGTTATTGCATGAAAAATGCGCAGGATAGTATGAACTGTAATCTTAGGCAGTTATTTCAGTAAAATTTTTATCAGGTTACCTGCATTTTCAGGTAATTAACAGGTAAAAGGTGTAATTTATTACATCTGTGTTGAATTTTGAATAAAAACTACTTTTTTGTTGTTTTATCTGCCATATATTATAATAAAGAAGACACCAATTGCTCGATTCTGTAGCGTATTGCACCATACACAACATATTATGTAAAAATCACATGAATCAGTGGCTCCGTCCTCAAAATGTTCAGTCTACCTCAGTTTTCCCCCCTTTTTCTACGTCTCGAAATGATCGATCAAATCATATTTCCCACACAAATTAAATGTAATAAACACATTGAGATAACAAGAAACCTTTAAACTAATCCTCGTCGTCAGTTTCGCCATAGAAATGCTGAAATATTTCCATATTTACAGCTTCGTTTCCGATTTCCGCCATTTGCATTTGTCAAAATATTTGTTTTTATTTTCCTTCTACTGCATGATTTTACAGTAAAAATTGCCTGGATTTAAAGCACAAATGAGACCTTGTATATCCTCGATTCATACAAGGAAAATTAGAGAGGGACCCAAATGAAAACCGAACGGTTTAAGAGTCTTGATGAAAAATCTGTTGTCATCGCAGCATATGCCACGAATAGCAGTATGTCATCGCGGCATATGCCATGTATAGCGTTGAAAGGTATAATAATTATTTTGACTAAATTATGTCATGATAATACACATAAATTGCAGAAACATTTTAACCCTTCCATGCATTAACTTTTTAGTAATTTAAGATTTACATAGTTACAAATATTATAAAAGATGATAATTCGGGTAAAATAGATAAACATGAATTGTCAGCTTATGCCTCTATAATGAAGACGAACTCCCTCACATGTACCAGAGCTCGAGGCAGAGTGGTACAGGGTGCACTAATTCTTGAATCGAGTTAAAAACATGAAAAAGTAGACTGCTTGGTAGCAACACATTTGCCTGGTTATAAAATACTATTTTCAATGCAACTGTGATATAACGACATCGGAGACTATTGATATAGCGATTTACAGTAGTTTCCTTTTCTGCAAAGTCAAATGCAAAATACGAGAGGTACAACGGACTTATGCAAGAGAGACGCGTTTGTTTTGTTACTTATAAGATATTTAACCTGTTGTTCCTTGTAATGACATGTACTTTTTAAAAGGTGTTACATGATAAAAGTTGAACAGATTGTCAAATATGGGAGTAATGAACATCAACATCAAAATCGTGCAACCACATTCGACCCTACGGTTAGGAAAATGAACACTTTTCGATATAATTGAACGCACAACTATCATGTTGCACTACATTGGACATATGCATTGCGCATTTGTTAAATGCACATCTTTCCTAGACCAACACTGACCTAAACTTGTGACGATGAAGCCATGAAATATACTGATATCGTTAACGCCATTGAACAAAAACAGATGCCGCCATTTGCAATTGCCTTCAAACGCATGCTCTAGAATTTGAGGAACTCTGGGAACGTTAAAGCTTATTTAGCGCGAAATTTAAATGTTTTGTGATTGCATTAAATCAATAATCTTCGTGATCTTGTCCCTACAAAACAATAATTAATTTTGTATAATTATGACTTCAATTGTAATCTCAGAACACATTTTGAACCTAGTAGATTCCTAATAGTTTTTTTTTAAATTGTCTGCATGTGATATCAGAGACATATACACATGTGTATATATGTCTCTGGTGATATCAACTTTCCCAAACAATATTATAATTCGGCTTTAACAAGTGATCACAAGTAATATTTAAGCCTATGATGATGTCTAATGACTATGATGCGACTGAGCGCTGACTTGTCAGAGCAATTTTCCATGATATATACATTAATTCAATTTAAAAGGACACGATGGTTGATCGACATGAATTTCAAACTTCAATCACTATGATCCACTATGACAATGCCGGCTAACATAAACGGTTCAGTGATAATAAAAAATCAAAAAAATTCATACAAGAAATGTAGCCGCGCAAAGCACTTACAATATAATTTTTCATAGAATTTGTATTTCAAAGGAACATTACTGCTGTATAGTTAAACGCCACCGATTTGAGACTAACTGAGTTACTCAAGACGAGTGCTGATATATTAAGATCTATTAAGACTAACGGCAAGGCCGTAACTACCATTGAGGCAAGCGAGGCAATTGCCTCACTCAAATTTCGACAGTGATTTTTTTTATGGTAAATATTAAATACGAAATATAAGTAACAGTTCACTGTTGGGATGGAAAAAAAGGAATTTAGCTTTCCTGTTAGAGATGTCCTGTTAGCACCATCATACTGTCGCTGTTACAAAATATTAAACTCGCTTTTATGCTGACAAAGAGTAAACACACTAGGGATAGGGTGAAATAAGATACATGAATATGATTCTATCTGGAGTTAGTTTACTTGTATGTTATGGGTACAGGGGAATTGGAATGGAGTTTTCGCCGTTTCCATGTAGGTCCGTGATTTCAAATTATTTCGGGAAATAGTCGGTGGTAAGATATGTTAGTTCCAGAATTTTTAAATTTAGGGGTTAGTGGTTGGGGGTGTCTGACTAAGTTCCGAAATCACGAATATGAAGACACGAAATTCCGTAGTCCTGAATAAGTAAAGACAAAGTGCCGTTTTAAAGGTCCTAAACCGTTCCTCAATAATGTCAAATTGGAATACGGGATGTTCTTTCAATTTTTGAGGTTAAAGAAACATAGATAAAAATTAACCCATGCATGTTTCATATTATTTATATTTTGTTTATCTGTAAACAGAGAACAAGTATAAAGTTGGTGAAACAGAGAAATGAATACGCAGACAGGATTGTCCCCTTGGGATGCCCAGTACTTGATTTGTCAGTCTACTTATCCATGATTTGGTTTTTGGATTAGTTCCAATGAAGTTATATTCAATGCTTAGATTCTGTTCACAAGCAGCATTAGTTTACTAGAATTATTCTTTATTTACCTTCAGTATCGCTTTTATTTTTTCTGCAAGAGCCTGTTTTTAACCAGAGATCCATGTAATGATTATCGTTACTAGGTTGATTTAATTGAGAAACATCACCCATTGGATGCTGATTTATACCAAGTAAGAAAAATTTAAAAGGAATGATGACAATTAAGTTATGGAAATTAAGGTTGAGACAGAACAACAAATGACAATTATATTTCGTATTTAATATTTACCATAAAAAAAAATCACTGTCGAAATTTTAGTGAGGCAATTCACTTGCCTCAATGGTAGTTACGGCCTTGAAATTTATAAAAGATTCACACAGAAATTACAAATTACTACCGAAAAATGTTCAGGAAACGCGAAATTCAATTTTAAAAAATCGCTAAGATGTCCGTATATTTTCAAGATGACCGTAACATAAAACAAGGATGACCGTGATTTGTAAACAGATGACCGTAACTTGTAAAAGATGACCGTAATTTGTAAAGAATGACTGTAATTTATAAAGGATGATCGTAACTTTTAAATGATGACCCTCAATTCTAAGAATATCCGTATTTGTATTCATAGCTTTTTGTTGTGTTTGTCTCAATAGGGGCTTAGTTAGCGGATATAAACATGTTTCATCAATTTATTTTTAACTATTTGCCGTATTTTGAGTTCATGACAATGATAGTAAATTGCAAATTTCTCGTAAACGATGAAATATTTATTGATAACGACTTTAAAATTTTAATACAAATTGACAGAGATACGACGAAAAGTTGAAGAAACAAGAATATCGTCCCTCTGAGGTGTCTCTCAGTACATGCCTCATCTACACTATAATTTTCTATGTTCAGTAGACCGTTAAAATGGGGAAAAAACCTGTAATTTGGCATTATGATTAGAAAGATCATATCATAGAAAACATGTGTACTAAGTTTCAAGTTGATTGGACTTCAACGTCATCAAAAACCTCCTCGACCAAAAACTTTAACCTGAGGTGGGACAGACGGACGGACGAACGAACAAACGAACGGACGCACAGACCAGAAAACATAATGCCCATGAATGGAGCATAAAAACACTAATCAAACATATGAATATCCGGTAATCGAGCCTGTGTATATGGTTCCAGAGGAAGTAGATTAAAATCTTAGTTTGTCTTTATATATGAATAACATTGCTGTACAAATTGACAAGGTTCCCCTCAGTGGTGGATCCAAGGGGGGGGGGAGTTGGAACCCCCCTTTTTATTTACCGATTAGTGCATTTGAATGGGGACACATAGTTTGAACCCCCTTTACCCTGGGTTGGGACCTCCTTTTTTTTAAATGGCTTAATCCGCCCCTGCCCCTTGTGATACGCTATACGCACAAGACTATTTTAAAGATCTATTTTGCTGGAGCTCGCTTTCACTAGTTTGGTCGTAGTATTTTAAAAACAGGTTCTGTTATTTTACTTGCAAGACAAAATAGAACAGAGGCGGATTTAGGGGGGGGGGGGTGGCAGGGCCCAGGGGCGTAGCTAGAAAGAAACGATGTGGAAGCAAGTACCGAGGCGAAAAAATTTTGGGACCCTATTATGCAGCAAATTTTTTTTTTCGGTTTTCGGTCATAGGACGGTTAAAAGAGGAGCTATATGTAGATAAAAATTTATGAATGTAAAACTATTAATAAATCTTCTGAATATAGTAATACATAAACAACACATATTTGTGATACAGAATTTACTCAAAATTGTCCAAAATCTGCTCTTCGGGTCTGGGCAGAAACAAACTTCTCTATTACTTTGTCAACATCCACACTGAAATCCCGATGAATATGCAGTAATGCTATGTAACTTTCGTTGTTCATTGTTGATCGTACATTTGTTTTCAATTACATACATAGTACCGTGACTGATAGATCTCAGGGCCATCATGGCATGGTAGCACTCGCGAGATGTTATAAACCAGCGTACGTGTTCGGCATCGAGCGACCTCCAAATTGAATTCGTCAAAATTACATGCTTGGTCAGTTTCGTATGTTTCCGACAATATTGAGATTTGTTCGTTTGTGATATTTCCTACAACACGATGAAGCAGATATATACAGCACAAAGAAGCGATTTTCTGATAACTTGACGCGACCTCACTCTGCATTTGCCTTATCATATGGTCTATGAACGCAAAAAATAATGAGACTTTCCAATACTGTTTTGGCGTGGTTGCAGGGTGATTGGCTCTGGTAGTCTGTCAACCACATCGCCTCGGCATATTTTCAACGATATCGAAGGGATCTGATAATTCTAATGCCGATTGGTACATCTCATTCCAAACTGATGAACTGTACACTGTAACATGTGCTCCAAAACTACATATCTTAGACTGAGTATTACAAATTCAAAAGTAAAAATCTTGTAAAAGATACTAGTAACCTTCCGATTTTGTCATAATCTCCAAAAAAAACCCAATTATTTTGAAACCAAATGTCGTTATTTAATGATATTTCATCAATTAAAAAAAGTGACAACATAGTTGTTTCCTTTAACATTCAATTTATATATTTTTATTTTGCCATTTCTTTTTTTGCATGCCGAATCAATGTGCACGCAACTTCGGAGTTGCGATCTTTTTCTGAATGAACAGCTTCATCAACACGTGTAACCAATCTCCCATGCAGAGTTGTCGGTCCTTGCTCTCTCTCAATTGAGAGAGAGCAAGGACCGACAACTCTGCATGGGAGATTGACGTGTAACTAGGTTGTCAAACTAATATCCGGGATAGACGGAATAGACACCAACAGTCTCCGATTCCGATTGACCAACTCAACTCATCTCTCTCTCTTCTGCTTTTTTTTTTTTTTTTTTTTTTTTTTTTTTTTGTTGTGAAAACGACGTGGATGCACACGAAGACAAATCAAAGACGATATAATATCAATGGGTGTACATCCATTGGCATTTTTTAAAAAGTGCATTTATTATATCAATCTAAGCGCTCCCACGCGACATATCAGAAACAGGAGCGATGAGAGATCGGTTTTTAATTAGATTGTTATTATATGTCATTACAAGGAATTCCAGAAATAAAAAAAAATCTTTTGGCTTTTAGTTGGAGGCTGTGCAGCACACTTTTTTTTATATTATACTTGTAAGGGGTCATTTAATCGCGCTTTTGTTGCACGTTTTCCCCACTTTTTCATGTGCATATGTCTTGTTGTATGTTCATTAAAAAAATTATACCCTATACCGTAAAAAAAGATATATATGGTGAACTTTGTATTTAAAGCAAGTCTTATTTTCTCCTACCTATATGATAATACTCTCATATAAATACGTTTTATATCAATTAACATACAAAAAAAGGAGTTATACAAATACGGATATTTCTTAAAATTGACGATCATCCTTTAAAAGTTACGGTCATCATTTAGAAATTACGGTCATCCTTTACAAATTACGGTCATCTTTTAACCAATTACGGCCACCCTTGTTATAAATAGCTGATTCTGTTACGGTCATCGATTGTGATTTACGGTCATCTTGGCGATTTTTTTAAATTGAATTTCCTGTTTCATGCACATTTCTCGGAAGTAATTTGTGATTTCCGTGTGAATCTTTTATAAATTTACATAGTATCAATGTCTCCTTTGTAAAGACAATACAAATACTGACCTATTTTTTTTATCCGACATCTTGGGATGACCGTGAATGCAGTAACGGTCATCAGTTTTACCCCAGTGGTATTGCTATCACGGGATTTTTACGAGATGGGTCACACTGAGGTCACTTTGCATACAGAAAATATGTCGGGGAATTTCTTCCTGGAAGAAAGCAATTAAAATAAAGTAAACTTCTTCTAAATATGACCATATTAAAGAATGTTCTTCAGAAAAAAGTATATGTACATAAGTTTTATAATGAAAACTATCCATTGAGTTATAAAAAAACATATGCTTTTTTTTTTAATTTGAGGTTTCTTATGACTTTAAACGAACATCAATTATTTATACAATAAAACTCAACGCATGTATCAGAAATGCGCTCTTCTTGTGAGGGTAGTAATTTTTTTTATTATTTTAAACCAATGTATAATAAATCTAAATCAAACAGTTCGTTTCAATGTTCATTTAAGCACACTTCGGCTTATTCTCATTACTGAGCAGTGGCGGATCCAGAAATTTTCATAAGTGGGGGCCCACTGACTGACCTAAGAGGGGGCCCGCTCCAGTCACGCTTCAGTGATTCTCTATATAAGCAACCAAACTTTTTCCCAAAAAGGGGGGGGGGGCCCGGGCCCCCTGGCCCCCCTCCCCCTAAATCCGCCTCTGCTGAGACTAAAAACAGTCACACTGGCTCGATCACAGTCCGCCATCCATTAATAAATACAAATAAACACCAATCTACAAAAAAAGAAATACAAGTTAAATAAATCATTATAAATAAATCACTACTTTTAACATGAAAACAATAGATGGTCTTGGTGATAGTGTGGGTGGGAGTTTTTTTTGGGGGGATGGGGGTTAATACCATCTTCGCTAGCCAAGGGTTACGATCCACTCCCGTGGAGAGAGCGGGAGTGGATCGTAACCCTTGGCTAGCGAAGATGGGTTAATACAGACAATTAAGGCAGTAGTACGGCGTATGCTAAGTTGAGTGAGTGAGCAAATTAGTCTAACCGGCGTAAGGCACTGAGAACTTCGAATAATAACATTATAAATTACATTTAATTTATATCACACAACAAGCACGGGGAACAAGAGCCAAAATCATACGATACCTAGAATATCCACTGGTGGTAAGCGGATGGTCGTAACTAAGTTACGACCATCTGAATATGGGAGACAACTCTAGGGATACGTTTTTCTTTTCCGATTTTCGTGCAGTAAAAGGTTCATTTGAGTCAAACCGCTTGTATCATATACACATATCGTGAGTGCATTCTTATTGAAACCAAATTTGACACATAAAATCATTCCAATTTTCGTAAAATAGTCTTTCAAAAATTCGAGCATGATGGTCGTAACTTTAACTTGTGATGGTCGTAATGTCAACTATAGTATTTTGGATGATGGTCGTAACCGACACAAGATGGTCGTAACTTTGAAAGATGACCGTAACTCAAGTATTTAGACGAACTTTTATCAAGCTATTTTAAAAGTACTGTGCACATGCATAACCATGTTAATAAACTCAGTTGTTATATAAAGTTTACTACAAAAAATATTATTTCATTTGTTACTCTGATAATGGTATGCAGAAATTAAGTTAAAGAATTATCAATCATACATTTTTGATATGTTCCAAACGACCATCATTTAGGAGAAACAGTGAAAACTAATCAACTCGCATTAAGCCAAATAGTATGTTAGGGTTGAGTATTAATATATTTTTACTGTACGTTAAGGCATAAAATTGTTGAATATTTGCTTTCAGATTTTTTTTTATTTACGACTTTTTATTTCCTACAATCATGTCGGCAGATGAAATTATTGAACGTACAATTTTGAACAATCTTCTTTAATTTTTAATCAGCTATTGCAGTTTTTATAAACCATTGGCTTTCAAATATTCGGCTTTTGGTGAATCATGATTAATGAAAATCCACAAATGCCTGGTGTTTTTTTTTTTCGTGTTGTCTTTATTTTTTATCGATTGCATGACGATCTTGCGGTATATCTTAGATAATTGTTCTAAGTATTGGTTCAGAATAAAAACTTAATCCATGGTGTCGCAATGAACATTGTGTTAACCTAGAAAGTATGAATAAGGTTGAGATATTTTACAATGCTACACGCTTGAATTTAAGAGTAAGATCAAATAGCAGTAGTTTGTAGACAGGCTTGTACCCAGGATAATATTACAAGGTAGAACTAAATGTACTGCGGCAAATATTACATACATATATGCAGGTATATATTTTACAATGATACACGCTTTGAATTTAAGAGTAAGATCAAATATTAGTAGTTTATAGCCAGCCTTGTAGCTAAGATAATATTACAAGGTAGAACTAAATGTACTGTGGCAACTATCACATACATAAGCAGGTTGAAAATAATATTTATGTTATTTAAGAATTGAATGCTTCTTTTTGTAAATTTATCGGGGTGAAAAAGCGTTGACCGAAGTACATTTTTACAAGCGGTTTGACTCAAATGTGCGCACGGTCAACGATTTTACAACCCTATAAAGTTACAAAAAGAAGCATTCAATACTTATAATTACATTTTTTAGCTATGATCATGAAAACACAATTTTATATATTTTTTTATTTAGATTCAAAACAGTGTAGCTGTGGCCATTGATTGACACATTAAATTCATCCATTGACTGGGACAATTTAGGTGAACGTTTGTATGTAACGACCACTGCTCACTATGTACTTTTTAAAGACACTTAAACTATGGGGTTCTAAACACCTTAATAAAGTAATTCGAAAAATTAATCAGAAATAACACGATGTTTTGATTTATATCAATTATATAAATCAAAACATAAAGGTTATTCCTGATTAATTTTTCGAATTATTTTATAATTAAAGGCATTAAGAAACCTTTGGTGACCCCACAGTTTAAATGTCTATCGTAGGTACGTCGTGAACAGTGGTCGTTACAGACAAACGTTCACGTAAATTGTCCCAGTCAATGGATGAATTTAATGTGTCAATCAATGGCCACATCCACACTGTTTTGAATTTCATTCTAATTCACCTGTGCACTTTATTGTTGGACCACGTGTTATCATGAATGAAAAGTTGTATTGAACAATGCAACTGCTTACGGAATAACACGTGATGTGCAGTTAACCAATCAGAATAAAGTATTATAATGACACATACATCTAATGTAATTATATGTTTATATTGTATGAATGTACTCAGATTTAAAAGACCAGCACGTTGAGTTGAAGCATAAAGATCTATCTTTTAAATATTATCCTGGCTACAAGCTATGTATGAATACTGTTTGCTGAAGTCCTTTTGCTGAAATTCAAAATAAATACATTATCATCAGCATATAGTAAACAATGTGAATTGCTGACCCCAATATTCTTTAGAAAGAAATTTAAGGATCCATACTGTGAAGGAATTTTTTTAACTCGTGTAGTAATTTTGACTCTAAATATGCCTCCTCTAGTAGCGGAAAGATGATCCCAAATTGTCAAGCCTGTGCCAGTATCTGATCATAGACCTTGCAATGACAAAGTACAGAGTGAATCTACCGAGTTAAGAAAGATTGGCAAAATGTGTTTCTCTTTTGGTAACACCAAGTAAATGTAAATTTTAGGATAAGCCTGATCTACATTTTTTTGCTGAAGTTGAAAAAATGGCAAGATCATCAGCATATGTATAGTAAAGAATAGGCTGGTTGTGAATAAACAACAGCTGGATCAGGGGAACTTTTAACATAATCAGGACGTTCATTTATAAAAAATTTAAACAAATTTGGACTCAAATTGTCTCCCTGTTTTACTCCAACTTTAGTTCTAAAGAGATCTCTTACCATACTCTCTAACTATATTCAATAGCTTAAGTTTTATCCCTGGGAGAATGACAGTATCAAAAGCCTTCTGGAAATCAACAAAGCAGGCAAACATTCTACCTTCTTTTTTATTACAATACTTAATTATAATAGTTTTTAGAATGAACATATGGTCAGATGGTCGTATTTTTTATTTTTTTTTTTTATTTGGTAAACCAAATTTGGCTCTCATCAATGATATGATATTTATCTAAAGATTTACAAAGACGTGTATCAAGTATCTTATTAAAAAGGCTTCCCCAATGAATCAGTAATTGTAATTCCTCGATAGTTATTAAGATCGGATGCATCATTCCCTTTATGAATTGGGAATGAAAAACGTGTGGTCCAGGGTTCATGGTATTTTCCATAAGAAAAACAAAGATGTATAAAGGATAGCATGGTACCAATAGGCGTATTTAGAATTTTCTAAAACCACGGGTAATAATTATACCTGAACTTCGAATTTGCACCTTATAATCAGCTTGACTATATACCAAATGACAATACGTCTTCTCAAAATCCAGGCTAAGAATAAGATGTATGTTGTTTAATTCGATTACGGACCTGCGAATTCGCGGATATGGTCTTGTCTCGATAACGATCCCCATAACATTATTTTGACTCCTTATACTTATGCTCTTTCGACTTAAAGTATCAATTTTAAATTGTAGATTTTTCTTTTAAATTCCACCTAGTAGGTACATACTAGTTTTTAAAAAGTTTATCTTTTCAATACATGCAAAATATAAAGAAAATAAATCAGGATACTGTTATTTCATGTGATGTCAAATTTGTTAAAATCGTCTTTTCTTAATTCGTAACTAAGAATGATCATAACCAGAGCTGTGTGTTAAAATGAATTCTCCACTTTTGAGAATTTATATTGTTATTAAACTTAACAGCTTATAATTAGTTGCCTCTTGGTTGATTTTATACATTATATTTTAAGTAACAGTGGCTGGTCATTTCATTTTGTATTGGTTTTTTTTTTCGATTCGTTTCAATTTTCTTTCCTTTCGCACTTTACAGGTATCCCTCTCTTCACCTCTTTTAGTTTTTATCATTTAGTGAAATCGACTTCACAAATATATCATATAAATATATTCATATAACAAAAGACACGTTTAAACTATTGACTTGTCTTACTAGGTCCTATTTAATAAAGAGTTACGACCATCACAATTTTAAGTTACGACCATCCTGAACATTTTAGTTTTTTTAGTTACGACCATCATGCTCGAATTATTGAATGATCATTTTACGAAAATTGGAATGTTTTTATGCATCAAATTTTGTTTCAATATCAACGGACTGACGATTAGTATGTATGAGACAAGCGGTTTTACTGAAACATTGTTTTACTGCACGATAATCGGAAAAGAAAAATGTATCCCTAGAGTTGTCTCCCATCTTCGGATGGTCGTAACTTTAAGTTACGACCATCCGCTTACCACCAGTGAATATCTGATCATGCGACAAATATGGTCCAATAGAATGCATTGTAAACATTACAGGTATTCTAAAAACACGTGTTGATGTAAACATGGTAAACAAACACACGTTTTGATGTAAACATACACACGTGTTTTACCAAAACAAATACATGTGCTTCCGTACTATTAATAAATATATTTCTAAGTAGTTACTAGTGCAATCACTATAGTCAGTCAATACTGAGGTTGTGAGTTCGAACCGCGCTCGTGTGGGTGCACTCGACTCCAATCGTATAAATTCAGTGACTAATTAAGATTGACAGCTAGTTTTCCTATCCAAATCTTCAAGGTCGGTTGTTTTCTCCCGGCACTCCGGCTTCCTTCACCTATAAAAACTGGCCGCCACGGAAGAGCCTAAAAGCGGTGCTTAAGTGGCATTAAAACACATAAAAACAAATGAAATAATTAAGCCCTATGCAAAAATACAGAAAAGGGTAAAATTAAACAAAAAAATGAAAGAATAAACGGAATTAAAAATAGCCACTGTCTTCTTTCTTATTTCATTTTTTTAAATTTTCGATTTATTGCCCGGATGTTGCTAAAGGGATTTCCACGCCAGTGCAAGACATGATGAGTAGCTAAAAGAAAGCAGATCAACGTTAATCTTTTTTTAATTATTGCACAAGGCACCAGTCCCGAGCATGCTTGGTTAACAGAGTTAAAGTTGACTAACAGGGAATCAGTCATCCACCATTCATTCCCGCCAGTAGCAGCTATCTGCTGCTTTCACTTCGAGTGCTTCAACTCGGAATAAGACTGGAGTCTGGAGTACATGTTAATAAAATGTGACGAGAAATATAATTATCAATCCAATGTGAATTCCCTATTATTCAATTTAGTTGACTTTTGAACTTTCAACCGGATTTAAAACCACACGTTCGAAATAGAAATAGTCATAGAGTTTCTTTTCAGCAATGGATATCTTATTTTGGAGGCCTACGAAACGGCGAAGAAGAAACTTTTGGGACGACTCTGAGAGTGATGGTAAAAAAAATTCTTGTAATAAGCAAATATGCCTGTCAGCTAGTGCTACTTCCGGTCTATTTGTTTACAATTTTACGTCACGACTTCATTTACTTTAGTCGGCATAAATGTCTTAAACGATAAAAACATAAAAAGAATACATAGGTACACAGTCACAGATAAGTTACGTTGTTAAAATAGAAGTAGTTTATTCAAATTTATAGAAATTTTTTTATGAATGTCATTAGCTTTCTTAGCTTTAATATTTTAAGGACTTTCGGTTTTACATGGTTGGAAATAAATT
Organism: Mytilus galloprovincialis; assembly: GCF_965363235.1. Classification (NCBI taxonomy): domain Eukaryota; kingdom Metazoa; phylum Mollusca; class Bivalvia; order Mytilida; family Mytilidae; genus Mytilus; species Mytilus galloprovincialis. The sequence continues at coordinate 87,030,975 of NC_134838.1, forward strand.
TTATATAAAACCAGAGATTTGTCTCTGATAAAACCTTATCAGATACACAGTTATCAGTGGCGTAGCTGGGTCATTTTTACGTGTACGCCTGAACCTTGGCGAGGGATATGAGGGGTGCCAACCGCTCAATGTTAAAGCACCTGCTGGTAGTGGGTTCGAAAGGGACGAAGCCCCCGAAAGCTATCGAGAATGAAATACTGTAATGATTCCTGTCAGTGAAAAATCATTGATAGCAACATACTTTTGAATCTAAATGGTTTATTTGTTTTGGTTAAATTTTGTAATATGTTAACTTATTCATGTTATTCATCGTGTTAAACTGGAAGCTAGCCTAATGGTCATTGGTTTTAGAGAAAACGTCCAAACAAATATTACTTTTAAATAAGTTTAGAAGGTGCCGTGAGTGAGCATACAATCGACAAAAGCACCTTTTAATGAACACGAAAAAAAATATTTCTAAGAGGTGCAATATAAAAAAAATTCTGGAACACCTAGGATTTCTTCCCATGCACAAAAAGTGAATCAATTTATCTTCCTTTAGGTTGCACTTTGTAAATACAGCTGTTTCTCAAAACACGCCTCTTTTGGGGAGTAATTGAATATTCATAGAAAATTCATTTTGTTTACATACTGGTTCCCAGTTATGCTCTCTGTGTTCCATATCGCAGAGACAGAACTTGGGAATGTTACCAGTAAATAAACACGTTGTTTACATTGAAATCTGTGGTAACCTTTCATTCGAGGTAGGGGTAGTTAAGAAAATTAGTGTAAGTTTAAACTCTGAGAAGTTCAGGGCATATAAACGTTGAAAATATGCCGCACAGCCCTATATTTTGACCTTTGAAAAACATTGTGGTGCATATGAACTCTCAATTCTAGGATAAGATTTTTTTCAAAACTTCATAGTAAAAGTGGTACAGTTTTAGCCGTAAAAGGAGTTCCTATGGGAAATTGCATTGTCAATATTTACAGAAATGCAACCTATATAGGGTGAAAAAGGGAAACATTCAGAATTTAACCATATTTGCTTTATTTCACAGATTTTAAAGAAATTAACTCAAATAAGAAGTTTTATAAATATTTAATGCAGATTGATACAATCCTGGGCCTTAAATATGATGACTCAGCATAAATTCACAGTTTACAGTATGCATAGTTTACTTAAAGTCCTGGATACAAAATTAAATCATAAAATTTGCATATTTGTAAGTTAAATTGTTAAGAAGTGCTTATATTTACTCTTCGCAGTCATTGAAACTCATAGATCCTTCCTGAATATTATTTATGGGGTATTTGTGTCCTTTCGATAACCCAAAAGTAAGCCGCAACACCTAAATCTGCTTTTTTGTCACCACGGCATAATAAATACAAGCTAGAAAAACAAAAATATCTCAAGAAAACTTACAATAGTGTGTTCTATCCTGAATATGTACTAAATATTCCAAATTGCTAGAAACAGCAGAATTATTTAGGAAATTTGAGGCCCCAGGGGCAAGAAACATAGAAAATTGCCTACCCCCTGGGTCATAAAACAAATAATTTAACTTGTAAATGCTATGATTTTATGATTTTAAAGTTCTTGATATAGAAAACAATAACTATGCTTGAAAGTTATGCAAAAATCAAATGTTAGCAGTCATCTCTACAACATTTTAAGTGAATTTATATCTCAGACTGGTATCTGCATACATACAACTATTGCAAATATGGCTGGTTTGAACACTTCTAGTATATATATATAGTAGCTAAATTGTGTCAGATATATGGTTAAAGATGATACTGTTGTGACAAGAATTCTAAATTGACCATTTGAGGCAGAAAATGTGTTCTTTAAATTTGACAAATAGGCATACAGTAAGATGTGGAATGGAGATAGAGGCTGGATTGGATACTTTATATAATCTTGAATGATGTAATGATTGACTGCTAAACATTACATTTATGATATTCTGATATGCTTTCAATATGTTATCAAAACAGTTTTTAACAGGTTCTAGGCATTTTTTATCAGAAAATATGCAAATAGGGTAAGCTGGCAATAATTAAAGTCTTGTTTTCAAATTCTTTAAAAAATTGAAACAGGGGAGGGGGTATAAAATGTATAGTAAAGAAAAACTTAGAGTATACACAGTGATTTCTTTAAGACTTTAATTCTGATAAATGAGTATTAATGTGAGAAAAACTGATTTTAGAGAGTTTTCTATTTGAATAAATGTCTGTATAGGTTGCACTTTGTAAATACAGCTGTTTCTCAAAACACGCCTCTTTTGGGGAGTAATTGAATATTCATAGAAAATTCATTTTGTTTACATACTGGTTCTCAGTTATGCTCTCTGTGTTCCATATCGCAGAGACAGAACTTGGGAATGTTACCAGTAAATAAACACGTGCATATTGTTTACATTGAAATCTGTGGTAACCTTTCATTCGAGGTAGGGGTAGTTAAGAAAATTAGTGTAAGTTTAAACTCTGAGAAGTTCAGGGCATATAAACGTTGAAAATATGCCGCACAGCCCTATATTTTGACCTTTGAAAAACATTGTGGTGCATATGAACTCTCAATTCTAGGATAAGATTTTTTTCAAAACTTCATAGTAAAAGTGGTACAGTTTTAGCCGTAAAAGGAGTTCCTATGGGAAATTGCATTGTCAATATTTACAGAAATGCAACCTTTAAAGGGATTTAAAATAAAAATCTAAAAAATTTTTTTTAATTTTTTTTTCTTCTTCTTCTTCTTTAAATACGGAATACCATCAACTTTTTGAGGATTACTTTCCGGCGCATGCCTGTATGATGTCGCTTTAAGTTAATTTCATTTTTTTATTAATTACTTTTATTTATTTATGAAATTTACAATTTTTTAAGTTTCAATTTTTACATTTTTTATATATATTTTTTTATAACTATAAGATAAAAACAATAAGCACATTTAGTTCAGATGAGAGTATGTTTTAAGGAGCACCTCATGAGTGAGTGCATCCTTAAAGTTGTCTGTAGAGGTTTGGTTTGAGATATCGGGTGGTAATTTGTTCCAATCTTTGATTGTTTGGCTGAAAAACGAAAATTTAAAGGTGTCTTTATTACACTGAAGTTGTCTGTATGTCTGTTGATGGGTAGTTCTTGTTTAAGACTGGCTTTTTATGAGTATATCTTGCGATGGTATTGCAATTTCATTGTTGATGACTTTGTGCAACATTTGGAGTCTGGTTTTTAGTCTGCGTTCTTGTAAGGATTGCCATTTTAGATGTTCTATCATTTCAGATACACTGCTGGTATTGTGATATCTGTTGCAAGTATATCTTGCAGCTCTTCTTTGTACTTATTCCAACTTATATATATTTTCTGAGGTGTATGGATCCCAAACTGTACAGCAGTATTCTAGTTTTGGTCTAACTATTGTTTGGTAGGCTCTTTCCTTAACTAATTTAGAATTTATTTTTAGATTACGTCTGATGAATGCTAATGATTGGTTTGCTTTTGCTGCTGATTGTTGAATATGTTTGTTCCATTTGAGGTCTGAAGAAAGTGTAATGCCTAAATATTTTGCAGATTGAACTTGTTCTAAGATATGACCATGCATGTTGTAATAAAAATGTATTTGTTTTTTCTTTGTTGATACTCTAAGGATGTTACATTTGTCCGGGTGGAAAGACATGAGCCAGTCTTTCTCCCATTTTATAGCTGCTTCTATGTCTTCTTGAAGCTTTATGCAATCATTTTGGCAGGTTATAGGCCGATAGATTATGCTGTCGTCTGCAAAGAGTCTTATTTGGCTGTGTTTTAGATAGTCCGGTAGGTCGTTTATATATATGAGAAAGATCTGGAATGTTTTACGACAGTCTATGAAGGTTTATAAATTGAGCATACAAAATAATAAATTGCGTAAAGAAGAGTCCGGCTATCTGTCTATCAAAAAAGAACAGAAAAATGAACGAAAACAAATGCTTTCAAAATTTTAGCTTTAGACATTAATCATAGAAAAAGCTTCTTCAGCATTTTCATAAAATTCCATGAAGGTTCGACAAGTAGTTAATGTAATTGAGAAATAACAAAATGTAAGCTCAAACTGCGACCACTATGAATTGCAGAAAGAAATACATTTTGTCCTTAAAATGCGGGAAAATTAAAGATTTAATGTATTATTATATTGCTCTGAATACTCTTTTGATCATAAACAGTTTCTGTCCAACTTTCGTAAAATTTCACGAAGAGTCATTCAAAAGACTTTATCCATATTCGGAACTTAAATATTGACGCCGCTTTGTCTCGTTTTTGGGACATAAATTACAGGCTCGACAAAAATACAAACAGCATATCGAATCTGGCCGATAGTGAATTGCTTTAGATATAAGAAAAGTACGTAGAATTCATAGTAGACTAAGACTTTTACAAAAGATTCGAACAAATATATTAAATGATCTATTCGAGTAAATTTAGTCCCGTTTTATTCAAAATTACAATCCATTGAAAAAAGAAGCACAAGGCTGATGTGCTTTTGACCAGTTTTTCTTATTTTATGTTGATTATTTGTTTTATTTTCAAAATTCAAGTGTACGCCCGGGCGTTTTGACGTAAACGTAGCTATGCGCATGGTTATAGGTTCATCAAGATTATATCTTCCTGAAACACAAAATGCACTAAACTTTTATAAATTGGATGGGAGCCTCAACACTTTTCCATCTTCTCAAGTTTTTCTCTTCTCTGTTGTCCGAGTACAGTTTTAGGTGTCAATGCAGCCATTTTTGTTCATTTGTTATTTTTTTGTAGGTGATGATCAAAGAAGAATAGATTTGTGTTCTTTGAGTGACACAGGTCACTGCTTATTTCTTGTTTACTGAATATTTCAGGCAATCCCATAACCAATCTCTGACTGAGTCTCCTACTCCCGGTACCTCGAATGACCGAATAACACTGTTACATGTATTATCTGAATAACACTTGTAATGACTGAATAACACTTGAAATTTTAATATTAGCACATTTTGGTGACTGTTAAACATTGATTATTAATTATTAGTATATTATCAATGTATTTTGTAACTCAAAAATGATTTACAGAAAGAAGATAAGTTCATAAAAAACTTTAAACATTTAGTATGTAGATCCAATATGGTGACCACGGAAATCACAATGGCCGCCAAGTTTGATGTACACACTAAATTTAAAATGATCTTTATGAACTTATCTGCTTTCTGTAAATCATTTTTAAGTTATTAAATACATCGATAATATATTATTATTCAATAATCAATTTTTAAAAGTCACCAAAATGTGCTAATATTAAAATTTCAAGTGTTATTCGGTCATTACAAGTGTTATTCGGATAATAGCAGTGTTATCCGGTCATTCGTGTTACCCTCCTACTCGTGTACTTTCAATATGCGGTACCTTGAATGACCGAATAACACTGTCATTATCAGAATTACACATACAATGACCGAATAACACTTGAAATTTTAATATTAGCATATATTTGTGACTTTTAAACATTGATTATTAAATATCGATGTATTTTATAACTTACAAATGTTTTTCTGAAAGCAGATAAGTTCATAAAAAACTTTTAAAATTTAGTATGTACATAGAAATTACAATGGCCGCCATGTAAGATGTACACACTAAATCTAAAATGATCTTTATGAACTGTTTTGCTTTCTGCAAATCATTTTTAAGTTATAAAATACATCGATAATATATTATTATTTAATGATCAATGTTTAAAAGTCACAAATATGTGCTAATATGTGTTATTCGGATACTAACAGTGTTATTCGGTCATTCGTGTTACCCCTTTCAATGTAACTTAACCACCCTTATAGATTGACTTGATTACAGTACAGTGGAGTCCCCGGTGTCCGCGTGGCCTGTGATATCGCGCATTAGCTGATTTTGTCATATCAACACAGTAACACAAATAAAATTGATCTTGTTATTGTTTTAGCCTTCCAAAGGGATAAAAAAGAACAAAATTGATAAGTTCAAGAGTTAATTAATTACTGCAATCCCGTGATTTACCATATTTGGCCAATTTCCATTAAAAAAAATTACATCATCAGATAAAAGTTGTTTTATTTAAGTCAAATTTATAAAACTTTTCTTTTACATTGTGAAAAGTACTCAACTAAGAGGGACATATTTTACCATAAAGTTTCAAATATAATCGTTGATCCTACAAAATTTCAAAAACATGAAAATAATATAATCTTTTTATTAAATAATAATTCATACACAATCCTAAAATTAACTTCCTCTTTCATCTCAGACAGTTTGAACCTGCGTAAAGCAGAACAAACTCTATAAAATTGCTAATAATCATTGTTCATAATATTACATATTAATATTGTCATTATTTTCAATACTTAATATGTTTGACCAACTATGTAATTGATATATTTTTTTTTAATCATTTACTGTTGATGATATTGATATCGTTCGATGATATTGTTCTAAATATGCCTATTGATATTCTATGCATTATTACTATTTGTATACCAGTTGTATGGGCCATTGCCAATTATTGTAATTGTGTTTGTGCCAATAATCAAATTGAAATAATTTTTGCTCTGCATCCTTGGCAGTGTGCTTGGTTCAAAATCAGCTATATTTCGTAGCAGAAAATCTTTCCTTTATTTAAATTACCGGTAAGCTATTTTTGGAAGGCATGCACGAAATCACCGGACATGGGAGGAACTCTCAGAACAGGGGTTTCTCTAATTTTGGACACACATTACACAAAATCTAGAAGATAAAACCATATCAACAGAAGATTTTATGAAATAAAAGTATGATATGAATGTGTTCACACAATAGTATCCAATTATTGGTTTTATCAGTTAAATGAAGTGAAGTCATCAGTCTTAGGTGCGCGGATACACTGGACTGCACTGTACCTCAAATGACCGAATAACACTGTTATTATCTGAATTACACTTGTAATGACCGAATATCACTTGAAATTTTTATATTAGCACATATTACTGACTTTTAAACATTTTCTATTAAATAATAGTGTATTATAAAGGTTTTTATAACTTAAAAATGATATATAAAAAGCAAGTTAGTTCATAATGATCGTTATACATATAGTGTTGACATCCAACCTAGGATAACGCATATACCATGTGACATGGTTGCCATATTGGATGTACACACTTATTGACTCTATATTTATAACGACCTTTAAGAACTTACCTGCTTGCTGTAAATCATTTTTAAGTTATCAAATACACTTATAATATGATATCTTTTAATATTAAATTAATGTATAAAAGTCCCCAAAATGTGCTTATATTAAGATTTCGAGTGTTATTCGGATAATAACGATGTTATATATAAGGTCATTCGTGTGCATACAAAATCTTGCATTATAATAGTAATATGACACAGTCATGCCAGTAGACAATTTGTTGCAGTTTGAACTACAAATGAATACAGAAAAATATCTGATGTACACAAATGTATGTTTTCATACATTTTGCTTTAACGTTTTGAAGCAGCACACAATCATTTGCTTACTAAATTTGGGTTCTAGAGCTTTTATTTGAAGTGAAAAGACCAGAAAAACCTTCTTTTTGGTGCTGGAAATTCCCTTTCCCTGTTTTTTGTGACTTGTTATTAAATTCAACATCCTTGTGCATGTAGCCATACTTCATGTCAAACATTATACAAATTACTGACATATTATTATAATCAGTGTATATTTTCCAGTATTTTACGAGAATTTATGACTATGAATGTTCATGCACAATATATTCTTTCTTTCCCTATAACATGTTTGTCCAACAATTTTTCAGATTACTTAGACTTCCTTGATGGGACTGATAGCTATGTAGATGACATGGACCAAGACAGTGAGATCATGTCCAGACCAAGAAGTCCAGGGTCACGGATGTCCACACCAGAATTACAGCTATCATCAACTCATCCACAGGAAGTGACTTCACTTGTAGAATTTGCAGCAAAAATAGTAGCTAAACATGTGTCTTGTGAAGAAATAGAAAATCACGATCCACCTCTTGATGAGTCAATGTTGAAAAAGGTATATTATTTTAGTTTTCTCCTGGGGATTGGTCGGACTGTCCTGTATTTACCTTTCAATTTACATCTGAAAGAAAGTGGAATGATTCAACAAAACTGACAAATTATGCATGTTATGTGGAATGATTTAGTCAAACTGCCATATTATATGATCAATTAGTTCTGTAGTAGTGTTAAAAGTTAAAGAATGGCAAAGCTAGTTTAAACTCATGCACTGCAAGGCAGCTTTTAGAACAAGGGGTATGCCTTAAAAAAAGTAAAAGTAAAAGTAACTTTATAAATTTATGCCAAGGATATACAAATATTGAAACAGATGAAGAGTTAAGTGTGTTAATTTACGTTTTTTGATTGAGTTAAGCCTTCCAATTGATTTTTTATCTTGTGGTTTTCTATATCATATGTATATTGGATGTTATGCTATTGTTTCAGAAAAAAAGAGAAGGTTTGGTACCATTAAAACGTTTAATCCCGTGTTTCTCATTTCTCATTTTTTCATATAGATTAGACCGTTGGTTTTCCCGTTTGAATGGTTTTACACTAGTAATTTTGGGGCCCTTTATAGCTTTTTGTTCAGTGTGAGCCAAGGCTCTGTTGAAGGCCGTACATTGACCTATAATGGTTTACTTTTATAAATTGTTATTTGGATGGAGAGTTGTCTCATTGGCACTCACACCACATCTTTCTATATCTAATTATAACCAAAAGTGAGCTAAAAATGTTAGACCTAAGATTAATTTGCCTGAGGGAGTCTAACCTTAGTTTATAAACATGATAAATTGAATTTATTAATGGTGTAAATGGTAAAAAAAAAAGTTTTTCCTGAAACCTATTATCATTTATTCAAACTTTTTATGTGGGTGAATTTTCATGAGTTTTTAACTGGATTTTTGTGACAAAAATGTCGGTTATTGATTTGGGGATGTACGGGGGGCGGGTGGTCGGGCGGGCGGGCGGCAATCAAATGTTGTCCGTGCGTTAACTCATGAACCGTTCAACCAAAGCTTTTAAAATTTTAATATGTTATTACTGACAACTATACAAAGATCAAGTTCAATAATGGCGATTTTGACTTTTACCGTTCAGGAGTTATGGTTCTTGAAAGGCGGCAATCAAATGTTGTCCGTGCATTAACTCCTGAACCGTTCAACCAAAGCTTTAAAAATTTTAATATGTTATTACTGACAACTATATTGAGGTCAAGTTAAATAATGGCGATTTTGACTTTTACCGTTCAGGAGTTATGGTTCTTGAAAGATTGAAAAATGGAGTTTCCAGTCGTGTCCGTGCATTTATGCATGAACTGTTCTACCAAAGTTTCCGAAATTTTAATATGCTGTTACTGATGACAAAATGGAGGTCCAGTTCAATAATGACGATTTTGACTTTTACCGTTCAGGAGTTATGGTTCTTGAAAGATTGAAAAATGGTGTTTCCCGTCGTGTCCGTGCATTTTCTCATGAACCATTCAACCAAAGCTTTTGAAATTTTAATATGTTGTTACTGATGACAAAATAGAGGTCAAGTTCCATAATGACGATTTTGACTTTTACTGTTCAGGAGTTATGGTTCTTGAAATATTGTAAAATGGCGTTTCCATTCACGTTGTTGCATTTACTCATGAACCATTCAATCTAAGCTTTTCAAATATTATTATTTCAAAATGTTGATACTGATGACAAAATGGAGGTCAAATTTGATATTGATGATTTTCACTTTCACCATTCATCAGTAATGGTTCTTGTGATATTGCCAGGACACAAATAAATGTAAATAAATCCGGTTTGCTGTCGTTGTGACAGCCTCTTGTTAAAAAATAAAACAAATTTGATGAGTGCAACTTGAGATCTTTGGAAGGGTACAAATGTATTTGTAATATTTTCTGTTGTAGATTGCATTTTGGGCCTTTCCTCAAGATGAAAGTCATGTCAAGGTTTTTTCACAGCTAACATTGAGAACACCTTATGAATGGAATGCAGGAGAAAGAAAGGCGACAGAAGGGAAAATAAAGAAAATGCGCCAAGTTGGTGAGCAAAAGCATTCTTCTCAGACAAGAATATGATAGATAATACGAAGCCATCATAAGTGTTTTGCCCTGACTCCAGTAGATCAAATATTATTTTCATAATTAATGGTACATGTATCTTGACATAATTTTTGGGATAAAGATTTTATATTCATACAATCAAAACCGTTTTGTGATCGGCTTGTTATTAATTTTCCAGACTTTATCACTATTTTTAAGATAAAAAAAACCAGTGCAATGAGCACGACAGTTTGGAGTTGAATTTTATTTATTTTTTCAAGCAGCCAGTTAAATAGATTTTGGAGCCTATAGTAAATCATAATACGGTACCCCATAAATTTTTAGGAAATCATGATTTGCAATACAAATTTTGGGGCACCTAGGCTATTTTCCTTTTTTAAAATAGTTTATAGAACCCAGGACAGGGGACTCTTGAAATATTTACTTTGTCTTTGAAATTCATTATGTATATTGGTAATCTTGTTGATATTGTAGGTTTTCATTAAACTTAAAGTAAATTATTAGTCCAAATTTATAGATTTAGCTTTGAAACATTATTAATATATGTTATGTATGTACATGTTGCTGTAAAAGAGGGGCGAACGATACCAAAGGGACATTCAAACTCATAGATCAAAATAAACTGAAAACGCCATGGCTAAAAAAGAAAAAGACAAACAGACAAATAATAGTACACAAGACACAACATAGAAAACTAAAGACAATGCAACACAAACCCCACCAAAAACTGGTGGGGATCTCAGGTACACTGTAAAGGTGAGCAGATCCTGCTCCACATGTGCCACCCGTCATGTTGCTCATTTAAATTGCTTTTTTTTCTTTTTTTTTTATTAAAGTTTGCCATTTCTATGTCAGAACCTGTTCTAAACATATATGTTTTTGTTTGTTTTATTAAACTTGATTCAGAACTTCCATAATGGTTGAGTTATTGCAGAGGGATATTTTCACTATTTAATCTTCATCCAGAATTAGTGTTAATAAACCCCTAGATGAAGCTTCCTTAACTGTCTATCCTTAATTGTGATAGGTTCATGGTTGCTGCTTTTGTTGAAACCAGAGATAATACAGAAATTAGTGTAAATAAATCCCTAGATGAAGCTTCTTTAACTGTCTATCTTTAATTTATAGGTTTCATGGTTGCTGCTTTTGTTGAAACCAGAGATAATACAGAAGCCAAAGTGTCACTTACATTTGAAAAGCAGCATTTGACATCAACTTCCTGTTCAGCTTGCTCAGAGTCTGTTTTCTGTCAACATACTATAGCTGTTATTTTAGAGAGAATAAAGAATGCAGATAAGGTAAGATCAAACTTGATTTACACTCTTGTAGATGTGTTTGGAAAGATTGGAACTTGTTGTTTTAATACACCTTATAGCTATTTATGTCAATTCAAAATATGTTCTAAAAGTTAGCAGACTACACGAAATACGTCGGACCGTCGGACAAATCCGGTGAATAATAGATCGGTCTGGTAAAATTTTGTTGAATTCCGGTCCGAATGTCCGGTGTTTTTTTTCATGGAACATTCTAGCAAAATTGCCAAACGACCTCAAATTCATTTTCATCTTTATTATTCATCACAGCGACGTTTATTTTGTTCAACCGCTAGCTTTATGCCGAACATCGACAACCAGTAATGTGTAAATCCGGGTAAAAACATATCTGACTGTCAAAAACAACAATGGATGCCATCATTGGCACAACCGGAAATGTAAATAAAACCGGATCAGATTCTGGGAACGGATAAGGATAATTCGGGTTTGCCGATTTAAATAGAATAAATGAATAAAAATCCAAGCAGATCACAAAATTTAGCTATGAAAGATAACCACAAGAATGTGAAAACCAAAAGATATATGAAAAAGAAAGAAGAAACAGGAAATAATATTTTATACAGAAACTCTAAATTATGTTTAGTTCACAAACATTGTCAAAATCCAATAAAATGGGACATTACTCTTCACTGAAATGCATTCAAGCAATTGTGCACAATATCCCCTCTTGTTACATCATTTTGTTTTAATTTGTGCATTTTGGGGAGGAGTAGGGCACAACAAAGTCATATGTTTGTTGTTTTTTGTCGGATAATATACAATTAGATGTAAAAAAAATTGGTCTGGTAAAATTTCATTCGGTCTGGTAAAGCTAGGATGCTTACCAGACCGAATGTCCTGTAAAAATAAAATTCATTCGCGTAGACTGAGTTAGACACTCAGAGTTAACTGTATTTACACAAGGACAAGAGAGCAGAAATTTTGCATGGATGATAACGCATTTGATATAAATATTTTATTAATTGATATTGAAGCTAAAATGTAAATCTTATTTTTCATCCAACTGAGAGAAAAAAACAGGCTCCTGGTTTCGAATTTTATCGAGCTTGCCTCTGACAAAAGTGTCTGACATAAGAGCAACTTGATAAATCAATGTAATAATCATCTTTAATAAATTCATAATTTAAGTTTCACTTATCAGTTTTTAACTTGACAACAGTAAGAAACTTTATAAAACTGTACACTGACATTGTACTTACATTCATGTTACACAAATTTAATTTCTATTTAAAAACACATTTTATTTATACACTTACCATTATAATAGTTTACAACCATTTTAAAGTTAAAGACAATTCGAACTTGAAATTATAGATTTTAAAACTCTAAATTTAGTAACTTCATTTGCATTGTACTATGTTTGATTCATTTTCTGTTCAACAGTACATAATGATATAGAGTATCCCATAGCAACGTCAACAATGGACAATTATGACGTCACATACATGATACCATTTTTATACGCCCGTCGTCTTTTAGACGGGACGTATTATGGTATACCGTTGTCCGTCTGTCCGTCCGTCCGTCTGTCCGTCCGTCCGTCCGTCGTCCACACTTCGGACAATAACTCAAAAATGCTTTCACCAATTTCCATGAAACTTAAGTCAATTGTTTATATCTATTGACGTAAGCTCCCTTTCGTTTTTTTTTAATTTCAGATTTTAAGTTTTGGATTTATGGGGCTTTATTCATAAAAAAAGGGGGATTTTCAACACTTTCGGACAATAACTCAAAAAGGCTTTCACTAATGTCCATGAAACTTTGGTGAATTGTTTATATCTATTGATGTAAGCTCCCTTTCAATTTTTATAAATTTCAGATTTTAAGTTTTGGATTTATGGGGCTTTATTCATAAAAAAAGGGGGATTTTCAACACTTCGGACAATAACTCAAAACGGCTTTCACCAATGTCCATGAAACTTTGGTGAATTGTTTATATCTATTGATGTAAGCTCCCTTTCAATTTTTATAAATTTCAGATTTTAAGTTTTGGATTTATGGGGCTTAAATATTCATAAAAGAAAGGGGGATTTTCAACACTTCGAACAATAACTCAAAAAGGCTTTCACCAATGTCCATGAAACTTTGGTGAATTGTTTATATCCATTGATGTAAGCTCCTTTTCAATTATTATAAATTTCAGATTTTAAGTTTTGGATTTATGGGCCTTTATTCATAAAAAAAAGGGGGATTTTCAACACTTCGGACAATAACTCAAAAAGGCTTCCACCAATGTCCATGAAACTTTGGTGAATTGTTTATATCTATTGATGTAAGCTCACTTTCAATTTTTATAAATTTCAGATTTTACATTTCCGTGTTATGAATTTTTATGCTTAAAAAAGGGGGGATTTTCTAATTTTGGGACAATAACTAACACTTTCAGGTAATGAATTTTTATACTTTAAAAAGGGGGATTTTATGAAACTTTGGTGAATATATTAATGTAACATCCCTTTTGATTTGTATATATATTTCTAGTTGATCATATAAATTCATTTAAAGCATAAAAAGACAAGTTAAAAGAGCAACGGGCGTATCATGCGCTAAAGCGCAGCCCTTTATTTTGTACTTCAGGGGTTCTAATTTTGTATACTTTGTCCTGATGAAGCCGATCTAATCGATCTAATCGGCGAAACATGTCGACAATAAAAGATGCAGTTTACTTAAGTGTTGTTGTCAATGTAGCGGTATTTGACAACAGTAAGTTAAAATTAAAAAAACACTTAATCTAAATTTAATTTTTTTTTGGTGATTTTTTCGGTTAATTTCTTTTAAAACAAATAGTTCATTTTATATTTTAATAAAAGAAATGTTTTTTTTTGTCACGAAGAATGAATTAGTTTCTTTCTATCTTTATGACAAAAAGCACATTTCCAATGCCTTCTTCTGGAAAATATGAAATTATGAATTGAATAACAATACACTAAACCATCCTTTTAAAGATCTTCCATTCATATCAAAGCATTAAGGGCATGCAAAAATCAGTTAACTTTTTAGAATAGAAATATTAATACAATATGCCTCAAAAAGGGGGGAAATCTCCATCTTTTAACACTAGAATACATATAGTAAGTCATAAAAGTTGTGGAAATAAAATTAATTTATACTGGCCTACAACAATTTCCCTTCAGTGTTGGTGTCAAATTTTTGTTGTCAAATCAATATTAAAGCAATCCTTGGAGGAGGAAACTAGTATACCTTTTTTTCTACATGCACATCTTTCTAAAGAACTGCATTAAATGCAATGGTGTGCAATAGTGCTATATCAAGGGTGTTTTTTCTACACTATATATCTGTATATGATTTTAAATTATTCAATTTACTCTTCCAATCTTTCCACCAATGATTTAGATTACTTTGATTTTTATCTTGATGTATAGTTATAGCATGTAGTACATGTTGAATTATGCCATCTTGTATATGATGTGAATGTGTATATTACCTTCAAATTTTATTATCACTTTTGTGTAACAACATTGAACTTTCATCATAGATGCTAAATAAACAAAATTTAACCACAGCTATAATATTATTTATAGTGACCTGTTCTTTAATATCCTCTTACTATAATACATTATTTATTGCAGGTTCCAATACATGCTCCAGTGACAGAGACCCTTTCTACATTAACTAGAGACCAGTTACAAAAGCTGTTACAGTATGCTATAAATGAAGACCCCGGAGGTGTATTAGGAAGAGTTTTTCAATATATCGGTACTATTCAATGTCATTTGTGTAAATTTAAACCTTGATATTTTTCAGTTCTCTATGATTATGCTATCTCATGCCAAAGCCAGTTGTTGTGTTAAACTTTCAGGTATCCATGTAAATCATACTTCCTTTCTCAATTTTATTCTGGCTTTTTGTTCAGCCTGCAACATGTTATTGCAGAAGGTAGACAAAGCTGTCCTTCATTCTAACTTATTTTGTCATGAAATTTGATCAGAAGTTTTGAAGCTTTTTTTTATTGAAAAAAGACAGTATTACAAAATTTTGAAATTATGAAATAGATTGACAATATCTTGTTTACAAATTCAATTAAAGAAGTGCATATTCATCTGTAAGTTTTCATTTGATGTTTAATTCAGTTTTGGTGTTCAAATATTGCAGCTGTCAAGACATTAGTTTGAAGAAGTTTATTTTTTCCAGTGAAACCTGTGTTTTGCCTTATTGAAATAACAAGAAAAAAAAAGAAAAAGTATATTTATTGTTTCCTACTACATGTATTTAAGATATTGAATTATACTAGCTGAAAACTAAATGGCTCTTAATATTTAAAAGGAAAACATGTCATTTAGTTATTTTCCAGGATGAATGTATGATAACTTGAAACCAACTCATGTCATTCAAGAAATGTTGCCTTCTGTCTTTTTATTGTTAAATTATAGGGTTGGGAAGGTGTCTCATTTTAAAATGATCAACAATAGTTTTTTCTTATTTTCTTTCTAATTATTGCTAAAATATGTTTTAAATGTTATTGCTAAAATATGTATAAAGTCACTATCATAAGAGTGCATAATTTAGCACTACAAATATACAAGCATTAACTAGTGAGCTGTAAAGGTATCAAGGGACTTTAGATTTCTAATTTTCCATATTTTATTTTCTAGATGAAATCAGAGACATCCATTCTGAATATAATACTCTACAGGGAGCACCTGATCCAACATTTGGATTGCTCCCCGATGAACAGTCAACATGGGATATATCACTGGAGAAACTTAAAAAGAAACTTGCATCTGATCTGTCTGATAGGTAAATGTAGTTGAACTGTTTAAAGAAATTATGAACACATGTTATTTTGTAAGTTACTCATGTCATGATAATTATTCACTTTAAAATAATGCATAGAATGTGGCAGGTCCAACAAAGTAATTTCAAAATTCATAAGATTTGGTTTGCTGTCAAGTTGACAACTCATTTCTAATTTGAATAGGTTGTTTCTGATGACAACATGCATGACCTGGAGGTCAAGTTATTAAAATGACTATGTCCAGTGTTTGCAAATTACAAAAGGAGCTGGTAGGATATAAATAGATGGCTACTGAAGATGATCATTTCATAGCTATACATGACTCGGTTATTATTATCCCTTAAAATTGGATATTTAAGTCTTATTTGCATGCAGTTTTGGAATAATTCATGCAGTCATAACCATTTTAAGCTGTTATCAAGACCTTTTTCACAAAAAATTTTGGCAAAAAAAAAGAGCATAGAGCGTTGAGCACAACATTCTATACATCATATTAATCTCTATTTTAATAAATTACTGTGTAATATGTACTCAGATATATTCTAATTACAAAATGGTGAATATGTGTTTTTACATGGTGTACCAATCTATTTGTTCTAAAACTATCAATAAGGTCAATGTGTATGTTACATTAAAGATTTGAATTATCTTTCTTTGTCCATATACAATTGTGTATAACTGTTGAACCAACTACAATTATGGACAATGGAAGATATATGCAATTCATAGTATTGCTTTCGAATGCTTTAGTAATACAATGCAATGTAAGTTTTATATTACAACTGCGGGAAGAACGCAAGTCCTAATGGTTCCCACATGATAAATAGAGAACCCCTCTCAACTAAATGGATTGAAATTGAGATGTGACTTTAACAAAAAAAATTCAGGTTAAAATTCTTGTTTGATAATTTTATGCCTATTGTTTTAAACTTAAATGTTGTATCCTTATTTCCCTGCAGGTTAATATTATTAAATCACAGATTTCCTAAAAGAAAATATTAAACAGCTAGTATTAAGTCTTGTTTTTATGCACCTTTCATTTAAGATACAACTCATACAAAGACACATGTGACATATTTCTGAAGGCCAAAACAGGTTTTCATGATTGGTACTTTCGGAGAATCAGTGATCTTATCAGAAAAAATGAAGTGGAGGCAGCAGGCCAAATTCTTATTGCCATAGCTGAGACAGTTTTGACAGGTAAATAAAAATACAACAATTATTACAAAAAACATTGCTCTTTAGATTCTGCCTTTAAATGGTTGCTAAGCATGACAGAGTTCTGGTCTATCCATTCATATATTAAATGACACTCCTTGACTCTACTTATCAATAAGTTGTTGTAAGTAGTAGAGAGTGGTGGGTCAATTTTAAGGTGTACATGTATCCACTTCTAATTATATATATGAAGGCAGGGGTTAACTCAAGA
Organism: Mytilus galloprovincialis; assembly: GCF_965363235.1. NCBI lineage: Eukaryota > Metazoa > Mollusca > Bivalvia > Mytilida > Mytilidae > Mytilus > Mytilus galloprovincialis. The sequence goes on from NC_134838.1 coordinate 87,048,575, forward strand.
AACTTCTGACAGACAAAGATACTGATGAATCGTAGATATTCTAATTCATTTATATGTAGTCTAAATCAGACAAAACTTTCAAACATGGCTATCTTATTTAATATATAACATTAAACTGTGCAGCATGTTCACATCAAGACTGATAACAAAATATAGGAATATCTGGTGTCTTCCCAGAGAAAAATGCATCACTCATCAAATTCTTGTTAACTGATTGCTTATATTTTCTATCAAATAATGGTCATGTTTGAAATAAGAAGCAGAAGCTTACAGTTTTTGTTGTATTTTATATGTTCATGATATATATCAATTGATGAATGACCCCTATAAAAATATCCATTCCTTGAATAATTGGACCAAAAATAGTTTTCTACAGTGTCTGGTTTCGATGCAAATTATATAACCAGTTTATTCTTTTCACTCTAGGGAACAATCCAAATCATTCCATCCTTTCTATACAAGGATCAACATCCCTTTGACATAGTGTTAATTTTGTGTTGGTGTCTTTGTTAGTTCTTTTATTCTGCCATTAAATTCATGAAATTTAAATGAATTTTGTAGATGCAAGCAGTGTTTATAGATGGGAAAGTTCAACAAAACGGGTATTCCTTGACATAGAAAGAATGTTTAGTTGTTTTATTGCTTCTTTTACTGGAAAAGTTAGACAGGATATGATAGCAGCATCACTGAAAATCAACAAGTAAGAAGAAAAAACATGATTAAAATTGTCATTTTACCGCTTGTATCCCTTATAAACCCTGAGGTTATATTGATGTCCACAGTTCAAAGTGCACTTATTGTTATGGACATTCCTAGAAGGCAGATAAAAAATGAATAAAAATAATTTCTTAAAATTAAAAAAAAATAAAAATCATTTTTAAGTGATTTTTATGTTTATTATATCTAGAAAAGGAATGACAACACTAAAATCTATCTATTGCAGAAATAACCATTTACTCAAGAATCAATTAAAAAAAATGAGGATAATGTCTGTAACTTAAAGGTAGAAATGTTTATGCATAGGTTTAGTTCACACTCCTGTTCTTAAAGAAGCTTACAGCAAGGCAAAATTTTTCCCCGTCCACCTAGCTATTGTTTAGATTGTTAATTTGTTCTCATTTGAATATATATGAAATAATTGTAACTGGGTACTAAACAGGCTACAATCAATCAATTATAAGCAATAGTTTATATATCTATATTTGGTGTAAGGTGTACTTGTTTGTTTGCCAGGGTTGATCTTACTTACTGTCATTTTCATGGTTACTGATAATGTTATAAAGATAAGATTATGTTTAATCCGTAGAACCTTTTCATCTTAAAGACATAATTTAATTATGATCAGTAAAGCATGTGTACTTTAGTGTAAATTGATAATGTTTTCCTGGTACAAAAGACATCATGATTTATTGGCTTTGATTTCTTGTGAACTCATTAAAAAGGTTTGCTAATTTTAAAATATTTTATTTACAAATAAACATCAAAATATCAGTTCTTGTGCCATGTGAGGAATTCTAGATTTTTTTTTTAGCTTTTAGTTTTGTTTTTGTTTTGTTTTACAGGAGAATAAAAGAGGCCCAGTCTACCCCATCCTTTTTGGAACCAAAGAAATGGTCAGAAATGATATCTATCAAATTAAAGAAAATTGGTGAGAGTAATCAGGCTGCAGTTGATGTTATGGATGGACAAGAAAATTTACCATTTTATGAGCCAATAGTTGCAAGCCAATTACCAGAAACTCCTGACGTTTTAATTAAGTTATACAACAAAGAACAATCAACTTCAGAAGTGTTAGTTTTTTATGCTTTCAGAAATATTTGGTGAAGAATTTTCGAATTTCTCATAAAGGTGTTGATTTTATCAATAAGACAGTATAGTAATTGTTGAGTTTGTACAATTATCTCTCCTGTTCAGGTAAAGCCATATAAGCTATTGCCATCACATGGTGCCAGTCATCGCCTGTCCTAATCTTTTTAAAGTTTCTTCGCCAAAACTACTGAACCACTTTTAAGCAAACTTCAAATGATTGACACTTGCAAGTGAATAGTTCGATCTCATTGAATCTGTAGTCATAGGACCTTCAAATTAACCCCTTAGCAAGAGTTGGGTTATAAATGAATAAGACATGTTCAGTTATTTAAAAAAGGAAAAGAATGTCAACATTGAAAGTGAAACAAGGGTAAACCATTTGATTGACCTATTCAATCCTCAAACATTTATTCTTATATAGGTAAACATATATATTTTAAACCTACAATATGAAACCAATAAGACCTAGAAAAATCCAATTGCACTAGTTGGCTATCTATCTATCTATATTTGTATTTATAGTTATATAATGTTATATGACCACCAGCAGTCTTTTGAGGTCACCTTGATGATTAAATAGATGGCGTTTACACTTAGATAAACAAGAAATGCTGACATATATTATTGAGACTATGCATTGTAAATTGTTTATTTAAGATTATTTATAATTTGGATAACGTTTAAGTTGTTATAAATCAAATCAGAGGCGGATTTGAGGGGGGGGGGGGGGGGGGCAGAGGGCCCGGGCCCCCCCTTTTTCGAAAAAAATTTGGTTGCTTATATAGGGAATCCTTGAAGCAAGACTTGAGCGGGCCCCCTCTTAGGTCAGTCAGTGGGCCCCCACTTATGTAAATTTCTGGATCCGCCACTGCAAATGAGAATTTGAGTCAAATTGGTGAACTTGAATTTGAATGCTATGCCCTTTAAATTGACTCTGATTGATCTGTGAATACCTGTATGTAAAGTTAAACCTAATAAAGAAAGATTCACTGCCATTTGTTTTATTCAGAACATTATACATGGTCGGAACATTATACATCGTAAAGATATCGCCATATACCATTTCTCTAGAAGTTTGAATCTATTTACACTGCAACAAATGTTTACATAATAAAATGTATGTCTTGTTTTTCCTAACCTAGGATGTAACAGTAAGACAATTTTGGTTTTAATATAAAAGACATGTCTTAAATGTTTCAGAATGTATGATGAACCATTGGATGTGATGCTGTTTAGATTTGATTGTATTGTACAATATCACCAATGGACAGATGACTCCAGTTGTAGATATAAAATGTGTGTATTAGGGTCCTTCATCCTGAAAAAGTTGACATTGTTGTCAGAAAATGTAAGATTTAATTATGCCTGCTCTGTGTTAAAGTCATATGAAACGAGTGAGTGGTGAAAAAAAATGTTTATCCAATTCTTTTACCAATGCATGTATATATCATAAACTTAGTCCTCTGTACACGATGTTCTCATTTTTTACACAAATATAACGTATAATCGTCAAATTTTTTTCTCTCTGTTATGATTAAACAGATATGGCTGCTCATTAAATGCCATGTTTTGAAGCCGAAGTTTACTGATTGTCACCTTATAGTAAACAAATAACAAAAAGCATGGGTATTGAGCACTTGTTTAACATGTACAATCAGAGAATTGTCTATTTTAATGACAGATCTATGCGTATTGCGACCAACAGATTTTTACGAGGAGGGTTACGCTCAGGTCGCTATGCATACGGAAAACATGTCGGCGGGAAGCAATTAAAAATAAGTAAACTTCTTCTGAAAGTGGACAAATTAAAGAATTTTCCTCAGAAAAAAGTATATGTACATAAGTTGTATAATGAAAACTATCCATTTAGTTATAAATAACATACGCATTTTTTTTTTTAATTTGAGGTTTCTTATGACTTTAAGAAACATCAGATCTCCACTGGAAGTGGGCACTATATTGCATTTACCTTGTTTGTCAGTCAGTGTTCGTCCAATAAATATTTCAATCACACTTTCATCACATTCTACTGAACAAAATCTTGTTGTTTGCCAATACTTTCAATTTTGATGACACCGCAACTGAAAGTTTGGGGGCATATTGTTTTACCCCTGTCCCTCTGTCTGTCTGTTTGTCAGTCTGTCCAATTCCCATTATGGGTATATAGTTATTTGGCATAACATCTCCAACAGTTTAAATCCTAGGAAGTTTTCACTTTGCTCTCTGTTTGTACATATATTGAAGATGTGCATGTGGTCTAGGTTTTAATTTTTATTCATATTTGCATTTTTTGTAGTATATCCTTGCATAAGAGGTGTCTAGTGTTTCGGAAAACCATACTTTTTTTATCTGGTTCTTAAATGTTAGATCTATGGCAAATTTGTACAAAGTGCACACTTACTAATGTATACTTAGCTTGCTAATTTCAAAACTTTATTCTGTTATTTGGATTGAAATAGAAGATCCAATTGATTTTTGTCGAGCCTTCGACTTTAGTTGAAAAAGCGAGACATAGCGATCCTACATTCCGTCGGCGACCACAAATATTCACTCTGTTATTTGAAATTTTAATAACTTTCTTAAACTAAACTGGATTTCTACCAAACTTGGACAAAAGCTAGTTTATGATCACAACATAGTATCCAGAAGTAAATTTTGTAAAAATTAAATTCCATTTTTTCTGTACTTTAATTAAATGGACTTAGTTTTTCTGTCAGGAAACAATGCATTCACTCTATGGTTTAATTTTTTTAAAATTTAAATAACTTTCTTATACTATTTTGGATTTGTAACAAACTTGGACAGAAGCTTGTTTATGATCAACAGCTCATATCTGGAAAGAAATTTTGTTAAAATTTTGTACCTGACTGTGTATTCGTATTTTACTTATAAATGGACTTAGTTTTTCTTCCAGTTAACATTGCATACAGTCTGCAGTTAAATTTTTAAAAACTTTTATTAGATTCATAAACTATCTTGGATTTTTACCCAACTTGGACAGAAGCTTCTTACAATCATGACAATCAAAAGATAGTATCAAGAGGAGTAAACAATTTTATTGATTTTTTATTCCATATTTTTGTTGGGCCTGCAATTAACAGCAAAAGTAGGCAAGACACAGGGTTCTACGGAACCCTTACAAATTTTTGTGGTATTTAAGCAAAATTTACAATTGAGATGATACTAAACTTGATAAAATTGTTTTAATACTGTCCTTTTTGTCAGCTTTTATTATATTGCCTGACGTTGTCAATATAAGGGGACCCATAGGATCACTCCACATTTTGTCAAGTCTTATCTCTTCAACCTAAATAGTATGAATGTCAGTTTTATATGAAAAGGCAAAACTTATAATCTTGAATATTTATTTTCAGTATTCAATCCTTAGATTTGACGAAAAAAGATTAAAAGTTATAGAAGAAATGAAAACCAAGGAGACTGAAAATGAAACTGCAGGTATATTATTTATATTTCTGTAGAAATAATATTCCAAAGGGAATGCAGTTTGGAATATGCCAAATGATACACAAAATTTAAGTATTTAATTCTATTTTTGTAAAAATATTGGGTTAGAAATTATAAATAAGGGTCGGTTAGACAGTTATAAACTCTTTTTTTTTTTAAATTTTGCCCAAATACCTATTCTGACAAAATTTCTTGCAAAATTTGTTCAACTAAGAGGTGTACATTTTGGTTTGTTTAAAAGTGTATGACTGAAAACAATCTTAATAAGCCTATTTATTGAATTGATATATTACTAGATGTAGATAATGAAGCCTTTGAGCCACCTCCACCAAAGAGAGCAAAAAGGAAAGAAACAAAGAAAAGAAAGCCTAAAGAGAAAGTAAAGGCAGTGAAAAAAAATGTCAATAATTTTGAAGAAATAAAGGAAGAAATGAGAAGAGCCACAGAAGATGAGTCTTTAGATGGATTATCACAGGTAATTTCTGCTGCTACATTATATACTGATTAAATTATAACATAAAGAAACCATATGAGATGATGTCTGAGAATACATTAATTATTAGACGTCATGCAAGTAAGTTAAATTAGTAGAGTGACTATATGACAATAACTTGTTATTTAAAACTAACTGCAAGTTTTACATTAATTATCTCAAAGAATTAGCAAATATGTGGTAAGATGTGAGCTTCAAAGCAGATCTGGGGACACAGAAATACCAGACATTCTTCTGTTAAGTCTTGTAAGCGTTCTCATGCCTACAAGGATTATTCAAAAGGAAATAAATTGAAAATTTTGAAAATCAGCGCAGATTTACTATATTTAAAGATATACTTCTTTCTATTCTATTGAAATCTCTTATTGACCTACAGTATAATTTAAGGTTGATTATATTTTGATGTCATAGATGTAACTGTACTTGACATGTTTGTTTTAGCAAAATTGCAAATTCATGGGAAACAATTTATTTGGAAACTATATTACTATAAACAAGTAATATTGCTCTGAATTTTGAAGTCAAAATGCATAATAGTTAAATGTTATGGTTATTTTTAGGGTCAAGTATGCTACAGTATGTTGTATGTGAGTTTTAGGATTTGGCAGACGTTAATGGTGGCAGACCTTGACACTGCAATGCAGAATATAGTAATGGAAGCAACTGTCCGAGTATTTGAACTGTCTAGATTCAGATATAACATAAGTATGGATATCAAAGAAGTTGAATGGTGGGAACAGTTGATGGATAAATCTGTTAACTATATGAAAGCATTTACAACTTATGATTCATTCAGACAGATAGCTAAGAGATACTGCAGTGCAATATTACACAGCAAATTGAATTTCTATAATGATTTCTTACCTTTACCTCTGACAGATCTGTTGATCACATATGGTGATCTCCCTTATTGTGATCAGCTGAAGATTGCAGTTGAAGTTCTCTGTCACTCGCGACAACCAATCTACCAGTTTCAACATGCTCAAAACTTTCGTAAGCTTAAGTATTGTATATTATTAGATTTTCAGTATTGAATGACTTAATTGAGGGCTGTATCATGTAAGACAATTTCCTATGTGTCCTATTTATAAATGAAATAATTAAATGCTAGCTTTACATCATGGTATATACTACCTGATCTCCTTCTTCAGATAAAACAAATAGTACAGTCATCTGAGGTTTGATATTGCGATACTACAAAAGCAGGGTTATATGTAAATGTCTTGAAAACAAATATGTAAAATTTCATATACAGCTACAAGATCTACAAATAAGTCCTAAGGAAATAGATAATAGTAACATAGAATAAAAAGAACACAAACATAATATTATAGTCTTTTATTTTTAACAAACTATATTTATTGAGTTTTAAAGTAGGTTTGGCTATCACCAACATAATTAGCTCAGGAAATTCTCCTATGACCACATTCTCAGGTTTGGATATTTCTTCTGGATACTGGATCATACTATTTAGTCTACCCCTCTCTGAAATCAGAATTATACTCACAAACTTCCCACTTAAAAGCAAGTACCTACATTATTATCTTAACAACAATCATTGATAGCCAGACACTTTAAATACTGTGGATTCATTTATTTTCGTGGATAAAGGAAAACTTGTATGTTCGTTAATATTTATTTTCATGGATTTTGCTGAGGTCTGCATACAAGCCTAAAGAGAACTTGTTATTTGTTGAAAATTTAATTTCGTGGTTTACCTACACCCACAAAATCCACGAAAAGTTCGTATCCAACGAATAATAATGAATCCACAGTAAGGACAATGATCAGCAATACAAGACATACAAATAAATCAACATGGCCAAAATCATCAGTCAACTCCTTATTGGAGCTCTAAAAAGCTATAAAACATGGCAACCTGAAGAAAAAAAAGATCCAACAAGATAAAATCTTCTAAAAGTTAATAAACTCTCAGGAAATCTTAGTAATATGTTGTATTTTACCTTGTTTTTCCATTTAACATTATTGGGATGTATTTAGGAATAACAGGGACATGATATATTATAGTGTTTTGAGTAAACATCATGATTTTTTTCTTATCTTTTTTATTTGCAGTTCAAACAGATATGTCAAATCTTAAAAGGGATATCGTCAAGAAATACAAGATATTGCTGTCTCTAGTTTTTAGTGTAAACAATGATATGCCTGAACAGTCAGCAGCAGCCAGACAGGTATGGAAATAAATTGTTCAAATAATTGTACTGTTAATGCATTATTATCTATTCGGTACTATTTTTTGGGGGTAGAGATTTTTAATCACAAATTGAAGCGAACAACACAATACATTTCTCATACATGTAGGTTTGAATGCTGAATTTTTATAAAATTTAGAAATTCAATGTCAAAGAAAATTCATTTTGGAGCTTTTTCCAACACTTGGTTATCATTGTTGTTACACTTTATAAAAAATCTTAATTTCAATAAACATTGTACTTGGCTAAAAATAGAACAAAAGAATAAAATGATTTTATATAGATAGATTGAGAAAATCTGACATGATGCAAAAGTTAAAAGCTTAGAATATCAAGATCTACTTCTTATTTTTCACCAAAATTATCAGATGACTCCTTATATAAGAGTTATTGCCCTTCAAAAAGTTCAATGACAATTTGATACAAATTTTAATTATACCCCACACAACGAAGTTGCAGAGCGTACGTTTTTAACCCATCAGTCCGTCCGTCCGTCAGTCCTGTTTCTTGTCATCGTAACTCCTCTCAAACCACACAACAGAATTTCACGAAACCTTTTTAGATAATAAGGACATAATATATAGATGTGCATATCGACAGGAAATTACGATTCAATATTTTTTCTAGGAGTTGCACCCCTTTGAACTTATTTGCTTTAATGTACTACTGCAACAGTTTGTCATCTCATCTCCTCTGAAACCGCACAACAGAATTTCATGAAACTTTGTAGATAATAAGGACATATTAGTCGATGTGTATATCGACAGGAAGTAACAATTTTATTTTTTTCTAGGAGTTATGCTCCTTTGAACTTATTTGCTTCAATGTTCTTCTGCAACACTATGTAGATGTGCATATTGACAGGAAATTATGATTCTTTTTTTTTTCTACAATTTTTTTTTCTTACACTTTTTTCATTTCTCCAATGACAATGTGGGGACGTGGGGTATGTGAGCGCGCTCACTAAGGTTCTTTAATTCTATCTGCTTTTTATCTCTAAAACTGTAACACATATCCTATATTTTATTTTCTACATAATATTTAAGATTGACTTACATGAATTAGGCCGTTAATTTTCTCATTTGTATTGTTTAACACTTTCATATCTGGGCCTTTTATAGCTGACTTTGCAGTATGGTCTTAGTTCATTGTTGAAGGCCATACAGTAACTTTTAGTTATTAATTACTGTGTCATTTTGGTCTCTTTTGGAGATTTGTCTCATTGTTAACCATACCAAATCTTCTTTTTATGCCCCACCTACGATAGTAGAGGGGCATTATGTTTTCTGGTCTGTGCCTCTGTTCGTCCATCCGTCCGTCTGTGCGTCCGTTCGTCCGTCCGCTTCAGGTTAAAGTTTTTGGTCAAGGTAGTTTTTGAAGAAGTTGAAGTCTAATCAACTTGAAACTTAGTACACATGTTCCCTATGATATGATCTTTCTAATTTTAATTCCAAATTAAAGTTTTGACCCCAATTTCACGGTCCACTGAAAATAGAAAATGATAGTGCGAGTGGGGCATCCGTGTACTTGGGACACATTCTTGTTCAGTGTTCCAGCTAGGTTTTCAAAAGGGCAGGGTGCCAATCCTGAAAAGGGCATTTAACGCGCGATATGATAATATGAAAAGGGCATATTTTAATAAAAGATGTTAATCAAACATTTGTGTTTATTCGTTGAATCACAGGTTATACAAGAACAACATCTTTAGCCCATATAGAACTCTATCTTTCTACTTTTAAGGCTGAAAAACTTGTCAAGCAGCTTGTCACACAAGTTTTTTTATCATTGCTTGGCACAGTTGAACTTTATATGTTTTGAAAGGAGATCTGTTTCATACTGTTTCTATGGTCTACCACATTTTACCAGTTTCACCTTTCTACCCCTGCTGTGCTTGATGGCAATACAGCACAAAACAGCTGTGCTCAGTAAATTCACAATTTTAGGATATAAAGCAACAGTGAAAAATAGCATCAAAAATAAAGAATACAGAAAAAGATGACCAAGGCACCCTACCAACACTGCTACTAAGACCCTCTTTAACTTTTCCCATAACTCAAAATAAATACCTAAACATATATATTCTTAAGCAAGAAGTATGGAGACACATTTTAGAATATGTAAATGGGTTACTCAATGCTAGGAAAAAAATCAGATTGAGTTATCTTTCTTTATTCGGGTGTGCTCCTTCTTTGGAGGATTATAAACAGTACGTAAATGTGATGTAAATATGATCACAATATGGCGATCGATTTTGTTATTTTCGTATCAAAAATGAAGGCAGTCAATGACAAATACGTCTGAATTTTCTGTTTATTTTACAGAAAACAAGTAAAACAATGTCTTCAACGAGTTTATAATGGTTTTCCAACTTTCTGTCATTACGTTTCTTCCATGAAACTACGGTAAACATCGCAAATTGTGCCCAAGTTGTTGTATGCACATTTCTTCAAAGATAATTGCCGACTGACCGATTCTATTTGAACGAATTAATGTTGATGATCATTAATGACCCATCCGATAAACGGATTACCTATAACAACAGATTATGACACCAGTTGTAACCATTGATTAGCTTGGGGTGGTAAACAAAGTCATAATCTTTTCCCCAGGTAAAATTTAGTAATTAGCGTATCATATCAATACGCAAATTAATATGCAATCGATCTTCAAAAAAGGCAGGGCGCCCTGGAAACTGTAAAAAGGGCACAGGGCGCCACTCGGTAAAGGGCGGGCGCCGCGCCCTCTGAAAACGGCCTAGCTGGAACACTGTTGTTTATATTGTTTTGGTATTCTTGAAGCTGTACTTAGGTTAAATGAGGATACTTCAAGTTAGACCTTATAGTATATAATGGTGTCTATAGATTGTAAATTTATAAAGTAATGTGTGTGAATGTTTGTAGAAAAAAATACTGTGTATATATTTGTAACAATGCTAAAGATATTTCAGTATACAGTTAATGCTTAACCCTTTCAATGATAGCTACTCTGAGACGATGGCTTCCCTGGCTACTATTACTCAAGTGGGAGATCTTCATAATAAATGTCAATAAAAACTTGTCTAGTTATTTGTGTCTTTATTTCAACATGTTCATTCACTTACACCATGTTCACAGTTTTGTTCATGTTTTGAAATTTTTTTGTTCATAAAATATTCTAATTTTCGGCATTATCTAGGTGAAATTTTCAAAATTCTGCTCTTTGACCCAAAATCGTAGTTTTTTAACCCAAAACGGCAAAATTTTGAAAAATTTAATGAGGCTGTACAAATTCCTTACACTGAACGATGTCCATTCCAAGTGTTTTGTACATAAAACAACATTTTATGTCAAAAAAGTATACTACTTTGGCTTCAATTCTTCTATATTCTTTCAAAAAAAATGTTCTCTCATTTCAAATTCTTGTAAATTCTGTAAATTTCCTCTGATTTTGACACGGTTTTCAACAAACAAAAGCAACATGTTTAGACTTTCATCCTGGTATTCAACAACTCGTGTTTGCACTGTTTTGAGTGGGAAATATAAAAGAGGTATTCTGAACCCGGTAAAACGGGACTCATTGTCAGCTGTCTGAAGAGTGAATCCCGGTAACCCGGGACTCATCGGCGAAAGGGTTAAATTGTTTTTTTCTAAAACTAAAATAACTTCTTGCAGTCGTGCACTATAAATCTGAGTGTAGTTAGTTTAATTTTTGCATCTTTTACAGGTATTATGGCATTTAGAATCTGTCCAGGATGGTGAATATGTGGTATCTGCGTACAATTGTATCAAAATGAATATTGAAAATATCAAAGAAAAAGAAGATCAAAGGATATTGCTGATTGTTTTATTGAATTGTATTAAGGAATGTGTTCTTCACAGTGGACAAAATGGACTGTTCAGTTATACTACAAGTGTTGCTGATACTCTAATGTATCTAGGTAATGCTCTGGTAGAGGAGTTTCCTGAAAGGGTGTTGCCATTGTGGACAGAATTGTGTAAATATTTTAACAAGTATCAAATGAAGTCTATCCTTGGTATCATTATCAAGGCTGTGGAAGTAAAGCCTTCTCTCATTAATGATATGGCTCCAACACTGCAGAAATACTTCACATCTGCTTTTAAACACGATAGAGAATGTTGTAGTTTGATGAGAATTTTCTTTCCTGATGAAACTAAGCGTCATCAGATGCTGAAGAAAATAGCAACTAATGCACAAAACTTCACTACATGTGCTTTGTTGAGACTCGGAATCACTGAATATAAATTCTTGTCCAAAACAAATCCAAACTTGAATATTTTCAGTAAATATGTGAATAGTTTCCTACTGGTAGGATTAAAATCTCTAAAGGAGAAGAATGTAAGCTATGGATGGTCTTCATCTGGTTTACATTTAAACAGTAAAGAACTCAAATACCTCAAGTGGTACTTTGGTATGCTAGCAGCATGTTTAAGTAAGGAGATTATTAAATGTGATCCTTTTACTAAATTAATGACATTACTTAAGGAAGTTCTGAAAAAAGATGTTAATCTCATGTTAGATTTCTACCAAGCCATGGAAGGTTCCCCTCATGGATTAAAGGAAACAAAAACACAGTTAGGAAAAGAGCTTGTCAATAGTTACCTTGCTAAATTCAATCAAGAACTTAGGAACTGTAATCATACTCATTATATAAACGTTTTGGAGGATATGAAAAATGCTTGCAAGGCGTGTGAACAGTATGTACCAAATGGAAGGAAAGAGTTTGGATCAGTAGTAATTACATTCATCAGACATACTTTCAAAGGGAAGAGGAAGTTGATTCAGCTTATGGATGAATTCTTCCCAGATTTTATTCCTGCAAAAAAGGCTGATAAGAAAGAGAAAGACAAAAAATAAATGTAAGGAGTGCTCATATGACTGTCAGGCTAAATTTGCAAGAGAGGACATTCTTGAATATAATGTGATATTACAAGAAAGGACAATCTGTAATGCTATCTGATTTTACAAAAGGGTCATATTTAATACAATCTGATATTACAAGAGAGAAAATGTTTAATAGAATCTTTTGAATGAGTGAATGCACAATTTTACTCGTATTTTATGTTGTCAAATCAAGTTTTAGTACATGTAGTGCTTGTAAGCAAAAGTAGACTATTGTTAATCAATGAATTCGTGACAAGTTTACTTGTTTTACACTGTTGATATAAATGCTCATAGCAAATAAAATCATTAAACTAAAATGTACCTTTTGTAATTGGAAGTTCAGAATTTTACCTGTAATATGTCTTCAAAATTTATGTATATTTAACCCGTGTTCTGATGGTTCTTAAGTTTTTAGTTAAAAAAAAAAAGTCTATCAAGTTTATCTGTGAACAGGAGATTTGGTTGCTGGTTCCTTGCATACCCCACATCGCATTTTATTGGAACCCCCAAATGTTGTTTGTGAATACCAGCTTACTTCACGTGCACGAGGTCATTGTTTTCATCCCAGGTCTGGTCAAATCCAGTGGCGGATCCAGAACTTGACCTAAGGGGGGGCCCGCTGACTGACCTAAGGGGGGGGGGGCCGATCCAGTCATGCTTCAGTGATTCCCTATATAGTCAACCAAATTTTTTCCAGGAAAGGGGGGGGCCCGGGCCCCCCAGGCCCCCCCTGGATCCGCCTATGAAATCTAAAGATGATAATTGGTAGACTGTTCAATCAAAGATAGGTCGCTCAAGAGTTCAAATAAGGTGTTGTGTAAGGTAAGATATCATCCTGCAGACTATAACCTTGTGAGGAAGTATGTAAAAAATCCAGCTCAGCATTTCAGACAAAGCGGGCTTCATGTTAATGTTGAAAGAATTAGATGTGGTGTAATTGCCAAGGAGACAACTCTTCACAGGAGACCAAATGACACAGAAATTTACAAGTATAGGTCAGTGTACTAGAACAAAGTGGGCTTCATGTTAATGTTGAAAGAATTAGATGTGGTGTGATTGCCAATGAGAAAACTATTCACAAGAGTCCATTAGACACAGAAATTTACAACTATAGGTCAGGTACAGCCTTCAACAATGAGCAAAGCCCATACCGCATAGTTAACTATAAAAGGCCATGAAATGACCAATGTAGAACATTTAAACGAGAAACCTGATGGCCTAATATATGCACATACAGAATGTGTCGGGGGGGGGGATAAACATGTTTATATAGCTGGATCCCAACCCTACCCCTAACCTGGGTCAGTGGTGGAACAAGTCCATTTGTCAAGATAAAATATATCTCAAAGTGATAATAAAACCTGAAAAAGTGAACAATTTTTGTACAGCTTTTCCTATAAATTTACAACTTTAATTGGAAGTAAGTATTTTGTTGGTAGTATGATGGGAACAGCCCAGGCAATATATTCATATTTACCATGGGCGTGTACTCGAAGCATTTGAAGGACGTCATGTTAGAAAATGAAATTAAACAGATTCAGAGTAATCCAATTGCATGAGTTCACTATCTATTTATACATGTATCTATATTTATGTTTCTATCACTTATATGGTCTTCAGAAGGTCAACTTGATAGTTAATTAGATGGTGTCTTGACTAAAATACACATGAAACAAAGGTACATATTTAAAAGTGGCCATTGATGAAGCTGCAGGTGAGTGACAGACTTGAAATTAGTGTAGGTAAAAGATCTGTACATTGAGCATGGGAAGGTCAAGGTAGTTGTATCATCAAAACAAAAACTTGTTTTTCTGTTGTCAGATAGAGAAGTCACAAATGATAAAATATCTTGTGGAACTTTAATTTGTCATGGATACATTATGTTTAAGCAGTATTCATTTTTCTTTTCATACAATCTTGTCCAGCCTAAAACTTTTATATGTCCCTGCCGTAGCGAAGTTTCGGCCTTGACTGTCTGTACATCACCAACATTAGTTTACGTTCTCTAACTTTAGGTTGCCTCAACCAAATGTTATGAAACTTATACACAATGTTTATTACCACAAAACATAGATCAAGTTTGAATTTTTGTGGCATCACTTTTGATGTATAGATTTCGGACACAGAATAAATGTAGTCACAGAACTTGAAATTGGTTGTATGATAATTTATATTCATTGAAGATTTCATTCTGTTGTGTCATACACTGCTTTTATGCAATACGTAGTAAATCTGTTTTAAGACTGCAGGTATATACAAAGAATTAGCAAAATATATTGTGACCCCCAATTTTTTTCTTTTGAAATTGAAAATTACTTTTTAAACCTTGAGGGAAGAAGTTAGAAACCCCATTTTTTATGCAGTTAAGCTGCATTATGCGAGCGCCCTAGATTTGTGTTCTACCCAATAAATGCTGAAATACTTGCCATTGTTATTATCTAGCTCGCTACTATGTTATATATAACTAATTGAACACTTTTTTAATACTTTTTATTCTGGATTACAAAAAATATGACCAGAAAAACCTTAAATGATCGTCGATTTATCCAAAAGTTTTGAAGTTACACATAGGAAGTCAGTGGCGGATCCAGAGGGGGGCGTAGAGGGCGTACGCCCCCCCCCCCCCCCTTTTTGCTCGGACTTTTTTTTTTTTTTTTTGTAAAAAGATTAATCAGACTAGACTTCGTGAACTTATTTCCCGTGTCTTTAATTTTCATGCGACAATTCTTTACTTATTAAAATATTTTTCGCTGGTATTTACTTATGTCAAAGTCATATGATTCGGTATGGTGGAGTTGACGAGTGGGTCAAAAAAAAACGTCACTCAGTCATTTTGGAATTCAAATTACAGTAACACATTGCTTAAGCTGAGACTGACAATCATGACACCTTCAAAAAGCGACACAGGATTAAGCATGTTTAATCCCAAACACCCCAGCCTATTCTGAAATAACATACATTTAACTCTCGTTGTATCGAACTCGGTTGACTCGAAATTTCGGATGAGTCGAAGTTTTCACGTGGTCTAAAATAACATACATGTAGCTGAATAATGATCCCCACTCAGTATAAGCTCTAGATATATTTTAAGTCTAAGGTACGAACCATTTGATTTGAGGGGGCAGTCTGAGATATATGAGTGAACAAAATCTGACTCTGATTTTTGCTATTAGAAACGAAAATTTCCAACAGAATCATTTAGCATTAAATGAACATGCATGATGAATAAAAAGCGGGCGTATTTTTTGGGGGGGGGGGGGGGGGCGGAGGATTGCATGTCTGACCTGAATGCCTGTTTCGCCGAACTGCTATATTGACTTTTTTCTCAAGGCCAGACTGCAACCTGCCTGCTGGGTGTGGCCTTTATGTCTCCTTTTGTCGACCGTCGTTCATTAATTCACTGTCATTTCAGACTCATTCGTAGCCTTTTGTTGATTTGGAACCCCTCACTTCCCTTTATTTTGTTTGGTGAAACATATCAACCAAACATTTGAATAAAATTGCGTGTTCGTCTGTTTTAACTCGTGTCGGTCGTATTGTATTCCATCGAATAGCCCGGCGTATATCTTGTTTACAACAAGAAATCTAACGAGGTTGTGCTAACTTAACATACAACAAACGAGAATTGTCCAGGTCTATTTATTACTGACAAGTCTCACATCAAATACACCAGTAAATAGCTTTGAATCCATACTATCATTTTATTTTAGACAGTTAATAGGGAGAATCTGAGACTACTATAGTCTCAGGCAGAATAAAGCATCAAAAATGTCCTACCCTTACACTTTACAGATCTTTACAGCAACTATAAAATATACATGCCCCACGTCAGAAACCGTTTAAAAAGTGTATTTTACACTTATTTTATGTTTTTTTTTAGGCTAAAAACAGGTCCCAAAAAATGTTTCGCCTCGCTACGCTCGGCGATTTTTTAAACTTCGCCCCCACTTTCCAAAATCTTGGATCCGCCCCTGGAAGTAGTGCTTATTAAGAATCCTTGTGTAGTTCATTATGACTTGTGCTTTTAGCTAAGATGTCAAAGAACAATTGTATGAAATATTTAATCGCCGAAAATCTCTTAAGACAAGTAGTTTAGATTTCCCAAATGGCAAAAGTCGTAGTGATATTGTTTGTCATCAATACGTAGTACAATTACGTCAGTAGTCTATTATATAATAAGTTCAACTGTTCACGCTGTGGGCGGCAATTTCAAATTAGAAAAAGAAATTTTCGTAGCTTTTCAATTTGGAGGCAGGTATTTAAATTACTTTGCAAACATGCAAGTCACCAAAGTCTCCAATTAAACGAGCTAAAAACTTATTTTTATCATTATTATTCATGACAGCGATGTTCATTTTGTTCAACCGCTAGCTTTATACAGAAAATCGCCGACAAATATTGTATAAATTCGAGTAAATTCGTATCTGATTGACAAAAACAACATTGTAAACACATAACAATGGCGGCCGTGAAGACAAAATTTTACATTATCGGATCCGATTCCGGAAGCGGATAAGGATAATTCCGGGTTTGGCGATCATTTACAAAATAAATCAAAGCAGGTGAAAAAATAAATCTATGCATGGTAAATGAATATAAACACTAGAATTGTAAACCAAAAGATATATGTAAAAGAAAGAAAAAGCAGAAAAATATTTTATACAGAAACTCAAAATTACTTTTTGACAAATTTTAATTTAAAAATCCAATACAACGTGACAGCTGGGAACAGTATATCTAACAATATACATGTTCATGGTCACAGTCTAAATTTTCTTTATCAGTGATAAATGATGATAATGCATGTGAGATGCTTTTAAAGTGTAAACATATTACTGCAATTTCGAAGGAATATTTGTTTTTCTCAATTTTGAAGGGGCAATTAAAGTAGCTGAAAGTTTCTTTCTTTATTTTAACAAATAATGCAACTATATTATATATACCTGAATGTAAGTAAATCATAAGATATATAGGTGGCATTCTTTGGGCCACTCTACCCCCTCCTGTTTGATAACTTGGAAACAGTCGAGCTCCCCACCCCTAAACCATATGAGGGGCAGATCCAGGATTTTAGGCTAGGAGGGGCACAAACTTAAATTTTCGCCGAGCAGAGCGAGGCTAAAAAAATTTGAGGTAAAATTATCGGAATATTCTTTATTAAGCTGAGAACAACCCATGCTTTGCAAATTTAAGGGGGTGCAAGCCTGCAACACCCCTCCCCCTGAATCTGCTCTTGCATATATTCAAGTATAGGACAATATAATAAATAAAATGAAATATAGGGGGAGTCCCTGGAGTTACCCCACCCCCTCCTGTTTGAGAACTTGGAAACGGTCGAGATCCACACCCCTTAACCATATATATTCATGTTTGTGACAATATGAAAAATCAAATGAAATATAGGAAGAGTCGCTGGGGGTCACCCCACCCTTCCTGTTTTAGAATTTAAAAATGGTCCAGATCCCCACCCCTAAACCATATATATTCATGTATGGGACAATATAACAAATCAGATGAAATATAGGGGGAGTGCCTTGGGTCACCCCACCCCCTCCTGTTTGAGAATTTGAAACCCGTTGAGATCGCCACCCTTTAACCATATATTCATGTTCGGGACAATATAACAATTCAAATGAAAGATAGGGGGAGTCCCTGAGGTCACTGTATACCCTTCTGTTTGAGAACTTGGAAATGGTCAAGATCCTTACCCCTAAACCATATATACTCATGTATGGGACAATATAACAAGTCAAATAAAATATAGGGGAAGTCCCTGTGGTCACCCCAACCCTCCTGTTTGAGAACTTGGAAACGGTTGAGATCCCCACACCAAAACAATATATATTCATGTATGGGCCAATATAACTAATTAAATGAAATATAGATGGAGTCCCTGGGGTCACCCTACCCCTCATGTTTGAGAACTTGGAAACCAATGAGATCCCCACCCCTAAACCATATATATTCATGTATGGGACAATATAACAAATAAAATGAAATGTAGGGGAAGACCCTAGGGTCACCCTACCCCCAGTGGCGGATCCAGAAATTTTCATAAGTGGGGGCCCGCTCCAGTCACGCTTCAGTGATTTCCTATATAAGCAACCAATTTTTTTTCCCAAAAAGGGGGGGGGGCCCTGCCCCCCCCCCTAAATCCTCTGCCTACCCCTACCTGTTTGAGAACTTGAAAACCGTTGAGATCCCCACCCCTAAATTATATATATTCATATGTATGGGACAAAATAACAAATCATTTACATTTACTATGGGCAGGTCAGTCAGACCTCACCTTTGATCCCTGTTGTAGTGAACATTTATCTAATTCGTGTCTCATAACTTTTGTACTATAGAACACAAGCTCAGTTTTCTTTCCAGGGAAACCAGTCCATTCATACTATTACATGTTCATACTAAGTCAACTTGAACTTCTAGCAGTCAAATAAAACCAAGGTTAACTACCAAGTAGAACAACTGCAATCATTGGGAACTTGTACCACTGCAGACTCACCATAAAAATATATACATTGATATATGCATTGCTTTTGAAACCTTGATAACATATAAATTATTTGCCTTAATAAATAAATCATTAGATAAACATGAATGTACTATATATGAATGTTTAGTGTTGAGGCAACATTGCCACAGTTTTCATAATTACGGTTGCCTTGGTTTTTGGTTAACTGCCTTCAGCGCTTACAGCGCTTTGATTTTTTAATTTATGCTGTTGTCACCGCATCTGATAAGAAAAGGGGGGGGGGGGTGGCTGTTAAGAATAATTTTAACTCTCATCCTGCATTATTCCAAAACATGAACATGGCATGTTATCAAAAGTTTTAACATTGCTGAATTCATGAAATTTTAAAGAAAGATCAATGCCAGGATAAAAGAGTGTAGACGTTGAAATGTCTTGCCTGCTCAACAACCCATTGATTTTATGTTGATATTTCTAAATATAAAGCTTTACTACAACGTTCACATTGAATTAACATGATCCAAGAAAAGGGGGCAAGATCAGATTAACCTACCTAGAAATACATTCACACCTTATAATCATTCGATATGGTACACCAAAAATACTCTTAACGTTGGCTTATTGCACATCTAAGAAACAAACTTAACCAGGAAAACTTAACAATGAACCATGATAATGAGGCCAGGGTCAGATGAACATTGGCAGACAGACATGCACACCTTACAATCATTACATACTTTTAATATAGTTGACCTATTGCATATTGTATCCAAGAAACAAACTTCTTTTTTTATTTTAAACTGGAAAACTTCAGATTGACCACTGAACCATTACAATTAGGTCATGATCAGGTGATAATTGCCAAACAGACACATACACCTTACAATCATTCCTATACACATAATACAGTTGACCTATGGCTTATAGTATCAGAAAACAAACCCCAAACAAAATTAAAACTTAACATTGAGCAATGAACTGCAATAATGAAGTCGAGGTCAAACAATCATGCCGGATTGACCTGTACATGTACATCGTAAAAGTTTTTCATTCATCAAGTATAGTTTAACAATTGCATACAGTATTTAAAGGAAAACAGACCAAAATATGACCTTTCATACTTTAACCACTGAACCATAAAATTAGGTCAAGGTCCGATGACATCAGCTAGTTGGACATGCACAAGTTTTCTTGCAATGTCTACGTGTCTGTCAGACAGTTTGAGGGACAACCTCACCTTGACCCCATGGATCAGTGATCAAGGTTAAAGTTTAATATAAAGGTTAGGGGACGACCATTTGATATTCTGAGGGGGGGGGGGGGGGGCAGGAGGATTTGTTTTTGCACGGTTAATTATTTTTGTAAACTAAGAGGACAGATTATTCATTTTCTGCACTATTGAAGCAAGATTTTTCATTTTCATTAAAGCAAGGGACTGATTATTCATTTGCACAACAATATTTATGATATTTGAAAACACACAATTTTTAAATGATTTGTTTATTATTAATAAAACATGTATAGTCAAGTCATTATGTACCATTTAATCAGAATTTAATCATCATCCTCTGCAGAAATGAATCTTTTATATTCCCAACGGAGCGAGGCAAAAAAATAATTTGAAGGGTTTTGGAGCCACTGAAGGCCCAAGATGCTATAGAACAAATGATGCGAAATCATACTTTTTGGCTGTTTCGAAGACCCTTTCTTAATCTGAAAATGCAAGTTTTGTTTTGATATTGTTTTGACAATAGTTTGGTCTCAAAGCAAAATGTATAAATTCAGTGTAAGACTTCAGTTTCTAGGGACAACATCAAACGACCAATGTGCATGATAAAGCAAAAAGGGAATTCACATAGTTAAGTCGGCTGCTGCTGTTTTTCTTAAAACTCATGATCAAGTTTATAACAAAATTACTAGATTACAATTTTAAGGAATGCAACAGAATACAGACATGACAGAAGGACAAACAATGAACAAAAAGACAAATATATAAGAAACATTGATCCTGAAAAATCAGGGCTACGTCTGAGGGAAAACAGAACTTGCTTCTTGCAAGGCACTCCCCGTGAACACAATTTGATATGGAGACAAGCGTTTGGTTTTGAAATTTCCTACATGAGACATTACAAGTCAGGTAACTTATTTTCCAACTACCACACAACAAACCATTTATTTTGTGATTATCAATTATCAAGGACGAGTTATTTCTTTTCAAAATCCTCCTCGGTCATGTAAATTTGGTTTATGCGATACATGTAAGGGGTACAAACATGCCAGTCTTGCATGTTTCATCTGACTGACCTCATTACTTTTAAAATGGTTTATAGTAGAGTTATACATACCAGGCAGAAGCTAGCGAACAATAAGCCAGCGACAATAAGGGGATATATCGAGAAACCAAAAATTAGAATAAGACAACAACGGCCGTTAAATAAAAAAATATTCAAAAAGGCAGAAAATCAGTTAAAACATAGCAATTTTAACTCAATTTTGAAATGGTTTTTATTCAATCTATTGATTTAACAAGTCGCATAACTTTTTAGGCTAATATTCAGTACCACAATAACTCTGCATCTATCAACGGATTATTTGTAGGTGTAGGGCCACCAATGCACCCACTTCAATTAAGAACGTATGTAAAAGTAGTCCTACCCTGTAAAATATAGCACCTTTTATGTCATTGTTTAATCTAGAGCTCAAAATTTGAAAAAAATGTCAAAAAATTAGGGGGTCGGCCTATTCCAGGGCTTCTAGAGAAAAATAATGAGGGGTGTCACGGGGAATGACTATATAGGTCTTGTAGAGGAGAAACAGGCGCTTCTTTTGCGCTAGGTATCGAAGGGCGCTATGTTAAAAAATCTGAAACTAGAGCTCAAAATTTGAAAAAAATGTCAAAAAAATGGGGGTAGGTTCGGCCTATTCGAGGAGTTCTAGAGAAAAATAATGGGGGGTGTCGCGGGATATGACTATATAGGTCTTGTAGAGGGGAAACAGCCGCTTCTTTTGCGCTAGGTATCGGAGGGCGCTATGTTCAAAAATCTGAAACTAGAGCTCAAAATTTGAAAAAAGTCAAAAAAATGGTGGTAGGTTCGGCCTATTCCAGGAGTTCTAGAGAAAAATAATGGAGGGTGTCACGGCATATGACTATATAGGTCTTGTAGAAGAGAAACAGGCGCTTCTTTTGCGCTAGGTATCGAAGGGCGCTATGTTCAAAAATCTGAAACTAGAGCTCAACTCAAAATTTGAAAAAAATGTCAAAAAATTAGGGGGGTCGGCCTATTCCAGGGCTTCTAGAGAAAAATAATGAGGGGTGTCACGGGGAATGACTATATAGATCTTGTAGAGGAGAAACAGGCGCTTCTTTTGCGCTAGGTATCGAAGGGTGCTATGTTCAAAAATCTGAAACTAGAGCTCAAAATTCGAAAAAAATGTCAAAAAATTAGGGGGGTCGGCCTATTCCAGGGCTTCTAGAGAAAAATAATGAGGGGTGTCACGGGATATGACTATATAGGTCTTGTAGAGGAGAAACAGGCGCTTCTTTTGCGCTAGGTATCGAAGGGCGCTATGTTCAAAAATCTGAAACTAGAGCTCAAAATTTGAAAAAAATGTCAAAAAAATGGGGGGTAGGGTCGGTCTATTCCAGGAGTTCTAGAGAAAAATAATGGGGGGTGTCACGGAATATGACTTTATAGGTCTTGTAGAGGGGAAACAGGCGCTTCTTTTGCGCTAGGTATCGAAGGGCGCTATGTTCAAAAATCTGAAACTAGAGCTCAAAATTTCAAAAAAATGTCAAAAAAATGGGAGTAGGGTCGGCCTATTCCAGGAGTTCTAGAGAAAAATAATGGGGGTGTCACGGAATATGACTATATAGGTCTTGTAGAGGAGAAACAGGCGCTTCTTTTGCGCTAGGTATCGAAGGGCGCTATGTTCAAAAATCTGAAACTAGAGCTCAAAATTTGAAAAAAATGTCAAAAAATTAGGGGGGTCGGCCTATTCTAGGACTTCTAGAGAAAAATAATGAAGGGTGTCACGGGGTATGACTATATAGGTCTTGTAGAGGAGAAACAGGCGCTTCTTTTGCGCTAGGTATCGAAGGGCGCTATGTTCAAAAATCTGAAACTAGAGCTCAAAATTTGAAAAAAATGTCAAAAAAATGGGGTTAGGGTCGGCCTAATCGAGGAGTTCTAGAGAAAAATAATGGGGGGTCACGGGGTATGACTATATAGGTCTTGTAGAGGAGAAACAGGCGCTTCTTTTGCGCTAGGTATCGAAGGGCGATATGTTCAAAAATCTGAAACTAGAGCTCAAAATTTGAAAAAAATGTCAAAAAAATGGGGGTAGGGTCGGCCTAATCGAGGAGTTCTAGAGAAAAATAATGAAGGGTGTCACGGGGTATGACTTTATAGGTCTTGTAGACGAGAAACAGGCGCTTCTTTTGCGCTAGGTATCGAAGGGCGCTATGTTCAAAAATCTGAAACTAGAGCTCAAAATTTGAAAAAAATGTCAAAAAAATGGGAGTAGGGTCGGCCTATTCCAGGAGTTCTAGAGAAAAATAATGGGGGTGTCACGGAATATGACTATATAGGTCTTGTAGAGGAGAAACAGGCGCTTCTTTTGCGCTAGGTATCGAAGGGCGCTATGTTCAAAAATCTGAAACTAGAGCTCAAAATTTGAAAAAAATGTCAAAAAATTAGGGGGTCGGCCTATTCTAGGACTTCTAGAGAAAAATAATGAAGGGTGTCACGGGGTATGACTATATAGGTCTTGTAGAGGAGAAACAGGCGCTTCTTTTGCGCTAGGTATCGAAGGGCGATATGTTCAAAAATCTGAAACTAGAGCTCAAAATTTGAAAAAAATGTCAAAAAAATGGGGGTAGGGTCGGCCTAATCGAGGAGTTCTAGAGAAAAACTAATGAAGGGTGTCACGGGGTATGACTATATAGGTCTTGTAGAGGAGAAACAGGCGCTTCTTTTGCGCTAGGTATCGAAGGGCGCTATGTTCAAAAATCTGAAACTAGAGCTCAAAATTTGAAAAAAATGTCAAAAAAATGGGGGTAGGGTCGGCCTATTCGAGGAGTTCTAGGGAAAAATAATGGGGGGTGTCGCGGAATATGACTATATAGGTCTTGTAGAGGGGAAACAGCCGCTTCTTTTGCGCTAGGTATCGGAGGGCGCTATGTTCAAAAATCTGAAACTAGAGTTCAAAATTCGAAAAAAAATGTCAAAAAAATGGGGGTAGGGTCGGCCTATTCCAGGAGTTCTAGAGAAAAATAATGGGGGGTGTCACGGAATATGACTATATAGGTCTTGTAGAAGAGAAACAGGCACTTCTTTTGCGCTAGGTATCTAAGGGCGCTATGTTCAAAAATCTAAAATTAGCGCTCAACATTTGAAAAAAATGTCAAAAATTTAGGGGGGTCGGCCTATTCCAGGGCTTCTAGAGAAAAATAATGAGGGGTGTCACGGGGAATGACTATATAGGTCTTGTAGAGGAGAAACAGGCGCTTCTTTTGCGCTAGGTATCTAAGGGCGCTATGTTCAAAAATCTGAAACTAGAGCTCAAAATTTGAAAAAAATGTCAAAAAATTAGGGGGGTCGGCCTATTCTAGGACTTCTAGAGAAAAATAATGAGGGGTGTCACCGGATATGACTATATAGGTCTTGTAGAGGAGAAACAGGCGCTTCTCTTGCGCTAGGTATCGAAGGGCGCTATGTTCAAAAATCTGAAACTAGAGCTCAAAATTTGAAAAAAATGTCAAAAAAATGGGGGTAGGGTCGGCCTAATTGAGGAATTCTAGAGAAAAATAATGAAGGGTGTCACGGGGTATGACTATATAGGTCTTGTAGAGGAGAAACAGGCGCTTCTTTTGCGCTAGTTATCGAAGGGCGCTATGTTCAAAAAGCTGAAACTAGAGCTCAAAATTTGAAAAAAATGTCAAAAAAATGGGGGTAGGGTCGGCCTAATCGAGGAGTTCTAGAGAAAAATAATGAAGGGTGTCACGGGGTATGACTATATAGGTCTTGTAGACGAGAAACAGGCGCTTCTTTTGCGCTAGGTATCGAAGGGCGCTATGTTCAACAATCTGAAACTAGAGCTCAAAATTTCAAAAAAATGTCAAAAAAATGGGAGTAGGGTCGGCCTATTCCAGGAGTTCTAGAGAAAAATAATGGGGGTGTCACGGAATATGACTATATAGGTCTTGTAGAGGAGAAACAGGCGCTTCTTTTGCGCTAGGTATCGAAGGGCGCTATGTTCAAAAATCTGAAACTAGAGCTCAAAATTTGAAAAAAATGTCAAAAAATTAGGGGGGTCGGCCTATTCTAGGACTTCTAGAGAAAAATAATGAAGGGTGTCACGGGGTATGACTATATAGGTCTTGTAGAGGAGAAACAGGCGCTTCTTTTGCGCTAGGTATCGAAGGGCGCTATGTTCAAAAATCTGAAACTAGAGCTCAAAATTTGAAAAAAATGTCAAAAAATTGGGGGTAGGGTCGGCCTAATCGAGGAGTTCTAGAGAAAAATAATGATGGGTGTCACGTGGTATGACGATATAGGTCTTGTAGAGGAGAAACAGGCGCTTCTTTTGCGCTAGGTATCGAAGGGCGCTATGTTCAAAAATCTGAAACTAGAGCTCAAAATTTGAAAAAAATGTCAAAAAAATGGGGGTAGGGTCGGCCTATTCGAGGAGTTC
The DNA here is from genome assembly GCF_965363235.1 of Mytilus galloprovincialis. NCBI lineage: Eukaryota > Metazoa > Mollusca > Bivalvia > Mytilida > Mytilidae > Mytilus > Mytilus galloprovincialis. The sequence goes on from NC_134838.1 coordinate 87,074,604, forward strand.
TAGAGAAAAATAATGGGAGGTGTCGCGGGATATGACTATATAGGTCTTGTAGAGGGGAAACAGCCGCTTCTTTTGCGCTAGGTATCGGAGGGCGCTATGTTAAAAAATCTGAAACTAGAGTTCAAAATTCGAAAAAAATGTCCAAAAAATGGGGGTAGGGTCGGCCTATTCCAGGAGTTCTAGAGAAAAATAATGGGGGGTGTCACGGAATATGACTATATAGGTCTTGTAGAGGAGAAACAGGCGCTTCTTTTGCGCTAGGTATCGAAGGGCGCTATGTTCAAAAATCTAAAATTAGCGCTCAAAATTTGAAAAAAAATGTCAAAAAATTAGGGGGTCAGCCTATTCCAGGGCTTGTAGAGAAAAATAATGGGGGTGTCACGGGGAATGACTATATAGGTCTTGTAGAAGAGAAACAGGCGCTTCTTTTGCGCTAGGTATCTAAGGGCGCTATGTTCAAAAATCTGAAACTAGAGCTCAAAATTTGAAAAAAATGTCAAAAAATTAGGGGGGTCGGCCTATTCTAGTACTTCTAGAGAAAAATAATGAAGGGTGTCACGGGATATGACTATATAGGTCTTGTAGAGGAGAAACAGGCGCTTCTTTTGCGCTAGGTATCGAAGGGCGCTATGTTCAAAAATCTGAAACTAGAGCTCAAAATTTGAAAAAAATGTAAAAAAAATGGGGGTAGGGTCGGCCTATTCCAGGAGTTCTAGAGAAAAGTAATGGGGGGTGTCACGGAATATGACTATATAGGTCTTGTAGAGGGGAAATAGGCACTTCTTTTGCGCTAGGTATCGAAGGGCGCTATGTTCAAAAATCTGAAACTAGAGCTTAAAATTTGAAAAAAATGTCAAAAAATTAAGGGGGTCGGCCTATTCTAGGACTTCTAGAGAAAAATAATGGGGGGTGTCACGGGGTATGACTATACATGTCTTGTAGAAGGGAAACAGGCGCTTCTTTTGCGCTAGGTATCGAAGGGCGCTATGTTCAAAAATCTGAAACTAGCGCTCAAAATTTGAAAAAAATGTCAAAAAATTAGGGGGGTCGGCCTATTCCAGGGCTTCTAGAGATAAATAATGAGGGGTGTCACGGAAAATGACTATATAGGTCTTGTAGAGGAGAAACAGGCGCTTCTTTTGCGTTAGGTATCGGAGGGCGCTATGTTCAAAAATCTAAAATTAGAGCTCAAAATTTGAAAAAAATGTCAAAAAATTAGGGGGTTGGCCTATTCCAGGGCTTCTAGAGAAAAATAATGAGGGGTGTCACGGGAAATGACTATATAGGTCTTGTAGAAGAGAAACAGGCGCTTCTTTTGCGCTAGGTATCGAAGGGTGCTATGTTCAAAAATCTGAAATTAGAGCATAAAATTTGAAAAAAATGTCAAAAAATTAGGTGGGTCGGCCTACTCTAGGGCTTCTAGAGAAAAATAATGAGGGGTGTTACGGGGAATGACTATATAGGTCTTGTAGAGGAGAAACAGGCGCTTCTTTTGCGCTAGGTATCGAAGGGCGCTATATTCAAAAATCTGAAATTAGAGCTCAAAATTTGAAAAAAATGTCAAAAAATTAGGGCGGTTGGCCTATTCCAGGGCTTCTAGAGAAAAATAATGAGGGGTGTCACGGCAAATGACTATATAGGTCTTGTAGAAGAGAAACAAGCGCGTCTTTTGCGCTAGGTATCAAAGGGTGCTATGTTCAAAAATCTGAAATTAGAGCATAAAATTTGAAAAAAATGTCAAAAAATTAGGTGGGTCGGCCTATTCCAGGGCTTCTAGAGAAAAATAATGAGGGGTGTCACGGGGTATGACTGTATAGGTCTTGTAGAGGAGAAACAGGCGCTTCTTTTGCGCTAGGTATCGAAGGGTGCTATGTGCAAAAATCTGAAACTAGAGCTCAAAATTTGAAAAAAATGTCAAAAAATTAGGGGGGTCGGCCTATTCTAGGACTTCTAGAGAAAAATTATAAGGGGTGTCACGGGGTATGACTATATATGTCTTGTAGAGGAGAAACATGCGCTTCTTTTGCGCTAGGTATGGAAGGGTGCTATGTTCAAAAATCTGAAACTAAAGCTCAAAATTCGAAAAAAATGTCAAAAAAATGGGGGGTAAGGTCGGCCTATTGCAAGAGTTCTAGAGAAAAATAATGGGGGGTGTCACGGGTTATGACTATATAGGTCTTGTTGAGGGGAAACAGGCGCTTCTTTTGCGCTAGGTATCGAAGGGCGCTATGTTCAAAAATCTGAAACTAGAGCTCAAAATTTGATAAAATTGTCAAAAAATAAGGGGGGTCGGCCTATTCTAGGACTTCTAGAGAAAAATAATGAGGGGTGTCACGGGGTATGACTATATAGGTCTTGTAGAGGAGAAACAGGCGCTTCTTTTGCGCTAGGTATCGAAGGGCGCTATGTTCAAAAATCTGAAACAAGAGCTCAAAATTTGAAAAAAATGTCAAAAAAATGGGGGTAGGGTTGGCTTATTTTAGGAGTTCTAGAGAAAAATAATGGGGGTGTCACGGAATATGACTATATAGGTCTTGTAGAGGGGAAACAGGCGCTTTTTTTGCGCTAGGTATCGAAGTGCGCTATGTTCAAAAATCTGAAACTACAGCTCAAAATTTCAAAAAAATGTCAAAAAAATGGGAGTAGGGTCGGCCTATTCCAGGAGTTCTAGAGAAAAATAATGAGGGGTGTCACGGGAAATGACTATAAAGGTCTTGTAGAAGAGAAACAGGCGCTTCTTTTGCGCTTGGTATCGAAGGGTGCTATGTTCAAAAATCTGAAATTAGAGCATAACATTTGAAAAAAATGTCAAAAAATTAGGTGGGTCGGCCTATTCCAGGGCTTCTAGAGAAAAATAATGAAGGGTGTCACGGGGAATGACTATATAGGTCTTGTAGAGGAGAAACAGGCGCTTCTTTTGCGCTAGGTATCGAAGGGCGCTATGTTCAAAAATCTGAAACTAGAGCTCAAAATTTGAAAAAAATGTCAAAAAATTAGGGGGGCGGCCTATTCTAGGACTTCCAGAGAAAAATAATGGGGGTGTCACGGGGTATGACTATATATGTCTTGTAGAGGAGAAACAGGCACTTCTTTTGCGCTTGGTATGGAAGGGTGCTATGTTCAAAAATCTGAAACTAAAGCTCAAAATTCGAAAAAAATGTCAAAAAAATGGGGGTTAGGGTCGGCCTATTGCAGGAGTTCTAGAGAAAAATAATGGGGGGTGTCATGGGTAATGACTATATAGGTCTTGTTGAAGGGAAACAGGCGCTTCTTTTGCGCTAGGTATCGAAGGGCGCTATGTTCAAAAATCTGAAACTAGCGCTTAAAATTTGAAAAAAAATGTCAAAAAATTAAAGGGGTCGGCCTATTCCAGGGCTTCTAGAGAAAAATAATGAGGGGTGTCACGGGGATGACTATATAGGTCTTGTAGAGGATATACAGGCGCTTCTTTTGCGCTAGGTATCGAAGGGTGCTATGTTCAAAAATCTGAAACTAGAGCTCAAAATTTGATAAAATTGTCAAAAAATTAGGGGGGTCGGCCTATTCTAGGACTTCTAGAGAAAAATAATGAGGGGTGTCACGGGGTATGACTATATAGGTCTTGTAGAGGAGAAACAGGTGCTTCTTTTGCGATAGGTATCGAAGGGCGCTATGTTCAAAAATCTGAAACTAGAGCTCAAAATTTGAAAAAAATGTAAAAAAAATGGGGGTAGGGTCGGCCTATTCCAGGAGTTCTAGAGAAAAATAATGGGGGGTGTTACTGAATATGACTATATAGGTCTTGTAGAGGGGAAACAGGCGCTTCTTTTGCGCTAGGTATCGAAGGGCGCTTTGTTCAAAAATCTGAAACTAGAGCTCAAAATTTGAAAAAAATGTCAAAAAATTAGGGGTGTCGGCCTATTCTAGGACTTCTAGAGAAAAATAATGAGGGGTGTCACGGGGTATGACTATATATTTCTTGTAGAGGAGAAACAGGCGCTTCTTTTGCGCTAGGTATCGAAGGGTGCTATGTTCAAAAATCTAAAACTAGAGCTCAAATTTTGAAAAAAATGTCAAAAAATTAGGGGGGTTGGCCTATTCCAGGGCTTCTAGAGAAAAATAATGAGGGGTGTCACGGGATATGACTATATAGGTCTTGTAGAGGGGAAACAGGCGCTTCTTTTGCGCTAGGTATCGAAGGGTGCTATGTTCAAAAATCTGAAACTAGACCTCAAAATTTGAAAAAATGTCAAAAATTTAGGGGGGTCAGCCAGCAGCGGCATAACAAAAAAAACCTCATCATAAATACCAGACGCGGGTTTCGTCTACAAAAGACTCATTAGTGACGCTCGAATCAAAATAATGGTTGAAAGGCCAAAATAAAGGACGAAGTTGAAGATCATTGAGAACCAAACATTCCTAGCAGTTTTGCCAAATACAGGTAAGACAGTGCATTCCTGGTGTAGAAAAACCTTAGTTTTTTTCAAAAATTCAAAGCGGTGTTAATTTATAAGATTATATTAACGATAAGCCAAGTCAACACAAGTGCCGACTACTGGGTTGGTGATACCCTCGGGGAAATACATCTCTACCAGCAGTGGCATCGACTCAGTGGTTGCATTTTAAGTTTTAACTCATCATATATACCAGTATTTTAATTTTATATTTACGCCAAACGCGCATTTCGTCTACAATATATCAGTGAATGTCCTGTGAAGGGAAAACAGGCGCATCGTTTGCGTAAGACTTTAAAAGGTGCTATGTTCAATTTGTCGTAAGACTTTAAAAGGTGCTATGTTCAATTTTGTCGAAAGGAACTTAAAAAATTTAACGAAAAACTCAACTGTCAGACAAGAACGCGAAAACCAAAAAAAAAAAAAAAAAATCATATCAGAGTCAGTAAAAACTAATTTTCTAAATCTTGTCATATAAAGTCATAATTTCCCCATCCGATTAACATGATAAAAGAGTTTGTAAAATGTGTTATGTAAATATTGATAAAAAGAATGCTGATTACTGGCTGATTTTCTTTTTCAAGGGTATGTCGAAAAGAAAACGACGAAGATGAAAGAACTTTAGTGCGAATGCCAGCTGGTATATAACCTAAAGTTCTATATACACTTACAGACTTAATAGACAGTCTACTTTTTATTCTTTCAACAGTTTTTTCATACCAGAAGTTTTGTACCATATAACCAAAATCAGCAAAGAGTACTGCATTGTTAAAAAAGTATGATAGTAAAACTACATACAGACCAGTGAACTTTATCAATGACAATACAAGCGCCACACCTTAAAGACGGTATAAGTACCCTCGTCCACGTGCGGGTGTTGTCTGATAAAAAATAGATGTATACACATGGAAAAAAGTATTTTGTAAATTGTGTTATGTAAATACTGATAAAAAAATGCTGATTACTTGCTGATTTTCTTTTTCAAGGGTATGTCGAAAAGAACACGACGAAGATGAAAGAACTTTAGTGCGAATACCAGCTGGTATATAACCAAATTGGAATTGAAATTAAAAAAAAACACTCTTTCTTTTTTTCTGATATAATTTGTTAAAATAGAACTAGTTAAAAACACTATTTGAATATCACCTGAGTTTGATCAATAATTATCGACTCGATAAGTTCTTATCTGCACATGCAGTTCCTGTACCCGTACACAGCAAAACATGTGTTTCATCCTCATTGTTTTCAACACTTTAAATAACCAAGTTTATAAAGTTATGTGATTGACACCTTGAAATAGGTCCTCCACAACTCATAACAGCAGCAAAATGGCAGATTATCAGCATGAGAGAGGCAGGAATGTCGCTGTGTCAATTGCACGTATTGTCGGTCATCACTTTTCCACTATAAGTCGTTTAGAGAATAAAAATTAGGCAATACACGATATATAAGACTATCCGAGATCAAAAAGACCCCCTATGCCACCTGCTAGGGAAAATCAAGCATGATGAAGCTTAGTCAGAAAGAAACTCATTGCATACAATACAATCCTAAAAAGGGAGGGGTGGGCATACAGGAGCCTTTTAACAATAATTGTTCGAGATTGAATCATCCCTTCTAGTTATTGTGCGATAAGACCATTTCATGGACGTTTGCTTACGAACAGACACACAGTTATCCGTATCCAATGTAGTGCAGAGCTCGCCAAAATTGGAAATAAGCATCGTGGAGGAAGATCCATTGTTCAAATGGAATTCTGTTTATCTTCCTTGGTCCAATCATTGCCCGGATTTGAACCATATCAAGGATGTATGGGACACTATTGGGTGTAATTTGCACAAAAGGACACCCCAGTCCAAACACGTGATGAAATAAACAATGCCCTTCATCAGAAATGGTTGCTGCTACCTAAGCAACAAATTAGTCGATTTATGGCAGAAATCATAAGACGTTAAGTGGCGGCTGACCGTTTAAATGGAGACTGCGCACAAAGTACTATTTCTTTGGCGTATAACGATCAACCATGATGTGAACAATCATCTTAAGATTAATTTCGAAATGTCTGACATTTTAAAATTCGACTACAGTAAAAGTTGTAAAATGCAGTTTTTTGTACAAAAAACACCTTATTTTGTTTTTTAGAATTGTGGTTAGATAAATATTTTTTTTTCAAACATTTTTTGTTCGTTAAAATGCCAATGTTTTCATAAACTATGTTTCAATATTATTTTACAAATATTTTATCATATTCCATCCAAAATAAAAAGGATGATTATTCAAGTTTTAAAAAATCAATATTTTGCAATACTTTTTTCCATGTGTACATATAAAAAGAGAAATATTACTTTGCTTTTTAAGTAAAATATATTTAATATATTAGTTTGTAATATTTTCACGATTAAAACTAATGACCTGAATAATTTATTCATGATCATTTAGTATTTTTGTTTAAATTCGAAGATAACTTTACGCCATTTTCCGATTTCAAACAAATACGCATTTTTTCAACCATTTACCTTTATAGAGATGCAACTGAGTTGTTCGTTCGATCATTAAATGTATCGAGCACTATTCAATGTCTCTAGAATGACTTTGAAAGGCGCTAAAGACTCGTCTTAGAGATACTGGTACAACATTTTAACGTCCCCGAGGTTGTAACTCACGTGAAACGCAGTTATGTGAAGATTGGCAAATCCGCATTATTCATCTCCGTAATCGATTTGGAGAAACTCATGGAAGAAACAAAAATAGGCTATATGCGCAAACAGTTTGTAACTAACTTCATCTAGGCAGCCTAAGAGCTCGTCGTTCGTTGAAGTGACCTATCCTTACGCAGAATCGAAGGATGTCGCGAGTTAAATGGAGAGGGTACAGATTCGATGACATAGACTAACATGGAGTCAAATCCTTTTTACAGCTGAATCGAAATTCAACTTGACATTTATCGACGGCAGAGACATGGTCTGCCGCAGGTGCAAGGCATGCTTTTTGATGCGTGCGTACAGGAAACAAATTGGCTTTAGGGTGGCGAATTAATGGTATGGGATGGATAACCTACAAGGAACGCCCCGATCTGACAATTAGTGAAGGAAAACTAACTGCAAAAAGGTATAGGAACGAAATTCTGGGTCCACTTGCTATAGTTCTCCCGTTTCTCCGAAGGCATCGTTAAACTACATTTTTAATAGAAAACGCCCGTTGTAAACACATTTTAATGAGTTTTGGAGAATAATCGCATTCGAGTGTTGCCGTGGCCAGTAATGTCTTCAGATTATCGCCAATGGGACATCTTTGGGGCGAACTTGGACGACTCACCAAAAAGAGCCCAAATCCATCGGAAAGGGTCATCCAACTTGAATAACATTTTTCAGGGAAAATAACAACAGAAAGGGTCGTTGATAAAAAGGGACGATCAAGTGTAGTTTCTTCAGATACTGGAACATGAATGACCACAATATCACCCTCCTGAAATCTCTGAGGGCCATTTCGGATGCTGTACTGAAATGTTGGTTCATTCAAAAGCACGTATGAAACGGATATAAAATGGATGCAAAAAAGAATATGATGCAGCAATAAAAGAACGTGAGAAAAAATAATGAACAAGCTGGACAAGTATGACCACAAATGCAAACATGCAGAACCATTGATTTGTTAACTTCACGAAAATAAAACGGCAGCTGAGATCCAGGTGATGAATGTTTGGTAAGCAAAACAAGAAGAACAAGAAAGAGAAATTGAATAGATTCACGGAGTGAGATGTGTTGAGACAAACTAGAGTAGATATCGAAACCTTAAAAATTGAGGGTAATACGTTGCATCATACTCATACCTCTCGTAAATACCACACACATGGCGTTTACTATGTGCCGCACTCAATGTAATGTCACGTCACTTTGACATCTTTCTATGATTAATACATCTCTCACATAGTTAAGAAGTCCTTTATTTCTATTTTAAGGAAGGAAAAGTAATACAAAGCTTAAAGCCATTTGTTCCTGAAATGAACGAGCACTTACAAGACTTTAGAAGAATTTTGGATAAATAACTGGATAGTTTCGATATAAAAATTGAGGAATTTTAGATTCATACTCACAAAAAGTGATATTTATATAGGTCATCATGATAAAATTGCAGAAGATTGCTCGTATAAAAAGGTGGTGGAAGAGATTTAGCAAACAAATCAGTAAATGTTCGTTAAGATTAAGAAATCCGTCAAATTAGATTTTTTTAATTCAATCCTCACAATCATCTAGTTATAACTTACCCGTCAATACTATCGTGTTTTCAAGGTAGCCATGTTACTGCCTCTAATACACAAATACATATCATAAATTCACCTACAGACAATGTGTACCCGCAAGTCACTGCTCTCAATAGCACCGGCACGCCAATTAAATTATGCACGTCGACATCTCTTGTTTAATAGAATGCAGTATATATTCATAGTAGTTACTCTGATTTATCAGAGTAATCCGCTGAATCATTGGTTACTAGTAGTACCCTTTACATTCTCATAACCTTTACAGTCTTGGAGAATCATCAAGATTAAAGACCTTCTAGAGATGTTTAAGCATAGTTATTTTAAGTGTATTTGGAAACAAGTTATTATGAGTTAAATTAATCATACCCCTTTCTACTTTTATTGTGCGAGTGATGCCTTGTAGCGCCATTAGCCTGCTCTTTTTTGGAAGCTAACAAGTTGTCTTTTACGTGCAAGTGGTATGGCTCTCTTTTAACACGTGATCAGTCGCGTATCCTTCCGACAGACTATCGTTGTTCCAGAAGACAATACTCGCAAATGGTATAAAGGAAGAGCCGAAAATTTGGTCCCTGAAATTGTCTCGCAGAAACGGAGATGAAACCACGAACCTTTGTGTTTGAAAATAGAGGTTGTGACTCCATGTCTTATTGTTTGAACCAAGAAATAAATGACTGAGAATACCTTTCCATTCCTCCAAGAGATCATTTACACCACCCCAATTATACGATTATAGATGCGACACGAGGTATTCAGAAGTTCGGGAACCCTGTTTTTTCTCATTGTTAAAATTCTGGAATTGGTAATCACGCGGAACTGAAACTGCTGTATAGTTAGTATGTCTGCATACAAGTTACACTTCACCTTATTATCTTTTATATTTCTTATAAGTTGCGGCCACATGTCCTAAGTCGATCTCTGTTTGGTGGTGTTTTTGTTGGTTAATTAGATCATGTAAAGTACCAATTACGCAAGTGCGAATCTATTTGGCTTTAAAGTATTTGTTCATCTTCCCCATCATGGTATGATCTCAGTGGTCGAGAAAAACTGGAGTTTCCTCAAATCTTGCGGGATCGATAGAGTAGACATCAACGCAGTGTTTTATACATAGTACTTTGATCTCTTTGTTGTTGAATTCGGTAATCTTTTCCGTCCATAGTTTTATGAAAATGCTTGACTTGAATATGGTAAGAAAAGCTACCTGGATCATCACAACTTCTTGGTCTTGGGCGGCACTTAGTCATATTGGCAAGTAAAACATAAATGATGCGAAGAATAAACGTGAATTCTTTATTCTGTTGAAACAGAACTGTAATCAAAGTTTCACTCAAACGAAAAACGACCAAGCATCGTTTCTCGAATTTACGTCGAAATATTTTATCCGTTTAACAAACTTTTTTATAGAGACACCTAGACCGATTTGTACTTTTGTGAAGATGAGGTTTGTTAAACGGCTGACTAGATGAAGTCGGTTATATAGTGCATAGTTAACAACCCATGTTCTTTAACTCACATAGTTGCGAGTCGTTGTATTCTTATGTTGAGCATCGACTGCTTATTTGCAATAGACGAGTGACTTATTTCAAAAAGACGCTTAGTTAACAAACCTAATGGGCCCATCTTTAGAACGGCTGTATTATATATACACATGGAAAAAAGTATTGCAACACCTTGATTTTTTAAAACTTGAAAAATCATCCTCTTTTTTTTTATGAAATATAATAAAATATGTGTATGATATTATTGAAACATAGTTTATGATAACATTGGCAACCACAATTTTAATAACAAAATGTAGTGTTTTTTGTACAAAAAATGCATTTGTCAACTTTTACTGTAGTCGAACTTTACAATGTCAGGTATTTCAAAATTAATCTTCAGATGACTGTTCGCATCATGGTTGGTCGTTATACGCCAAAGAATTAGAACTTTGTGCGCAGCCTCCAATCTAACGGATTACCGCATCTCAACGTCTTCTGCTTCCTGCCATAAATCGGCTAATATGTTGTTAAAAAAACAGCAACCATTTCTGATGAAGGGCATTGTTTATTTCATGATGTGTTTGAACTGGTGTGTCGTTTTGTGCACTTTCCGCCCAATAGTGTCCCAAATATGCTCGATATGGTTCAAATCCGGGCTACAATCTGGCCAAGGAAGACGAACCGAATTCCATTTGAACATATTGGATCTTCCTCCACGATGCTAATTTCCAATTGGCGAGCTCTGCACTACATTGGATACGGATAACTGTGTCTGTTCGTAAGCAAACGTCCCTGAAATGGTCTTATCGCACAATAACCAGTAGAGATGATTCAATCTCGAACAATTATTGTTAAAAGGCTCCTGTATGCCCATCCCTCTCTTTTTAGGATTGTATTGTATGCAATGGGTTTCTTTCTGACTAAGCTTCATCATGCTTGATTTTCCCTAGCAGGTGGCATAGGGGGTCTTTTTGATCTCGGATAGTCTTATATATCGTGTATTGCCTAATTTTTATTCTCTAAACGACTTATAGTTGAAAATTGATGACCGACAATACGTGCAATTGACACAGCGACATTCCTGCCTCTCTCATGCTGATAATCTGCCATCTTGCTGCTGTTATGAGTTGTGGAGGACCTATTTCAAGGTGTCAATCACATAACTTTATAAACTTGGTTATTTAAAGTGTTGAAAACAATGAGGATGAAACACATGTTTTGCTGTGTACGGGTACAGGAGCTGCATGTGCAGATAAGAACTTATCGAGTCGATAATTATTGATCAAACTCAGGTGATATTTAAATAGTGTTTTTAACTAGTTCTATTTTAACAAATAATATCAGAAAAAAATAAAGAGTGTTTTTTTAATTTCAATTCCAATTTGGTTATATACCAGCTGGCATTCGCACTAAAGTTCTTTCATCTTCGTCGTTTTCTTTTCGACATACCCTTGAAAAAGAAAATCAGCCAGTAATCAGCATTCTTTTTATCAGTATTTACATAACACATTCTACAAACTCTTTTATCATGTCATTCGGATGGGAAAATTATGACTTTATATGACAAGAAATTGAAAATTAGTCTTTGCTAACTATGATATGTTTTTTTTTTTGGTTTTCGCGTTCTTGTCTGACATTTGAGTTTTTCATTAATTTTTTTTAGTTCCTTTCGACAAAATTGAACATAGCACCTTTTGAAGTCTTACGCAAACGATGCGCCTGTTTTCCCTTCACAGGACATTCACTGATATATTGTAGACGAAATGCGCGACTGGCGTAAATATAAAATTTAAATACTGGTATCTATGATGAATTAAAACTTAAAATGCAACCACTGAGTCGATGCCACTACTGGTAGAGATTTATTTTCCCGAGGGTATCACCAGCCCAGTAGTCAGCACTTGTATTGACTTAGCTTACCATTGATATAACCTTATAAATTAACACCGCTTTGAATTTTTGAAAAAACTAAGGTTTTTCTACACCAGGAATAGACTGCCTTACCTGTATTTGGTAAAACTGCTAGAAATGTTATGTTGTCAATGATCTTCAACTTCGTCCTTTATTTTGGCCTTTCAACCATTATTTTGATTCGAGCGTCACTGATGAGTCTTTTGTAGATGAAACGCGCGTCTGGTATTTATGATGAGTTTTTTTGTTATGCCGCTGCTGGCTGACCCCCCTAATTTTTTTGACAGTTTTTTTCGAATTTTGAGGTCTAGTTTCAGATTTTTGAACAAAGCGCCCTTCGATACCTAGCGCAAAAGAAGCGCCTGTTTCTCCTCTACAAGACCTATATAGTCATTTCCCGTGACACCCCTCATTATTTTTCTCTAGAAGCCCTGGAATAGGCCGACCCCCCTAATTTTTTGACAATTTTATCAAATTTTGAGCTCTAGTTTCAGATTTTTTAACATAGCGCCCTTCGATACCTAGCGCAAAAGAAGCGCCTGTATATCCTCTACAAGACCTATATAGTCATCCCCGTGACACCCCTCATTATTTTTCTCTAGAAGCCCTGGAATAGGCCGACCCCTTTAATTTTTTGACATTTTTTTTCAAATTTTGAGCGCTAGTTTCAGATTTTTGAACATAGCGCCCTTCGATACCTAGCGCAAAAGAAGCGCCTGTTTCCCCTCTACAAGACCTATATAGTCATATCTCGTGACACCCCCCATTATTTTTCTCTAGAACTCCTGGAATAGGCTGACCCTACCCCCCATTTTTTGGACATTTTTTTCGAATTTTGAGCTCTAGTTTCAGATTTTTGAACATAGCACCCTTCGATACCTAGCGCAAAAGAAGCGCCTGCTTCTCCTCTACAAGAAATATATAGTCATACCCCGTGACACCCCTCATTATTTTTCTCTAGAAGTCCTAGAATAGGCCGACCCCCCTAATTTTTTGACATTTTTTTCAAATTTTGAGCTCTAGTTTCAGATTTTTTAACATAGCGCCCTTCGATACCTAGCGCAAAAGAAGCGCCTGTATATCCTCTACAAGACCTATATAGTCATCCCCGTGACACCCCTCATTATTTTTCTCTAGAAGCCCTGGAATAGGCCGACCCCTTTAATTTTTTGACATTTTTTTTCAAATTTTGAGCGCTAGTTTCAGATTTTTGAACATAGCGCCCTTCGATACCTAGCGCAAAAGAAGCGCCTGTTTCCCCTCTACAAGACCTATATAGTCATATCTCGTGACACCCCCCATTATTTTTCTCTAGAACTCCTGGAATAGGCTGACCCTACCCCCCATTTTTTGGACATTTTTTTCGAATTTTGAGCTCTAGTTTCAGATTTTTGAACATAGCACCCTTCGATACCTAGCGCAAAAGAAGCGCCTGCTTCTCCTCTACAAGAAATATATAGTCATACCCCGTGACACCCCTCATTATTTTTCTCTAGAAGTCCTAGAATAGGCCGACCCCCCTAATTTTTTGACATTTTTTTCAAATTTTGAGCTCTAGTTTCAGATTTTTTAACATAGCGCCCTTCGATACCTAGCGCAAAAGAAGCGCCTGTATATCCTCTACAAGACCTATATAGTCATCCCCGTGACACCCCTCATTATTTTTCTCTAGAAGCCCTGGAATAGGCCGACCCCTTTAATTTTTTGACATTTTTTTTCAAATTTTGAGCGCTAGTTTCAGATTTTTGAACATAGCGCCCTTCGATACCTAACGCAAAAGAAGCGCCTGTTTCCCTTCTACAAGACCTATATAGTCATATCCCGTGACACCCCCCATTATTTTTCTCTAGAACTCCTGGAATAGGCTGACCCTACCCCCCATTTTTTTGACATTTTTTTCGAATTTTGAGCTCTAGTTTCAGATTTTTGAACATAGCACCCTTCGATACCTAGCGCAAAAGAAGTGCCTGTTTCTCCTCTACAAGAAATATATAGTCATACCCCGTGATACCCCTCATTATTTTTCTCTAGAAGTCCTAGAATAGGCCGACCCCCCTAATTTTTTGACATTTTTTTCAAATTTTGAGCTCTAGTTTCAGATTTTTGAACATAGCACCCTTCGATACCTAGCGCAAAAGAAGCGCCTGTTTCTCCTCTACAAGACCTATATAGTCATTCTCCGTGACATCCCTCATTATTTTTCTCTAGAAGCCCTGGAATAGGCCGACCCCCCTAATTTTTTGACATTTTTTTCAAATTTTGAGCTCTAGTTTCAGATTTTTGAACATAGCGCCCTTTGATACCTAGCGCAAAAGAAGCGCCTGTTTCTCCTGTACAAGACCTATATAGTCATTCCCCATGACACCCCTCATTTTTTTTCTCTAGAAGCCCTGGAATAGGCCGACCCCCTAATTTTTTGACATTTTTTTCAAATTTTGAGCTCTAATTTCAGATTTTTGAACATAGCGCCCTTTGATACCTAGCGCAAAAGAAGCGCCTGTTTCTCTTCTACAAGACCTATATAGTCATTTGCCGTGACACCCCTCATTCTTTTTCTCTAGAAGCCCTGGAATAGGCCGACCCCCCTAATTTTTTGACATTTTTTTCAAATTTTGAGCTCTAATTTCAGATTTTTGAACATAGCGCCCTTTGATACCTAGCGCAAAAAAAGCGGCTGTTTCTCTTCTACAAGACCTATATAGTCATTTGCCGTGACACCCCTCATTATTTGTCTCTAGAAGCCCTGGAATAGGCCCACCCCCCTAATTTTTTGACATTTTTTTTAAAATTTTGAGCTCTAGATTAAACAATGACATAAAAGGTGCTATATTTTTCAGGGTAGGACTACTTTTACATACGTTCTAAATTGAAGTGGGTGCATTGGTGGCCCTACACCTACAAATAATCCGTTGATAGATGCAGAGTTATTGTGGTACTGAATATTAGTATAAAAAGTTATGCGACTTGTTAAATCAATGGATTGGATAAAACCATTTCAAAATTGAGTTAAAATTGCTCTATTTTAACTGATTTTCTGCATTTTTGAATATTTTTTTATTTAACGGCCGTTGTTGTCTTATTCTGTTTTTTGGTTTCTCGATATATCGCCTTATTGTTCGCTGGCTTATTGTTCTTCTGCCTGGTGTTATACATCTGTCATCTCATGGTGATAAAGGGACAGATAATATTTAACAAACCATTTTATAACTAATAGAAGATATGTAATTTTTTGAGGGTTCATGAATGAACTTTCCTGGTTGACCTATGGTCATTTGGGAAAAACGCGTCGACGCGAACGTCAAAAGTTTCTACGAAAAGCACCGAAGATCGTGTACTTAAACAGAAAATGAAAAAAAAGTAAATAAAGCTGATAAATCTTCTAAAATAAAAATAAAAACTCCCTCTTTTTTTTAATAAAAAAAAAAAAATACAACACAAAAGCAAAAGCGGACGGACATCAACTTGACAGTTGTCATAACTATATTGTTTTTGGTAATTGTCGAACACTTGCAGACCGGTGTTCTTGTCTGTAAAAGTTGCTGTAAAGAATCATTTTTAATATATCTAAGTACTTAAAAATATTTACAAGCAGTACATCACCAAAACGTTACTTTAAAACGACAACTTGTTTATGCTAAATAATATAATATGTTGGTAGATTTCTTGTTTTGGTTTTCTTTATTATGTATTTTCTTGAGAAAAATTGGCCTGTGGTCCCATTCACAACAAGCGTTTGCATTTGATTATCGATTGCTTTATGGCCGTATGTGTTTGTTCTTTTTTATATTTCAATAAGGTACAAAATTATACCATAAATATTTCTGTGAGGAAATTTTCTTACGAACTATTACTTTTGAATACAATACAATAATACAATATATACTTCCGTATACAAATTAATCTAAAAAAAACTAAGGTGATGGTATTTAACAAAGCAGGCAGGCATATAAAACATAATTTTTATTTTAATGACATGTTGATAGATTGTGTTCAACATTGTAAATATTTAGGTATAACATTTAGTGCATCAGGATCTTTTTCCTTTGCTCAAAAGGAATTGTACAATAAGGCATTGTGTGAGTTCGTGGTCTAGTGGTTAAGACCGATGACTACAGTACTGAATGTCCCGAGTTCGATTCTCACTCGGGGTGCTAAAAATATCAGTACATCAGAAGGGTAATTTTCACCCTCTCACACACTTCTCTGGTACCCAGACCGGAGTTTAAACTAGAATGGGTACTTTGGGGGCCTCGGTTGGTCAAAGTTGTCCCCTACTTTGACCTGGAGATCAATCTTCTGATTATCTCTCTGGTTTGTCTGTTTCCACCGAGTGGCCCGGTGGTTCTCTCCGAGTACTTCGGCTTCCTCCACCATAATAACAGACTTCCCGGTGTCCTACACGCTCCCTTGGGTGGTGTTGGGTGGGGATTGTTCTGGTGGTGGGATAATATTGTAAAGGACACATCTCCATTAATCTTTAGGGAGTGTACATGGATCCGCTGTACCCTTGCAGTCAATCAAGGGGTGCGTCTAAATTGGCGGAATCTCGAGTACATACATACATACATACATTGAAAGCTACGAAAGGACTTTTTATCACTGAATCCCAATATTAAAAACAGCCTCCATGTATTTGATCATACAATTAAACCCATTCTTTTGTATAGTTCGGAAATTTGGGTCTTTTTTAATCCTTTCAAAAAAAAAAAAATTAAATTCTCAGACTTCTGCAGTTGATCAAGCCTATCCTAAACTTTTTTCAGAAAGATTACATATGAAATTTTGTAAATTATTACTAGGTGTGGGGAAAAGAGCAACAAACCTTGCCACTCTTTCAGAACTTGGGAGATTTCCTTTACATTTTGATATCACCAAATCTATGATCAGATACTGGCACCGGCTTGAAAATTTGGGTTCATCCTTTCCCTTACTAAAAGATGCATATTTAGAGTCAAAGCTATTATTTGAATCAAAAATTCCCTCTTGGTATGGATCTTTAAACTATTTGCAAAAAAAAATTAATGGGGTTGACAGTCTAATCTTATGATTACTATGATGAGCACTATGAAATACAGTGGAGAAACCAAATGCACAATTGTGCTGATGGGAAGCTTTGTAGCTATAGCACTTTTAAGACTCATTTTGGTCTTGAAAGATTACCTTACTTTATTACAATCACCTGAGCAGAGGAGAAATTTCACTCGATTGCGTATTTCTTCTCACAGACTAAGAGTTGAACAAGGTCGCTATCAGGGTACTCTCCGACAAGACAGGATATGTCTCAGGTGCACCTCAAATGAAGTTGATGATGAAAAACATTTTTTATTCTCATGTACATCATCTCAAGATAAGAGAAATTATTTGAATTCCACTATTGACTCACTATGCCCAAACTTTAAGCATTTGATTCCTAGCCAAAAACTCATATGGCTTCTTAAAATAGAGAATTTTGATATTTTGATATCTGTCGGAGTTAATTGATGAAGATAAAATATAACTTAAAAGATAAATATTTAATCAGGCTTTCTGCACTAGCACGAGGTTGGCATGGTGGGGTACAGGACACATCGTACAAGTTCTATTACCTTCTTGTTTGTGATTTTTTTTTTTTTTTTTTATTAAACTGGTAATATTTTATCTTTTTCGTAATTTGTGCACTTTGGCATGTCAATTAGCATTGTCCCTTGGTGCCTCTTGCAGTTGTGTCACTTTAAATAGTACTGACCATTTATGTGCAACTTCTTACCATATCATTAATGTCCCGATACACATTTTAATATGCACCCACCATGCCATATAGCACCGTCCCTTGGTGCCTTTTGCAGTTCAGCTAGATATATTTAGCCTACTCACAGTATTCTTTTTTGTTACTTTCCAGAGGTCTGCCTAAGACAAAGGTTTTATATATATACTTATATGTGAAAACTGTTGTTTCTTATTTGTGTTTGTAACTATGTGTTGTTTATTATATTTGTAAAAGAATATTATATTACAATGATATTATATATAATTATGCTCCTTGTGAGCCCATTTTATGGAAATAAAGCATCTTCTTCTTCTTCTTCTTCTTCTTCTTCTTCTTCTTCTTCTTCTTCTTCTTCTTCTTCTTCTTCTTCTTCTTCTTCTTCTATACTGCCCACATTCAATGAATATACTGGCAATTTGGCTAAAACTTAAGATTGAGGATTGAGGAAAACAGTCCCCGCTCCTGATAAAAAACAAATGTTCATTTTTATTTTGTAAGGTTATGTGAGTGTGAGTTCGTGGTCTAGTGGTTAAGACCGATGGCTACAGTGATGAAGGTCCCCAGTTCAATTCTCACTCGGGGTGCTAAAAATATCAGCACATCAGAAGGGTAATTTTCACCCTCTCACACACATGGTACCCATACCGGAGTTTAAAACTAGAATGGGTACTTTGGTGGCCTCGGTTGATCAAAGTTGTCCCTTACTTTGACCTTGAGATCAATCTTCTGATATCTCTGGTTTGTCTGTTTCCACCGAGTTGCCCGGTGGTTCTCTCCGAGTACTTCGGCTTCCTCCACCATATTAACAGACTGCCCGGTGTCCTAGCACTCCCTTTGTGTTGGGTGGGGATTGATTGTCCTTGTAAAAATAATTAATCCCGTTAGGGGTGTACATGGATGCCACTGTACCCTCGCAGCTTTTGAGGGGTTCTTCGGATATCGGAGGCATTTACCAGTACATACATATGAGATTTGAATGTCTCAAATGACTGTGCTGTGGCGATCTCCGGGGAAACTTGTTCCAGTCTTTGTTGGTGTTCATAAAAATGACAATTTCCTACAGTCTTTGGTTGCTGTTTGTACCATGTATATATCCGAGCTGTTGTTTATGTCTAGATACTCTAGTTGGTCTTTGGAGGAACATGTTGATGGCTACTTTTTCGTTGACGATCTTGTACATCATTGCGAGCCTGGCTTCTCTGGTCTCTCTTCGTCGTTCTTGGAGACTTTTCCAACCCAATATTATTCCTAATCGTTACACTTGATCTGTTTCTGTGGCGCTTGGTGACGTATCGCGCAACCCTCCATTGAACTTTTTTCAATTTGGTCAATATTTTTTTGTCATTTGATGATAAGGGTCCCATACTGTTCGTACGTTTGAACGAGGCATGACAGAATAAACAAACATATATGAGTTGAAATGCTGATACTTTCATCACATGTAAGACGTGACACCACTTTCTCCAGTTCTGATTGCAGTTTGTTCAGTACAACACTGCACTATATTTTTAGCGTAACGTTTGTCGTGGATAAATATGCGTAGCTGATACATAGCAAAGAAATCCATGTGAACGACAGGAACACCAATACATGTGAGAACTACGAAATATATGATAGTCGTTTCAGCTTGGTCCCAGTCTAAAACTGGATATATTGCTGCTCCATCTCCTCCAACTTGATAAATCACAGAAAATATTACATAAATAACACCAATTATTAACGGATATATAACATGTAATAATCGAACAGGTTTGACACAGACAAAATGATTCGCCTCCGTATTTGGCGAAACCTTTTCAACTTTTTATCTCCAGTGCTGTACAACTTTGTACTTTTTTCACTTTCGATCTTTTATATCTGGGCCTCACTTGTAAGTCCTGTGTGGACAAGGCGCGTTTTTGGCGTATTGAATTTTAAACCTGATGCTTTTTGTTATCTATTAATCATGTTTTTCTTTGTCTAATATGTTCTCCTATTTATTTGTATTGTAGTCCTGTAATATTATGTTGTCATTTCAATGTTATATTTAACTTTGCCATTAAAGTGCGAGGTTTGGCATGCCACAAAACCAGGTTCAACCCACCACTTTTATTACCCTTTAAAAGTGTCCTGTACCAAGTCAGGAAGATGGCCATTGTTATATTATTGTTCGTTTCTGTGTGTGTTGCAATTTAACGTTGAGTCGTTTGTGTTTTCTCTTATTTCTGAGATATTGAGATCAGACGTGGCACGGTACTTGTCTATCCCAAATTCATGTATTTGGTTTTCTTGTTATATTTGTTATTCTCGTGGTGTTTTGTCTGATGCTTGGTCCGTTTCTGTGTGTGTTACGTTTCGGTGTTATGTCGTTGTTCTCCTCTTATATTTAATGCGTTTCCCTCGGTTTTAGTTTGTTATCCCGATTTTGTTTTTTGTCCCTGGATTTATGAGTTTTGAACAGCGGTATACTACTGTTGCCTTTATTCAACAGAACATACACTGAGTTTATGGCGTGTTTTTCTATACTAGTTGGGTCACCACCTGAAAAAAAGAGATTTTCAATATTAAATTCATTTTGATATTTCTAATCCGAAATCAAGACTCGTATTGACTTTTAAAAATAAGTCATAAATATTTTTTTTTTTAAAAAAAAACAACATTATTTTCTGGAAGTTAATTTATTTGGTCTTTCCACTTTTCTGTGGAAACACCTATTGTTTTTCTTCTGATTATTTTTTTTTTCTTCCGCCTAATTTTGTTCTTGCGATAAATATTTGTTTCGCAATATGTCGCTTAGATATTTGGTATATGATATCGAACAGTTTATGCGCTTTTGAAATTTACCTTGCGTAACCGAATACTTTTCTTTGTAGGAGTTATCTCCCCAAACACTGTTTTCCTTGTGTCCACAATTCCTTCGCAACCGTTAAAGATTACGACAAATTTATTTTATAAAATTGCTCGTTATATCCTTCACATGATTTGTCCAATTTCGACCGAAGCAATATGAACGTTCCATATGAGAGTTATTTCCCCTTTTGTATCTGAAATTTTGGAATGTATTTAAAACTGGAACACCATAAGTGATAGAGACCTAGGATCTTTTGATTTGAGGTCCTTGGTCCAAAAAAATGAAAATTAGGTCAAGGTCAAAGGTCAAGGTCATATTCTTATTTTTGAATTGGGCTTATTTGCACTCATTTCCAGAAACCGTATAAGATATCGACAAATTATTTTGACTAAATTGATAGTTGCGACATGTCGTAACTTAATAATTTTAGTTGAAAGGGTGCCTAGACAATGAATGGGAGTTTTTGCCCCTATCATATCTAAAATTATGTGTAAAGTGATATAACTTATTAACCATACATATTAGAGACCTAGGGTCTTTTGATTTGAGATCCTAAGTTTGTGACCTTGAAATTGAGGTCAAGGTCATAGGTTAATTTGACGTTCTAGATTTTAACCTTTGCTTTAAATTCATATCTATACATCATAAAGCCATATGAACTGACATTTTAGACTGATTTTTAATATTTTAATATCAAAATAGATATTAACTGGTGGAAAGACCTTCAATTGTTCTCTGAACAATTGGTTTTTAATTACATTATTGTTTCTTTTTATCGATTTTTTTTTCTTATTTTTTTCTTTTCTTATAATGATCCGCGATTAAAGATAGTTTCTCGGTCTCACACGAATATCTACTCGTCACAGTTAACTTATATGTTCTATTTGTTACGTAACAAAATCAATTACTATAATTTGTTTAACTTCTAACCTTGTAACCTGTATAAATCTTATTGATTTTTCTTACATATCTAAATGATTTAATTTCAATCTTTTGGATAAATGTTATCGTATTTTTTTGTTATACTTGTTCTAATTCTTAAGCAATAATGTCATAACGGTTTCCCCATTTGACTGGTCTAGACTTTATTTTGTTTCTTAACTTTTTAACCTCTTTCTGTTGCGACTATTTTAATGACTGTCTGGGAACAGTTACTGTACACAACACTGGCAATCTTTGTATATTTGTTTGTTGTTTTGTCGGTTTCCTTCTCGGGTGTACTAATGAAGGTTTATATGCCATTTATAATTTTAGATGACCCTTAGCTAGTCAGATGCCAGAATTATATATGCTATTCATATCTAAAGATTATATATGCAATGTCGTTGGGTAACTAATTTCATATTTCTCTGATATTTTCAACTGAACATGTGTAAATTTATTCATTTTTTTTTGGTTTACTATTTTTCTCATTTGCCTTACGATTCAGGGATTTCCAAGTGCCATAAAAGCTTGTCTATTGTAGTTGAAAACGGATTGTTGACCGCAGGAAATCTCTATTGATTTGTTTTTGTTGTTTGGTTGTTCTGTCATTGATATTCAACCTGCATCTTTTTTTTTTTTTTTTACAAAAGCAGCTTATAGGACTATTTTACTGATATATTGTTAAAGTTTTTGTATATATAAAATCATTTTCATAACAGCGTGGACAACCAGAATACTTGCGTTGATAATAAAACTTTACTTACTTGGTGTCAGTAAGCTATAGAATGCTATAGTTATCAAGACACTTATGCTGTTATTAATCTCAAATAATATCCAAAGTAGTTTTATATACCATGGCATTTGATCTTTCTTATCTGGAAAAAAATATTTTGAACATAAGAGTTAAAGACTTGTATTTGATATCGATCTGTACAATCATATAAGAAGACAAAATGTGAGATAAATTGACGAATTGAATTGATTTCGATAATATATATATCCAGTCAAAGACATTTGGAATCCTGTTAGTTGTTTTTTTGTGCTTATTCTTTTATGAGAGTCCCTGTTTTTGTATCAAGTAATCCTAATATAATTTTGAACAAATAAAAAAAAAAGAAATAAAGTCTGGCGTAAATTATTTATAAATACAATTCAATTCATTATTTTATTTAAGTCTTATCTCTTAATAATATATAATGCAACATTACATTAAAAGTTAAAATATATAAATATAAAAAGAGAGCCATTCTGTACAGAATTACAAGAGACTATAACATTAAAAATTATATAAAGAATTCATCTATTATAAAACATATTGACATTAACATTATTTACAGTATAAAACAATTCTACGTCTATTTAAAATAAGATTACAGGCTTTGGCTCAGCTACGCATCATATTATTATCTGTAAATAAAAACACTAATTTCTGTTTATCGTCAAAAGACATAAAATCACTATTAAAATGTGTTGCTTCATCAAATATTTTTTTTTCTAAAATCGTCATATAAAGGACACGATAAAATAAAATGGGCTTCATCTTCTAAAATATTTATACAATTATCACAGACTCGATCCTTTAAAATTATGAATGCGTCTAAGATCAGCTTTAAATTGTAAAATCAACTAACTTGTTTAAGATGAGCAAAGATTGTGGACGGAGAAACGAATGAACTTTTAAACGGCCACTGAAATATCTACCACATAAGTTATAGGGCATTCTCTGATTTAGTATTTAATAAGCTATTTTTTTTGTTTCCCCATAGCAAAATATAGACGTTGGAAAAGTGGAGTTTGAAGAATTTTTTTTTAATAATAACTCCATTCACATTTGTAACGTTTTCGCATGTAAACATCAATATAACTGATTAATCGGGGAAATTCAAACAATTGCAATAATGCATCTTAAAAGCAGAATCCTGCTTTCCTGTCTGTGAGTGTTTTAATTCGTATTAAATGGTGTCACACTATTTCCCTACATATTTTTTTCGGGTTTTATATGATTATTATAACAATTATAACAGCAATAAAAATCTACCCGACTTAGGAGATAAATGTACAATATCAGACCTCCTCACATGGACATATAAAGTGACAATAAAATCCACAAGATTATGAAATCCCACCAGTATATAACCCCAGTTTGTCAAATATATGAAGTAATATAGATGCCATACTAACCAAAATCCACTCCATATAGGATATAAGATTCTAGGACCACAATATCACAAAAAGAGAAAGAAGAAAGGTACATATATTGAATAAATCATCAATTTTAACATTGTGACACTGGTGTATATACATTTGTAGTTTATCATCTTCCTAACTTTTTTTTAATTTGGCCCCCGAAGTCACAGGGACTCGGTTAGCAGATTAAAATTTTGTAAATCAATGTTTTTAATTTATTTTTTATTATTTCCTGTCTATTTGCATTACTATATTAACGTATTTAACGTTGCCATCACTATTTCTTTGTTTTCTGGCAATGTGCAGTTTACTATCCATATCCATATACTGAAAAAACCTAAAGGGATCTAAGTCGCCATCTTGAATTGCCTTCCCTACTTTAGATAAAAAAATAATTAAAAATATTAATAAATTACTATATACCTTACAACAGCCCTCATTTTCTTCCGAAATTATTCTTCTATCAAATGCATATTTTGATTTGTGGTTTAACAGAACCCTTACGCAGTTTCAGTTGCATTCGTGTCAGAAAATTCAAATTTCCCGGCGAAAGCAACGTATCATTCGGAAATTTCCGGGTTGATGCGTTTACTACAACGATAAATCCTTATAAACAGACGAGTGCTGTCCCCTAACTTCATACCTACGCCACACCAAGATATCCTTCATATAAATTAAATATCAAACAAAAATGTCTTTGAACAGTTAGTGCATGTATTGTTTCAATATCAGATTATTCTCCTATCCTTCCGCCTATTGAAAATATCAAATGATTGTCCCAAACTATCGGGTTGTATTTCTGAGATCTTCTGACATCGTCCTGATATTTTTCAAATCATGGATTTATGCAGCACAACACTTATATAATCAGAGGAGTATGTATGTATATGGAAAAGGGGCCTACTGATTGAACTTCATACATGCATGTATGATAAGTTAATATTCTCAGATCCGGACATCCTGGCATTTACATTTGTCAGGAGGTGATGCCATCCGGAATCCTCTAGATTTTTCATCTATTTGAAGGGGATTACTGATTATTTATATTGCCGATAATTTTTTAACGAGGGGTTATAGTATGTTAAAAATCAAAATAGAGATATTATATAGTGTCTTTAACAGTATTAAAAGAGTAAAATTACTATATTCAACTGGTTACGATATATATCAATTAAATTAATTTGCAATAAGTCTATGGAAAATCTAGAGGAATCTTATCCGCATCACCTCTCAACATTGTTTACATAACAAAAATGCTAATCATTGATTGGTCAGTTACATGTTGTGATGTCACTGCAGATCTGAGAATACTTTTTCAAAGTATTACTCCAAGTTGACCTACCAACCGGCCCTCCCCCTTTTTTTATATCCTGGTACTGTTAGTAAACCTTATAAATCCCATTGAACGTGTCAATATTTTAAGTAACTTCTTCATTTTATTGATGTGTCTACGAAAAAGTCAATGATTTATGTTACCCCGTTTGAAGAAAGGTTCTATTCGTTAAACATGGTTAATAATTTTGCGCTCGATATGTAATAATAAATCAGGGGACAGCACTCGTCTGTTTATAAGGATTTATCGTTGTAGTAAACGCATCAACCTGGAAGTTTCCGAATGATACGTTGCTTTCGCCGGGAAATTTGAATTTTCTGACACGAATGCAACTGAAACTGCGTAAGGGTTTTGTTAATCCACAAATCAAAATATGCATGTGATAGAAGAATAATTTCGGAAGAAAATGAGGGCTGTTGTAAGGTATATAGTAATTTATTAATATTTTTAATTATTTTTTATCTAAAGTAGGGAAGGCAATTCAAGATGGCGACTTAGATCCCTTTAGGTTTTTTCAGTATATGGATCTGGATAGTAAACTGCACATTGCCAGAAAACAAAGAAATAGTGATGGCAACGTTAAATACGTTAATATAGTAATGCAAAAAGACAGGAAATAATAAAAAATAAATTAAAAACATTGATTTACAAAATTTTAATCTGTTATACCGAGTCCCTGTGCCCGAAATGTATATTCGGTAGTCAAAGCTTACGATCCAGTCCCTTCCCACTTCTATCAAAAATGTTTAGCATAAAAAAAGGTATTTCACACATAAGATTAGTAAAATTTTATATCATCAACATTAAACGAAAATGCTAGAATGCATTTTTATGCAGTTAAGCTGCATTATGCGAGCACCCTAGATTTGTGTTCTACCCAATAAATCCTGAAATACTTGCCATTGTTATTATCTAGCTTGCTACTATGTTATATATAACTAATTGAACACTTTTTTAATACTTTTTATTCTGGATTACAAAAAAAATGACCAGAAAAACCTTAAATGATCGTCGATTTATCCAAAAGCTTTAAAGTTACACATAGGAAGTAGTGCTTATTAAGAATCCTTGTGTAGTTCAGTATGACTTGTGCTTTCAGCTAAGATGTCAAAGAACAATTGTATGCAATATTTAATCGCCAAAAATCTCTTAAGACAAGTAGTTTAGATTTCCCAAATGACAAAAGTCGTAGGAATATTGTTTGTCATCAATACGTAGTACAACTACGTCAGTAGTCTATTATATAATAAGTTCAACTGTTCATGCTGTTGGCGGCAATTTCAAATTAGAAAAAGAAATTTTCGTAGCTTTTCAATTTGGAGGCAGGTGTGCAAATTAGAGTGGTCCGAGGTTCGCGACCTTCCACTTTTACAAGCGGAATTTCGACTAGGATAGTTGGTTTCTAGCTACGCCCGACGTAGTTACCTTCCATTTGAAAGAAAATAAGAAATTACTTTGAAAACCTTTTCACCATGTTCACCAAGTCTCCAATTAAACGAGCTAAAAACTTATTTTTATCATTATTATTCATGACGACGATGTTCATTTTGTTCAACCGCTAGCTTTATACAGAAAATCGCCGACAAATATTGTATAAATTCGAGTAAAATCGTATCTGATTGACAAAAACAACATTGTAAACACATAACAATGGCGGCCGTGAAGACAAAATTTTACAAAATCGGATCCGATTCCGGAAGCGGATAAGGGTAATTCCGGGTTTGGCGATCTTTTACAAAATAAACCCAAGCAGGTGAAAAAAATACATCTATGCATGGTAAATGAATATAAACACTAGTATTGTAAACTAAAAGATATATGTAAAAGAAAGCAGAAAAATATTTTATTCAGAAACTCAAAATTACTTTTTGACAAATTTTAATTTAAAAATCCAACTGTGTGAGTTTGTGGTCTAGTGGTTAAGACCGATGGCTACAGTGCTGAAGGTCCCGAGTTCGATTCTCACTCGGGGTACTAAAAATATCAGTACATCAGAAGGGTAATTTTCACCCTCTCACACACATCTCTGGTACCCACACCGGAGTTTAAACTAGAATGGGTACTTTGGGGGCCTCGGTTGGTCAAAGTTGTCCCCTACTTTGACCAGGAGATCAATCTTCTGATATCTCTCTGGTTTGTCTGTTTCCACCGAGTGACCCGGTGGTTCTCTCCGAGTACTTCGGCTTCCTCCACCATAATAACAGACTTCCCGGTGTCCTACACGCTCCCTTGGGCGGTGTTGGGTGGGGATTGTTCTGGTGGTGGGATAATATTGTAAAGGACACATCTCCATTAATCCTTAGGGAGTGTACATGGATCCGCTGTACCCTTGCAGTCAATCAAGGGGTGCGTCTACATTGGCGGAATCTCGAGTACATACAATATAATGTGACAGCTGGGAACAGTATATCTAACAATATACATGTTCATGGTCACAGTCTAATTTTTCTTTATAAATGATAAATGATGATAATGCATGTGAGATGCTTTTAAAGTGTAAACATATTACTGCAATTTCGAGGGGTTATTTGTTTTTTCTCAATTTTGAAGGGTCAATTAAAGTAGCTGAAAGTTTCTTTCTTTATTTTCACAAATAATGCACTATATTATATATACCTTAATGTAAGTAAATCATATGATATATAGGTGGCATTCTTTGGGCCACTCTACCCCTTCCTGTTTGATAACTTGGAAACGGTCGAGCTCCCCACCCCTAAACCATATGAGGGGCAGATCCAGGATTTTAGGTTAGGAGGGGCGCAAACTTGAATTTTCACCGAGCAGAGCGAGGTTAAAAAAAAAATTGAGGTAAAATTATTGGAAATTCTTTATTAGTCTGAATCTGCCCCTGCATATATTCAAGTATAGGACAATATAAATAAAAAATGAAATATAGGGGGAGTCCCTGGAGTTACCCCACCCCCTCCTGTTTGAGAACTTGGAAACGGTCGAGATCCACACCCCTTAACCATATATATTCATGTTTGTGACAATATGAAAAATCAAATGAAATATATGAAGAGTCGCTAGGGGTCACCCCACCCCTCCTGTTTTAGAATTTAAAAATGGTCGAGATCACCACCCCTAAACCATATATATGCATGTATGGGACAATATAACAAATCAGATGAAATAGAGGAGGAGTCCCTTGTGTCTCCCCACCCCCTCCTGTTTGAGAATTTGAAACCCATTGAGATCGCCACCCCTTAACCATATATATTCATGTACAGGACAATATAACAATTCAAATGAAAGATAGGGGAGTCCCTGAGGTCACCGTTCACCCTCCTGTTTGAGAACTTGGAAATGGTCAAGACCCTTACCCCTAAACCATATATTCTCATGTATGGGACAATATAACAAATCAAATGAAATATAGGGGAAGTCCCTGTGGTCATCCCAACCCTCCTGTTTGAGAACTTGGAAACGGTCGAGATCCCCACACCAAAACAATATAAAATAAAACCAAGGTTAACTACCAAGTAGAACAACTGCAATCATTGGGAACTTGTACCACTGCAGACTCACCATAAAAAATATACATTGATATATGCATTGCTTTTGAAACCTTGATAACATATAAATTATTTGCCTTAATAAATAAATCATTAGATAAACATGAATGTACTATATATGAATGTTTAATGTTGAGGCAACATTGCCACAGTTATCATAATTACGGTTGCCTTGGTTTTTGGTTAACTGCCTTCAGCGCTTACAGCGCTTTGATTAAAGTATGACAAGAATAATGCTCATATTGAATAATATTGGAAGTCAGTGCAATGATTTAAGATTTGCAAGTATTTAAAGAACTATGTTCAATTTATAAAATGGAAACTTGTAACTATGTGACCATGACTTGCTCGTAGAAAGAAAACTACCATGATGTTTTTGTGATTTGCATTTAGATGTGTCTTAATGATGCAAGTTCTAGAAATGCTGATCTATAAGAAAAAAGGTCTATCCATCGAGGAAGACTGAAAGAGAATGCACAAGAAGAAAAACATGGCTTTTATTCTGTATGGGATCTTAATAACGAAGTGCAAAGTCACAGAAAACATACAACCGGAGTAAAACCGACGTAATAGAGACGAATGAAAAAGAAACAGTAGATGTTTGGTCTCGTTGGTTATGTGACCCGAAAAAACGAATGTCTATTTGCGGATTTTAATTTAAAAAAACCCAACGATATTCAGGTCAATTTTCCAGTTTAAATATTTAACTATTTTTGCACCATCTATAATACACTATTTATAAAATTTGATAAAATAAAAGAAGCTTTTGCATTGAAGAACATGATATATAAATATATAAAATAGATAAGTAACTACATACCTCTGCTAGAACAAACAGTTTAGGAGAATCATGATCAAATACAAAATTGCTACATTGAAATTCCTTCTTTAGATCGTCACATCTTGTCATCTTACTGAGTAACCAAACCTATAAAATACATGTACTTAATATGTACATACAAGGGTTATAAAACAACTTTTTAATATTGGTCAGGAATTTAAATGGTCAAAGAAGGCTTCTACACAATGAATAAGTCGATCTTAATCCAATTTCAATCAATCTAAATAAAGTAATGAACTATTTAATACCGATTAATATTTTTAAAGAAAATAGACAATAACGTTATTATGATCTTCCTACAGACAAAAACATTTAAAAAAAGAATTGTTTTCCCTAAATTAGTTTAGCCATGGAGAAAAAAAATCCAAACTCGGTGAGAGAAATTTTATTTTTGCAAAAAGCGTACTTACAACTTGTGTAGCCTGTATTTAGTTGTCCGTTGCATTTATGTTTTCATTTATATAAGATTTAAAAAAATATATTAATCATTACGCTGTTACATTTTTTTTCTATCCTTTCTTCTCGATTAAGTGTCGGTTGTAAAGGACTTTAAAACACTTGTTTTTGTTTAAAAATAACAAGGTAAAACACTTGAACGACAAATAACGTTTCATTTAAAAAAAAATCGCAAGGGTTCCGCGGAATCCAGTGTCTCGCCTACTTTTGCTGTTGTTTACCGGGATTTTTAAAAATTTTCCCATAGATACTATCTTTTGATTGTAAGAAATTTCTGTCCAAGTTTGGGAAAAAATCCAGGATGGTTTATGAATCTAATACATGTTTTAAAAACTTTAACTGCGTACAGTTTTTGTATGTTAACTGGAAGAAATTTTAAGTCCATTTATAAGTAAAATACGGATAAACAGGACATAAATTGAAAATTTTCTTCTAGATACTAGCTTTTGATCATAAACAAGCTTTTGCCCAAGTTTGGTACAAATCCATGTTAGTTTAAGAAAGATATTAACATTTCAAAAACTTTAACCACAGTTTGAATATTTGTGGACCACGACTCTGACAACAGATCGTAGGATCGCT
Organism: Mytilus galloprovincialis; assembly: GCF_965363235.1. NCBI lineage: Eukaryota > Metazoa > Mollusca > Bivalvia > Mytilida > Mytilidae > Mytilus > Mytilus galloprovincialis. The sequence goes on from NC_134838.1 coordinate 87,105,101, forward strand.
ATGTCTCGTTTTCGTGACAGAAGTCGCAGGCTCGTCAAAAATTGCTTTTGTAGGCTATAATAGAAAAAAGTACTGAAATACAACGGTGTCATCGTTTCTACGACAATCATGTTGACTCTCTTAATACTGGATATATTATATATTGTGATACCTAGCTTTGAAAAAAGTGTCGTTAAATGTCATAAGGCATCATCTTAAATGCTCATTTAATTTTGGTTGCTGTATCATTGACGCATATTCAATATTTGAATGTACTGTTAGTTGGTTCTAGTTATACAAAGGATATACTTAACTACGAATCAAGAAACAGCAATCAATCAATCGAGCCTTAAATTCAGCTGATAAGGCCACTTCGCAGTCGTTACAATGGGTAGTAAAATCATTATGACTAATATAAATACAGTTACAGAAATACTTTAACAAAGACGCGCAATGTACGTCAGATCCTCCCCCCCCCCCCATTTCTTTCCTATTACTGCGTGCACTTTCCTCATTTAGTATACTCTTTATCAATTTTTCTGCGATGCCCTATCTCCTTATGATACCAAATCAGTGTATGTAAATGAAAATATTGAAATAAAAAGAAAACACAACGTATGCGTCTATTCAATCAATTCATAGAGTTCTCATTCGACCCCCGAAAAACTAACGCCAAAACAATAGATGATATCTATAATTGAAACATTCCCCTAAAAAACACAAGTGCACAAACGTGGCATGCAGAGTATTCGATATAAGTGAAATGCATAATGGTGAAATAGTATCATGGCATACCTTTAGTAGTTGTTTAAAATGCTATACATATACATAATTAATGTTTTTTACATGAAATTTTAATGGTTTTCAATCTTTTTCGAGAAAGAATAGTATAGATAATAGTGTCTGGGTGTCAAAATGGATTTTTAACCATTAGAAATTTTAAAGTTATGGGGAATTGTTTACATATGTTACGATTTATAATGATAGAATATTTTCTTTATGAAGTATTACTCAAATAAAATTGCGAATGGAAATGGGGAATGTGCCAAAGAGACAACAACCCGACCATAGAGCAGAAGGTCACCAACAGGTCTTCAATGCAACGAGAAATTCCAGTACCTAGAGGCGTGCTTCAGCTGGCCCCTAAACAAATATATACTAGTTCAGTGATAATGAACGCCATACTAAACTCCAAATTGTACACAAGAAACTAAAAGTTAAAATAATACAAGACTAACAAAGGCCAGAGGCTCCTGACTTGGGACAGGCGCAAAAATGCGGCGGGGTTAAACATGTTTGTGAGATCTCAACCCTCCCCCTATACCTCTAGCCAATGCAGAAAAGTAAACGCATAACAATACGCACATTAAAATTCAATTCAAGAGTAGTCCGAGTCTGATGTCAGAAGATGTAACCAAAGAAAATAAACAAAATGACAATAATACATAAATAACATCAGACTACTAGCAGTTAACTGACATGCCAGCTCCAGACTTCAATTAAACTGATTGAAAAATTATGTCTTCATCATATGAATATCAGGCACAATCCTACCCGTGAGGGGTTTAGTATCATACTATCATAACATAAATGAGAAGAACATAACCCGTGTCATGCCAACAACTGGTTTATTAATAATAAATGTGTTTAGTTCCGATGCAAAGACCCTATAAATGAATCAATATTAACGCCAAAATATGCAATCTTTAATGACCTGACAACAGTATCGTAACTATATCCCTTCTTAATAAGTCTATTTAAAGGTTTTGTTAGCTTCTGAGGTGAATACTGACATTTTTGTGCTTTATAAAGAATATTTCATAAAATATTGGATGTGAAATACCTGAACGTATAAGAAGTCTGCATGTTGAGCTATATTTCCGAATGATATCCTTATACCAATGATAAAATTTAGTAAATGTTTTGACTAGTTTGTGATATCGAAAACCCTGGTGTAATAGTTGTTCAGTAATACATAAATTTCTCTCGTTAAAATCTAAAACATTGTTACATACACGAGCGAATCGTACAAGTTGAGATATATAAACACCGTAAGATGGTGACAAGGGAACGTCACCATCTAAAAATGGATAATTAACGATAGGAAATGAGAAATCATCTCTTTTATCATAAATTTTAGTATTAAGCTTTCCGTTAATGATATATATATCAAGATCGAGGAAAGGGCAGTGGTCATTGTTAGTATTAGCTTTATTTAAAGTAAGTTCAACAGGATAAAATTCTTTAGTATACATACTGAAGTCGTCATTATTGAGAGCCAAAATATCATCCAAATATCTAAAAGTATTATTAAATTTGTGTATCAGATGTTGTTTCGATGGGTCTTTGCTGATTTTTGACATAAATTGTAACTCATAGCAATACAAAAACAGGTCCGCAATAAGTGGTGCACAGTTAGTCTCCATTGGAATTCCGATAACCTGACGATATACGGAATCTCCAAAGCGAACAAAAATGTTATCTTGTAAAAATTCAAGGGCAGATAAAGTATCAAAGCATGTCCAATTGACATAATTTTTTTGTTTATTGCTATTAAAAAAAATGACCTAAAAGTGTTTGAACATATATATTCACATTCTGACTTTTTAAATGCCCATTTAATAAGGTATGTGCATTTTTTCTTAATGAGAATTTGAGGCAATGTGATATATAGGGAAGAAAAATCAAAACTTTGAACAGATTCAAAATCACCAATATAAGCATGCAATTTATCAAGTACTTCCAACGAGTTTTTGACACTCCAAAAGTAATTAATTGCAATATTTTCGAAGCCCTTATTTGAACAATTTATTATCAGGTTTTTGATTGTACCAAGTGTACTGGTAAGAAAAATAAATAATTTAGTAGTGGAACAATGGCTTGAAGACGAAATAAATCTATATTTGTAAGGTGTTTTGTGTAGTGTTGGAAGCCAATACATAGTTGGGACTTTCATTATTTTTGGTTCTGCTTGTAAAGGGGTAGCTAAAAGTTTATGTTTGTTACAGATGTCGTTTTCTGAAAATGGAGTCAGTTGGAATGTTGGCGAATTGTTGTGTTTTATTTTTGTAGAATCTCAATGTAAAATTTACGTCAAACAATAATAATATTGTTAGCAGCTTTATGGGCCGGGACAAAAACAAATTCCTTGGCTAGTTCTTTTAGTTTATGTTTGATACGAGAAATAGGTTTATTGTGGTTATTGTTAAGAATAAAATGTTCTTTAAAATGTTGAATACGTATATCAACTATGTTCATTACTGAATTAAAAAAAGAGTCCAAAGATTTTTTGTCAGCTTTTTCCCGTTTTATCCATTTCAAACAGTAAGAACGGAGTGAGTCGTTGATGATATCACGAGCACTTTGGAATTTATGATTTATAATAAAACCAAAAATGTGTCCATAATACACGGGTGCTCAATCGCACTATTACTTTCTATGTTCAGTGGACCGTGAAATTGTGACCAAAACTCTAATTTGGCATTAAAACGAGAAAGATCATATGATAAGAAACATTTGTACTAAGTTTCAAGTTGCTAGGACTACAACTTCATCAAAAACTACCTTGACCAAAAAGTTTAACCTGAAGCGGAACGGACGGACGGACGGATTGACGGTACGGCGATCGAACGAACGGACGGACGAAAGGACGCACATACCAGAAAACATAATGCCTATTAAAGGTCTCACCTGTATGAAATAAAATGCTAATGTTGAAAAAAGAAGTAGTTAAACATGCTTAATATACAAAATCAATGAAAACAAACCATAACTGAAGATACAATGTCACGGCCAACAATTTTCTATGAAATAAGGCATGTCAATTATAATACAAATTCACACGAATATTAAATGGTTCCCTTTAAACTGATCTATTTATAAGTTGTTACATGTAATCCATAAACTTTCAAAGCCAATAAAACATGACTGAGGGGGATAAGGTCAACTAATCTCCATGGGAATGAGATGCGTTTATGCTTTAACAGCTGACCTTTTATTTGTGGCCTTCCTGAAACTGACATACTCATAAACTTTTCCATTTTACATAGCTTATTATAACACGCATTGTGTAAGTTTACTGATAAAAAAGAATGCATATGTTTCTAGTTTTCATGTTTCGACAACCATTTTTTTAAGATTCTCGATTTTGCAAAGATTGTTTTGATGACTCGTTAAACCCCTGTCACCTCATTGTAAGTTTATTTTTTTTACCAAGCCTGGTCGCACATCAATTACGTATAAGATGATTCGTTATACCCCACCAACTCATTTCAAGGTTTTTACACAAACCTGGTAGTACATCAATTATAAAACAAGTTCTTACCAACAAAAAAAGAGATACTACTACAATAAACCTAGTCACAAGTCTATTATATATAGACACATAGAAAACTAGGAGTGCTAAACAGAAAATAAAAATAAATAGCATCTATATTGCTCTATTTATTGAATGGATACATAGAGAATAATACATGGCAAAATCCGTATCGCATGCTGTATCACCACGAGAAACCAATATCAGTCCCGAGGGCTGATATTGGTCGAGTGGTGATACAACATGTGATACGGATTTTGCCATATATTATTCTGTTTATCATATATTTTTACAGAATCAGATTCATGGGATATCAATTTTGTTTTTAAATCGTTCGAAATTATAAGCAAAAAAAGAACATTGTCTTTTTTATATACAAATACAAACATTTATTGACACACACACAATTATAATAATTGGCAAAGGCCCATATTTCAGTACATTATAGCAATGAATACAGCATAGTTGAATATGTTATAGTTAAGAAGCTAAAATCTCGGTTCTATATATGACACCAGACATATGTATATAAAAATTGCTCGTAAAGTTACTGGGCAATAATTTTTTGAAAAATATCGATTTTAGTTAAAATGATAGGACAGTTTTGTTAGTGGGAACTCATTTTTTCCCTATCATGCCAGGAAATAAAGCAACTAGACGTCATAGGTCAAACGTTGACGTCATTCGCATTATGATGTCACGCCAGGTATGCGATACGGGTTTGTGCTATGCGATACGGGTTTAGCTATGCGATACGGGTTTAGCTATGCGATACGGGGTATGCGATACAGGGTAGTCGATCACAGACTTGAAAAAAGAACCTTTATTAGATATACAAAATTTCTGTATTTTGTACTAAGTATATGATAAATGCATCTATTCGAACGACTGATTTCTAGTTGGAGATATTAACAAAGGAAATAGATTGAAGAAGGCGATGGCAAATATCCTTTATCGTTCAATTTTTCAGTTTGGTGCAACAGATTGCATGATAATGTCGAAGTGTTTGACCGTTGTTAATTCATCAAAGTATCTTAACCAGAAACATAAAAAAGAAAAATTACAAAAAATATCGAACTCCAAGGAAAATTTCAAACGGAATGTCATTTATCAAATAGCAAAATCAAAAGCTCAAACACATCACACGCGGAACGGAACACAACGGTCATATTCCTGACTTTGTACTGGCATTTCCTTACATAGGAAATCGGTGCATTATGTTTGCGCGCATTACCATTATGTTTGCACGCATTACCATTACGTTTGCGCGCCAAGAAACATTACGTTTGCTTGCAGCTTTCGATTACATTTGTGCGCATTTTTTGACAGGTTAACGTAGTGCGCCCATAGTGCGCCCATACGAAATGGTAGATTAAACCTGATTTTATAGCTTTTCAAACCTCTGACTTGTATGACATTCCACATTTGCATGTAATCGAGTCGATTACATTGATAATAATGTGTCAGACATGATAAGCAAAAATGTTAAAATTTGGGGTATAACAGGCACCTGTGTATTATTATCTTAATTACAATATAAATTAACAACTGTGTCAACAAAATAAATAAAATGGCATAATATAGACAAGACACATAAGAAAAATGAAAGACAAGAATACAAAAAAGACCACAGCACAATAACAGAATAGCGGGATGTATAAATACCGAGCCACGCTATAAGGATACTAAAAAGGACTATTCAAGCCAAACTAAAGACCAGTATAGACATTTCTGTTTATTTCTATAGTCTTACAACAATGTTCATTGTATCCCAAACATTAACCCTTTAATGTAAATGAATATAAAAAAGAAAAATATTTGTAAAGATCATCACATCTCCTTATTCTTTTATAAAGAAAATAAATATAAAATGTATGTATTTCCTGATTTTGTTGTATAATATTTCCGACACGTATGTCGCACCTATGCACCTATCAAATGCCCCCTTTTTAAAATAACATAAATATCATCGGTACCAGGAAAAATGTAGTATCTACTCACATGAGTTTCATTAATATCAGGTATCTGGAAAAGGAGCTCCATGACCTATCAATATTTTTAGTTTGTTTTTATCCTTAACTGATGCTCTTCCGACATACAGTATCAATTTTAATCTCTTCATTTATTTGATTTCACCTAAGAACATTCTTAACTACATTATTATTATACATATGAATGTCACCAATAACTGAAAAAAAATCCAGTAAATAAATTATTGATATAAGGATTAGGTCTGCTAATAGCAGTCAACACCCAGCAGGAAAAATTGGAAGTTCCAACCCTTTTACATATCTATAGATAATCGTTATCAAAAGCAAACATTATGAAAATGCTTTAACAAAGTCTTGTACACTAACGTCTTGTGATGATTTAAAAGTGTCACTGATTAAAACTCTTAAAAGTGTTCATTGGGGTTTTTACTTCTACGGGGTAAACAAATTACCTTCTTTAATAGTTATCCCATAAGGACGCGGTGTGTAAGTGTAAGATCATCCCGATGGCCGGAGGCCAGAGGGTTATCTTACACACACACAAAGTCCGAATGGGATAACTATTTTACATCCCAGCTGTTTTAGATTAGACGAAAAACCATTTACAATTCATAAAATCTAGTTTAGAACGCCACACAACCATTATAATATACTTTGTATATTATTATATGATGTATACCCTTTATGACCCCCTAACACGAGGAGTAGATATCAAACAATGTCAACTCGCCCCACTGGCCAATCGGCCCACACTATATCGCCACTTTATGAAAAAATCGCTTACTCTTGAAACCGACTCGCCCAACTTTAAAAAAGTGTAAAATCAAATTGAACAATCAGTCTGACAACTCATTTATTTAACGAAAAGGGTTTAAACCCCACTGAGTAAAGGTATGCCAACTCGTTCCGGTTATAAAAATATCTTGCTTCCTTTAAGTATGTTAAATTTCTGATAGTTCGTATCCAGTCGTCCTGGTGAAGTGGTATGTGTCGTGGCTTGATATGCTAAAGGTCTTGAGTTCGAATCCCAGCATATACACTGGATTTTTTCTACGTAAATTTTGATAGATAGTCTTCTCCGTATAACTAATTATAAGTTTTATACTGCATTTGACATTCCCGCCAAAATGTTAAAGAACAAAGGAAAGCATGCATAACAAAGAAGCGTAAACTGGGGTGATCTGGTAGGGGTGATCCGGCTCAGATCACCCCTGTTAGAACAAAGGAGCTGGGATGTAAACTTTCATCTCTCTATTTGACACCTTTGTTATATCAGAGACATATAATACAATTGTATTATATGTCTCTGGTTATATGTCGTAAAAAAGACCATATACTGATTAAATTAAATGATAAGAATAAAACATTACGCTTTAAAAAAAAATTCTTGTTGTTTTAATTTAAAACATTCAGATTAATGAGGTATATAATATATTAGAACGAACATATTTTGATATGCGTGGTCAACATTCAGTTAATTCAGGAACATATATATCAGGAGTATATTAGATATACTGTTTAGTTTAAACACATTTTATTTGATTAAGTACAAATTGGATAAGACACAGGTCAAACAGACTTATGAAGTCTTCTCCATTTAACATTTATAGTAAAAATAATACATAATATATGTATGAGCATGCATGTATAAGTATAGATTCTACCACTGCATCGAGTGTAATACGATATTTATCCACTCGAGACAGTTTAATTTTCAAATTTAAAACACCATGCTCGCCGAGCGTTTTAAAAATATTTAAAATTTAACTGTCGAGTGTGGATAAATATCGTATTACACGAGATTTGGTGGTGGAATCTGTTTCTCTAATGATTTTCAAACAATACGCAGGCAAACTTATTCCTTCTTTTCGACTGATCTGCATATATGGATTTATGTCAAAAGACAGAGAAGTGAAGAAAGAAAGAAAAAAATAATACAGAAAAAACAAGAACACAAAAATAAAATACAAATTAAACAAACGAAAAAAATCTTCACGATTAACACCACAGCGGCAAGAAGGGTCAGTAATAATATTGACCCTATATAGATCATAGTTTAAGGGTGATGCAAAACATAGAGTTGGGTAAGAATAATATTCAGTTTTCGAATTCCAAATTTATATTGCTTGGGTACAAATATGTAAATCTGAGGATATTTTTTTTAGTTCAGTTTTAAAGTTATTTATTGATTTCGCATCACGAGTTGAATCATCAAGATTATTTCAATTTTCCAAAGACGTATAGTTTATAGAATAAATGAATCATTAGTCAATGCTAGTCTGCAGAACGGAATAATGATGCTATACTGTTCCCAGGTTAAATGCTTGCGAAAGCACAATATGCTGGTTCAGAAATATGAATAAAAGAATATAAAAATAAATACAAAACAATTTGACATGAATATGAATGGATCTGCGTTCTCATAAGATATGAAATAAAAATGCTAAAAGAATAAAATAATAAACAAGCATAAATGAGTTGAAAGGCTGATACATTCATCACATGTAAGACGTTACACCACTTTCTCCATTTCTGATTGCGGTTTGTTCAGTATAACACTGCACTCCACTTTTATTACAACATTTGTCGTGGATAAATATGCGTAGCTGATACATAGCAAAGAAAGCCATGTGAACGACAGGAACACCAATACATGTGAGAACTACGACATATATGATAGTCGTTCCAGCTTGGTCCCAGTCTAAAACCGGATATATTGCTGCTCCATCTCCCCCAACTTGATAAATCACGGAAAATATTACATAAATAACACCGATTACTAACGGATATATAACATGTAATAATCGAACAGGTTTGGCACAGACAAAAAAACTCAACAGAACATACACTGAGTTTATAGCGTGTTTTTCTATACTAGTTGGGTCACCAGCTGAAAAAAAGAAAAACATTTTCAATATTAATTCATCTCATTTTTATATTTCTTTTCCAAATCAACTCATATTTAATTTTAAAAATAAGTCATTAATCTAAAGCCTTTCTTTAAATCTATCTATGGAAGTTAATTTATTACATAATTCCCTCTATTTATCAAATGTTGTTTTAATGATTCACGATTAAAAATAGATAGTTTCTCGGTCTCACTTCATAGATAACCTGTTTGTTACGTAACAGAATTCGATTATCTTATTGTGTCCGTGTAACCCGTAAATCCGACTGATTTTTCTTACATATCTATTGAGAAGATATTTTGAATGATGTTTAATATCTTACTTTTTTTTATTATATCTTAATGTCGTGAACCGTTTCCCTATTTGTCTTGGTTATAATTGGTTCCTTTTTTTACAGCGGATTACCGTGAGGGCATCCCAGTGTATTGTTATCGCCTAGAATTCCATTACGTAATATTCGTTTTAGGTTTTTAACCGATCTATAAACATGATGAATACGTAGACAGCATCAAGTGCAAACTGATATTCCTTATCGTTATCTATTTTTTAAAGAAGATAAATTAATAATATTAAAATGTTTTGATATATGTATATACATACAAGTAAAAAATCATTAACATCTATGCACACACATGCGGAAGAATATCTGAAGAATGTTTGCAAGCTCAAGGAACGATAACTCTTAAACATTTTTTAGTGGGAAAATACGATTCCCTTCTCAAATCCATTCTATTGAAAAAATCGAATTATTACAGAAGAGTGACGTGTTCACCGTGCACTTCCACTGCACATTTATTAATATAGAAGAGTAGAATGATATACAAATGCATGAAAATTATATATAAATGTAACTGTAATATACTGATTTGTATCACTACAATATAAAAGTCATTACGGTGAGGATGAATTCCCTGTCATTAATCTATCATCCAAACACGAACTTGTCATAGAACAAAATGTTATCTGTACATTAATCCCTCTTTCATGTATAGAGATGTGATTTTTTTTCTGAGACAAGTGCTTATCGGGCAATCCACAAGAACTTGCGGTCATGCGATGTTCAGTACTTTAGTACTTTGATTATTCTCTTTCTGTTATATGTATAGTCGACTACTTGAATGTGTGTCTGAGAACAGTTCCTTTACAACAGTGGCTATTTTTGTGTATTTTTTGTTGTTTTGTCAGTTTCCTTCTCGGGTGTTCTATTGGAGGTTTATACGGTATTTATAATTTTAGATGACCCTTAGCTAGTCAGATGCCAGAATTGTACTATAAATGTCTAAAGATTATGCAGTGTCGTTTTGGTAATTAATTTTATTTTCATGTTTCTCTGATATTTCCAACGGCACATATGTAAATGTGTAAATGAATCCATTTTTTTTACAATTTTTTTCATTTGCCGTATGATTCAGCGATTGCCAAATACTATAAGAGCTTGTCTTTATACTATATTGTAGTTGAACACGGTTGGTTGACTGCAATGTATCTGTATTGGTTTAGTTGTGTTGTTTAGTTGTTGCGTCATTTATATTAAACCCCCACCTATTACAAAAGCAGCTAGTAGTTCCATTTTACTGATATATTGTTAAAGTTTTTTTTATACATTGTACATGTAATTAGAACCATTTTCATAACAGCGTGAACAACCAGAATACTTATGTTGGTAATAATACTGAATCGTTTATTTTTCACGCGTTTGTCATCGGCTATCGATAACAGTGATTTAACACTCACCCAGTCTGTCAGAGGCGATCCAGTTGGGATTTAAATATAATAAAAGAGTAAAGTACATGCAGGTGCACGAGAAAAAAAATTAAGTATTCAACCTTTAAATCATCACACATGGTTTAGTCCTTTGCTAATAATTCGTTGTATTTGATTTAGGCGTTTAGAACCTATGGCGACTCAACAGTTACAGTGCTCTAGCTAGAATTCAAAAGGGACAGGGTGCCAGTGAAGGGCAGGACACTTTTTTATGATAGGAGAAGGCACTGCTCATTTCTTTTGTCTACGTCCCTGCGTGTATCACGAGTTCACATATTTTTTTACTGTATATATTGTCAATAAAGATGCATAAGTTGTTGTTATGATTATTTATTCTATAAAATTTGCATAAGAAAAGTCATTCATACTACATGTTCATAAAACATGGCAATACACATTCATACTATTAACCAAAAGAGGCAAAATAAACTTACTATTCTCCCCCCACCCCCTCTCCTTCCAAAAAATGAACATAAACTAACCATCTCCTAGTTTACCATACATGAACATGACAGAGTAGTTGTATTTCAAAATTTTCATCTAGAGCTTGGCCCTCAAAACTTTTTTATTGTTTGTGTTTAGAAATATATTATTTAGTGTAGCTTCATCATGTTGATTTGTGATGAGAGTTTAACTACACACTTCCATTTTTGTAAGTTGATAGCTTGACACCATTCAAACAATTTATTGTACATATTTCTTACTTGAGAATGTATAAAACATGGATTGCCAAAAGTATGATTATCAAAAATAAATTGCAATATATTTTTTTTGTATGTTCAAAGACAGTTAGTATCCTTAAGGTAACATTCTTATATAATTTTGTATTCAATTGGTTATTTTTTCCTATTTTTAGTGCTAGATAATATTTCAGGAGCACAATTTTGTCATAAGCTTTTTCAGGGGAAGTAACTCCAAAATTAATTTCCAACATGTTTACGTCTGCTTGTCGCTCACAAGTTGAGATGGACGATGTTTCTGTGAAGGCAAAAGTTGATTACTTCAATTCAATTCTAAATTCATGAAAGTGTTCATTCATTCACTCTTCCATTGTGACTATATTTATGACAAAAAGGTACATTGTCTTAATTAAATTACCTAGTAATTAACACCTTTGAAGTCTTATCCACAATAATTGATTGTAATGACATGATTAACCTCGTTACCTGGGGGCAATCACCAGGTGTTATATATGTAATTTAACTTCTGTTAAGAAATCGATGAAACAAAAGGCAATTTTACCAAAACAGCACAAGGGTTTTTCAGAAAACGGCGTCAGGGCAGAAGGGCGCGGCTGAGGGCACACAGGGCGCGGCTTAGGGCACCCAGGGCGCGGCGCCCTTCTATTTTGGGCTAACGAGACCACTGAGTTAAAATTTTCATAACACGAACGATATGACAAGTGAGCGTTACAGACGAACGTTCACCTAATCTAACCCAGTCAATTGAGAACCTGAGCCGGTCAAGGAATGGTCTTGTCAACGCTGTTACGAAAATGATTCTATATTTCATGACATATAAATGAGATTTCATATCTTTACTTACTTGGTGTCAGTAAGCCATAGAATGCTATAGTTATCAAGACACTTATACTGTTACTAATCTCAAACAATATCCAAAGTAGTTTTAAATACCATGGCATTTGATCTTTATTGTCTGGAAAAAAAATATTTTTAACATAGGAGTTAAGTACAGCTCTTTACAAGAACCAGGTAGCGTGCCATATACATGTGATTTATGAGGGTTTTAGATTTTATCTATAAATGGCCTAGAAAAAAAGACGTGTATTTTATATCGATCTATAGAATCAAGTAAGAAATAAATAGTGAGATAAATTGACGAAGTGAATTTTGAAATGTCTACCACTTCGGTCATTGGGCCATTTTTTTGTTTTTCCCATGGCAAAATATGGCATAGGGGAGTTAGGCGAATGTACTTTTAAAAAATTGCTCCAATCACATTTGTTACGCATGTATTCATCAATATAACTGTAATCAAGCCGGTTTAATCAAAAAAATTCAAACAATTGAAATTCTATTTTGCAATAATGCATCTCAAATGCAGAATCCTGCTTTCCTGTCTGTGACTTTTCTAATTCGTATAAAATGGTGTACCACTATTTCCCTACATATTTTATCGGGTTTTATATGATTATTATAATAATTATAACAGCAATAAAAACCTACCTGACTTAGGAGATAAATGTACAATATCAGATCTCCTCACATGGACATATAAAGTAACAATAAAATCCACAAGATTATAAAATCCCACCAGCATATAGCCCCAGTTTGTCAAATATATGAAGTAATATGGATCACCGTCTCCACCATTTTTGTATACATTGTACGGATCAAGAGAAAACCATACAATATGCCATACTAACCAAAATCCACTGCATATAGGATATAAGATTCTAGGGCCACACTATCAATAAAAAGAAAAAGATACACACATTGCATAAATTATCAATTTTTACAACACTGATATTTATTTTTTAATAATCTTTAATATACTTTTTATTTTTAACTTAGCCCCTGAAATGGAATAATAGAAACAAATTCAACGCTTTCAAAATTGTGTCTTAATTGAAATGTTAAACTCTGAAGCGGTATTTTGAAGCGGTATAACATGTTTAACCCCGCCACATCTTTAGGTATGTGCCTGTTCCAAGTCAAGAGCCTGTAATTCAGTGGTTGTCGTTTGTTTATGTGTTGCATATTTGTTTTTCGTTCATTTTTTTTATATAAATAAGTCCGTTAGTTTTCTCGTTTGAATTGTTTTACATTGTCTTATCGGGGCCTTTTATAGCTGACTATGCGGTAGGGGCTTTGTTCATTGTTGAAGGCCGTACGGTGACCTATAGTTGTTAATGTCTGTGTCATTTTGGTCTCTTGTGAACAGTTGTGTCATTGGCAATCATACCACATCTTCTTTTTTATATTGTACAAAAAAGATTGATAAGACTATATATCAGCAACAAAATAAAACGAAAATGCTCACATATTTACATCTGTATATTTCATTGTATGGGAGAATACATTTGAAAGTATACGAATAATGTTTATATCTAATCATATTGGAAGACAGTACACTGATTTTATGTTTGTATCTGTGATGTCTATAAAAGCACTATGTTCGACTTATAAAAGGAAAACTTGTATCTTTGTGATCGTAATTGGCAAGTAGAAAACAGACTAACATGAGGATTTTGGGGTTTTACATTAAGAGGTGTCTTATTGATGCATTTTCTCTCAATAATGATCTATAAGAACAAAGGTCTGTCCCGCGTGGTAGACTGCGAAACAATACCTTGCATTTCCACGGCAATCACGTTGACTCTTTTATTCCAGGATTTTTTTTATATTGGGATACCTAACTTAAAAAAAAGTGTCGTTAAATGTCATAAGGCATCATCTTTATAAATGCTCATTTAATCTAGAACGTGACATTTTGATTGCTGTATCATTGACACATATTCAATGTTTGAATGTACTGTTAGTTTGTTCTAGTTATACAAAAGATATACGCAACTGAGCATCAAGAAACAACAATCAACCAATCGAGCCTTTTTATTCAGCTGAGAAGGTCACTTCGCAGTCTTAACCATGGGTAGTAAAATCAAAATATATAATACAGTTACAGTGAAACTTTAACAAAGACGCGAAATGTACTTCAAATTCCCCCCGCTTTCTTTCCTATTACCGCTTCCTTATTTAGTATACTCTTTCTCATTTTTTTTGCGATGCCCTTTCTCCTTATGGTACACAACCAGTGTATGTAAATCAAAATTTTGAAAAAAAGGAAACATAACGTATGTGTCTATTCAATCAATTTATAAAGAATGCCTTGACAAGAAGAAAAACAATGACTTTTATTTTGTATGGAATCTTTATTACGAAGTGCGAAGTCACGTTGAACACATAGCATGTGTAAGACCGATGTAGTAGAGACGGATAACACAGAAACAGTAGATGTTTGACCTCAATGGTTGTGTGACCGAAAAAACGAATGTCTTTTTGAAGATTTAAAAAGAAAAATACATTATTCAGGTCAACTTTAAATATAAAACTATTTTTGAATTTTATAATTTTATAATGACACGATGATGAAATAAAAGAAGCTTTTGCATTACAGAAATGATATATAAATACATATGGATGGAGAGTTGTCTCATTGGCACTCATACCACATGACATCTTCCTATATCTACATAAGAAAGATAAGTAACTACATACCTCTGCTAGAACAAACAGTTTAGGGGAATCATGATTAAATACAAAACTGCTACATTGGAATTCCTTCTTTAAATCATCACATCTTGTCATCTTACGGAATAACCAAACCTGTAAAATACATGTACTTATGTACTTACAATGTTTATAAAACGACTTTTTAATTTAGGTCAGGAATTTAAATGGTCAAAGAAGGCTTCTACACAGTGAATAAGTCGAACTTAATCCAATTTCAAACAATCTAAATAAGGTAATGCACTATTTAATATCGATATACTAATCAATAACTTTTTAACAAGATAGACAATAAATTAATTTTGATCTTCCTAAAGACAAAAACTTATTTAAAAAAAATGGTGTTCTCTCTGACTTAGTTTTGCCATGGAGATAAAAAGACAGAAATTTCATATTTGCAAAATGCGTACTTACAACTTGTGTAGCCTGTATTTAGTTGTCCGTTGGAATTATGTCTTCCTTTATATAAGCTTTTAAAATTTGATTAATCGATACGTTATCATATGACACAAATACATATTTTTTTCCATCTGTCCTTTCCGATTAAGTTCCGGCCTGTGAAGGACTTTAAAATACTTGTTTTTGTTTAAAAAAAGGTATAGTTGTTAATGTCAGTGTCATTTTGGTCTTTTGTGGACAGTTGTCTCATTGGCAATCAAACCACATCTTCTTTTTTATAAAACACTCGAACGGCAAATGGTGTTTCATCTTAAAAAAAAGTGCTTTGGTATACAATAATAAAAAAAAGTACTGGAAATTCAACTGTGTCATCGTATCCACGGCAATCATGTTGACTCTTGTATTCCAGTATACATTCTATATTGTGATACCTAACTTTAAAAAAAGTTTAGTGTATAAACTTGTAAGACGTAAATGATTATCTAATACAGCACGTACATTATCATTGCTGTATCTTTGGCGCGTATATATCAAATATCTGAATATACTTTTAGTTTGTTCTAAACAAACAGAAGATATACTCCACTGAGTATCAAGAAACAGCAATCGTTCAATCGAGCGGTTTATTCACCCTAGGAGGTCATCTCGCAGCCTTAACAATAGACAATAAAATCAAAATGACTAAATAACTAAATCTCAACTATACAAAACATCTACAACGGAAAAAAGCTATACAGTACCAATACCTAAACAGTTAAAATGAAGGTATTTGTATAACACACTTTTTCATATAACTTTACCAAAAGACACGCAATGTACGTCAAATTTACACTCTTTCTCTCCTATAACTGCTTTCTTCCTTTAGTATCTTCTTTCTCCACTCTCTACGGTGCCCTTTCTCTTTGTGATACCACATCAATGTATTTTTATTATTAAGTGAAAATGTTGAAATAAAAGGAAGTTGTAGAGTCAAACAACTCCCCTCCTCCTTCTAAAAAAACCCAACCCCAAAACAATGGATATCATTAATAATTGAAACATGCCCCTAGAAATAACGCAGTTGCACAAACGTGGCATGCAGAGTATTCAATATTAGTGTTATGCATAATGGTAAAATAGTATTACTTAAAGTATTATGTTCACACATAAGGCAGCAACCATTTAATTTTCGGGGGGGGGGGGGGGGGGGAGGAGGGCTATGGTTTTTTTTAGAAAAAAAAGTTTGTTTCCAGTTTTTGGAGAAAAAAATAATTTGTTTTTGATTCTGAGAAAAAAAAATTGTTTGTTTCACCCTCAGCTGCCACTATATGTAATGCTAAAATTGAAAGAAAAAAATTGTTTTCGACTTGTCGCGAAAAAAATAGATTGTTTTTTCGCCGCAGGCGAAAAAAAAGTTTGTACAGAAAAAAAAAACCATAGCCCCCCCCCCCCAGAAAATCAAATGGTTGCTGCCTAAAGTTCAATGAAGTTGTTTAAAAATGCTATATATATATGTTGTGTACAAGATGTAAGTTTGTACAAAAAGTAATTTGTACAAGGTTTTTGTAAAAGTTATAAGTTTTTTATACCTACCTTTTTGCAACAGGTGATACAAGTTTTCTTTTAAAATATTTCAGTAAAATGTCTAAAATTCAAATCTATATACTTCAATCTAACATTTAGCGCCATTCTCATTGTCCTAAAACTGGAAATGAGGATACCTGAATGGTTTAAATTTTTGTTTTATTTTTCTCCATATACCAAAATCATATCCTTAAAAAGTCTTTTTATGTTCTAAAAATGTTTTTTTTTATATCAATGCTCAGTATAAGACTATATTATGTAGTTGTGGAAATATGACAGACATAAAAGAAACAAAATACTGTTTGCTTGCATCATCCATGTGTGTAAAGCGGTTGGTAATAGTCTGATAACTTGTACAAACATTTTGTACAAATTATAATTTGTACAGCATTTCAACTTGTACACAACATATATACGTATACATAATTTTTTTTAAATGAAATTTTTTATTGTTTGCAATCTATTTCGAAGAGAATTTGAGAACAGCTATTAGTGTCAACGGTGTAAAACTTGATTTTTAACAATAAGAAATTTAAAAATTATGCGAATTGTTTACTCTATATGTGCAGCGATATATGATTATAGAGTATTTTGTACGCTATATAAATTATGCATATTACTTCGAAATTTATTATTTTATAATAAAAATAAACTATTGACCAATAGAAAGGTCTCACCTGTATGTTATAAAATGCAAAAGTCGAAAAAAATAGCAGTACTTTAACATGTAAAATATACAAAATCAAGTAAAAATAAACCATGACTGAAGGTACAGGGCCAAGTAATTTTCTAGGTTATCATGGTATGTCGTTGTAATACAACTTCATACCAAATATAAAAATGGTTTAAACTGAGCTTTTCACAAACTTTAACAACTCAATCACGACCTTCCTTTTTGGGCATGGAACCTTGTGATACAAATTCACAGAGGTCCATACACTTAAACACAAATTAATGTCCTTGTTCTTGGTCCCTTTTCTTAAACGGTCAGGACAATAACCTCAATCCCAACCTGCTTTATAGTAGTATAGAAATTTATGGTACAATCTTATTGAGATCAATATCGTCTTAATGAAGTTATTGTCTGAAAAACAAATGGTTTAGCACGACGACAACATCACACCATTATACGACCGCAAATTGTTGATACCGCCAACACTAGAAACAGCACGCCAACGTTTCTTGAATCCGTCAATGTGAGACAAAACTAGCACCAAGTTCTTATCATAACTTAGTTTAATTATTCATTCTTGCAAAGTATTTTTACTATAGAATTTGCATCCTTTTCCATTTTACGTCTTTTATATAGCACCTATTGAGTAAAGATAGAAAAGAATGCATATTCAAGGTGGTTGAAATATGTTTCTAGTATGCATGTTTCAGCAACCATTCATTTGAGCACTTCTAGAATTTGTAAAGATAGTTCAGATGAATATTAATCCCCCCTTTCAACGCAAGTTTTTATACCTAACCTTGTCGCACATCAATTACGCATATAATTTCTTACCAACAAAAACGAGGATAAAAATACTCAAAAGTACAAAGACACATAGACAACTATAAGATACCAAACATAAAAATAAAAAGAAACAGATCTATATTGCTCTATTTAGTGCTATGATACATGTACCTGTTCTAAACGACTGATTTCTAGTTGGGGATATTTATAACATTGGAAATAGTACGAGTCTATGACAGATATCTTTTATCGTTCTTTGTTTCTCTGTTTGGTTTACCAGACAGCATAACAATGTCAAAGTGTTTGTCGATAGTTAATTCATCAAAATGTTTACCCAGAAGCATATCAAAAAGTAAAATAACCGCAAAAATACCGAACTCCAATGAAAATTAAAAACGGAATGTCCCTTTTCAAATGGCAAAATCAAAAGCTAGAAAATGGTAGGTTAAACCTGGTTTTATAGCTTGCTAAACCGCTCACTTGTATGACAGTCACATATAAATCTTTCATATTGACAACAATGTGTGAGCAAAACAAACAGACATGATAGGCAATAAAATGTCAAAAATAGAGGTATAGCATGCAGCCAACATTGTGTTATTATCTTAAACACAATATCAACTAATAACTGTGTCAACAAAATAAAATAAAATGGCATAATATAGACAGTCTATAGACAAGACACATAAGAAAAATGAAAGACAAGAATACAAAAAATGACCATAGCACAAAAACACAATAGCGGGAGTGTATACAAACCGAGCCACGCTTTAATGATATTACAAACAATGGGCTAAATAAACCAAAGCTAAAGACCAGTATAGATATTTCTGTTTAATTCTATTGTTATCTTACTACAATGTTCATTGTATCCCAATTATTAACCCTTTCAATGTAAATGAATATAAAAAAGACAAATATTAGTAAAGAACATCACTATCCTTATTTTTATAAAGAAAATAAATCTAAAAAGTACGTATTTCCTTATTTTGTTGTATGATATTTCCGACACGTCTGTTCACCTATCAGAAGCCCCTATTTTTGTAAATAACATAAATATCATCGATACCAGGGAAAATGTAGTATGTACTTACATGAGTTTCATTAATATCGGATATTCCTTATTCTAGCTAGAGTACTTTAAATTGCAGCTATCGTATACTAAGGTTATTCAAAGTATTCTAAATTACAAGTACAAAATATCACTATGTTTATAAAATTTCAAAATTATGATAATAGATTTTAATCAGCTATTATACATATCCTCGTTATAATCATATAACTTCATAATCATATAGAGTTTATAATCTTACTGATAACCACTGTCACCTGGGAAAACTTTTTAATTTATCGATTTATATGTAGTTAAAATGTCCCATAAGAAACATAAACGATTAAACCTGCATTTTTTAAAGACTAAAAAATGGTGAATGACTAAGTGTTCAAAGATGACTTTGTCGTTAAGCCTTTTGCCCTGTCTGATAACTTTTATCTCAGGTGTAAAAAATAGAAAAAAGTTTACTTTATCAAGTATCAAAAATATTTGTTGTTAAATGAAAACCAGTTTGGTTTCAAAAAGGGCTATTCCACTATAGACAGAATATTTACTCTGCATATTTAATTTGAATTACTGAGACAAAAAAGAAAAAAAACTTGTTTGTGCTTTTATTGATTTTGCTAAAGCTTTCGATACAGTTAGAAGATCTGGTCTTTGGTCAAAACTCAGTATACATACAGTGAATTAAAAGATGTATATACTACAACTGTTGAGCGATCTATTACCCCTGTTTCGAGCTGAGTACAGATACAGCCGATATTTAAAGACACTAAACAGTTATTGTCTTTATCCGGCAATTAATTCTGTATTTTTTTGAGTATTTTGAATGCCAGAAAATCTCACATTTTTTGCATTTATTTTCGATTTGAAATCGCTTGAAGCCCGCGTAGTAATATTAAAATCACACATTCAGCTAAAAAAAAAAAAAAAAAAGAGTTTCTAATGGTCAACAATAATACATCGCTCAAGGTGAATAATTATCTATTTTAACATCACAACTTATTTCAACAGTAAACCATTGTCCAATTTGAAACAGAAGTGTTCGAGTTGTCCTACGCTTCCGCATTTTGAACTGAACTTTACATTAACTTTATAAACATGCATGCTGAAATTGACATGGTTGATTTTGTTACACATTCATACACATTCAAGTTTTGAAATCGATGATTGTCGTCGTAGAAAATACTGCTGTTCATGTACTCGTCAACAGCAATACTCAAACGTAGTCCGGCAGTAAGCGGAGCTTTAGAACGATATCTGTATAGTATACAGATACAGCATATCTGTAGGGCTGTATCTGCATAGTAGGACACCCAATTGCAGGATAAATAACACTATATTTAATATCATGTATACAAATGTGAAATCACGAATTTTTAGTGATGGGGAATATTCATACTACTTTCCATGTAATGTAGGTGTAAGACAGGGAGAATATTTATCTCCCATATTTTTTTTCTATTGATTTAAATGATTTAGAAAGCTTTTTTCAGAACAAAAATATAAATGGTTTGAAATCTTTATCAGATCAAATAGAGAACGAGCTAAATATGTATTTAAAACTGTTTGTTGTATTGTACGCAGATGACAGTGTACTTAAGTCAGAAACACAAGCAGATCTACAAAAACAATTAGGCGCTTTAAAGGAATAGTATGATTGATACATGGAAATCTATCCATGTCCTTTATAGTCTTTAAACATCGTTTTTATGTCTTTAGTGCAAATTAAATAAAAAAAGCTTAGGATTACATAGCCAAAGATAATTTAAAGATAAAATCATTATTGAAAACGTCATTTTTGATTAATTAAAGGCAGCAGCAGATTACCGATATTAACATCACATTAAATCATAATTTTTTTTTTTATATTAAATGTTCCTATTTAAAGGACATTAACATTTGAACAAAATATGTTAGATATCAGTTGCACGTAACATGATATCTTACTAAAGTATTTTTTAGACGCTTGTACCTAGTTTTTAATTTTAAATAGTCATTATTATGTATGATGTTCCCCCTAGGGATTAAAGGTTAGAAAGTTGTTCAGAATAATTTTCATTTGAATAGTAATATATTTGTTTTCAAACAGAGAATCTAGTAAAAATTTCAGCCCCTCCACAATATAAATGACGTGGCTGTTCTTCTATACAAATAATCATTTGATCAAAAAAAGAGGGTTGGAAATAGATAAAGATGTAGTAAACTAAGAACTGACACACAGAAAGCACTCAGTCAAGTGCATGTAACACGAAAAACGAATATCCATACATGTAAGTCACAGTATGATTTCCAATTCAGTGTGAATCAGTAAGATTCTCAAAACTATAAAACACGAATGTGTTGTATCTGGCTTGTTTTAAAAGTGACATGAAAAGTTTTGCATTATTAAATTCATCAGTTATAATGTCCCTTTATTGTAGCGACAAATGAACAAACTTCACGTTATTTGTTTCAAAACTGAAAATGCGCGTCAATGACGATTTCTGGTATTTCCGTCTAATAAACGGAGGAAAGGATTGTTTCTGCCTTAAATATATCAATAATATTTAAGAGTAAACAACACACAATAGCTATTACACTAATTAAATGTTTAAGTAAATTATAATGTGCATTTTAACCAGGAAATAATGACCTTATACAGGTTATTTTTGTTATTCAATGTCTGCTTGTGTTGTGTTTTATCTTGTCCCATTATTCTCTATATAGACCACCTTGATAAGTTATTATTGTGCTACTGTAATTTTTTATATTCTTGTCTTCTATTTTTTTTTATGTATTTTGTCTATATGCTTTTTTGTAGTTCTTTGTTATATTTGGAGTGGCTCTGTTATACACCCATTTTTTTAAAAACATTTTTATCTATCATTACTGTTTGTTTTGTTCACACATCATTGTCAATATAAATTTTATGCAACTGTTATACAAGTGACAGGTTAAGCTAGCTACAAAACAAGGTTTACCATTTTCTACATAAGAAAATGCCTGTTCTAAGTCAGGAATATGACAGTTGTTACTCATTCGATTGATGTGTTTCAGCTTTTGAATTTTGATATTTGATAACGGACTTTCCGTTCTAAATTTTCCTTGGAGTTCGGAATTTTTATAAATCAATTACCCTTAGTTTTTGGTGGGGTTCGTGTTGTTTATTCTTTAGTTTTCTATGTTGTGTCATGTGTACTATTGTTTTTCTGTTTGTCTTTTTCATTTTTAGCCATGGCGTTGTCAGTTTGTTTTAGATTTATGAGTTTGACTGTCCCTTTGGTATCTTTCGTCCCTCTTTTAGAAACATTCAACCAACGTGTAAAAGAATTAAACCCAGTATTGTCAAAGAGAATATTATTAATGTTAGCCATAGATATTAAAGGTATCAGGGTTATAATTTAGTAAAATTGTATTAAATTGTCTTTAAGGGGCAATTACTCCTTGCTCAGTCTATTGGCAATTTCGATCACATAACGGTAACATTTCATAAATTTTTTTTTTGGGGACAGTAACCCTGCAATAGATGGTCTTTTTGGTCTAAAAATTTCATAGCAGATAAATTTTGACTAATTCATCACAATACCTCATGTCTATTTTGCTCTAACTTTAACTTCTATAGTTGCAGAGAAAAAAAGTGAAAAACTGCATTTGACCCATATGGTCTTTTTTTAGCCATGGCGGCCATGTTTGTTAATGGACCATTAGTTCAGAAACAATTTCTAAACAAGTTACCGTAAGGAACA
This sequence comes from Mytilus galloprovincialis, assembly GCF_965363235.1. Taxonomy (NCBI): domain Eukaryota; kingdom Metazoa; phylum Mollusca; class Bivalvia; order Mytilida; family Mytilidae; genus Mytilus; species Mytilus galloprovincialis. The sequence continues at coordinate 87,128,512 of NC_134838.1, forward strand.
TTCAATCAAAGTTTAGAAGTACTAGGCCCAGTTGTTTCAGAGGAGAATATATTTAAAGGTTAGCAAACATGATTAACAAATTGTGTAACATTGTCTTACAAGGGCAATAACTTTATAAGTAGTAATTTAACATTTTCAATCATGTTAATTTTTTTTGTAGATCTTTGTTGGATTTTTTGGGTCATCAATGCTCTTTATCTTTGTTGGGCTTTCTTTACTATTTTGACATGAGTGCACTGGTGAGTCTTATGTAGACGAAACACGCGATGATACTTTTAATAACTATTAGCATGTCATAATGTTCTATTGTATTGTTCATTTGTGTATTTATCTATCCTGCATGATTTTGCATTTATTTGTATTGTAGTCCTGTCATGTAATGTTGTCATTTTAGTCTCATATCTATTTTGTGAAGAACCACACTGAATGTACCAGAAAATATACTGAAGATGATATTATCAAAATGCTGGACTTTGAAAATATATATGTTGTTTTTTGAGGATTCATATTTCAACAGACAATCGGTATTGCAATGGGTACTGATTGTGCACCCCTACTAGCTGATTTGTTTTTGTACTCGTAAGAAGTAGAATTCATTCAAACCCTTTTAAAAGACAAACAGAAAAAGCAGCTTGCGAAATTCTTTAATTTTACTTTCCGATATTAATGATGTCCTATCACTGAATAACCCATATTTCAGCCAATACTTGCATCTCATATAACCCAGTGAACTTAAAATTAAGGATACTACTGATACTAGAAGGACTGCTTCATACCTTGATCTTTTCCTTAATATTGACACTGATGGACGACTCCACACGAAAATCTATGATAAACGGGACGATTTCAACTTCCCAATTATCAATTTTCCATTTCTCAGCAGTAATATACCTCTGCCTCTTCGTATGATGTTAACATATCTCAATTATTACGTTATTCTCGTTCATGTTCACACCATACGGATTTCATATACAGGAGTTTGCTCCTAACGCAGAAACTGCTCCAACAAAGTTATGAGGAGGACAGATTAAAAATGACACTCCGTTAATTTTACGGACGCAATCACGAATTGGTTGTATCTTTGTCCAAACTAACTATGGACATTTTTACCATGTGTTAGATTGTGATTTGTCATTACGTCTTCTGAATTTTATTACCGAACGTGACTTATTCCCGAATTTGACTGTTTTGCTGAGTATGAATTCGTATCGCTTTTAGACGTGGCACGGTACTTTTCCATCCCAAATTAATTTGGTGGGTTTTGATTTTGTGTTTGTTGTTGTCATCAGATTTTGTCAAATGTCGTAACGTTTGTAGTTGTAAATCGTATTTTTTTTCTGTTGTATTCGTGTGTTCTGTTAAGGTTAACTACTCATCCAGTTCATTTGGTATATTTAATTTTTGATCAACGAAATTTACACGGTATATTTGGTTTGTAGTTGATCAGAAGAAACAACCACAAAGCTAGATAATACAATTAATTATCTAATTACTAATACAAATAACTATCAATCAGTATTATAATTTTCACTGTTTTTAATATAAGTTAGATAAGTCATACAAATATAATCTTGAATTTCATCCAAATTCTTTCTTAATTTTTGGAACACGTTTTAGAAATTTAAATGTGACGTCACTTTGGACGTTGTATTGACTATGGCTAACAGGGCTGTGATTTTGTAATGTATTCGTTTTTATTCTAAAGCTAGTCACCACTTTAGTTTAATCATGTATATCTATTATATAGTCATTTTGTAGAATTTACTGTTTGCAAAACTATGTAGTATTCTTGATAATAATGATGTTTTTGTCCCAAGCGGATAACCCTGGCCTAACAACTTTTTGAACTTTTGGTCCTCGGCGATCTTCAACTTTGTAGCTGTTATTGCTTTCAAACTTTTTACATCTGAACATAGTTTTGTGTGGACGTAGCGCGCGTCTGGCTTAAATTTTTTTTTTAGCCTGTTACCTTTTGATGGCTATTAGCCGTTTGTTTCTCTGTCCTATATTTTCTCCCATTTATCGGTTTATTTATTGTAACCCTATCGTATAATGTTGTCATTTTAATGTTATAATTAACACTGCCATTAAAGCGGGAGGTTTGGCATGCCACAACTCCAGGTTCAACTCACCTTTTTTTCATAAAATGCCCTGTACCAAGTCAGGAAAATGGCCATTGTTACATTATAGTTCGTTTCTGTGTGTGTTACACTTCGGTGTTGTGTCTCTGTTGTGTCGTAGTTCTCTTATATTTGATACGTTTCCCTCAGTTTTAGTTTGTAACCCGGATTTGTTTTTTTCTCTATCGATTTATGAATTTTTAACAGCGGTATACTACTGTTGCCTTTATCTTACATTGCCATAAAAGCGGAAGTTTAGGCTAGCCACACAAACAGGTTCAACCCACCAATTTTTTTCATAAAATGTCCTGTACCAAGTCAGGAAAACGACAATTGTTATATTATAGTTCGTTTCTGTCTGTGTTGCATTGTCTCTTGTTTCTTTTGTTACACTTTAGTATTTCTGTTGTTTCGTTGTTTTCCTCTCATATTTGATGTGTTTCCCTCAGTTTTAGTTTGTTACCCGGATTTGTTTTCTCTCAATCGATTTATGACTTTCTAACAGCGGTATACTACTGTTGCCTTTATATTGCTGAATATTTTCAGTGTTAATAGTTTATATATATCTTCAATAGTATTCACGATTATAACCCAAAACCTGCAAAATGTCCTTAAAACTTTAAATTAAGTGTCAGCATCCCTTCAATTGCTTGTTCGGTTCGTCTGTAAATTTCAGGACTGATAGAACTTGATCTATTGAACCTTTTTATCCCAGTCGGATGTGCTCTTAACATCAATTCTCTGTAATAATAGACCAAATATGAAAAATTTTGGCCAGATTATTTTTTTTTCGATTACTTTTTTTTAATTGAAATGGTCCAAACTAACAGTCAAATTGAAAGAAAAAAAATCTGTATAGTCTGGTTGCCATGGAAACAACGTGACATCATATGTATATATTAGTATAGCAAGGAGAAATGGCTAACATTGTATTTTATGGTAAAAATGAGATAAAGCATAATTTTTTTGTTATTTTCATTGGTATAAGAGACCATTTCAATCATTTAAACTGCTAACTGACACATTTTTCGAATAAAAACAGTTTTTTGATACATAAGGTGGTCCACTTAAGACAAAAATCGGCATGATGCCGATTTTTCGCATTTTTTACACCTGATTTTACCGAAAACGCAGAAATCCTCACATAAAAGACTATAAAATATAAAATTATGGATGTTTTGTCAACAAAATGGTGCAAAAAAATTCTTGGGTAAATGTTGCAGAAAGTTGGCAATAGAGGAATTCTAGTCATTGTAATTTACCCTGAAATTCCCCCCTTTTTAGGCTCTATTTGTAAATAAATATGTCATATGAATATTTTCACGATAAAACAGTCCGTTCTTATGAAAAAAAAATATTTTTAGATGTGTTGAGGGTAATTATATCATATAACATATTCCAGCAATTGAAAATTTCATGCTCAAACTAATCTGGATGTAATTTTGAAAAAATGAGTTATTTCCCCTTTTTGAAAATCTTCGTTCAAGAGATAGAAAAAAACTATATTCCACACATAGTGACATACTAATTATAAATGTTGCCTGTCCATTTTTAAAACAATTTTCGGACATAATTTTTGACATTTATTACACTGAAATATTAAGAGCTATCTGCCCTGAAATTTTCAGATGAATTGGATAACCGGTTGTTGGGTTGCTGCCCCTGAATTGGTCATTTTAAGGAAATTTTGCCGTTTTTGGTTATTATCTTGAAGATTATTATGGATAGAGATAATCTGTAAACAGCAATAATGTTCAGCAAAGAGAGATCTACAAATAAGTCAGGATGACTAAAATGGTCAGTTGACCCCTTAAGGATTTATTGCCCTTTATAGTCATTTTTTACCAATTTTTCGTAATTTTTGGTAATCTTATACAAAAATCTTCTCCTCTAAAACTACTGGGCTAAATTTAACCAATCTTAGCCACAATAATTATTAGGGTATCTAGTTTAAACTAGAGGTTTTTAAGAGCCAGTGTCGCTCACCTTGGTCTATGTGCATATTAAACAAAAGACGCAGATGGATTAATGACAAAATTGTGTTTTGGTGATGGTGATGTGTTTGTAAAACTTACTTTACTGAACATTCTTGCTTCTTACAATTATCTCTATCTATAATGAACTTGGCCCATTAGTTACAGAGGAAAATATTTTGTTAAATTTACAAAAATTTACCAAATTTATGAAAATTGTTAAAAATTGACTGTAAAGGGCAATAACTCCTTAAAGGGTCAACTGACCATTTTGGACATGTTGACTTATTTGAAGATCTTACTTTGCTGAACACTATTGTTGTTTACAGTTTATCTCTATCTATAATAATATTCAAGATAATAACCAAAAATAAGCATAATTTCCTTAAAAATTACCAATTCAGGGGCAGCAACCCAACAACAGGTTGTCCGATTCATCTAAAAATTTCAGGGCAGATAGATCTTCACTTGAAAAACAATTTCACCCCCATGGTAGATTTGCTCTAAATGCTTCGGTATCAGAGTTTTAAGCCAAAATCTACATTTTACCCCTATGTTCTATTTTTAGCCATGGCGGCCATCTTGGTTGGTTGGCCGAGTCACTGCACACAATTTGTAAACTAGACTCCTCAATGATGATTGTGGCCAAGTATGGTTAAATTTGGTCCAGTAGTTTCAGAGGAGAAGATTTTTGAAAAAGATTACAAAAATTTACGAAAAATTGGTAAAAAATGACTATATAGGGCAATAACTCCGTAAGGGGTCAACTGACGATTTTGGTCATGTTTGACTTATTTGTAGATCTTACTTTGCTGAACATTATTGCTTTTTACAGTTTATCTCTATTTATAATAATTTTCAAGATAATAACCAAAAACGGCCAAATTTCCTTCAAATGGACAATTCAGGGGCAGCAACCCAACAACCGGTTGTCCGATTCATCTGAAAATTTCAGGGCAGATAGATCTTCACTTGATTAACAATTTAAGCCCATGTCAGATTTGCTCTAAATGCTTCGGTTTCAAAACCTACATTTTACCCCTATGTTCTATTTTTAGTCATGGCGGCCATCTTGGTTGGTTGGCCGGGTCATCGGACACATTTTTTAAACTAGATACCCCAATGATGATTGTGGCGAAGTTTGGTTAAATGAAATAGGTTATGAGTGCCATTATATTCTAGTCTGTAACTGTTTTAGTTGAAAACATAAGTTCCAACTAATGATGTCAACCTCTCATTTAAAGATAAAGACAATGTTTGCCATCAATTCTTTTTTAAAAATCTTACATTTTCTTTGTTTATTTTTAAAGCAAAGTTCGGCCCCTCAAGAAATCGTAAAAATGTAAACATTATCAATTGATTTACCATTGACAGTATGTGTAAAGTGAAATTGAAAAAAAAACCGTTAACAATCTTTAAACTAATCCAAAAGGTTCCAAATTTACAGTGTGTTGTTTTCATATCTAAAACATTGATTTGAGACTAAAACATTTTTTTCTTTTTTTGCAAATTTTTGAGATTTCAAAAAACACTTTTTTTTTACCAAAAATTAAAAAAAAAAAATTTTCATCCCATTAGTTACAATATAAACATAACTTGATTAGCATATTGAATACCTTAAAACAAATTTGAAAATTCATTTAGTACTAAGAAAATTGTGTGTCGATTTTGTGGCGAACTTTCCGCAAAAATAATTTACACCCTATGAACGTTTACACGGAATTCAGTTAATTTCTGACACGTTTTGATTTTCATTATCATATGTGCATATATTGCAAATGAAAGCTTTCAAAAAAATTGTTTTTAACTTTGTTTCAGTTTTAATAATTTTTGATAAACTTTATTCTAAAGTCGTGTATCGCTTCTTTTGTTGACTATTATATGAAATATTATATAATACTTCCATGTCCTGACAAAGTAAACATAATGTAAATTTATGAATTATATACATTATAAGTTATCAGAAGCAACTTTTACTCAAATTATAAGTCAAAACTGGCTTCTTTGAAAAAAGGGAGTTTATTTAACAATATCCATTAATACAAAATAAAAACCAAGGAACCGTAAACACTAAATCAAAATGTTATTTATTTTTTCATCAAGTTAAAAATATACTACGCTAATTATATAAAAACCATTACGTTTATTCGGCAACTATCATTAACTAATCAATTAGTAACGATAAAAGACAATTATTTATTGGATAAGGTTAATTGAACATGGTGATAGGGAATTTACATTAAGCCTTGGGTCACGTGCCGAGTGGCACGCGCTGATTTAAAAGTCTTTTTATTCAATATTATTATATCTATTGATATATTTTAAATTCTATATTTATGAGTTATATATTCATATCTTCTTGTAACCAAGTTCTATATGGTCTTAAAACATCGTTTTCATGTCATTATCGCAAATTAAATATATCAGCGTAGCATTTCGCAGCTAAATATAATTCAAAAGATCAAAGCATTATTGACAACGTGATTTTTAATTAATTAGAGGCAACAGCAGATAACCGATATTCACAAAAAATTAATCCATAAAAAAATGATATTAAATCGTGGTATTAAAAGACATTACCATTTGAACACAATATGTCAAATATCAGTTTCTTGTAACTTGAAACCGTACTACAGTAATTTAGACGCTTGCACCTATAGTTTGTAAATTTAAATAGTCATTATTATGTATGATCTTCCCCCAGGGATTAAAGGTTAGAAATGAACAAGATGATACAATGTTTAAACCAACACACGATAATTAAAATGTAAACACCTGATTTCACAAGAAGAATGAAAACAGTTCTTTTATGTTATAGATAAGGCATAATTTAAGGTTTTTCCTCGGGGTGTTATACGACAAAAAAAAACCACCTTAAAATAACATTATGTGACTTATATATAGCCATTATTATTTCAACTGATCGGGTGGAGCCTACGTTTCAATTTGCAAAAGGATAGTCTAGTCGAAGATATGTGTGATAAGGATGATTGTCGTTATAACTATTATTACTGTATTGTAGTACTGTAGTATTATGTTGTCGTTTCAGTGTTGTATTTAACATTGCCATTAAAGTGCGAGGTTTGACATGCCACAAAACCAGGTTCAACCCACCATTTTTATCTTTATAAATGTCCTGTACCAAGTCGAAAAAATGGCCATTGTTATATCATAGTTCGTTTCTGTGTGTGTAACATTTTAACGTTGTGTTTCCGTTGTGTCGTTTGTTTTCTCTTATATTTGAGTGTGAATTCACATTACTACGTGTCACGGCACTTTTCTAGCCAAAATTCATGTATTTGGTTTTGATGTTATGTTTGTTATTCTCGTCGGATGTTCTCTAATGCTTAGTCCGTTTCTGCGTGTGTTACATTTTAATGTTGTGTCGTTGTTCTCCTCTTATATTTAATGCGTTTCCCTCAGTTTTAGTTTGTAACCCCGGTTTTGTTTTTTGTCCATAGATTTACGAGTTTTGAACAGCGGTATACTACTGTTGCCTTTATTTTTCTAATCACCAGTGTTACAAAACAGATATACAAAAGATTTGAGTGTACGATATAGGACGAATAAAATACTTAAAGATTTATAGCATTTATATGTGCTAAAGTATAGTATTTTAAAGTATCGGCTATTGTATTATTCTGTTTGAAACTTTCTGATTGTGAGATTTACTTTAAAAATTATTTATAATACAATAAACATAAAAAATGAAATGTTTGGACCCTATTTTTCTATCGTTGAATATCATCAATTTTATTTGCAACTTATCCCGTGCACCCCTGCCCCATCCCCCCAGAAATAAAAGCAGTCGGAATATAAGAGATACAAAATATTTCAAAACTTAATTAAATAACGACATATGCATTTTGTGCAACTGATGTCGCGTGGGTTTACTTTCATATCCACAGATTCCAAATTTTACGTGTTTTTAAACTTTGCTTTTTGTTATGATAAAATGTTTAGTAGCTGTAATAAAAACAACCAAATGATAAACAGAACTGGTGCTGTAAAATTAATGACATTTTAGGTAAACACGGCTTTAACTTTATTTGGTTAAGTCAAAAGTTAGATAATGTAGATTTTTTTCTGAGACAATTAAAAGAGAGAATGGTTGATACATTTATATTCGAAGCAGATGCTTTCTTTGAAGTCTCAAACAAATGTCAATTATATAAATATATTTTTTGTACACATCCTTTACAATTTTACTTAGACAAACACGTGAATTATATATATAAACCTTACATTTATAAATACCGTATTTTTGCACATAATTTGAATAAAGAGACAGGAAGATATTATAACATCGACAGGACAGATAAATGATGTATTTATTGTCATACAAGTTCCATTGAAGACGAATTTCATTTTTTTTTATTGCAATGTAATACATATGCTGACATTAGGGAAACAATATATCAAACAATAGTATTGGAGTCATCCCTCTACTTATAAATTAATACTATTGTTATCTGTACAGAATATTAAAGAACTGAGCAATCTTGGTAAATACTTAAAATTAGCAGAGAAACTACGCTGCCAACTTTTATTATTTTATGAATTTCATACTCTGCGTTATACTTGAAATTGTATTGTATGAGAGGGATTTAATGTATTTAAATGTATTTAATAACATGTTATTATTATATGCCTGTTTATGTAATATTGTGCATGTATGATTATTTTGTCAAAAATTGAATGTATATCCTATAAGCTGTACTTGCTTTTGGAATTAAGTATTATTTTTACAAGAAAATCAATGGATTTGTCTCATTGTTTATCTTGCGAATGCGTGCATAGTGTTTACATATTTTCAGCGGATCAATGACCATAATTGGACACGTCATTGACGAGTTTGTCCCAAAACACCTGTTTAAAAATGGACTGGTCTATGATGAGCGAACATGTTAAACTCCGCCCAGTCAAGTGAAATTAATAAAGTAATACCGTAAAAATATCAAAATGTGAAAAGATTTGCAGGATTGTATCCTATTTTACTAACCACACTACGGAAGAATATTCTTTTCTGAATGCAGTCAAGTTTTAATATGCCAAAGGTCTTATTTTTGATGTGAAATAAAACTCACTAATTAATCTAGATATAAAGATAAGAAATCTTTTTTCAGGCCCAATAAGAATGATAACGGTGTATGAAAAAAAAGTCTATTTGTACGTTATTCATGGTACCAAATTATTTGGCGAAAGAGGGTTTATTTTTTTTCTATGTGTTCATGACATTTTTGTCGCTGAACTTTTTTTTAATAATTTCTGACGAATTGATCTATTCAGAATAATTTTCAAAAAATGAGAATGTATTTTTTCTAACAGAGAATCTGGATAAAAGTCCAACCCCTCCTTTATTATAAATTATGTGGCTGTTATTCTATTTAAAAAATCATTTGAGAGACTTAAAGATAGATAAAGATTAATAAATTAAGAACTGACACGAAGAAAGCAGTTAGCCATGTGCATGTATCACAAAAAACGAATATTCAAATATTTAAGCCAAATTATGATTTCGAATACAGTGTAAATCAGTAAGATTTTCAAAATTCTAAACACGAATGTGTTGTATCTGGCTTGTTTTAAAAGTGTTATGAAAAGTTTTGTATTGTCAAATTCATCCGTAATAATTACCTTAGCCGTATTTGGCACAACTTTTTGAAAGTTTGGGTTCTCAATGCTCTTCAACTTTGTACTTGTTTGGCTTTACAACTATTTTAATCTGAGCGTCACTGATGAGTCTTATGTAGACGAAACGCGCGTCTGGTGTATTACATTATAATCCTGATACCTTTGATAATTATTTACACCACTTGGTCAATGCCACTGCTTGTGGACGTTTCGTCCCCGAGGGTATCACCATCCCAGTAGTCAGCACTTCTGTGTTGACATGAATATCAATTATATGGTAATTGTAATAAATTTCCTGTTACAAAACTCCGAATTTTTCGAAAAACAAAGGATTTTCTTATCCCAGGAATAGATTACATTAGTCGTATTTGGCACAACTGTTTTGAAAGTTTGGGTTCCTAATGCTCTTTAACTTTGTACTTGTTTGGCTTTACAACTATTTTAATCTGAGCGTCACTGATGAGTCTTATGTAGACGAAACACACGTCTGGCGTATTATATTATAACCCTGGTACCTTTGATAGCTATATCATGTCCCTTTATTGTAGTGATAAATTAAAAAAACTTCACGTTATTTGTTTCGAAAGTTAAAATTCACATCAATGACGATTTTTGGTATGTCCGTCTTATACACAGAGGAAAGAATTGTTTCTGTTTTAAACCTACCAAAGATGAAATATTTAAAATAAAACTTCAATTTGCAAAAAACACGCAATAACTATCAAACTAATCAAATGTTTAATAATAATTAGCATTTTAACCAGGAAATAATGACCTTATACAGGTCATTATTCTATGCCTTGAAAAAAGTAAAATAACAAAAATACCTAACTCCAAGGAAAATTTAAAACGGGAAGTCTGTAATCAAAATTAAAAAACACATCAAACAAATAGATAGCAACTATACTATTTCTAACTTGGTACAGGCATTTTGTTATGCATGATATTGACATGAATTATCATTGATATGGTCAAAATTACAAAAAAACTGTTTACAAAACTTTGAATTTGTTAAATGCTAAGGATTTGTTAACGTGAGGAATAGATTTCCTTAGCTGTATTTGGCAAAACGTTAGAAAATTTTAAGTCCTCAAGGCTCTTCAACTTCAAACTTCATATGGCCTTTTAAAAAATATTTGATTCTAACGTCACTGATGAGACTTTTGTAGAAGAAACGTGCGTATGGCGCAAATACAAAATTGCAATCCTGGTATTTATGATGAGTCTATTTGAACAAATTTAGACCAAAATAGACCTGATCATGCAGTATTACCAGGTCATTCTGCATATGAATTCAACGTCAACTTATGAAGTAAAGAAAGTATCAGACATCATGACCTTAGCTATATTACTAAAGGAAGAGATGATTTTGTTTGAGCCGCACCTTCTCTGAAACCATGCGAAGTCGAAAATATTTAATCGTGATATGACGCATAAATGTAGTGTTTTGTAACATTTTCCCACCACAGAAAACGCCACTTTTTAGAAAATATCGAAATGCGGGGACCGTTATCACTTAACGTGTTATACGCTTTCGCGCATTCTCAGACGATTCATTCTCTACTATAACTTACATAGGACAATGGTGTTGATTATAAATTTCACCCGTCAGGCCTATTGTTTTCCTAATATAATTATAAGTTCCAGGCTGACGAGTTCAGACAGAACAATTTTAAAGACAGAGCAAAACGTGCATCTCATAAACAGCATGACATTATCAGGTGCCAATACCAATACTCAGAATACAGGTTAAAAATAAGGCATATACATAATAAGATAATTGTATTCAGCCGTGGACCCGCGGGTGTGTTCTAGTTTTAACAATAGAAAGATCTCATCATGACCAAAATGACTCGGCATTGGATTTCATGGATTTCATTATAGAGTTATATCCCCTTGACACATTTATTTTTACTTTGCATATACACTAAATCTCTGGGATGTGCTTTGATTGATTAAAGTCTCTGAAGCATAATTTTTTATTATCAATTGTTTTAGGCTTTTAGCTAGCTTTCAGTAATTGTGAGTACTCTGAAATCGTACTTCCGTGATGATTTGACATGATTTGTAATGCATTTGTGTTATTCAATTGTTTCTTGTTTTGTGTTATATCTCGTCTCACTATTTCCTATATATGCTCCGGACCAAATGCGTATTTGAACCATACGCGTATGGATATGACGGTATGGGTGTATACTCATATGGTCCAACCATACGCGTATGGTTCGACCGTACGTGTATGGTCGGGGTAATTAATATGTTTACACTTGAAACTCTTCATATGGTATGACCCTTCTAGTTGTCAAGTCATAAAAAAAAACCGATATCAAATGTCATTTCATTATATTATAATGATATAAAGATCTACTAATGTAACTTTAGATATTATTGCTGTGTTTTTATCATTGCGATAAATGCGACAGGTTGCTTATAGTAATAATTTAAACTCGCATTTTTTTTTAAATGAATTAAACAGGATTTTTGTCAATATGGCAAAAATTAAAATCGCAATTTAGTCTGAAATGACAGAATACATGCAATAATTTCTGAATTTACAGAATGAAAATAAGCCGTTTCGTGCAATTATTTTTATTCAATAGTCAAGACTATTGTAAACACATTTTATACCTATGGTCATTACCGATTTGTTATAACAAGTGAAAGGCAATAAATGTATGTCGACTTTGGAAGATATTTTCCTAAATTTCTTAATGAACTGTTATGGAATGTCCCAAGATCTCTGTATCACTGCACGCAGTTGCATAGAAGGCTAGTTTTTCGCTGGAAAGCAAAAGGTGTAACTGCACAGGATCGTGCACAACCAAGACGTTCAAATGCAGAAAAGATATGGCACCGTTTGGATATTAATGTCACCCTAAGCATAAATGCCATAATACAATTAACAATGAAAACTTACTGTGGCATTATCTCTTGATTTTTATTTAGCTTTTGAATTATAAAATTAATGCATTTTCATGTTATCATCATTTTTTCTTTTAAATAAAAGTTAATAGTATCATTGAAGAGGGACGAAAGATACCCAAGGGACAGTCAAACTCATAAATCTAAAACAAACTGACAACGCCATGGCTAAAAATTTTGAAACGTTTCTTTAGCATATTTAAAAAAAATACCTATTTATGGTAAAAATACTCATATGGTCAGGCCCGTTAATAACCAAACGAGTATGTACTCATATTGTCATGACCATACCCGTATGGTCCAAATACTCATATGGTCAGAAACATATATTCCACCTTGATAAGTTGTTGTTGTGCTACGGTAAATTTGTATATTCTTGTCTTTCATTTTTGATAACGTGCTTTGTCTATATGTCTTTTTGTTCATCTTTTTTACATATGAAGTGGTTCTGTACTTAAACATCGCATCATTGTGTTATTGTGCCACGGTAAATGTTTGTTTATACATTTGTTTGTTTTATAGTGATTAAGATGATAACACAATGTTGACTGTTATACCCAAATATTTAACATTTTTATTTATTAGATATGTTTGTTTTGTTCACACATCGTTGTCAATATAAAGGAATTTTATGCGACTGTCGCACAAGGAAAGGTTTGGCTAGCTATAAAACAAGGTTTAATCCACCATGCTCTACAGAAAAAAATGCCTGTACTAAGTAAGGAATATGGCAGTTGTTATTCTTTCGATTGATGTGTTTCAGCTTTTGAATTTTGATATTTGATTACGTATTTTCCGTTTTGAATTTTCCTCGGAGTTCGGTATGTTTGTTATTTACTTGTTAGATTGAAGATAATTTTTCGCCTCTGTTCTCGTACTACAAACACCAAATTCATTTTGTAAAAATATATTTTGGTACTCCTAACAACAAAAAATATGTATTATAAGTTACCTGTGTACTTTATTTGATTTATTGCCATTTTGTCCGTGGTTACGGTTGTGTTTTTGACATTGTTTTACATATTGCATTTATATTATGTCATAGATCTTATTCGTTCAGTGTATGTTAACTTGTTTTTGTTTATATTTCATGTTGATCGGGCTAAGACATTTCAATTTCAATTGAAATTTTATAGCGTGTTATGTTATAATGTTAGTATACTACTGTTCAGGTTAGGATGAAGGTTGGTTCTTGATACAACGTTTAAACCTGCTACATTTGTTTGCACCTTTCCGAAGTCAGGAACCTGTTGTTTAGTGGTTGTCGTTGTTGGTGTGGTTTTTAAATGTTTCTCGTTTCTCGTTTTTTAAAAGTAAAAATCAGGGTTTTTCCTGATTTAATAGTTTACACTTGTAATTTTTGAGTCCTTTATAGCTTGCTGTTCGATGTGAACCAAGGCCATACGTTGCCTTATTATGGGTTACTTTTTACATTTTGTGACAAGGATGTGGGTTGTCTCATTGACACTCGTACCACATATTCTTATATACATATACTATTATATTAAAGAGCCTAAGTAGTCGCGTGGTCTGGCGCGTCGGGCGTATTGCAAGGCGATTTGGTGTCACGATATCTCAGTAGCTAGAGTTCGAATCCTGGCGAGGGAAGAACAAAAACAATTAGCGAAAAGCAAATTTACAGATCTAACATTGTTGGGCTGATGTTTAGACGAATCATGTATTATTACTATTTATATATATATATATAAATTGCTACAGATAGAGTAGATCTGAAAATGGCAACATGTACAGTAACGTACAGATAACAATGTATATATACAAAAACGTCTTTTTTATCATCTGCAATAAAAATTATTTCACTTGAAATATCACTAAAGTTTTGAAAAATTATGTTTTGAGAATTGGAAGTAGTAGAATTATGGGACCTTCACAAAAATTCTTCAGTCATGTGACCTTCTACTTTTCTGTTTCATTTAAACCCTCAGCTTTGACCTATTTGGGTTTTATCCTTACGGATGAATGTAATCTCATAAAAGCACTTCGGACACATAAAAATCACATAACATGTTGTTTTCACTTTTTACAGCGCTGGGTCGATACATCTTCTGGTGGACTATTTATACCCGAGTGTATCATTAACTCAGTATTCAGTACTTGAAACGATTTATAACCATTATTTTCTGAAATTGTCCATTTACAAATTTTGAAATTACAAAGAAGCTGAGGTTTCAGCTCAGTCAGAGAAGTTGCCCTTAGATGGATTGGCTTTTATGTTCTTTTGGTCATATATATCTTCTTCTGTTTCGGTTCTTATACATCCTTGTCTTTCGAAAAGGAAATTTGGCTTTAAACGTTCTTTATGAAGGTAAATCCATGAAAGAGATTCGGACGCATGTTGTTTTAATTTTTTGTCATTTGCACCAAAGGTCAAAGTTTATAGAGTGCAAAAAATTTAACGCCCAAATTCCAGCTTGAATATCAAGAAAAATGATAAGAAATAGCTGCATACTTACTTGATATAACATGAGCGTTACATTTTGTTGATCAGACTCAATAGTTATCAAAGGTACAAGTCTTTTAATCTAATACGCCAGACGCGAGTTTCGTCTTCACAAGACTCATTAGTGACGCTCAGATCAAAATAGTTATACAGCCAAACAAGTTTAAAGTTGAAGAGCATCCAGGACCCAAAATTCCAAAAAAAAGTGTGCCAAATACGGCTAAGGTATAAAACTGTCCAACAATTCGTTCAAAAGTTACGTTTTTGTGTATATTTTTGAAACGATAACAGATAACAACGTGCATAAAACTGCAAAAATGATCAATTTTTAAGACTTGACCTTGAAAGGTACAAAAATGTGGTCCAGAGTTGAAAGGGGTAGTCCCATGATTCTAAGACTCCCGTTTCTCAAGTTTAGTATTGTATCCTATATTTGATTATTTGATTATTCATTGTTGCCTTAATGAGTTTCAAAATTGTCCCAATTTTTTACAGTGTTGTACTTAATCTGCAGAACAACTGACACTTTGCAGATTTGAAATACATGCTATCGTTTTCGTGATGGTTTTAAGTTTAAAATTGTTTTACGGGGGTAGTGACATATATTTCTGAATAAACAAAAGATTGCAACCTGAAATTGACAGAAGTTGGAGAATGTGACGTGTTTACTTATATGTTTGACTAAATATTAAAGGCATTCGATATCAACAAAGACATTTGTGAGTTACATAAGTTTATTTATAAAATTGGTATTGTATCATTATCAGACTTTGCCAAATGCGGTCATGCGACATTTTAAACGGAAAATCCAAGTGAGCTCTGTCTTAAAATGATAATTTAAAACCACATTTTTACAATAGAGAGGGTGTTTGAATCTTTAAGTGCATAATTTAAACTACTAATTATAAATGGATTGTACATATCGAATGAAATGTCGAATGTGTATATTTCAAATATAATATTCATGCCTTGGGTTTACAAGTACATAAAGTCAAATGTACCAGATGGGGGTGTTGACACGTGTTTTGTGTAGGACGGCCTTGTTTAATTTTTACTCTAAAGAAAGACCTCCCAAAACAAAAACTGATTAGTTTTAGTTAGAGAAGAGATACGGCGTGTACGCAATGTTAGTCGGTATTGTCGTAGAAGTGAAAAGTAGAAAGTGAAAAGTACAGGGAGGAAGTAAAGAATCAGATCTATTCCAACCTTGATAATGAAAAAGCAGAATAATATAAAATCACAAGCCGACGAAAACCGACAATACCATATCACGAAAAGTTATACAACAGTAAACAAAATACTGCATAATAAACTTAAGATATTGTAACTTGAAGTCTACTAAAGATTTTGATTAATCTGAGGTCCTCTAGACTAGACGACAAATCACGTTTCACATGATGCATATGTCTATTGCCCTCAACAATCTGACGTTTTGCATACATGCAACATTCGTTTTGATTAAATCCTGTTTCGTTTACCAACGATTTCATTGCAAAATTCTTTGTAGCTGTGAAACGTCCATTAACTATTACGTTTCTAGAGGTATTTTTAACAATTATTGACGATATTTGATTGACATGTTCTCTGTAATGAATAGAGAAATATAAAAAAAAAAAAACAATTTATCCAACTTATCTTGCTTTAAACAAAAATTCAACCTCATTTTTTTTCTAGTATGCACTTTTTGTTCCATTTTTCCCTTTTTATCTCACAATGTATTAACAAACGTAACAACGCTTCCCTTTCACAATTTTTTGTGAGAAACATAACGACGTTTCATGTTCTGTTGATATGTTTTTTAAATGTTTCCACTAATATGGATATTCGTTTTGGAAGTAGGACCCATCCTGCATAAATAAGTAGTATTTTACAGTCATTCATTGTAAGATGTAATCTTCCAGATAAAACGTGTATGGTTTTAAGAGAGTTTGATGCATGTTGTATGGAGAAATAGTGTATGATACATGGTTATAGATAAATAGTGTATGGTATACGATTCTATAACATTCTTTTTTTAACACAAATACTGAACTTAAAGGTAAAATAAACAGGGATATTCCATATACCTGTTAAAACTAAACGCTTGTCTTTATCAACTATGGGAAAAACATTACACCAATGATCAAATTTATGACTTTCTGGAACTGTTGGAAGAAAATGGTGGCCAAAACTTGATTTTATAGCTGACAAAACTTCCCGCTTTCACGACAGTTGTTAATAGTAACATTTTGTAAACAATTGTGTGAGCAACATACACAATTGGTTAACTTTACAATATTTGCTACCAAAGAATCAAAATGTATAAAAAAAATTCATGAATATTCAACACAAATGATTAAATAAAGCCAAAAATAACACACACGAATCTGACAAAAACGCCTAGAAATATATTTTCCAGTTGATAGTTCAGTATATTAAAATATAATGACATAAAATTGAGAAAGGAAATGGGGAATGTGTCAAAGCGACAATAAAGCAGACAACAGCCGAAGGCCACCAGTGGGGCTTCAATGTAGCGAGAAACTCCTGCACCCATAGGCTTGCCCCTTAAAAAGTATGTATACTAGTACAGTGATAATGGACGTCATACTAAACTCCGAATTATACACAAGAAACTTAAATTAAAAATCATATAAGACTAACAAAGGCCAGAGGCTCCTGAATCGGGACAGGCGCAAAATTGCGGCAGGGTTAAACATGTATGCACACTTTCCAGAATTAAAAAAACCAAATAATAGA
Source organism: Mytilus galloprovincialis (assembly GCF_965363235.1). Taxonomy (NCBI): domain Eukaryota; kingdom Metazoa; phylum Mollusca; class Bivalvia; order Mytilida; family Mytilidae; genus Mytilus; species Mytilus galloprovincialis. Next base: position 87,146,361 of record NC_134838.1, read on the forward strand.
AATATAAATACAAATACAAGGAAAACAACACGACACACACTATTTAAGAACTTATACCATGCAAAGAGTCATACGACCCAACGGAACATCATAATACAAAATCAAATAAATGGAAAACTACAAAAAACAAGATACACAATCACACACAATATATAACATGAGACGATCCTGTATTACTTGGTGAAGTTTATATATTTTTTCCTTCCAAAGATTTAAAAAAAAAGGCTGAGAACTTGCTAAACGATTTTTACTCGTACACCGATGATGGTTATATGTACAAAGTCTAAATATTCAATAAGCGATTGAATTTGGTAAAATTCTACAAAAGTGAGGAAATGAAAAATTCAAAATTTAAAATCGTCTTATTAGTCTTTAAATTTGATACTAAGACTTCCGTTGCAGTCAAATTCAACGTAAATGTCTAAACATATATATGACAAATGAAGCTGCGTTCTTGTTTTTTTTTGAAATCTCCTGTTCAAGAGGATATTTTAATTTGATCAAATCAGAAAAATTTGAATTGTAAATAGAGAGAATACATGTACAAATGTATCATATGTGCCTATAAGGGCAGTGTAACAGACCCATTGGTGGCCTTCAGAGGTTTTCTACTCTTTGTCAGGTTGTTATCTCTTCGACAATCGCTCTTTCCCTTCTCAATTTTACCTTTATCTGAAATTGAATGATGTAGGTTTTTACAAGTTTCAACACCCAGGGGAAAAGTTATCACTCAGAGGAATACCGAAAACCCGATGAAAAAGTTCTACCTCAAATTGAACAAAACATTGATAATGAAAATTTGCAGCATAATAATCACTTGTTACTCGGTGTAGCATGCTTTACACAACACCAAACAACAACCTCTGAACTACAAGCTCCTGACTTGGCACAGGCATATACATAATGTGGCGGTATAAAACTAGTTTGAAGGCACAAACCCTCCCCTAACCTGCAGAGAGAGAATTGTAACAGTCCAAAATAAGAACAAACTATAAAAATCAGTTGAAAAAGGCTAAATTCATCAGATTGACATACAAAGCAGAAATACATCTAACAAAAACACAGTCAGGACGTGAATAGGTACATATACATCGCTACAACAAGAGACACTGAGAATATTTGTAATTACTGACAGCTAGTTGAAAGCAGACTTTAAACAATGCAACATTTGAAATGTTTACTGATGTTTACAAATATTCCCAATATTCACGACAAAGACCCCCTAAAATCATTTACTCGCATAACACAATACCTACGGTGATAAATAGAAAAAACTAAACAGAAGGTTTTTCATCATGTGGTCATTTAAATTATCCATGTAACACAGGTAATACCCGCCGTTGTCGAAGAGTAAAATAGAAAAAAAAAACCAACCAAGTTACCTCGTGCTGGATATATCCCTTTTTGTGGTAAGTTTTTTGTTTTCTTATAATTATTTATCCAATCCTCATTTGCTGGATAATGCTGATACTTGTCATCATTTTTCTACTTAACACGATAAATACAATATGAGATTAAAAAATAATTTCGTATAATGAGCTACCAAACGTCTCGGTTTTAATAGAATTAGAAACAAGTTGAGGTATAAAAGAACAGACCAAATAATACTTGTATGATAAAAAGTAAAACAAAATCACATATGATGAATTCATTTCATAAACAGGTTATGTGCATGATTCAATGGAAACATAAGGTAGCCACTTCAATAGAATAACAGTTATCTTAATCACGCTGAATTTATTTTTCCATTACTTGTTTATTATCTAATGTAAATGTTACATGTTTTCTGTTTAAGGCAAACATTAAATTTTGTGGAATGACGGTATTATACATTTATTAGTATTGATATCTAATTTCGTTGAGGCATCTTATCTTAAAATACAAACGCAAATCCGGTTTTCCAGTAGGTGGATCTTTTACTGTATGAACAACATACACTTAGAAAGCTTTAAGATGAACAGCTAGATACCATAACAAACTCTGTATACACAGCCCAGAGTTTGAGCTTAATTTGCTATATGATATAAAAACTAAACTGACGAAAAAGATCATTTATTTCAAATCATAAAATTATCATATCAATTGTATAACTGACAAAAATAGCAAAGATGGGGAGAAAAATCTGCCCCACAAATAAACATATATACATATATATATATATATACAACTCGTCTAAACATCAACCCAACAATGTTAGATCTGTAAATTTGCTTTCGCAAATTTTTTGTTCTTCCTTCGCCGGGATTCGAACCCATGCTACTGAGATATCGTGACACCAAATCGCCTGCACTGTAACCGTCCCGCTAGACCACACGACCACCTGGGCTTCACAAAAATAAAGCTTTTGGTGGCCGTGTGTTACCTTTCCTCGTCAGTTTTCATCTAGCGGCGTACTACAGTACATGATACATAAGGCATGGAGATGTTATTGTTACAGATCAGCTCAATTATCTATAGTAAAGGATCCTACAAATTAATGTAAGATACAGTCACAGAAAATAATTATATTTATAAGTACGTCTGAGTCAGTGACAACTCTACAACAGATTTACCCATCGGATCACCAGTAATGATGGTGATACATGGCTGTGTACATTATGTAGATACAACTCGTCTAAACATCAACCCAACAATGTTAGATCTGTAAATTTGCTTTCGCAAATTTTTTGTTCTTCCCTCGCCGGGATTCGAACCCATGCTACTGAGATATCGTGACACCAAATCGCCTGCACTGTAGCCATCCCGCTAGACCATACGACCACCTGGGCTTATGTCTATATATATATATATCTACTTTTAAAGATAACATTAAAGGAGGTATGTGGGTGGTAATTTGTCACAAATTGTTTGATAAGAATTACAAGTTAACACATCAAATGCTGATGATAAAAGGTAGTGACCACAACGCACTTACACGTGAACTCGCGTTGACCACACAAGACAATTGACCAATAAGAAAGATGTAATTCAATCATGCACTGGTCAAAAGTAAAATTTGTCTGCACGTGTAAACAAGTTATCTAATTGCAACAGTTTATCGTCATCATAAAATTACAGTATACATAGCTCACTCCTTTTTAAGTCTTAGTAATAAACGATTAAAACAGAATTGTCTTCTCTTCTGTCTTGAATTATTTTATTCAGCTTAATTTTAAAATAGCAAATACAATTGTTTTTAACAGACGGCTAGATACCTTAAACGTACTAGGTATACACAACCCAGAGCATGAGCTTGATTTGCTATATGTAATAAAACTAAACGGACAAAGAAAGGTCATTGATTTCTTGGCAGACAATGCTAACTCAAAACAAAGTATAGTCGTAATTAAATGAAATAAAGATAATAAACGTTTTGGCAAGCAATACTGACCCAAAGACAAGCATAATATATTACAACTGAAGATCATTTACTAACTATTAAAAAAATTTTCAAGCAATTCTGACCCAAAACAAAAAGTTGTAATTCTACGAAATAAAGTTCATAAACGTGTTGGCAGGCAATACTGACCCAAAGCAGAAGCATATCATTTAATTACTAAAGATCATATACCATTAAACGTTTTTGCAGGAAATGCTAACACATAGACTACCTAAGCTGTATATGGCAAAACTTTTAGAAAGTTTGGTCTCCAATGCTCTTCAACTTCGTACTTTATTTGGCCTTTGTAACTTTTTTGGATTCGAGCGCCACTGATGAGTCTTTTGTAGACGAAACGCGCGTCTGGCATATATACAAAATTTAGTCCTGGTTTCTATGATGAGTTTATCCAAAACAAGATTGTAATTGTATGACATACAGATTATAAAACGTTTTGGCAGGCAATGCTGACCCAAAAACAAGACAGTTGTAATTGTATGACATAAAGATCATCAACGTTTTTTCAGGCAATACTGATCCAAAACAACTGAGGAATAAATTTTATGTTACTAGCTTAAAACAAACTACACGGACAATATTCGCGGAGATGCTTCAACTTCGTACTTTATTTGGCCTTTTTAACGTTTTTGAATTCGAGCGTCACTGATGAGTCTTTTGTAGACGAAACGTGCGTCTAGAGTAAATACAAAACTTTATCCTGGTATCTATGGTGAGTTTATTTTCTTTGTATGGTCTATTCTAATGTTTATTTATCAAATAAAAGAATAAAAATGTGCTATATAATTATGACAATTGATGAACTGAATAACTGCAACAGCCAGTCTAAACTTGTTGTCATCATAAATTCTTTGATATAGTACAACATTATGAACAGTACTTGTAGTTTCGATTTTTGAAAGATAAAAAAAGTAACATTGACCGAAGGAAGTGAGTAAGCATTAAATATAACCGTTCTTCAGTTAATACGGACCATATTTTCAGGAGTACCATAATTTGATACACACGATAGCTATTATTTTGGAATAAAAAAATACATTTTAAATATCGCTAATGAGGGCAAAGATATAACGGCAATTATATACAAACTATATACTTTGTCGCACCGATTGTTACCGAATTTGTGAGAATGAAATTGTTTTTTTTTTATGGAAATAAAATACATGTACCACTTTATAAGCTGACAAAACAAATCTGACAAATATATTCCCACATCTAATTCGCAATACTGGCACTATTGATAATCTTAAAAAGTTATTAGTGTTACCTAATATTTTGAAAAAAGGTATATATTACGCTTTAAAAATAGATTTTAATAGAAGAAGTGCGTATTGGCACCAATACATTATGGATAAACAATGCTTTAAATTAATAATTTTCAAAGGTGCGCTATACATTAAAGGCGTTTTTATTTTAGATGACAGAATTGTGACCTTTATTCATCCTTTTTAAAAGCGTCTCTGGCGATAAAGATGTAAGATAAAGTGAAAAATACACACCGGACGTATTAATATGTAATTCGATAAATCTTGTATTGTTACATAACGTTTTCTTGAGATGAAAAGATCTCGTTATACAATTCGACACATCTCCAAACATTTCCTGACGAAAATGACACTAACGACCACACTTGAGACGTTGGTAAACCTTGTTTTCAATTACATATTGATAAAAGTAATTCATAGTTAACTATGAGAAATCGAGCACATTGGACATGAAGGTTGCACATGAACAGAACAATGCATGGTTCACATCTAGAGCAGAACAGATTTTTGACATTGATAAAATTCTAAGTTTAAATTTTATGATGTTGTCGAGATCGTAGATAAAAAATAAACTGACCGCATTATTCGACGACTTAACTTAAAGTCTTTCAGCCCTTTTACTGTTTGTCCTAGTAAAAAAAAATAATCAAAGTATATTTCGTACTTATTAAGTTATTTATTGCACTAAAATTTATACTTACTATCACGTAGTAAACATACTTATAAAGAAAAAAAAAGAAAAAAAAAAAAAAAACTAAAACAAGACAAATGAAATGAAAGAATGACAGTATTATAAAAGTGAACCATTAATTATCAACTTCATTCTGAAAATCATGAAATATGTGTCATTAAATGTTAAACAAGCAAAATACAATATTTATTCTCACTTTGAATATTTTACTTTAAAAATTATCTGCGACTGCCTGTTTATTAACTCTATCTTAATCCTAAGTGGTTTTATCAAACATGTCGTAATTTAGGAAATTGTTAGGAATCGTCCTAATTTTAGGACACCTATATAGGTGTCTTAATAACATTAATTGTACCAATTTACTGCACCAGATGCGCATTTCGACAATACATGCCTCTTCGGTGATGCTCGTGGCCAAAATATATAAAATCCAAAGCTTAAATAAAAGACAAAGAGCTATAACCCAAAAGTTCCAAAAAGTATAGCCAAATCCGTGAAAGGAATCAGACCTTTGAATGAGGGAGATACATTCCTCAATTAATAATAATTTTAATATTATGTTACAGCAAATGTAATAACACACAAAAATCCGTATTTTTACTGGGCTGGTGATACCCTCGGGGACTAACAGTCCACCAGCAGAGGCATCGACCCAGTGGTAGTAATAACATTAATATGAATCCTCCCTTGTCCAAATATTTTTTTCTTTTTACTTATTTAATGTGTTTTTTGCCTTGAATGCAAAGATATAACACAATTAAAAGAATATGTATGAAACCATTCATTAATATTTTAACGTGATCAATAAGAAAAGAGATAAATATTACGAAAAAATTGATGTTAAAAATGATAACGTTTTTAATTCAATTGATGTTAAAAAAAGAAAATTTCACAATGGTGAATTGGATATGTTATACGGGTATAAGGCTAAATTAATAAAATATTTAGAAAATGGATAGAAATTTTGCAGTGGCAATTACGGTTTTAACTAGGAGATATTTGAGAAGTTTTAAACTATGAAACATTCAAAAAGAAAGAATATATTAATAGACTAATAAAGTTAAGATTATATGGAAGAATACACTCCTTATTATTAATATTATTTTTTCATTTCTCATTGTTTCAAGTCCTGCAACGAGCAATTGAATAAATTAACCGGTATTTCAGCTTAAACACGAATAAACAGAATATACTTGGCTTAAATATCAAGTTTAGATAAAAAATATTTTATTTGCGTTAAGGAAGTTTTCTACTCAGTTTCATATTGATTTAGATGTAAATGTAAAAATATACAGATCATTATAGATATTCCTTATATATGGAACAAATATTCCATAATAATTGTTCTGTGATGCATTAAAATAATATATTTAATAATATCTCTTTTGTTTTTGAACCCTGAAGGAGGCAAGGGTTTTGCAGAAAGCATATAAACCTCAAACGGAAAGACGAGAATAATGAATTATGGATGAGTGAAATAAATCTCCCCTACCCTTAAAATTAAAGCATTATATTATTGCTATTTTTTTTTTGTTGTTTTCAAAATCAAAAGCGACGGGCCATTAAACAGAAATGGATGTTTACCCGAGAACAGAACTTTTGGATGGGTTGTACACATCGTTGTCATCAGATACTTACTAACATGAAAATGTACATCTAGCACAACACCAAATATATCACAAAGCATAAGTGTATTTGTTTGTCAAACTAGCAGTTTCTGTTTCTAATTGACAGTGGTGAACGGAGATACAATTTAACGGTCTATGAATAAAAAATGAAGGTTGATTCGAATGTCCAAACAGATACGCAAACTTAATTGAAATGTTGCAAAAACACTAACCTCCCGAATCTCAGCATATATAGAAATTTTGGACTGATTTTCATATTATTTATGACTATGACCACTGGGACCTGGTTTTAAAAGTATTTTATGACTTAGACATGTCTTATGATGGTCTTTGGACATGTCATAGTCGTAAGATATGTTTTTGAAAGTGTCCCAAGTTACGATTTTTCATAACTTTTGTCGTAAACTTAAGACCCCTCGCGACATGACTCATGATGGTCTTATGATTATCAACTAAAATGTTAACTACTTTTCATGTGTAATTTCATGTTGATTGCAATAAACATTTTTGTTGTGTTTCTCATTTATTGGTATTGCTTTGTTTCATAAAAAAGAATGGCCGACGAAGATACAAGTATCTTGTCTTAGGAAGAGATAAATCCTACTTTGTAAAGGATCACTGTGATTCAAACAAAAAATTCTCTGAAACTGACATTATCAAGATGCTTGATTTCTTAATTGACAACATATTTGTTACTTCCGGAGGACGTGTTCTTCAACAGACTATCGACATTCCAATGGGAACGCGATTTGTGTCCCTCTTTTTGCCAACTTGTTTCTTTATTATTATGATGCTGACTTCATACAGGAACTTCTTAGGAAGACAGATAAGTAGTTAGCAATATCTTTTAACTCTACTTCCCGCTATATAGATGATATTCTGTCACTAAATAATTCAAAATTTGGTGACTATGTCGAAAGCATCTATCCCATTGAACTAGAGATAAAGGAAACAACAGATACAGTTAAGTCAGCCTCATATCTTGACTTACATATAGAAATTGACAATGAGGGTCGATTAAAAACAAAACTTTACGACAAAAGAGATGATTTCAGCTGTCCAATTGTGAACTTTCCATTTCTAAGAAGAAACATTCCAGCAGCACCTGCATACGGGGTATATATCTTCCAATTGATACGATATTCCCGTGCTTGCATTTCCTATCATGATTTTCTTGATAGAGGGTTGCTGCTCACAAGGAAGCTATTAAACCAAGAGTTCCAAATGGTGAAGTTGAAATTATCCCTTCGTAAATTTTACGGACGCCATCACGAGTTGGTCGACCGTTATGGAATAACCGTTTCACTAATGACATCGGATTTGTTCCTTACGTCGTAACTACAATCCCCTTCCCTTTCACGAATGTGACCTACCAAATTAGACTATTTACCGGATTTGTTATCACATAAGCAACACGACGGGTGCCATATGTTGAGCAGGATCTGCTTACCCTTCCGGAGCACCTGAGATCACCCCTAGTTTTTGGTGGGGTTCGTGTTGTTTATTCTTTAGTTTTCTATGTTGTGTCATGTGTACTATTGTTTGTCTGTTTGTCTTTTCATTTTTAGCCATGGCGTTGTCAGTTTATTTTAGATTTATGAGTTTGACTGTCCATTTGGTATCTTTCGTTCCTCTTTTAAAGTTAAGCGTTCCATAACAAATGCATTGTCGAAGAAGCTGTTTTTAAAGCAAAAAGTTTTTTTCTTATTTATTAAATAAGTAGTACCGTTCTATTTTTCTTATAGAATTCTATCGTTCAGTTGATCTCTAGTCACAAAATGGCACCTCTCCCGATTTCCATCTTGACAAAATATGATTAATTTACATTGCTTCAAGTATAACGGTAACCAAACTGTTTAAAAGAGAAAACTCACAAGCGGCGTGAAAGACTTAGATCATAACAAATAGTAAATTAGAATATACTGTATACGCAAGGGAATGAAATTCACCAACCTTCCTTCCAGATACTGTTTCGTCTGTTTTTATAGGTATTCATTTGACGTGGATCTGTACTTATAAATCCCGTCATTATGTTATTGTTCTATGATAATAGTTGTATTCTTCCTTCATTTTTGCTTATATGATTTGTCTGTATGCCTTTTTGGGTTCCTTTGTTACAATGACGTGGCTCTGTACTTATAAACCCGTTATTGTTCTATGATAATTTTTGTATTCTTGTCTTTCATTTTATCTAATATGCTTTGTCTATATGCCTTTTTGTGTTTTGTTTGTTACATATGACGTGGTGCAGTACTTGTACATTCCGTCATTGTGTTTTTTGTGCCATGGTAAATGTTTGTTTATATATTTGTTTAGTTTTAAAGTGATGAAGGTTATAACACAAGGTTGACTGCTGTACCCGTAATTGGACATTTATACCTATTCTGTCTGTTATTTTGTTCACACATCGTTTTCATTATAATGACATTGTATGCGACTGTCATATAAGTAAGAGGTTTAGCTAGCTATAAAATTAGATTTAATCCACAATTTCTATATTAGAAACTGCTTGTACCAAGTCAGGAATATGCCAATGTGTCGTCCATTTTGAAGGGCTCTGAAATAATTATTGTAGAAGGATTATTTCCTATGACCTTTTATTGCTTACCATATTTTTCTCTATTAAAATGGCAGCTTTTATCAATATGTTCATGTAAAGTAGTATTTTTAACAGTAATTTCATAAAATATTACAAAAAAAATGTTTTAAATATATATATAAAAATTGATTGTATAAAAAGATACGTTCTTTCTTAAATGAAACCAAAGAAAGTTTTCTTATCACTGTATTAATTGTGTCTTGTGTTTAACTATGCCAGTTATTAGAATTAAAGATTGGATAAAAAGATAGAACAACAACTGTAAGAATACAATTCTTTCAAAATTTCTTTTTCGTGCTTAAATTAATTTATTGTTTTGAACAGTCATAAAAATAACTTATATTACTTTTCCCCTGTTTTATGGTTATGTCAACAGTTATAAAGTTGTAGAAATTAAACTTCTGTCATAGATTATTAGCAATATAACATGTATAACAGGTAAAGCTTTGATAATCTGGTCACCTGTAATTACATTTACCTGTTAAAATCAAACTTTTTTTTTCGGGAATATTCAGAAAAGAACTAAAAGCAATTCTTGCCGAGGCTTTCTCTTCTTTCTTAGCGAGTACACATACATTTAGTATATTCGACAATGTACATTTAATGTTTATATCCTACAATTTATAATTGGCGCATTTGATATTCTGATGTTTATCATTTTACAAAGAAATATACTCAACTGCCGCGAAGATGACCCCAAATTGAACTGTCACGGAATGAAACCGTTTGCTCAATATGGAGTTGGAGTAACAAGAGACTTTTTTGGTACAAGTAAGAATGTACAAAACTTAATTTTTTACTCGTGTATTATACAATAATTTTTTATTGACTGATAGCAAGATAAAAGCAAGTGTTTCGTAGTTATTTTTGTTGTTCATGTTTTCCACCGATCTAATTCAGCTACATGCTTGCAGTAACGTACGACCATCGTACATTAAAGCAATCAAACAACTCTCATATATAGGTGGTGTATTTATTAATATTAGAAAATGACTTTTTAATCAGAAAAATCAACCTGAATAATTAATATTAAAAAAACAAGACAATTAATTAATATAAGAAAATGATTTTTTAATAGTAAAAAATGATTTATTAAAATTAAATAATGATTTTTTAAATATTAATAAATAGGATCTATTTTTTATATTAAATATTAGTTTTTAATATTAATAAATCGAATTTTTAATATTAAAAGATGATTTTTTTTAATATTAGAAAAACAAAACCTATTTATTAATATTAAAAAATGGCAATTTTTTAATATTAAAACATACTTATCAATTGGCTTAACCCTTTCACTTTAAGTCATTTTAGACCTGTATTCATCGAAAAGACACTATCAAAGTTCAAATGAATACTGCATTTGCATCAATGGTCATGCACATTCCATGTTGGGCTCAAATAAAAGATAATTGGTCGAATGTTTCAGAAAATTAAGTTTGAAGATAATTCGTCCTTTTTTTCGTCACGTCACTGTTGGAGAAAAAGTGAAAAAGTACGAATTCCTTGGTCAAAAAGTCGCGCAGAGACATATTGTTGCGCTAATAGGGTAAGGTTTTGATGGAACAAAAAACCCCGAGTCTGTTAAAGACAAACAAGTTATCATACTGCTATTAAAGAAGAGGGACGAAAGATACCAAAGGGACAGTCAAACTCATAAATCTATAACAAACTGACAACGCCATGGCTAAAAATGAAAAAGACAAACAGACAAACAATAGTACACATGACACAACATAGAAAACTAAAGAATAAACAACATGAACCCCACCAAATAACTAGGGGTGATCTCAGGTGGCCCGGAAGGGTAAGCAGATCCTGCTCCACATGTGGCACCCGTCGTGTTGCTTAGGTAGCACTCCAAGTTAGAAAATAAAATTAAAAATGAGTCACAAAATGTTTGATCATCTCCTATTCATGGATTTCTAATACATTAACCTAACTGTTTGTGTTGTACATGTGCATATGTATGTAATCAGTATAGTCCATAGATTTGATTTTCAAAAGTTAAAAGAGTGAAAATTAATTCCTTTTATGTGTATCCATGGCAACATTCTGCATTTATTTACCATAAAATATTGCAAAAAGGGGGGTGGATATGTCACATATCCCCCCAAAATTTGGATCAAACTAGAATTTCAATGCCTTTGAGTGATACCTTTTTAGAAACTGTTTTCATAAATCTTCCTAATGATCAAATAAAAAATGGGTGTCTTTCGCCTCATTTTTTCGTAAAATCCAATCACAAAGTTCGTGCGATAAAAAGTTGAAAAAAAAACATTTCAATAATTGACAGACCAATGTATGGTAGGGACATGCAAATACGGACTGTCATACAGAAAACAGCCTATATTACATACATTACATAATCTTGATGTTCATATAAACCCAATACAAAGACTATTTTAATACTCAGCTATCCAAAAATGAATTTTATTGCACACTAGCTCTAATATCTGAAAAATCCACAGGGGCCAAAAGGCGAAACTACACACCTAACTGTGGAGTGCTACCTTATGTGATTACAAATCCGGTAAATAGTCTAATTTGGTAGCTCACATTCATGAAAGGGAAGGGGATTGTAGTTACGACGTAAGGAACATATCCGATATCATTTGTGAAACGGTTATTCCATAACGGTCAACCAACTCGTATTGGCTTCCGTAAAATTTACGAAGGGATGACTTCACCATTTGGAACTCTTGGTTTAATAGCTTCCTTGTGAGCAGCAACCCTCTATCAAGAAAATCATGATAGGAAATGCAAGCACGGGAATATCGTATTAATTGGAAGATATATACCCCGTATGCAGGTGCTGCTGAAATGTTGCTACTTAGAAATGGAAAGTTCACAATTGGAAAGCTGAAATCAACTCTTTTGTCGTAAAGTTTTGTTTTCAACCGACCCTCATTGTCCATTTCTAGATGTAAGTCAAGATATGAGGCCGACTGAACTGTATCTGTAGTATCCTTTATCTCTAGCTCGATGGGATAGATGCTTTCCACATAGTCACCAAATTTTGAATTATTTAGTGAAAGAACATCATCTATATAGCGGAAAGTAGAGTTAAAGGATATTGCTCACTTCTTATCTTTCTTCCTTAGAAGTTCCTGCATGAAGTCAGCCTCATAATAATAAAGAAACAAGTCGGCAAGTAGTGGGGCACAGTTTGTTCCCATTGGAATGCCGACAGTCTGTTGAAAAACACGTCCTCCGAACGTAACAAATATGTTGTCAATCAAGAAATCAAGCATCTTGATAATATCAGTTTCAAAGAATTTTTTGTTTGAATCAGAGTGATCCTTTACAAAGAAGGATTTGTCCCTCTCTAAGACAAGATACTTGTATCTACGTTGGCCATTCTTTTTTATGAAGCAAAGCAATACCAACTCTTTCAATTTGTCTTTTAGTTTGGAATGTGGAATACTTGTGTAAAGAGTAGAAAAGTCAAATGTTTTAAAATGTTACAAGATGAAAGAGAGCTAGATTGTATGTACTCTAAAAGATCTTTGGAATTTTTAAGTATCCACATCTGATTCACGACACCTCTAGAATAGGCAGTTTCACAATAACTTTGAAGCCCGTCTTTGATTGCTGATAAAATAGATGTTAATAATTTAGAAAGAGGTTTCGTGGAGCACTTGGAAGACCCAGCAATATACCGTTGTTTTAAGGACACTTATGTAGTTTAGGTATCCAATACAGTGATTGAAGATCCAGTTCTTCATCTTTGGTTGATATTCCAAAGGAACATAGAACAGACCTATGATTATCCAGGATTTCCTCTTTGGTAAGTGTCGTGAGAGTATATGTTGAGTTTCCAAATGAATTGTCAATACCTAATTCGTTTATCAAGCAGTTAATGTAATGAGTTTTACACACAAAAACAATGTTGTTTGGGGCTTTATCTGCGGGGACAACAACATATTTGTCATGGAGGTAGGATAGGTGTTTTGCAACATTTGGGTCTTTAAAGATTGACGTAGCATGTGTATTTCCAATTGATGGATTTAGGCTCACGATATTTCGGACCTTCCGATAACACATTTCGAAGAGAAGTGTTATTAACAATGTTGAGGTCACCGGTAATAACGTGGCGAGCAGGATTATATGTGAATTGGGAACTTGCACAAGTGCAATCAGGAGGTTTAGACTTGAAGTTGTCAATATCGAGATCCTGCAAAACGTGTTTGTAATTAAAATTTTTAGTTGCAATAGGTTTGGTATAGGTATAAGAAAAAGAGGCATAACGTGCTATATGCCTTGAAATATAGATGTCCGTAACATTCAAAATAACTGATTTTAGATGCTCTTATCGTCCAATTTCAAACTTATACATTGATGTTGCAGGAAAGTGGTTTACTGATGCTAACTCAAATACTTTTTGTATGATTTCAACCTTACTTTGATGTATGGTCACATAATATGGCAGGAAGATCCCCTAAATTTTGTTTTACAAGAGAAAATTCATTGAACCAATGCTAACTTGATCAGACACACCCTGGACCATGCCCGATTGAGCAAATGGGGTAAAAAAGATGGGGGGGGGGGGGGCAATTTGGCGCACACTCTCTTTAATAAACATTACGTAAGTTTTCATTTTGAAATTGAAAGTAAAGTAAAGTTAAGTTACATTTATTATAGAAAACAATTTTTCAAACTCCGGTAGTGAAATTCGAACACGCAATCTTACCGCCTGAAATGAAAAAAAAAAAAATAATATATGAAAAATACTCACCCAGTTTGTTTTCTTTTAGAAATTATCACATGATACATTTGTGTTGCTAAAAGCATGATTTTTAGTCAAATATAGGAGGAATCCACTCTTTAGAATGTCATTTTTTCATTGCAATATAAATGTTCCTCTATTTAAACAAAAGCGTTTTCAACTTTATCTTACCCCAACACTTACGAATCCATCTATTTCCCATAAAATCTTTAAGAAATTACTTCGGATTTTAAGCGCATTTCAAGTTTGTGACTACGCTGGTACATTAAAAATTATATTTTCAACTAGTGTACTTCGAATCTATTATGTTAATACTATTCTTTAAAAAGTCACTACATAGTTATTGAAAAAAGTCAAAAATCAGCTAAAAAGAGCAGTTTTCTTTGCACTTTTTTTGAAAATATTCTTTAAAATTCAAAAAATTACACATCAGTAAGAGGCGACCTGACTATAAACTGATGATAATAAACGTTTGATGCACATTAACCATTAACTACATCTGTACGTCAGCAAATGGCGATGGAACAAGTCTAAATGCCCTCAAAATGTCTTAAAATTGGCTTCACCGGCAAGTTGTACCGGTGTGAAAGGGAAAGGGTTAATATAAAAAATTCGACTTATTCATATTAAAAAACAATAAACTTGATATTAATAAATGATTGATTAGTATTAATGCACAGGGAATAAATTCAACAACGGCTTCACATTAGTTGTTATCTATTCTTTTCATGTGTTAGAGCTTTTGATTTTGCCATTTGATTAGGGACTACATTTTAAATTTTACTCAAAGGTCAGTATTTTTGTTATTATACCATTATACAACAGTCATGAACCATACTTCAAAATAATATTCAACGTATATACTTTATTTACGTCAGATATCAATAATCAATAAATGTTAGAGAAACTAAACAAGTGTTACACAAGTTATATATTCGTATTTCGAATGCATATCACGTTTAATTGAAATTTTTAACTGACAAACGGGAGATAATCAAATCTTAATCATGTTCGATCACAGCCCATTACATGTGATACTTATGGTACAATGTACGTAAACATAATTTATACGTCAAGCCGCATGTATGCTTTTTCATTGAGCTTTGAAAAGAACCCGATATAAGCTATAATTTAAAGAAATAAAAAAAGACGCATCTTTTTGTATCTTTCTACATATTCCTTTTTGTGAAAATGCCCACACTTCGTTATCAAGACAATAAAACAAAAACTTTGGTTTTAAAATTCAAAGACTCATCGACAACTTAAAATATATAGTTATAATATTGATAGTTTTTTCATCAATAAAAGACGAAGGAAAAGAGAATATTTATACCAACAAAAACAGATTTCTACACAGAATAAATAAACGAATTTTCCTTTTGTGGATACAATATTAAGCTGTTGAATTGAGAACATTTAAACTGGTAACATGCCACCTCGAAAAAAAGGTTGCACATCCCGAAACAATTAGAAGTTATGTAAAACAGATATATTGTCATGTATATGAAGTCAGCTGCACGTTTGTTATTCGTTATTTGATAATCAATATCAACCCGACTGGTTGCAGTCAATTCAATATACACATGAATCCTATTTAAATGATAAATCGATAACATATAAATAATTACAGTCACAGTTGAAGGGAGCAAAACTTGTAAAAAGACATGTAGAAAATCATTCGGTAATCCCTGAATGTTATCGGAAATTCTATTTGTCCCCGAATATAAATATACAACACATTTGTATACCCCCGCAACTAAAAGTTCGTGGGCTTTGTGGGCATTTATTTACCAGTGTCCGTTCGTCTGTCCTTCTTTTTAATTATGGATATATAGTTATTCAGTTTAACTACTCCTACAGTTTAAATACTAGGAAGTTTCATGTTGATGTCTGTTTGAACATATATTGAAGGTGTGCATGTGGTCAGGGTTTTTATCACTATTTGCTCTTTTTGGAGATAGTTGAGCTTAGTAACAGTTTTGTGCCGAATACAATAAAACTTTATATTTTTCTGACATTGACCTGGTTTTGTTTTTATACTGCAATTTAAACTAAAACATTGGTAGCTATTAAAATTGCAAAACTAATTTTTGTCATCCCTTAATGCACCTCTGATTGTTGAAAACGTGATCCATGATCAAATATACTATATTTAGGAAATAAACACAACTTGTTGCAGTATAAAATATCTATGTTACAGTGAATTTGTATAATCAGGGATTATGTAGAATCCCTGATTTTTCAGGGAATATGTAGAATCACTAAAATCATTAGTAATTATATATAATCCCTGAAAATGACTAGTGATTTTACATAATCACTGAACATTTTAATATTTATTCTACAAATTCCCTAATATGATTTCAGGGATTGTCAATTATTGAAGGATCATTTGTTTGATAACAAAAAAATAATATAGACAAATTGTTATTTTTACTTTCATATTCCTTGCCAGATGAAATAATTTTGCTTTTAAACACAGAGGATGATCTTAAAGATATAACCAACACAGGGTTTCGAGATGAAGTTGAAGACTTCACAAGTAATGATATCAACATTCCCTTTATAGCGATAACTTTACATGTATTGTTTGTTTATTAAAAACCAGCGTCAAATGGATATTCAAATCCACGGAGTATGTTATTGTGGTACATGTAAAACAAATGGTGAAGAAGACTATGGAACATCTGTTTTGTGTTGGTTTTTTTGTTGTGTTTTTAGGTAAAGATTGCATGAAATGCAATCAAAACCTTTTGGGACTGACTTGATATCTAAATATTCCAAGGCTTATCGCTACCTTTTTGATACACAAAATATAATGCATTGATCATACCATTCTATACATCCTATCCATGAACATTTCCAGAATTTTAACAATGATATATGTGCTCAAATATTTAAGGTTTCAAACTGATGTTTCACTTGTCAAGAAAATTACATAACTTTTGCAAGGTGCAGGAATCTAATATCTGTTCTCAAAATATAAATGATGCCATTGTTAAAGTTATCTTTAAAAAAAATGGAGTTATCTTCCTTTGTCTAGAATTGCTGTTAAATCAACTACAACCAATGCAATATTTAATTTTACTTCCCACTATTAAATTAAACCAATCTTTACCATTCAGTGCTTACAAGCACTTTGATTTTTTTTTATTAAATGAACTTACGCATTTAAATGTATTTTAGTATAGAAAAACATACAGAACTAAGGATTGACAGATAGATTTTTTTTAAAAGCAATGTGACATTTGGTGTAATATTCTCATAGCAGGGTGAACAAGGAAAAGGAAACCCGTAAAACATAATGGAAATTGCTCAGGTTTAACCAGGTTTAATCCAACATTTTCTACATTTAAAAATGCCTGTACCAAGTCAGGAATATGACAGTTCTTGTCCATTCGTTTTTGATGCGTTTTGTTATTTGATTTTGCCATGTGATTATGGACTTTCCGAATTGATTTTCCTCTAAATTCAGTATGTTTGTGATTTTACTTTTCACAAAAAGTCTGAAAAAGGATATCGCCTGGCCACATAACATGGTACATGTATCTTGCTCGAACCACTTCGAAGTTGCTAAATCCCTTTTTTGGGGTACCTTCAGATGTTTTTACTGAACACTTTATTTCTTTTAGGCGTTTCGTAAAATCTGATTCGATATGTGAAGAAAATTCAAAAGGTTTTTTTTAAATGTGGATATTGTGGTAAAAACAAATGTGAAGCATACTATTTTATATATTGTATTAAAACATTTTAAAATATATTGTGGTGATCATTTTGATATATTGTGCTTAACGTTTTACAATTTATGTTTCTAATGTTTTTATATGATTTTATAGAATAAATTAGTTGACTTTTATTCATTTTCTTTATAAATAAAACTTTTTCTTCAATTCAGTTATTATGTATATTCCCTGGCGTTTTTGATAGTGATTATACATAATCCCTGAACATTTTAGTGATTATATATAATCCCTAAACTAGCCAGTGATTCTACATAATCCCTGAAAATATCAGGGATTCTACATAATCACTGATTATACAAATTACCTGTAACACATATATATATATATATATATGCCTAGCCTACGTGTAATACGTTTTTCATATATATTTAAAGAGTAAAGTGGTCTCCGGTAGTATTTTGAAATATAACTTGAATATGAAGGCGATATGAAAATGTCTGTGATGATTTTCCATCAGTAGATATTTTTCAAACGTTTATAAGTTGTCCATAGATTATGTCATAAAAAAACATTTTACTCATTTCTATCGAAACAGATCGATAAAATATGGAAAAATAGAATCTTGTTCTGTGTGAAAGGTTATATTTGAATATACAAATAATCACAGAAGTCACAAAACGATTACTATCGCTTTAGTAGTCAGCACTTCGGTGTTGACATGAATATTAATGATATGGTAATTTTTATCAATTTACTGTTTATTTAAAAGTATAAATTATTCTGTTGAAAATCCCGGGATCCCTGCAAGCATGTGTTTCGCGCATGAATGGATTACGAAAGTAGTTTCGGAAATCTGGTTTATCGAAGTGTAAACCAACCAAGAGAAAAATTATAATTGACCAACCCAGTTTTATAGATATGCAAATCATATAAAAATTAAAAACCAATTGTTCAGAGAGCAATTGAAGGTCTTTCCACATCAAAGAAATTTTGTAAAGAAGCTAGTTTCGCAAGCTGATGCTATAACTAATAGTTTTGAAATGCTTGAAAGTGAACTAAAGGAGATAATGTGCTACTTCCGGTTAAGGAAATGTTACTCCCGGTCTCAAATGATAGCTTATTTTACTCTGATTCCAAAAATATATAGTTTCTATATACTTGTATGTGTACAACGTAAGATAATTTGACACTTCCGGTTTATCGAAAGTTATTTTTAGTCTAGAGGGATAAATTTATGTATCTATATTACAAAATATATGGATTCCGAGTACTTTTACATGAAAAAAGTGCAAAAACATGAACTTCCGGTTTTCTCAAGGTCACTTCCGGTTGTCATTTTTCAAGGTCATATGTCACCTAACCTTTTGTTGAAGGTCAAATGGCTTTATAATGAACCAAGTTGAAGTTGTATTCAAATAACCTGATAATCAGATATTTCAGGGGCATTTACTCCTGTAAGATGTCATTAGATGGTATCAGACCAAATATAACATATCTTTATTACCATCTAGCAATCATTTTGCATTTGTTCTTTTATACATATTATCTTTTAAAGTGTTGGAGAAAATGCAAAAACATGAAAAAGTCAAAATTTAGAACTTGACCTTGACCTTTGACCTTGACCTCATTTTCTAAGTTAGGACCTAGGGACCTCAAATAAAAAGGTTCCAGTGTTATACAGTCAAAGGTTTATGAGTTAAAAAAATAAACCGATAAATTTATTTCGTAAAGGTAGATAACTCCTATAAAATTTCATCGAATCGCTTCGATCCAATTAGCCGAAAAATTCTGAGGATGTAACGAACAATGTAGAAAAAGAATTTTATCGATATCTTTTTTTGTTACGAAGGAGAAGCACTCACTTGATAAACAGTGAATAGGGAGATAACTCTTACAAAGAAAATTGTTTGGTCAAGAATGGATGAAAATAACAAGCGCATAAACTGTATGATACTACATAAGAAATATCTAAGCGACATATTGCGAAACAAAAAATTTACACGACAATAAAATTTGGCGGAAGAAATAACAAATAATAATTAAAAACCAATTGTTCAGAGAACAATTGCAGGTCTTTCCACCAAAAACAATGTATTTTAATATGAAAGTTGTAAATTTAAGTTTAAAATGTCATTTCAGTCGTCAAATGATAGTTTATCGTACGATGATTCCAAAAATGTATGGTTTCTATACAATATATTTTTAATAAGGGAGATAATTTGTTACTTCCGGTTTGAAAAAAGATTTTTCGAGAATATAATTAATATTTACTTGATACTGATTCCAAAAACGTCTGGTTCTAATTACTTTTATATTAAGAAAGTACCAAAAATAGCTACTTCCGGTTTACACAAGGTCACTTCCGGTTGTCTTTTTCAAAGTTAAATGTTTTGATACCTTTTGCCAAAAGTCTCATTGCTTTATCATGTAAACATATGAGGTAAAAGCAAAGGTCAAAATCTAGAATGTCAAATTAAGCTATGACCTTGAAATCAAGTTCAAGGTCATAAACCAAGGACATCAAATCAAAAGACCATAGGTCTTAATTATATTTGGTTAATGAGTTATATCACCATACAGGTGTTTTTAAATAACAGAGGGGAGAAAACTCCCTTTTACGTTCAACGTACCCTTGCAATTAAAATTTACATGTTACGACATGTTGCAACTAACAATTTAGTAAAAATAGTTTGTTGATATCTTATACAGTTTTTGAAAATAAGTGAAAATAAGCCAAATTCTAAAATAAGAATATGACCTTGACCTTCGACCTTGAGCTAATTTTCATTTTTTTGGACCAAGGACCTCAAATCAAAAGATCCTAGGTCTCTATCACTTAATGTTTACAAGATAGAAATGCATATCACTTACATCAAATGCATTAGGGGAAATAACTCTCATATGGAACGTTGGTATTGCTTCGGTCAAAATTGGACAAATCATGCGAAGGATATAACGAGCAATTTTATAAAATAAATTTGTCGTAATCTTTTACGGTTGCGAAGGAGTAGTGGACACAAGGAAAACAGTGTTTGGGGAGATAACTCCTACAAAGAAAAGTATTCCTTTACGCAGGGTAAATTATAATATCTAATCGACATATTACGAAACAAATATTTATCGCAAGAACAAAATTAGGCGGAAGAAAAAAAAAAAAAAAAAAAAAAAAAATCAGAAGAAAAACAATAGGTCTTTCCGCAGAAAAGTGGAAAGACTTAATAATAATAATAATAATAATAATAATAATAATAATAATAATAATAATAATAATAATAATAATAATAATAATAATAATAATAATAATAATAATCAGAACAAATACAATAGGTCTTTTCACAGAAAAGTGGAAAGACTTAAAAATAATAATAATCTGAACAAATACAATAGGTCTTTCCACAGAAAAGTGGAAAGACCTAATTATATCTCAAAAATTTGCGAAATAACGCAAACCTTTGTTAATAACGAATACCCTGGCAAAATAACGCAAACAGTTGCAAAAAAAATCAAATCTTTGCGATATCATTCAAACTTTGTACTCATCACAAAGTAAAATGTTTGAATATTTAGAACATATCATTGATTAATAATGAGCAGGATAATACATGCATATATATTACAAAGACTATTGAGTAAATTGAAGTTATACAAAAAAAAAAAAAAAAAAAAAAAAAAAAAACATTAACCGTGCATATATAAGTTTGTTGGATCCAAACTTTAAAGAAAAATTCCATGAATTTTTTTCTCAAAGAATCAATCATATTCTGATTTTAAAACGATTTCTTACATCAAAATTGATAAAAAATGTTTTTTTTATTGAATATTTCATTTTAAAGCAATAAGATACATTCAACTTGATAGTTTCACAATTGCCTGCATACGGGGTATATATCTCCCTATTGATACGATATTCCCGTGCTTACATTTCCTATCATGATTTTCTTGATAGAGGGTTGCTGCTCACAAGGAAGCTATTAAACCAAGAGTTCCAAATGGTGGAGTTGAAATCATTCCTTCGTAAAGTTTACGGACGCCATCACGAGTTGGTTGACTGTTATGAAATAACCATTTCACTAATGATATCGCATATGTTCCTTACATCGTAGCTACAATCCCCTTCCCTTTCATGAATGTGACCTATCGAATTAGACTATTTACCGGAATTGTTATCACATAAGCAACACGACGGGTGCCACATGTAGAGCAGGATCTGCTTACTCTTCCGGAGCATCTGATATCACCCTAGTTTTTGGTGGGGTTCGCGTTGTTTTTTCTTTAGTTTTTCATGTTGTGTCATGTGTGCTATTGTTTGTCCGTTTTTCTTTTTCATTTTAAGCCATGGCGTTGTAAGTTTATTTTCGATTTATGAGTTAGACTGTCCCTTTGGTATCTTTCGGCCATCTTTTGTATGACATTATTTTTGCTCTTATCTTCTTAATCGTAATTGTCAAAATTTTGGCCTTTCAAATAAAATATGACATTACAATATCTATTTTCTTGTTAATTCAAATAATTTTCTGATGCAAAAATCATTCTTAATTTGTGTATAAGTGCACTTCAAGTTTTCCTTTATTCCTCATGTTCCTATATAGATATAGTAAGATGTGGCATGAGTGCCAATGAGACAACTCTCCATGCTAGTAATAATTTATAAAAGTAAACCACTATAGGTAAATGCATATTTATAATTTAGTAATGATTTGGCCTTGTATTTATGGTTCTTCATTCAACTAAATCACAACCACATTTTAATTACATATTGCCATATCTATACAAAACTTAATTATGAATTGAAATAGAAAGATTTTACGTTGTAACGCAAAAGATTGTGTTATATCGCACAGGTTTGCGTTATATCACAAAGTTTCGCGTTATAACGCAAAAAAGGAAAGAAATATTTTTAAAAATATGTGCCGCTAATACGCTTCCGTATCTTTTCACGACGAACTTTTTAAAAGATTACCGTACCTGTATCAGCAAAACCTCTTGAAATTTAATTCTTGAATGTTCTTAAACACGTACTGTATTGGCCTCTACATTTTTTTTAATGGAGCGTCACAGATGAGTCTTTTGAAGACTAAACAAACGTCTTGTATACACAATTATAAGCCATGTCATTTTGGTGAAGTTTGTAAAGGGAATAATTGTTTTGTGAAATGTTTTGTTTACCGTAGTGTGTCCTCTCTAAGTCATGATGGGGCCTCGTAGGCCGCGTGGTCTAAGTAGTTACTACTGTAATCACTAGCCAGTCAACACTGAGGTTGTGAGTTCGAATCTAAGACTATATTTTTGATCGCTTCCATACCTACCAGGCAGACTAATTTACTTTTAGAAGTACAGCCGTTTTAACGAGTAAGCTAAGGCGTTGTAACGAATGAGATAAGTCGTTAAAACGAGTTAATTAGGTTGTTTTTAAGAATATGCTTAGTCAATATAAAGAGTTAGTTTAGTCATGGCGTTGTCAGTTTGTTTTAGATTTATGAGTTTGACTGTCCCTTTGGTATCTTTCGTCCCTCTTTTAGTCGTTACAATGAGTTTGTTAACTGGAACACCGAGTTAAGTCGTTATAACTAGTGAGCGGAGTCGTTATAACGAGTTTGCTAATCCTGTTTGTAAGCTGAGTCGTTATAACGAGTTACTATCCATCCATGACACAAAGTCAGTATATGCAAGAACAAAAGCAATTTAAGCAAAGAAACAACGCTTTTAAGTTTTCTTACTTTTCTTCACCTAAAAGTCACAGTAAGGACATTAACACGGAGCAAAAACAAAACCTCACCCCTCATTTCAAGTTTAATTCAGCCCGTAAGACTGGTTTTGACAGAATACTTTTTAAAATGACGATAAGCCAACAATATATCGATAATCTTTATCTAGCAAAGAAATGAGATATGTACAGTCATAGTTTTCGCTCGACGGTCAAACTGAATCGTGCAAAATCAATACACACATTTAGACAACCACGGGCACATCGAGGTACTTGTTAGAAAACTTGGTAGCAAATAACCTATATAAAGGGCAAATTATTCGGATGGACTATGTAAGATGTAACACTACAAACTAGGGCGTGGTATAAAATGACATACCAAAAGCAGTACGTATTTAAAACAAAATAGGTCCTACGCATAAATGGAAATATCAAACTATGTAGAATATATTTTGGTAATCTAGATGTCAAATTAAAGACCAATGAACGCATTTTAACTGATAATTTCGAATAATATAAAACAATATGAATAAATCATAACAGAGATGGCATATATTGGTTGTTTCTCAGATATAAGGTACATGGTTTGCTGTATTCACACCAAATTCTTGTAACATATCGTTCTGATGTGTAAATAATGGTAAATAATGGCAAATTCATCCTCTTATAAATGTCTGAAAGTGACATTTCTAACGAGGAAAGTAGAGAGGGCTATGCATGCGTTAATTAGTATGCAAGATCAAACTTATTCATTATGTTAAAATCGGGAGTAGCTCACATTCGATAAATATCATTTAAGAATATTTTGTATAAAGATCTAAGACAGTAAAATTAAGCATGTACATGTTGTATATTCAACCAATTCGTTTTGTCAGCTTATGTAATGATGAGTTGTGATTCGACATTACTCTGTTCGACTTATGTTTGTGTAAGCGGGTCATCACAATAAAGGTTACAAATAAAGGACATATTGAAATGTTGCCGTACAAAGCATCAAAATATAAAGAAATAGTAAATTATGTCACCTGAAAGTAAAGGATACCTAAAATTGTTAACATATTTACCAAATCTGAAAATTAAAATGGTTCCAGGCTAAAATCAATACATTCCTAATTCATCGTTGGGAAATTTGTACTTTTGTGTCATACAATACAATATAATATCAATGGATGGAGTAAAACTGCATTAATGAGTGTAGATTACAATGTTTTTTGAAATATCAAAAGAACAAATCTAAATCAAATTATAAAAAAAAAAAAATATGTTTCAGATATTAAGTTATTTTCTTTGATAATTGATATGTATTCATATAAAGCGATTAAAAAGAATTATGACGAATCTGTGTTAATGGAAAGTTTATCTTATTTAGACAAAGCAATTTTATATCAAATGTCAAGAAGCATAATTAATTATTAAAGGTACCAGGATTATAATTTAGTACGCCAGACGCGCGTTTCGTCTACATAAGACTCATCAGTGACGCTCATATCAAAATATAGTTTAGCCAAACAAGTACAAAGTTAAAGAGCACTGAGGATCCGAAATTCCGAATAGTTGTGCCAAATGCGGCTAAGGTAATCTATGCCTGGGATAAGAAAATCCTTAGTTTTTCGAAAAATTCAAAGTTTTGTGAACAGTAAATATATATAAAAATGACCACATTATTGATATTCATGTCAACACCGAAGTGTTGACTACTGGACTGGTAATACCCCTGGGACGAAACGTCCACAAGCAGTGGCATCGACCCAGTGGTGTATATAGTTATCAATTGTACCAGGATTATAATTAAAATTGAAAAAGCTTCATTAAGAAAACACAATATTTGTATTTCTAAGAAAAGAATATACAAGTACAATTTAAAGGAAGATTTGTACGTCAACAAACAAAAAAAGAAACGCAAAAAAAGTTTGATTTAGTGCCTGTTTCTTCATATCTCACATTGCAAGATGTGTCAGAAATCTTGAAAAATATTGCGAAATGTAAAAGAAAATGATTCAGCACTTCGGTGTTGACATGAATATCAATTAAATGGTCATTTTTACATGTTTTATAAATTTCCTGTTATAAACCTTTGATTTTTTCGAAAAACCTAGGATATTCGTATCCCAGGCCAGGAATAGATTACCTCAGCCGTATTTGGCACAACCTTTTTGGAATTTTGGGTCCCCATTGCTCTTCAACTTTGAACTTGTTTGGCTTTATAACGTTTTTGATCTGAGCGTCACTGAGTAGCCTTGTGTAGACGAAACGCGTGTCTATCGTACTAAATTAGAATTCTGGTATCTGTGATAAATATCAGCACTGTACCAACATGCAATTTGTATTGACAGATATATTCAAAGCGGGAGTAGCTTACTCCGTCGAAGCTACTAAATGCATAGTAGGATGTACTACCGAACATGCAACCAACATTACTCCCTTTAGAGTTCACGAGATTACTTCATTTATTTATCCTGATTTGTGCATTAATGGATATATGACAGTCAAAAGCTGAACCCTTTCGTTGGCTGATTTGATCCATTAAAAAAATCTTATTCAGGTGAATACGTGAATTAACTTAATTTTCAACCTATAATATGAAATCAAACAAACCTATACAAATCAAATTGAACGAGGTTGCAATGTTATTTATATTTATATTTATGTTTATATTGGATTATGTGACCATTGGCAATATTCGGAGGTCATATCGATAGTTAATTAGATGGCGTCTAGACTAAAATACACATGAAATTCTGATATATATATAATCGTGTACATGTATTGTTAACTGTTTATTTCAGACTTAACGTAATTTCAAATTAAAATTAAATTAAAATTAAATTAAAATAACTTTAAAATTAAATTAAAATTAAATTAAATTAAAATTAAATTAAAATTAAATTAAAATTAAATTAAAATTAAATTAAAATTGAATTAAAATCCTGGTACCTTTGATAACTATTTACACCACTGGGTCGATGCCACTGCTGGTGGACGTTTCGTCCTTGAGGGTATCACCAGCCCAGTAGTGAACACTTCGGTGTATTCGGTGAATATCAATAATGTGGTCATTTTTTTTTTTTTATAAATTTCCTGTTTACAAAACTTTGAATTTTTAGAAAAACGAAGGATTTTCTTATCCCAGGCATATATTACCTTAGCCGTATTTGGCACAACTTTTTTGAACTTTAGATTCTCAATGCTCTTCAACTTCAACTCCTTATTGGAGTATTATTACTATGTTAAGAAGTTAGGATACTGTGGATTCATTTATTTTCGTGGGTATCAATTTTCGTGGATAGAGAAAAAAAGACGTTTCGCGGTATACGTAAATTCTTGGATCGCTGATTACAACAACAAAAAATTAGATACGTAATTCGTGGATTTCTTTTTCGTTTAGGAGATCATATAACTCCTCGGTTTGATCAATAATAAAACAAAACAAAAAAAGAAGGAATTCATTGAAAAAGCTCGCTTGGTCATGCTAGGTTAAAGTGTTCATTGATAACTTCGATTACAATAATGGACAGAGACAACTAATCATTTGTTTGTTTTACAATTTATAAATTCTTGTCTGAATTCTATAAGGCATTTAAAACTTTATGATTGAAAGCTAATTTCCCTAATCACGATATAATAAACAGTGATATAAGTATAAGGTGTGAAAATAAATGTTCCTGCCATAAACAATATTACCTACGGGCAATATCCCCGTACTTAATCCTATTGATGTTTAATCACTGGTAAACCAAACTATGACACGGTAATTAACAACTTGCAGTTATTTTCCATGAACAGTTTTAATCAATTTTAAAAAGTAAATTATCACTGATATTAGATATATTTATTATAGATTTAATCAAAATACTTGTATCTTCTTTCAATAAAAAAAAACACGTGTTATGTTACAATGTTTATCGCTAGTCAACACTATACTAGAACTGCATAACATAACAGGAAATAAACATCCGACTCAATACACATTTCTCGGGATTATTCTTCGTTGAATTCTTAAATTCGTGGTTCGCTGTTACCCACGAAATCCATGAAATTGGTATACCACGAATAAAAATGAATCCACAGTAGCTAGAATTTTTGAAATTTAAGGTCTATAGAAGGGGGCTCAATATACCGCAGGGGGGGGGGGGGGGGTGTCAAAATACGATGGCTATGAATAAATTTTCAAAACATCTTTTCCAGCATGTAGGATAGCTAGAAATTTCGAAATTTAAGGTCTATAGTAGAGGGTTCAATATACCGCAGGGGGGTCAAAATACGATGGCTTTGTAAAATTTTCAAAACATCTTTTCCAGCATGTTTAGTACATACAAACTATTTAATGGAGTATTATTACTAATTTAGGAGTAAGAATAGCTTGAATTTTTGAATTTCGAGGTCTATATAATAGGGGGTTTAATATACCGCAAAAGGGGGGGGGGGTAAAAATACCATGGCTAAGTAAAATTTTCAAAATATCTTTTCCAGCATGTTTAATACATACAAACTTCTTATTGGAGTATTATGACTATATTAAGGAGTTAGGATAGCTCAAATTTTTGAAATATAAGGTCTATAGTAGGGGTTTCAATATACCGCAGGGGGGTCAAAATACCATGGCTATGTAAAATTTTAAAAGCATCTTTTCCAGCATGTTAAGTACATACAAACTACTTTTTGGAGTATTATAACAATGTTAAAAGTTAGAAAAGCTTGAATTTTTGAAATTCAGGGTCTATAGTAGGGGGTTCAATATACCGCAGGGGGGTCAAAATACCATGGCTACATAAAATTTTTCAAAATATCTGTTCCAGCATGTTTAATACATACAAACTACTTATCGGAGTATAATTACTATGTTAAGGAGTTAGGATAGCTAGAATTTTTGAAATTTAAGGTCTATAGTAGGGGGTACAATATACCGCAGGGGGGTCAAAATACCATGACTATGTAAAATTTTCAAGCATCTTTTTCAGCATGTTTAGTACATACAAACTATTCAATGGAGTATTATTACTATGTTAAGGAGTTAGAATAGCTTGAATTTTTGAAATTCAAGGTCTGTAGTAGGGGTTTCAATATACCACAGGGGGGGGGGGGTCAAAATACCATGGCTATGTAAAAATTTTCGAAACATCTTTTCCAGCATGTTAAGTACATACAAACTACTTTTTGGAGTGTTATAACAATGTTAAAAGTTAGAAAAGCTTGAATTTTTGAAATTCAAGGTCTATAGTAGTGGGTCAATTTACCACAGGGGGGTCAAAATACCATGGCTAAGTAATTTGTTTCAAAATATCTGTTCCAGCATGTTTAATACATACAAACTTCTTATTGGAGTATTATTACTATGTTAAGGAGTTAGGATAGCTCAAATTTTTGAAATTTAAGGTCTATAGTAGGGGTTTCAATATACCGCAGGGGGGTCAAAATACCATGGCTATGTAAAATTTTAAAAGCATCTTTTCCAGCATGTTAAGTACATACAAACTACTTTTTGGAGTATTATAACAATGTTAAAAGTTAGAAAAGCTTGAATTTTTGAAATTCAGGGTCTATAGTAGGGGGTTCAATATACCGCAGGGGGGTCAAAATACCATGGCAAAGTAAAATCTTTCAAAATATCTGTTCCAGCATGTTTAATACATACAAACTACTTATCGGAGTATAATTACTATGTTAAGGAGTTAGGATAGCTAGAATTTTTGAAATTTAAGGTCTATAGTAGGGGGTACAATATACCGCAGGGGGTCAAAATACCATGACTATGTAAAATTTTCAAACATCTTTTTCAGCATGTTTAGTACATACAAACTATTCAATGGAGTATTATTACTATGTTAAGGAGTTAGGATAGCTAGAATTTTTGAAATTAAAGGTCTATAGTAGGGGGTACAATATACCGCAGGGGGGTCAAAATACCATGGCTATGTAAAATTTTCGAAACATCTTTTCCCGCATGTTAAGTACATACAAACTACTTTTTGGAGTGTTATAACAATGTTAAAAGTTAGAAAAGCTTGAATTTTTGAAATTCAAGGTCTATAGTAGTGGGTCAATATACCACAGGGGGGTCAAAATACCATGGCTAAGTAATTTTATCAAAATATCAGTTCCAGCATGTTTAATACATACAAACTACTTATCGGAGTATAATTACTATGTTAAGGAGTTAGGATAGCTAACATTTTTGAAATATAAGGTCTATAGTAGGGGGTTCAATATACCGCAGGGGGGTCAAAATACCATGGCAAAGGTAAAATTTTCAAAATATCTGTTCTATCATGTTTAATACATACAAACTACTTATTGGAGTATTATTACAATGTTATAAGGAGTTAGAATATCTAGATTTTTAAAAATTTAAGGTCTATAGTAGGGGGTTCAATATACTATGCAAGGGGGTCAAATTACCATGGGAAAGTAAAATTTTCAAAACATCTTTTCCATCATGTTTAACACATACAAACTACTTATTAGAGTATTATTACTATGTTAAGGAGTTACATAGCTTGAGTCTTTTAAATGACAGGTCTATAATAGGGTGTTTAATATACCACAGTGGGGTCAAACTACTTAGAGTACTATGAGTATAGTAGGAAGTTCAAAGTTTGACTATAGCCATGACATTTTGACACCCCTGCCATGGTATATTGAACCCCCTGCTGTATATTTAACCCCCTACTCTAGACCTTTAATTCAAAACAAATCTGGCAATTTTAACTTTTTTTTGTACATGTAGTTAAAATACAACAATAAGAAGTTTGTATGTATTAAACTTGCTGGAAAAGATATTTTGGAAATTTTACTTTGCTATGGTATTTTGACCCACCTTGTATAGTATATTGAACTCCCTACTCTAGATCTTTAATTCAAAACAAATCTGGCAATTTTAACTCTTTTATGCAATAAGAATACACCAATAAGTAGTTTGTTTGTATTAAACTTAGTTAGAATACACCAATAAGTAGTTTGTTTTGATTAAACTTGCTGTAAAAGATATTTTGAAAATTTTACTTTGCCATGGTATTTTGACCCCACTGCGGTATATTGAGCCCCCTACTCTTGGCCTTTAATTTCAGAAATTCTGGTAATTTAACTCTTTTATGTAGTTAGAATACACCAATAAGTAGTTTGTATGTATTAAACTTGCTGGAAAAGATATTTTGAAAATTTTACTTTGCCATGGTATTTCGACCCCCCCCCCTGCGGTATATTGAACCCCCTACTTTAGGCCTATAATTTAAAAAAATCTGGTAATTCAGACTCTTTTAGGTAGTGAGAATACACCAATAAGTAGTTTGTATTTATTATACTTGTTGGAAAAGATATTTTGAAAATTTTACTTTGCCATGGTATTTTGACCCCCCCACTGTGGTATATTGAACCCCCTACTATAGACCTTTAATTTCAGAAATTCTGGCGATTCTAACTCTTTTATGTAGTTAGAATACACAAATAAGTAGTCTGTATGTATCTAACTTGCTAAAAAAGATATTTTGAAAATTTCATATTGCCATGGTATTTTGACCCCTCCCCCTTTTTTACCATGGAACAAAAAATCCAAACTACCCTTATATATATATATATATAAACATATGTTATAATTACAAATGATTAAAGCATTCAACCTACATATGGTCTAGTTATAATGTGTCAATAAGTATTTTGAGTGACATTTTTTTGGTAAAGACTTCAGAGCACTTATACCAAGCAAAGATATTTCTTTTAAGCAAATGTACCTCCCCTTATTGTATGTATGATTTTTTAATATATGATAAGCTTTAGAATAATGTATAATGTTCTAATAATCATCTAGAATGAAAAAAAAAAAACAGTTGGGTTCAAATAACCATGGGGTCAATTTTCCATACAGGGGGGGGGGGGGGTCAATTTACCATAGCGGTATTTTGACCCCGGGGTCAATTTACCATGGGGTTCAAAATACCATATGACACCGGGTCTCACAACCTCAGTCTTGAAAGTCTAATTTTGTTTTTTAATGTCGTTTAGATATCTTTGTATCTCTTTTGCAGGATGTTTATTTTTGTCTTTGTGAATGTTTTGTTTGCACTGCTCAATATGATCATAAAAACGAGTCCGTCAAAAGTTATGCATAATATATATTAATAGGGAAAGTAACTTGCGGTGAAAATTCCCCTAACACCATTATTATGTTGTCGATCAAAATGTCCAGCATAATGATGATTTCATCTTTGATATATTTGATACTTTATTTAATGCAGTTCTTTAAAATGTAAACTTTGTTAATGACCTTAAATAACAAATGTGTATCTACGATTCTCCTTTTTGTAGTTAATGATCTATTTAATGAGAAAATGTCTCCCAACGTTCGATTGAGCCTATAAAGAGGGACTAAAGATATCAGAGGAATAGTCAAACTCAAAGAATAGAATTGCAAAGCCTAGAACAATGAATAGTTTTGCAATCGCCAGAAAATGTTATAATTATGATTGCAGATTTTGTAGCGGGCTTTGAATATTTTTGGAATTAAATTAAACCTGTATTAGAACGATAAACAGATAATCGGTTTTTCATCGTATAGATATTGTAAAATATCAGCCGTTCGACATAATGTGAAACTGTTTAGCTCGTTCTCTGCGCTCACTCGCCAAAACGATCAACACTGTGGCTCACGGCTGATATTTTATGATTTCAATGTTTAGAAAACCAGATACATGTAATCAATAACACAATAATTATGTTTTCAAAAAAAAAATGTACAGCATTTTGATTATATTATCTTTTATATATTTGATACTCGATTCAATGCAGTTCTTTACATAGTTAAATTTTTTTATGACCTTAAACAACAAATGTGTATCTACGATTCTCCTTTTTGTAGTTTGAGCCTTAAAAGAGGCTTGATTTGATTCAATTCTTTATAATGTAACTGTTTTTCTTGACCTTAAATAACAAAAGTGTATCTACGATTCCTCTTTTTGTAGTTAATGTTTTATATAATGAGAGGATGTATTCGAACTTTCGATTGATCCTTAAATTTGATAATAGAATTGCAAGGCGTAGAACGATGAATAGTTTTGCAATCACCACAAAATGTAATAATTATGATTGTAGATTTTGTAATAGGCTTAAAATATTTTTGGAATTTAATTTGATTGACACTGCTGTTTAAATATACCTGATCGTTATTAAGCGTCCTTAACAGCTATGTTTGAAAAGTTAAGAAGTCTATCATAACAATGGTAGAGTTTCATCAACATGTTTATGTCATTACCGGAGGTGAGATGTGACAGATTTGTGATTTTTAAAATCTCATCTTTTTTTGAATGACGTTAATGCGATGGATATATGTGAGACATAAAATTTTGCAGTGCATTCCTATTCTTCAAAGAGACATATGAAAGCAATAGTGTTTTAGATTTACTGGAAATTTACCAAAATTGGAAACCTGAACTTCTTGTTTTTGTTGATGGGCTACATTTTGGACCATTAGATAAGAACTCTCCTAACCGTTTAGCAATGTTGAAGTCATCTGTAAGTATACTGCTTATACCATAGTCTGATTAATCTTATAATGTACACCTCTTGAAACGGTGTTTGGAACATTTGATAAACAAGAATACTTTTGATACGATGAATGATCTCGGTAAAAAGTAGGTCCGGTAAGGACCGATTTAAGCCTCAAATTTCATGTTCATCTGACGAAAGATTTTGACCACTTTTTAAACACTTAAGTGTCTATTTTATTTGATTCTATTAGTTTATGTGAAAGATTTTCACTGATTTTGTCATTAAAAACGATCCGACTCAAACTCAAATATGAAAAATCTACCAAATATGCCGAAAAATGTCACTTTTCAGATGGTTTTTGTCAAAAATGAAAGTGGGCATCCGTGTTCATCCTCAACCTTTATATATGTTATGTTTTGTCATCAAATGCAACTTACATTTTAATATTAAGGATGAACACGAATGCGGCCACTTTAGTTTTACACGAAAACCGTCTAAAATTATACTAGAATGCTAGAATTGTGAAGATTTCAGTGATTTAGCATGATTTTATGGTGCAAGTACTCAATATATGTGCCATGTATTGACAAAAACAGCCCATATTTATGTAGCAGAAGCATTCTACTGTCCAAAAAATAACTAAAAGTTTACATTTTAACAATTTTGTAAAACTGCTATATTTTGGGGCCAAAAAGGTGTCTTACCGGACCTTCTACTTTACTGATAAATCCTAGATAGTTTTATTTCATTCCTCTGCATCCTCAGTCAGGAAGATTAATTAACTTAACATCATAAGATCTGCTACATATGTATTTCTTAATCGATAAAGGAACATGAAAAATATTGAATTTTATTTATAATACATCTCTATTTAATAATGTAGCTTTACAACCGTACTTTAGTGTCAAACAATACTATTTCAACGTCGTACAATCGTATTTCAGCATCAAAAGTATACTTCAGCGTCAAGCAATCGTCCTAAAGCGTCAAACACTATTATCTCAGCGTCATACATTAGTCCATCAGCGTCAAATTATCTTACTTCAGCTTGATAACAGCAGTTAGATTGAACATAGCAGTCCAGAGTTATAAAAAAATAAAATTGAGAAAGGAAATGGGGAATGTGTCAAAGCGACAACAACCCGACCATAGAGCAGACAGCAGTCGAAGGCCACCAATGGGTCTTGAATGTAACGAGAATTCCCGCACCCGTAGGTGTCCTTCAGCTGGCCCCTTAAAAATATGTATATAAGTACAGTGAAAATGGACGTCTTACTAAACTCCGAATTATACACAAGAAACTAAAATTAAAAATCATACAAGACTAACAAAGGCCAGAGGCTCCTGATTTGGGACAGGCGCAAAATTGCGGCGGGGTTAAACATTTTTATGAGACCTCAACTCTCCCCTATACCAATGTAGAAAAGTAAACGCATAACAATACGCACATTACAATTCAGTTCAAGAGAAGTCCGAGTCCTATGTCAAAAGATGTAACATACATTTATTTATAAATACGGTTTGCACCTGTCCGAAGTCAGGAATCTGATGTACAGTAGTTGTCGTTTGTTTATGTAATTTATACGTGTTTCTCATTTCTATTTTTTTTAATATAGATTAGACCGTTGGTTTTCCCATTTGAATAGTTTTACACTAGTAATTTTGGGGCCCTTTATAGCTTGTTGTTCGGTGTGAGCAAGGGCTCCGTGTTGACCTATAATGGTTAACTTTTTTTAAATTGTTATTTGGATGGAGAGTTGTCTCATTGGCACTCACACCACATCTTCCTATATCTATGGTCTTTTTCAAATGTACTTGCTGAGATTTTAGATAAAGCAAATTAAGGTGAACTATTTAAAAACATATCACCCAATAAACTATAATAATATAGGGAAGTGGTATGATTGAAAATGAGACAACTATCTAACAATTAACAATTAAAGTTCATATAAAGTGAATGTAAGCACTTATCGACCAACGAGCGGCATTCAACTATAACAGTCACCAATACCTTATGGTCAGCTGTTAAAGGCAACGACACGGTTTTCAAATATAAAAGAGCGCGAATATTATGCCGCCATTGAGTTGAGACAAAGACACATCAGATTTTTCAACCAATTCTCAGTGTTAACCTTAAAGTTACATTGTGTTGATTTTAATCGTTCTTTGTCATTACTGAGTTGGAGCAGTGTTTTATGAGGATATAATCCTTGTTGATGAAGAAGCGACAATGCACGAGGACAAGTATCAATTCAGACATGTAAACAAGATACGACTTGAAAGAAGATATTTTACTGCCGAGAAATGGTAAGTTGACAATTGCAAAGTTGAAATGACCATTGCGCCGTTAGTATCTATTATGAATTCGACCATCTATGTTAAGACAACATTTCAAAATGTGAAGCAAATCTTCTACTTGCAGAGTTTTCTCTTATCTGAGTTCAATTGAGGTATATTGAATTCAAAAGACGCACAGACGTATAGATTATAAGATTTTCTGCATTTTTATATTGTAAAATATCAGCCGTGAGCCACAATGTGAACCTTTGTGGCAAGTGAGTGCAGCGAACGATATGAAAATTTTCACATTGTGTCGAGCGGCTAATATTTTACGATATCTACACGAGGAAAACACAATTATCTGCCTACTGGTGTTTTTTTCCTCCCTCCCTTAAATAGTTTAACGCTTGACAAAAACAATCTTGATAACGTCTCTGCACACATTGTGACGTCACTAATAACTTTTCCTCAAAACTTGTTACGTAGCTGATAATGCCAGATATTGTCTCAAATCTATTTGTTTTGTTTACACATCGTTGTCAATATAATGGAATTAGATGCGACTGTCATAGAAGTGAGGGTTTTGCTAGCTATGAAACCAGATATCTATACGAATAAAACCCAAAAATATATCAACCGTTGTATAGCAGGTGTTTTCTATCTTACTAAGACAGTTTGACGCTTGACGAGGCAATCTTCATAATGACTCCTGACACATTTTGACGTCGCTGATATCTACTCCTCAGAAATTGTGCGTTAATGTTGTTATTGTCTCAAAGATTTGTGAATTTCTGAAAAGGTGGTATAGGTGTAGGGTGGACGATAAAAAATGTCGATATAGTGAATTGAGATCATCCTCTTCTAGTATTTATCTAAAAGTAAAAATTGAGAATTGAAACGGGGAATATGTCAAAGAGACAACAACCCGACCAAAAAGCAGGGAACAAATTTCATAAAATGAGATATTTTGTTTTATCCAGTTTAAAGAATTGTATCCCACGGAGACTTAGGATAGCATAAAACTTTGCATAGTCAAAAATAAAAACACACAAATATACAAATAACCCTTCCGGAGCTCATCCGATCGCAACCCTATTTTAGTGGGTTCTAAATTCTTTGTCTTAACATTTCTACCTCATAGTTTGTTTACTGTTTTTTGTCGTGTAATTATGTTTTGTCATGGAATTGTTTTTTTTCTCTTATGTAAATTTTATTGAGATAAATTTCATGCAAAAGAAGCACAAAAGTATAAATATTCGCCTTTTTTTAACAATGATATTGTAAAATATCAGCCGCGAGCCACATGTTGAACCCTTTTGTCCAGTGAGAGCCGTCATCTGTTTTATAAGAGGATGTATTCTATCTTTCCATTCAACGTTCAATTTAAGAATAGAATGGCACAGAGTAGAAAAATCAATAGTTTTGCAATCAAAACAAACTTCAATGATTCTGAAAGCAGACTTTGTAGTAGGCTTTAAATATCTTTTGGAAATCAATCTGATTTACACCGGTGTTTCAATATACCTCATCAGTATTAATTGTTCCTTATAGGTGTGTATGAAATTTAAAAGTCAAATATAAATATGGTACAATTTCATCATCATGTGTTGTGTCATTACTGGAGGAGAGATAAGAGGAATATGTGATTTATAAAAATCCCATCTTTTGAGATAATGTTTATTATGTGATGGATGTGGGTGAGATTGATAGTTTTGCAGTGCATTCACATTCCCAAATGAGGCATGCAACCAATACTGTTTAAGATTGATTTTACTGGAATGGGTAAGAAATCCTCGTGCTCATCGCACGTCATAGATATTTAACGTGCTTCTGAATGTTTCACCGATCAGCTTTGACCCTTTTAGATAAAGTTTCCTAGTTGGGATCATCCAACCGCACACTACTCATTTGCTTGCATGGTCCGCAACTTCATCATTTTTAACCTGAAGTGCTAGTTATGGTTGATGGGCTATACTTTGGACCTCTCCTAGCCGTTTAACACGGTCGATGTTTTCTGTGAATATCCTGCTAATAGCATAGTTTAATTCATTTCATAATGTAAACCTCTTTAAAATGGTGTTTGGAACATTTGATAAACAAGAATATCTTTGATATAATACATGTTCTCAGTAAAAGTTAACTGATAAATGCTAGATCGTATTATTACATTCATCTGCATACACACAAATATAAATTAACTTAAAATTAGAAAATATGCTACAAATTTACTTCTTCTTCATCGACATTGGAACATGAAAAATATTGAAAAATAATATATAACATCTCTGTTTTATAAGATAGCATAACAACCGTATTTTAGTGTCAAACAATAGTACGTCAGCGTCATACAATCGTATAACAACGCCAGAAAGTCGCACTTCAGCGTCAAACAATCGTCATAAATCGTCAAACACTCCTACTTTAGCGTCATAGAATAGTCCATTAGCGTCAAATTATCGTACTTCAGTGTGATAACATCGGTTAGAACGATCATATTTGTCCAGATCTATATATATTTATAAATACGGGTTGGTCTTTTCAAATAAACTCATCATAGATACCAGGACTAAATTGTGTATATACGCCAGACGCGCGTTTCGTCTACAAAAGACTCATGAGTGACGCTCGAAATGAACTTGCTGTGATTTTAGATAAAGCAAATTTTAGATGACCTATAAAAAAGATAACCCAATAAACTACTTGCAGAGTTATCCCTTATCTGACTGTTATTGAGGTATATTAAATGCAAAGGACGCACAGAAGTATAAAATATCAGATTTTCTACATTTTGATATTGTAAAATATCAACCACAAGACACACTGTGAACCTTTTTGGCCAATGAGTGCAGCGAACGAGCTAAACAGCTTCACATTGTGTCAAGCGGCTGATTTTTTACGATATCTATTCGGGGAAAACACGATTATCTGCCTACTTGTTTCCCCTCCCTAAGATAGTTTAACGCTGGACGAAAGCAATCTACCTTATGTCTATGCACACATTGTGACGTCGCTAATAACACTTCCTCAGAAACTGTTACGTCTCAGATAATGCCTGCTCTCGTCTCAAAGCCGTAATATGAGAATTACAGAGTGACTTAGCAGGATGAAATATACGTAAATATGCGTACATGTATGGAAGGACGGTAAGTGGGGTTTATCAATCGACTTGACATCATCTTTCATTCATTTAAAAGTGTAAGTACTCCGCAAATTATAAAAATGTCATATCATAGCTGATAGAAATTGTATTCTTCAGATACTTATGACAACATGAAACTTGGTACTGTCATAAGATTCATATGTTGTGGTTTGTATATTGTTGTTTGCATACTGTTGTTTGTCTTTTGAGTTTTGTCGTTTTTGTTGTCATGGTTGTTTTTAATCAACTTATGAGGATGAATGTCTTATCTATAGCTCTTATATTTCTTTTACATGATGCTTTTTTTGTTTTTTTTTGGAATATATAAAAAAGAAGATGTGGTATGATTGCCAATGAGACAACTATCCACAAAAGACCAAAATGACACAAACATTAACAACTATAGGTCACCGTGCGGCCTTCAACAATGAGCAAAGCCCATACCGCATAGTCAGCTATAAAAGGCCCCGATAAGACAATGTAAAACAATTCAAACGAGAAAACTAACGGCCTTATTTATGTAAAAAAATGAACGAAAAACAAATATGTAACACATAAACAAACGACAACCACTGAATTACAGGCTCCTGAATGTATTGTATGAACTGCTTCATATGATCACAATAACGATTCAGTCAAAAGGGTTGCAAAATAATTATTTAAAACAACAATAACTATTGGTAGACATTTAT
Source organism: Mytilus galloprovincialis (assembly GCF_965363235.1). Classification (NCBI taxonomy): domain Eukaryota; kingdom Metazoa; phylum Mollusca; class Bivalvia; order Mytilida; family Mytilidae; genus Mytilus; species Mytilus galloprovincialis. The sequence continues at coordinate 87,185,624 of NC_134838.1, forward strand.
TTCCATTAACACAAAAAGTATGCTATCGATCAAAATATCCAGCAGTTTGATGATATTATCTATGATATGTTTGAAACTTGGTCTCATGCAGTTCATTACGTTTTATGAGAGCATGAATTCGAACTTTTGATTGAGCCTTGAATTTGAGAATAGATTGCAAAGCGTAGAACTATGAAGAGTTTTTCAATCACCACATAATGTAATAATTGTAATTGCAGATGTGTAGCAGGGTTTAAATATTTTTGGAATGTAATTTGATTGACACCGCTGTTTCAATATACCTATATATAGCTATTATTCGTTCTTAATATTTGCGTGTATGAAGTTTAGAAGCCTGTCATAAAAATGGCAGAGTTTCTTTATCATGTGTTGTGTCATTACTGGAGGAAAGATGAGACGCATTTGTGATTTCCAAAGCCCTCCTTTTTGAATACGTTAATGTGATGGATATTTGTGAGATTCATAGTTTTGCAATCCATTCCTATTGTTTGATTAGACATATGAAAGTAGTACTGTTTAAGATGTGTTTTGTGCTGGAACATCATTATGTGTGACGTTCAGATGATATCAAAGCATAACATTTATCTGGCATTATAAACGGGTAGGAAAACCGCGTGCTCATCGTACATCATAGATTTTGAACGTTCTTTTGAATGCATCACCGATCAGTTTTGATCCCTTTAGATAAAGTGTCCAGTTTGGGACCATTTGACTACACTTGCCTTTTTTGCTTACATAGTATGCAATAGCTGCACAACCGTAGCTCTTTGGTCCTTATGTTATTTTTTGACTATTTGCGGACCATAGATGGTCCACAAATAGTCAAAAAATGCGCCGTAGCTCTTTGGTCCTTATGCTATTATTTTCATAGATGGTCCGCAAATAGTCAAAAAATAACATAAGGACAAAAGAGCTAGGGTTCCGCAGCTAAGTATGCAAGTGCCACCATTTGTTATCTGAACTTCTTGTTTTGGTGGAAGGGCTATGCTTTGGACCATTGGATTAGAACTCTCCTTTCCGTTTAGCAATATAATTGCAAAGCGTAGAACAATTATTATAATGCAAATAGTTTGTACAAATGGTTATGATTGGATGACAGTAAGCGTAATATTCTCTATGTCATTGTCTGTAACTAAGGTAGCCGACATTTGTAATTGAAAAATGCATTGACATGTAATATCTACAATAATAAGCCAAAAACTCATATATTGCACATAGAAATCTTCTTTTTATCAAATTGAATTACATTCTGAAGCGGCCGCAAAGCCAGAAAACGCACGATGTTTACGTTTGACACCGGAAACATATCTATGACGTCACCTAGTTTATCTTTTCGCGGAATTTTCTTCAATGAAAAATTTATACTGATAAAATGATAGAAATTGAATTATAATTTTGTTTTGCATTAGAATAGAAATAACTGTTCTGTATTTGAAGCTTTGTGTACGTCCATCGGTACTTTTACTGTCACAAATACCCGTTTACCTATCTCCGCTACACGTCGTCAGGTATACTAAATTTGCTACAGTAAATCTACCGATAGACGTTGGCAAAGCTCCAAATACAATAGTTATCTCTCAAATAGTGTTGCAATCATTACAAACTGTAATCAAACGTAATGAAATGTATTATTACATCAATTGTCATGAACTACATTGATTTCCCAGTTATATAAAAACCGATAATTTCACATGTGAAATAAATGTGGTTATTTCACTTGTCTGACGTCATACAACAATAGACGTTGCCAAGAAATCGGATTAAAACAAATTGTGAATGCGTAGAGAAAGATATAGTTCCTCACATTTTTCCACTGTAACAAAAAGAATAACTAATCAAAGAATTCAAATATCGACAAATATTCAACTCGTGACCATACAAAACTGATAATTAACTCATGCGCTACGCTCAAAGGCGAATAAATGTGTTGTTACTCGTTGAATATTTTGCTCTATTTGAATTATTCGATATATTTTATATAAATAATTATGATTGCAGATTTTGTATAAGTTCTACATATGTTAGAAAATTAGATTGACACTGCTGTTTTAATATACATAATCACTATTAATCGTTCTTTATAGGTGTGTGTGAAGTTTAGAAGTCTCATATGAAAATGGTAGAGTTTCATCAACATGTGTTGCGTCGTTACCAGAGGAGAGGTGAGACGGATTTGTGATTTCTAAAATTTCATTTTTTTTTAATAATGTTTATGTGATGGATATATGTGAGATTCAAATTTTTGCAGTGCATTTCTATTCTTTAATGAGATATATGAAAGCAATAGTGTTTAAGTTGTGTTTTATGCTTGAACAACATTATATTTAACGTGAAGATTAAGATAAAGCATCCACATCCTCTGGCATTTTTAAATGTCATGAAATCCGCGTGCTCATTGTACATCATAGATATTGAACGTGCTTTGGAATGCATCACCAACCAGCTTTTAACCTTTTCGACCACCTGTCTTCACTTGACTCATTTGCTTGAATAGCCCTCAACAGCAACCATTTGTTACCTGAACTTTTTGTTTTGGTTGATGGGCTATACTTTGGACCATTACATTATCTCCTAGTCGTTAAGAAATACCGATGTTTTCTGTGAGTATCCTGGTAATATCATTGTTTAATTCACCTTATAATGTACACCTCTTTAAGCGGTGTTTGGAACATTCGATAAACAAGAATATATTTGATATTATGCATCTTCTTAGTAAAAGTTAACTGATAAATGCTAAATCTTCCTTTTTCATTCCTCTGCATACTGAAGAATATTTATATACTTAAAATCATATAATGTAGTTCTTCATCGACAAAGGAACATAGACAATTTCGAAAATAATATAATACATCGTTGTTCGTTAAGATAGCATTACAACCGTTCTTAAGTTTCAAGTTGTCAACAAATAGTTTTTCGGCGTCATACAATCGTATTACAGCGTCAAATAATCGTAGTTCAGCTTCATACAATCGTTCTTAACCACAAAACACTTACTTTACCGTCACCCAATAGTCCATCAGCGTCAAGCTATCGTCCTTCAGCGTGATAATAGCAGTTAGAACGACCATAGCGGTCCATATATATATATTTAAAAATACCGTTTTGTCTTTTCAATTGTACTCGATGTGTTTTTAGATAAAGTGAATGCAGATTCAAAATAAAACAAGGTAGCAACTTATAACTTATAAAAACAAAAAGAAGTGGTATAATAGGAAATGATACAACAAACTACTTAAGTTCAAATGAAGTGTATTTGACAAATTAACAACCAGAGAGCGGCCTTCAACTATAAGAATCACAAATACCGTATAGTCGGTAGTAATAGACACCGACATGGTTTTTAAATATATAACACCGCAAATGATATGTCTCCTACGAGTCGATATAAGGACACATCATACTGTTCAACCAATTCTCGGAGAAGACATATAATTTACATCATGTTTTTTTTATTCAGTCTTCTAACTATGTGTTGGAGCAGTGTTTTAAAAAGGAGATTATTCTTGTTTATGTGTATCCAAGATTCATCTTTTTGTAGTTATTGATCTGTTCAATGAGGTGATACATTCCGACTTTCGATTGAGCCTGCCTTGAAATCCAGAATAGAAATGCAATGCATAGAACAATGAATAGTTTTGCAATCACCACAAAGAATAATATATAGGATTGCAGATTTTGTAGTAGAATTAAAATATTTCTAGAATTCAATTTGATTTTGAATATACCTTATCGCTATTAAACGTTCTTTATAGGTGTGTGTAAAGTTTTAAGTCTGTCATGACAATGGTAGAGTTTTGTCAACATGTGTTTTGTCATTACCGCAGAATAGATGAGACGGATTTGTGATTTCTAAAATCTCATTTTTTTTTTTAAAGAACGTTAATGTGAAAGATATAGGTGAGATTCAAAGTTTTGTAGTGCCTTCCTATTCTTAAATGAGAGATATTAAAGCAATAGTGTTTAAGATGTGTTTTGTGCTAAAAAAAACCATTATATTTGTCGTGAAGATGACGATAAGCGGCCACATCATCTGGCATTTCAAAAGGGTTAGAAACACGCGTGCTCATCTTACATCATAGATTTTGAACGTGCTTCTGAATGCATCACCGATCAGCTTTTATCCCTTGTGACCATCTGACTTCACTTGACACCTGAATTTCTTGGTTTGGTTGATGGCCTATGTATTCTGCTAATACTATAGTTTAATTCATCTTTTAATGTACACCTCTTTAAACGGTGTTTGGAACATTTGATCAACAAGAATATTATGCATGTATTCAGTTAAAGTTTACTGATAAGTGCTAGATCGTATTATTTTATTCCTCTGCATACTTATCAGGAAGATTAATTAACTTAAAATCATAAGATATGCTATAAATTTATTTCTTCATCGATATAGACACATGACAAATATTAAAGACAATATCATACATCGTTGTTTAATAGAATTACAACCGTACTTTAGTATCAGTATCAAACAATAGTACTTCATGATTAGAAAATTGTATTTTAGCGTACACAATCGTACTTCAGCGTCAAACAAACGTCATTAAGCGTCAAAACTATTACTTCATCGTCTAGCAATAGTCCACCAGCGTCAAACTATCGTACTTCAACGTTATAATAGCGGTTATAACGTCCTCAGCAGTCCAGAGTTATATATATTCATAAATACGGGTTGGTCTTTTCAAATATTCTTGCTGTGTTTTTAGATAAAGCAAATTAAGATGAACTATACAAAAAGATATCACCTAATGAACTATAATGATACAGAGAAGTGATATGATTGAAAATGATACAACTAACAATCAAAGTTCATATGAAGTGAATGTAAGAACGTAAAATCGACCAACGAGCGGCATTCAACTATGAAAATCACCAATACTGTACAATCAACTGTAAAAGGCACCGACACGGTTTTCAAATATAACAGATCGCATATAATATGCCGCCTATGAGTTGAGACAAAGACACATCATATTGTTCAACCAATTCTCAGTGTAAACCTTAAAGATATTATGTTGATTTTAATCGTTCTTTATCATTATTGAGTTGGAGCAGAGGTTTTGTAAGGAGATTATCCTTGTTTACGAAGAAGAGACAGGATTGACATGCACGAGGGCAAGTATCAATTCAGACATGTAAACAACATCAGACTTAAAAAAAAAAATTTATTGCCGAGAAGTGATAAGTTGACAACGGAGAAGTTGCAATGAACATTGCGCCATAATTTCTATTCTAAAGTCGTCAAACTATGTCAAGACAGAAGAACATTTCAAAATATGAATCAGATCTTCTACATGCAGAGTTAACCCTTATCTGAATTTCATTCAGGTATATTTAATGCAAAGGACGCACAGAAGTATAGATCTTCAGATTTTCTACATTTCGATATTCTAAACTTGATGATCTGCCCATTGTTCTATTAATGGCCTCTTTCTCATCCCTTTGACAGTTTAACGCTTGATGAAAGCAATGATTGATAACGTACTGCACACTTTGTTACGTCGCTGATAACGTATCCCATATAAAAGCCCGAGAGTTTAATATTGGTCGTGGGTGGATACCACGGCCAATATGGAAAAATGACATGTAATGATATATTGATCACATATTTTCAAGCTGGATAAAAAAATCATCTATCAAATTATGTTGAATATTTTAAACAAAATTGAAAAAAACCAGTATAACAGTGAGCAAACACAGTTTTATCATAAAACATTCACTTTTTCATTGTGGCGTCAAATTTTTACGGGAAAGTTTGTGATTATAAAAAACAAGATGTGGTATGATTGCCAATGAGACAACTCTCCACTAGAGACCAAAGTTCACAGAAACTAACAATTTATAGGTCAACCTTGAACAATGAGCAAATTTTGCATTTCTTGTATGAATTTACTTGGATCGTCATTTGATACTTAGAAAAACCGCTCCTGATTGTCTGGCTGCTTCTTGTTTACAAATAGTTTTTTATTGGCAGATTACTGGAAGTCAAATTCGGGTGATGAATATGGATTTCGAGGGCTGATATTGATATTGGCCCCGGCGGCAAATAACCAACCTTGACTTCCGGATAGTATTGACCATGCAAAAACGTACATATTAGTACAAAATATTTGATAAATGTGGTTTATAAAGTGACTTGACATATATCTTTATTTATTCAAAAGTGATACGAATTGTATGAAACTTATGATAGCATATAACTTGGCACTATTAAAGATAAAAATACATTATTATACAAATAACCCTTTTGGAGAACATCCGATCACAATCCTTTTTAGAGGGATACAAGTTTCTCATTCATAAAAACAATACATTGTTACAGCAGTTTAGCAAGGAAAATCTATCAATGAAAAATAGGGGAATATGTTGTTTCTTAATCAATATCTTAGGCATGATCATTGTTCGTTGGATGTCAATTTTCGTGGGTTTTGTTGGTTAAGGTGATCAACAAATTTAAATGTTCAACGAAATACAATTTTTCTGCAGGCTTTATATGCTGCATAAACAAAACCTCGAAATTAGATATCCATAAAAATGCAAGTTTCGCTCAATCAAAGAAAAGTGATGCCCACTATTAACGATAAACTAGCGACCTTCAACTATAAAATCACCAATACCGTATAGTCAGCTGTTAAAGACCCGAACATGTTTTGCAGAGATATGAGATCGGAAATAATATGTCGTAATTCTCATTGTAGACTTTAAACTTACAGAGTGCTTATTTTAATCGTTCTTCATCATAACTGTGTTGAAGCAGTGTTTTGCAAGGATATTGTCAATGTTTATGAAGAACCGACACTAGAGCAAGTATTAATTCAGATAGGTAAACAAGAGAGTAAGTATTAATTTAGATTTGTAAACAAGAGAGCAAGTATTAATTCAGATATGTAAACAAGATACGACTTGATAGAAAATAAATTTCTGCGGAGAAAAGGGTTGACAATTGGAAAGCTGAAAAGACGATTATTGCATATGTCAAGATTGAAAAATATATCAAAATGGGAAGCAAGCAGATCTACTTCTTTCAGAGTATTCCCTCATCTGTAGTTCATTTATGTATATTTAATTCAAAGGACGCACAGAAGTATATATTATTGGATTTTCTTCATATTGATGTCGTAAAATATTAGCCGCGAGCCACAATTTGAAACGTTTTGGCGAGTGAGTGCATGAAACGAGCTAAATATTTCAGTGTGTGTCAAGCGGCTGGTATTTTTACGATATCTATACGACGAAAAATCGATTATCTATAAATCGTTGAATACTTGATACAACTAAGACAGTTTGACGCTTGACGTAAGCAAGCTTGATTATGTCTCCAGACACATTGTGACGTCGCTGATAACTTCTCCTCAGAGATTGTGACGTCGCTGATATTGTTGGTATTGTCTCAAAGATATGTGAATTAGACAGCGACTGAGCAGTGGTGTAAAGAAGTAGGGAGGGACGACAAATAATGTTGCTTAAGTGACTTGAGATCATCCTCTACTAGTATTTATTTAAAAGTTAAAATAGAGAATAAAATTGAGAAAGGAAACGGCGAATATGTCAAAGAGAAAACAACTCGACCAAAGTGCGGACAACAGCCGAACTTTGCAAATTAGCCAAATGTCATACAATAAGATACTTTTTTTTATCCCGCTTTTACTAATTGTATCCAACGAATACTAGTGATAGGATAAACCTTGGCATAGTCAAAGATTGAAAGACATAATTATACAAATAACCCTTCCGGATCACCTCCGATTACAACCCTTTTTTTGGTGGGTTTTAAATTTCTTTGTCTTTACATTTCTATGTAATTGTTTGTTTACTGTTGTTTGCCTATTGATTTGTTTTGTCATTTTTTTCACGTTTGTAAAATTTATTGAGATATATTTAATACAAAAGACGCACAAAAGTATGAACTATCTTGTTTTCTTAACATTGATTTTATCAGATTATAGCAAGGCATTTTTCATATCGCATGTATTATCAGCCCTAGGTTCAATATCAGCCAAAGAGCCGCATAGCTCGAGGGCAATTATTGACCGAGGTCGGATAATACATGCGATATGAAAAATGACATCCTATGATCTTTTTACCACATTCTTAAACAATGGAGAACAATGACAGATTGATATAATGTATAAATCCTTTTAAGTGGTTCTCAAATATAACTTCAAAGAGTGAAAAGTTTACAGACGTCGGACTCCAAAGGTAGTACATCCATAATTAAATATACTAAATGCCTCAAAAGAGAAGAAAAACAACAGTATGATCTTTTCTCATATTTCTATATTTAAAAAAAGTTCAACAATAAACATATTGAACAAACGTACATTTCAAAATGCGTTTCTTTTATCATTTGTTAGTTCGTTCGTTTGTTTGTTTGTTTTTTTTTTATTGAATTTTACCCAATATACTTTCCCGTATCTAACTAGTTTTGGTTTCCTACTTTACAAATGTTTTTCATTGAAAAGTACTATACTGATTGACGTGTATTTTCCGGAATTTGCGGAGTATCACCGGAATGGCATGCGATAACGTTACGGAAAGGCATATGAAAATATTCGAAGCATGTGATAAATTTTTCATATCAGCCCACTTAGCACCTATTAAAAAAAGTCAATTTACGTTAATTTATGCTATAATTATACGGTAAAAATCATATGTTATTAAGTCTAAGTATATGAATATGAAAAATATCAGCCGCGAGTGAACTTTTGTGGCTAGTGACAACAGCGCTCTGTTTTATAAGAGGATGTATTCTAACTTTCTATTGATCGTTCAATTTAAGAATAGAATAGCAAAGCGTAGAAAAAATCAATAGTTTTGCAAACCTAACAAACTTCAATGATTTTGATAGCAGACTTTGTAGTACGCTTAAAATATTTTTTGAAATTCAACCTCATTTACACCACTGTTTCAATATACTTCATTACTATTTATTGTTGTTTATAGGTGTGTATGAAGTTTAGAAGTCTGTCATAAAAACGGTAATTACCGGAGGAGAGATGTGACGGATTTGTGATTTGTAAAATTCTATCTTTTGAAGATAATGTTTTTGTGATGGATGTATGTGACATTCATAATACCGTTTAAGGTTTATTTTACTAGAACAACATTATATTTGTTGTGAACATGGAGATAAAGCATCCACATCCCATGGTGATTTAAAAGAGTTGGAAATCCGTTTTCTCATCGCAAGTCATAGATATGGAACGTGCTTCTGAATGTATCACTGATTTGCCTTGATCCCTTTGAACGAAGTGTCCAGTTTGGGATCATCTGTTATTTGCTTGCATGGTCAGTAACTGTATCAATTTTTAACCAGAAGTTTTTCTTTTTGGTGATGTGCTAAACTTTGGACCATTGCATTATAACACTCCCAGCCGTTTAGCAATGCCGATGTTTTCTGTAAGTACCCTGTTAGTAGCATAGTTTAATTCATTTGATAATGTACATCTCTTTAAATGGTGTTTCGAATATTTGATATTTAAGAATACCTTTGATTTTATGCATGTTCTCATTAAAATTTAACTGATTGATGCTAGATGTTCCTATTTCATTCTCCTGCAAACTGACGAAGATTAATTAAGTTTAAAAAATACTTCTTCTGCGACAAGGGAACATAGAAAACATTGAAAATATTATAATACATCGTTGTTTAATAAGATGGCATTACAATCGTACTTCAGCGTTACACAATCATATTTCAGTGTCAAACAACCGTACTTCAGCGTCAACCAGCCATCCTTTAGCGTCAACCACTCTTACTTAAGCATCACACAACAGTACACCAGCATAATACAATCGTATTTTAGCGTCAAATAATCTTACTTCAGCGTCACACAATGGTCCTTAAGCGTCAAACACTTATTCAAGCGTCACACAATAGTAGATCAGCGTCATACAATCGTAATTCAGCGTCAAATAGTCGTACTTCAGCGTCAAACTATCGTCTTTCAGCGTGATAATAACGGTTAGAACGACCATAGCGGTCCGAACATGTATATTTTAATAAATATAGTTTTGTCTTTTAGGGCCTTTAAATGCCGACCGGCATGAAGAGAATAGGTGAGGTGAGGTGAGTTTTGTCTTTTCAAATGTACTCACTCTGTTTTTAGATAAAGTAAATTAAGATTAAATATAAAACAAGGTATCATCTAATAAACTATCAAAATAAAAAGAAGTGTGGTTTGATTGAAAATGAGACAACTAACAACTAAAGTTCAAATGAAGTGGATGTAAGCAATTAACAACAAGAGAGCAGCCTTCAACTATGAAAATAACCAATACCGTATAGTTAGTTGAAAAAAGGCACCGATATAGTTTTCAAATATAAAACACCTCAAATAATATGACACCTATGAGTTGGGATAAAGACACATTATATTGTTGAATAATGTCTCGGAGAAGACCTTGAATTTACATAGTGTTAATTTTCATCGTTCTTCTAACTATTTTTTGGAGCAGTGTTTTTTGTAAGGAAATTATTCTTGTTAACGAAGAACAGACACTGTTGTCATGCAGAGTTTTCCCTTATCTGATGTGTATTGAGTTATATTAAATGCAAAAGACGCACAGAAGTATAGATTATCGGGTTTTCTACATATTGATATCGTTAAATATCAGCCGCGAGCCACGATGTGAACCTTTTTGGCGAGTGAGCTCAGCAAACAAGCTTAAAAGAGTAACATTGCGGCAACCTGGTGATATTTTACGATACCATTACGAATAAACCAGATTATCTGTTTACCGGTCTGTTACTGGTCTTTTCTCCCTCCCTCAGACAGTTTTACGTTTGATGAAAGCAAGCTTGATAACGTTTTTTCAACATTGCGGTGTCGCTGATAACGTCGTCGCTGAAAATGCCTGCTCTCGTTTTAAAGCCACGAAAGAAGAATTATTGAGCGACGGAGCAGGTTGAAATATGCATAGGAAAAAAATGATAAATGTGCTTAATTAAGTAACAAAACATCATTCTTCCTTTATTTAAAAAAGATATAGATTTTTGCAAATTATCAAAATTTCATATTGTGGGATTCTTTTTTATCCAGCTGATACGAATTGTATGAAAATTATGATAGCATAAAACTTGGTATAGTCAAAGATTTAAAGACATAATGATACAAATAACCCTTTTCCGAATCACCACCCCTTTTTTGCAAGTTTCTCAGCTTTTAGAGTTCTATGTTGTTATTTGACTACTACTGTCTATCTATTGATTTGTTTTCATTTTCATGCTTGTTTGCTATTTTTTTTTAGTTGCTTTTTTGACATTTTCACCTATCATGTCTGATTGGTCTGTTTACACATCGTTGTCTATATAAAGAAATTTGATGAGAATGTCATACAAGTGAGGATTAAGCCAGCTTTATAAATTATTTTTGAGTCTGAGTATAAAAGCTGATATCCATTAGTTTAATTTTTTTGAGTTTTTGATTTTGCCATTTAATTAGGAAATTTCCGTTTTGAATTTTTCTCGGAGTTCTGTATTTTTGTGTTTGTATTTCCTGTTGATATCTTTGTATCTCTTTTGCAAAATGCTTTCTTGTAGTCTTTGGGAATTTTTTGTGTAAAATGTTCCATATGATCACAATAACGATCAGTCAAAAGGGGTGCACAATACATAGTTACAGGAAAGTAACTATCGGTAGAAATGTAATTCCACTTACACAAGAATTATGCAATTGATCAAAATGTCAAGCAATTTGATGATACAAATTTAATGCAGTTCTTTACAATGTAAACTTTTTTCATGACCTTAAATAGCAAATGTGTATCTTCAATTTCCTTTTTGTAGTTAATGATTTTTAAAATAAGTGGATGTCTTTGCACTTTCAGTTGAGCCTTAAATTTCAGAATAGAAATTCAAAGCGAAACAAAAAACAATTTTGCAATCACCACAAATTTTTTTATTGCAGATTTTGTAGTGTTTTTAAATATTTTTAGAAATCAATTTGATTGACACATCTGTTTAAATATACCTGATCGCTATTAATTCTTCTTCATAGATGTGTGTGTGTGTGTGTGTGTGTGTGTGTGTGTGTGACATTTTGAAGTATTTTATAAAAAGAATACATTTTCATCATCATGTGTAATGTCAATACCGGAGAAAGATGAGACGGATTTGTGATTTCTAAAATCTTATCTTTTTCTGAAGGGTGTTTATGTGATTGATATATGGGAGAGTCAAAGTTTTGCAGTGCATAGTAGACATATAAAAGTAAAAGTTTTTCAGATGTGATTTGTGCTGGAACAACATGATATTTGTCGTGAAGATGAAGATAAATCATCTCAATACTCTGGCATTTCAAAAGAGTTAGAAATCTGCGTCCTCATTGTACATCATAGATTTGGTCCGCAAATGCATCCATTCATAACCTGAAGTTATTCTTTTTGTTGAATGGCTATTGTTCAAACCATTGAATTAGATCTTTCCTAGCCGTTTAACAATGCCGATGTCTTCTTTAAGTATCCTGCTAATATCTTAGTCAAATTCATGTTGAAAATGCACACCTCTTTAACCAGTGATTGGAACTTTTGATAAACAAAACTACATTTTATATTATATATGTTCTCAGTAAAAGTTGACTGATAAATGCTGAATCGGAGTATTACATTCCTCTGCATACTCAGGAAGATTGATTAACTTAAAAGTAAATCTTCTACAAATTTGCTTCTTCTTCGACATAGAAACATGAAAAATATTGAAAATAAAATAAAACATCTCTGTTTAATAAGATAGCGTTTCAACCGTACTTTAGTGTCAATCAAACGGAATTTGGTCCTGGTATCTATGATGAGTTTATTTACTACCACTGGGTCGATGCCACTGCTGGTGGAGATTTATTTCCCCGAGGGTATCACCAGACCAGTAGTCAGGACTTTTTGTGCTGACATGAATTATCATTGATAAACTGTTTACAAAATTTAGAATTTTTGAATTACTAAGGCTTTTCTACCTCAGGCATAGATTACCTTAGCTGGATTTGGCAAAACTTTTAGGAATTTTGGTCCTCAGTGCTCTTCGGTTTCGTGCTTTGTTTGGCCTTTTTAACTTTTTTGGATTCGAGCGTCACTGATGAGTCTTTTGTAGACGAGGCGCGCGTCTGGCGTTCATACGGAATTTGGTCCTGGTATCTATGATGAGTATACTTCAGCGTCCAACCATCATATTTGAGCTTAAAATCGTTCTTCAGCGGCAAACACTCGTCATCAAGCGTCAACCACTCTTACTGAAGCGTCAAACAATAGTTCATCAGCAGCAAACTATCGTACTTCAACGTGGTAATAGCGGTTAGAATAACATTAGCGGTCCTGAGTCATATATATGTAAAAATATTGATTGGTCTTTACAAATGTACTTTTTTAGATAAAGCAAATTAAGATGAACTGAAAAAAAGTATCTACTTATAAACTATAATATTAAAGTGAAGTTGTATGATTGAAAATGAGACAACTAACACCCAAAGTTCATATGCAGTGAAGGTAAGCACTTATCGACCAACGAGTGGCCTTCAACTATGAAAATCAAAAGTATCGTAAAGTCAGCTGTGAAAGGCACCGACATTGTTCATGTGGTCCGCGTCTGGCGTAAATGTTAAATTTTATTCCTGGTACCTTTGATGAGTTTATTCCCAAATAATAGAGATCACAAATAATATGGGGGTAAACAGTTTCACAGTAGTTCCGAAGACCCTCTTTTCCTGCAGACATCATTTTGTTCAATCTAATGGACAATTCTTATGTCGAACATGCAGATGAGCTGGCAATGTACAGTTGTTTGTACTGAATTTTGTGAAGCTTCGATAAACAAACAAGATAAGTTCTCCGATTTATTGTTCAATGCAATGTTCATTGAAGTCATGAAAGACTTATAATTTACCACAATCTCATCACTGTCAAATGATATGTCTTTGTATGTGAGATTACCTGAGGGCTCATTTATTCTTAATTCTTTTACAAGACACTCGTAGTAGATCGATTAACATACAAAGACAATATTTTTGAACTTATTAATGCGGATTGTTTACCCCATTCTGACAAAGTGTTCAGTTCAACTTCTTCTCATTTAGCCAATGCTCTGGAGTAGTCAATGGAATCCATAATTATTATTGTTCAAATTGATGTGTTGAGGTTCTCTAAACTTTGGACCATGAGAATCAGCTTTCGGAGATTTTCATGTTAAATTCTGTTTAGGTCCCCAGTAATTACATGGGCAGACCTTGATCTTTTTTCAACCAATAGGTTCCCTGAATGGACAGTAAAAAAGATCGACAAAATTATTTGTAAATTCATTTTAACAAAAAAAAAAAGGTGTTCTAAGTTATGAACAAATATGACAAAAAAAAAGTATCAAGGACGGAACGAAAAATTATTTAGCGCTTTTAGCAGCAGAAATTTCCGACTTACCGTTATAAAATATACACCTGCATTCAGACATTAAATGCAACAAAATAAAATTGGATCAAATATAGGTGCATTGGCAGATGTGGCTTATATTTCTGATATAAATCAAAGGTTCTCCAAAATCATCGTCAGATTATGTGTAAACATACATTTTCAGGTTTAAACTAGTTTAAACAAAACAAAACTAACTGTTTTGAGAGTTGTATTTGAAAGTGTAAGACAAATATAAATCAACATCAATTATACATACTTAACTAGAACACAGCCGTGATATCGCGGGTCCATGACTGAATTAAAGTATATATCTATGCGTAAGCCTGATTTTGTATTGGTATTGTCATCTGATTTGGATGCACTGGAAGTTATCAATTATTGGTAATATTAATTATTTGGAAAACAAAAGGTCCTGGAATGGAGTATTTTTTAATCAACAGCATTGTCCTATATTAGTTATAAATAAAGTTGAATTCTTTGATTCGCTGTTTTACGTCATGCCCGCTAACAAATTGAAAACTGTACCTAGACGCCTTATTTTTAGTCCAGATTTTTAGTATTCGTATTGTTATCTTAGAAAGTCTTACTGATTAAAATACTACAATAGGTAACAATTTGACAATTTGGTAGTGTCAACCCTGTGATTATGACCCGTGTATATAGCATATTAATCCTGAATACACCGTTTGTTGGTGCGCCTGTCAGATGCGGAACGTACAGATAAGGTAATAGGTAAAAGGTGAATATACTATTGGTATCGGTATCGGACTCGACCCGGAACTTCTTAATTATTGGCAATATTAATTACGTGGAAAACAAAAGGGCCTGGAGTGGTGTAATTTTTAATCTACACCTTTGTACTATATTAGTTATATATAAAGTTGAATTCTTTGATTCGTCGTTTTTACGTGATGACGGCTGACAAATTGGACCTCGTAATCTTAGTATTATAGATAGTTATTGTATATGTAATTCGAGGAAATTTTAAAAACAGTGTATAAAATTTGACTGAAAATGATTTACAGAAATTGATCGACAAATTGTTTACCGACTTAATGGCCAAATTAGAGTTTTTATCCTATTTTCACGGACCACTGAACATAGAAAATGATAGTGCGAGTGGGGCATCCGTGTACTGGGAACACATTCTTTTTTTTTCTGTGTTTCACGTTTAAGACGAATAAGATACAACACAAATCATACATACTAAACATAAGTTGTATCTTCAATTCGAGGAAAATATGATAAATCGTGTATAAAATATGATGGTTATTGATCGACAAATTGTTGAGCTCATTCTGTTGTCCTTTTTAATCAATACAGTTCAAGCAATAAAAACCTTTTGGAAAGTTCTCAAACCGCTTTCCCAACTTTGATATTCTGTAGGAACAAACAAGTTTACTTAAAATCCATTGAAGTTTTAATTGGTCTAAAATATTAAATAAATTTGAATTTTATTTATCTACAGCATGATTTGCATTCAATCTTTTTCAGATAGAAAGGTTTATCTGTACTAGGGAAAAAATTTGAGGTGAAAATGCAGTCATGTTAGCCATAGGGTTTGCAAGAGCCTTACTCACGTTTTACCTATATACGTTAACGTGTCAAAACTGTATTGATTTCTCAATTTAGCTGTTGTATGATTATGAAAGTAGTATTCATGATTTCAATAATTATATTCATATTGAGTGAGAACAACTTACGACATTTTTTTTCTTCTAGAAATGCAACCTAAAAATAAACTTAACTATCTGAAAAAATAAATATGTACTACTTTATTGCCGATGAAAAGGCCACCAATTATTAGAGTTGTTAAAAATTATCATATAATAATAGTCAACGGCATGGACATCCTTCTTGAAAAAGCATTTCTTAAAATTAAAACCTCATTTTGTACTCGTCTTATAATTGTTAAAACTTTCAAACATGTGTAAAATGATTTAGGAAAAATTATCAAATTTTAAAACATAAAAATGAAAGAAGATGTCTACGTAACACACACCATGGTTTTAAAAAATGGTAAATTTTACCGTTCATGGTTTGTCAAAATGGTCCTTTATTTTAACACCCGAAAATGTGTAAACTTCAAGTTACAGACAATTCATTATAAAATCAAGAGAGGAAACAAAACTGCATTTTTGGTGTGGGCTACTATATATTCCCTAAAGCTTAATTACAGCAAATAAAAAAAATGACCATGTTGAAAATTAATTTGAGATAAGGTATTTTCTATGGTAAATGACGTTTCTTCAAATGAAGCAGGAAAAATGCATGGATAAGTTTATAGCAGGTGTGTGTTATGTTAGATCAGATATCTGGAAGGATCAAACATATATGGAAAAAAGTAAAAACTAATTTAATGCAAGACAACGATCATTTCAATGGCCTTATTTTATATCTGTATTAGAAAAATCAGAAATGTCGACAAAATAGGAGAAAAAAGGTGGACAGCATTTTTACCAACGTACATTTACAATTGACAGATTGATGCAAAGCAGGATTGGCTTATCCCGTCCCTATGGAACGACGCACAATTTCTTATAGTGTAAATATTTAATGTGTTTTGTCGATTTGCCTTTACGTCCTGTCATTTCTTCTTTATGTTATGTGCAGATGCCTTTATTTCCTGACACGGCATCTCTTTGTTATGTAAAATTAGTAATTTGTTTGGTCAAACAACTGTATGATATGTCATTGCTAAACTTTGTTGTGTAAAATATGCATTACATTATGCTGTAACTACTTTATATTCTGTGAATAATTCGAAACTTTATGATCAACCACCTTTTCATTCTCTTATATTTTATCTATGCTGTGTCTATTCTGCTTTTACGTAAGTCAGTTAATAATTGCGTCCTGTCTCAAGTGTTATTGTTATGTCAAATGTTCTAAAGCTTTTTTTTTGATACACCTTTGTTCTATGTAAATCTCATGATATTATAGTATTTTGGCATTATGTTTTGTTTATACATATGTATCTCCAGTGAAAAACCCAATACATCATGGTATAATTCATATGCGTTTTGCCGAACAATTGATACTCTCTGTGATCATTCATTACGTCATGTGCAAATGCCTTTTACATTATGTGCAAACAACTAATACGTTTTGTGCAAACCTCGTTTACCTTATGTGCAAACATCGTTCACCCTGTGTGCAAACATCGTTTACCCTGTGTGCAAACATCGTTTACCCTGTGTGAAAACATCGTTTACCTTATGTGCAAACACCTTTTACGTTATGTGCAAATACCTATTAAGTTATGTATAAAAACTACATCATTATGTGCAAACACTATTACGTTATGTGCAAATACCGCTTACATTATGTGCAAACACCATGTAAGTTATGTGCAAATGCCTATTACATTTTGTCCAAACATCTATTACATTATGTGCAAACACCTATTACGTTATGTACAAACACCTATTACGTTATGTGCAAACACCTATTACGTTCTGGTAAACGCTTTTTTGACACAGATTAAAACAAAACGCATCAATGATATGCATTTTGAAAATGAAGAAAATTAAAAGTTTGACCTTTCTAACAAACTGTGGATTTTTATATTAATTATATTGATTGGTGTAAAAATGCTATATACATACAATGTATCTAGTTTTATGGGAAATTATTTTGCTCTACGCAAGAGTTTGCGTTATGCATCCATGCTTTGAAAATTTGTTTACTTTACTTGTTGAAAATTATAACAAATATACAGACACGACTTTAGTTTTAAAGAGGTGCAACCGAAAGGAACAATACGATATAAAAAGGAAGATGTGGTACGAATGCTAGTGTGACAACTCTTCATAAGAGACCAGGATGATTTGTTATTACCCTTCAAGTAGGGTTTTCATCTAGCGAGAAACGTGTACTAGATTAATGCTACAAATGTAATGACGTCTCCCACGATTCATGTAGCAGCTAAGGAATCCTACAAATGTTTAAGATTTTTTTTTCATATTAAAAACTGCATTATCCTGTAATCTACAAAAATGACGCATACACATATTTTTTTTATGAATGAAAGGGTTATCAGCCTTGTTTCACCTTCACTGGCCATACTCGAAATTAAATCCCGCAACTTGAAACTCCAGATAATGACTTTCATTTATCCGTATTTGGTCCGGTAACTTTTCGAACCGTGTCATCAAGAACGATACAAAAAAATAAATATTATAGTAAATTGAAATGTTTTCTTCTATTATTTTTTTATAAGTGATATGCATATCGTTTATTTTGTTGTCTATAAGAATAAATAAATAATTTCGTTGCTAAAATGGTCATCTTAACATAATTTTTCTTTTGAATTTCAGAAAAAACCTGACTATCTATAAAAAAAAGATGTGGTATGAATGCCAATGAGACAATTCTCCACGAGAGACCTAATGACAAAGAAATAAATAACAATATATAGATCTTCGTATGGCCTTTAACAAAACACCCATACCGCATAGTCATCTAATCTATTTATTTTTCTACCCCATTTAATTTTTCACCAGTTTAAAAAAAAATGGTTACAGTTAAGTAATTCGCTTTTATCCTGCAATTAGCTAGTTATAATTGTATACAAATAACAGATAAACAAAATTTTTGTTTGCTTTGTTTGTACATGTACAAATAAATTTTCCAGCTACCCGATACCATGTTGATCAATCGGTAATATATTTTTCTCTGGGTAATCTTCATTTCGGGGTTTTCTTCGAGTCCGCGTTTCAATAATTGTAAAAATCAAAGACAATGGTTAAGATTTAAATAACTTATGCTCAAATATTAGGTGTAAATTGTAAACAATATATGTACATTGTCAGAAATATAAAATGTATTAGTTCTCGCTGCAAAACAGGAGAAAATTCGGTAAGCCTCGCTTTTCGTCCTGTTTCTAAAGCTCGTACAAATAAATTTCACGTTTACCGACAAAGTACATTTATAATCAATACATTATTCCACAATTGTTGATATATATAAAAGAAGATGTGGCATGATTGCCAATGAGACAACTATCCACAAAAGACCAAAATGACACAGACATTAAAACAACTATAGGTCACCGTACGGCCTGTTGATATAAATTCATCTTTTTGTTCAATATTTCAACGAATATCGTCGTATAAACTAGAAACATCAACCTATTTTCCGAACGGAGAGTCATAAATTCAATGAATATTATTGCGGGATATACGGTATAAACGGTAAGCTTCGATGCGTTTAGTTATGAACGCGAATGGTTCGATAAATATAGCTAAATACACAATTAAGCCAAATGTTCATAAAAGGGATTTACTGTACATCATTATTTAAGAAATTTTCTGTTAAAAAATATAAAATTTCATACAAATATATTCTTTTGGATCTAAATGTTATCATTCTAAAATATGTTTTGACAGTTTCCGTTAAATATTGCCATTTTTAGATATATCGGTCCCCCTTTTCTCGGCTACTGTTAAAGCGAAACGGTTTTTTTATTAATAGGTTGCGAGGCATGAAGTTCATATGATTCAATCCAAATTATCCTCAAAGTGCGGTAACAATCTTGAATTGATGCAATCTTGTTCGCCTTGAAATCGACGTAACATATTTAGTCAAAATTCTTAAAATAAAATCACCTATATAACGAAAAGAAAACTGTGAAGACTTTAACACGAAAGGGAAGGCTTAAATTCTTTTTTAATTTTCCTGCTACCAATTATAAATTAAGAAAGTCATGTTTTGTATTGTTGGAATTTCGGAACCCTCTTATTCATCCGTTTAAAGCACCATGAAACAATTGCCAGCTAACTCCCAGTTTTCAAAAATCTTTAAATGTGCAGTATGTTATTGATACGGTTTGAGTTCTCAAAATGAATCAAGATAAAATAAAAATAACAAGACATTTATAAAAAATATAAAACCCTTGTTATGTTTTATCAATTTTTGAGAACATCTTTAGGTTGAAGATATTAATCAAAGTACTGAAGTACTGAACCGCAAGTTCTAGTGGACGGTCACAAGCACTTGTCTAAGAAAACCAAATCACATCTCTTTACCTGAAAGTGACGTTAAAGTACAGATATATATTTTTTCTGTGCGTGGAGGATAAATTCAACCTCATCGTAGAAGTGATACAAATCAGTAAACTCTGGTGTTTTTTTTTGTTATACATTATTTTAATATTTGTAAATTACAGTTATAGGTATATATAATTTTTATCCATTTGTATATCATTATATTGCATAGATTTCTGATAGATTGAATTTGAGTGGGCATTCATTTTTTCCAGCACGCAGAAAGAAGGAACAAAGACAGATAACTCTGCATGGGAGATTGCAAACGTTCTTATAAATATTAAAGATTTTTTACTTTATTTATGTTTCTAACGAGTTTAACGACATTTTCATATCATTAATTTATGTTCAAAAAAATATATTTTTAGGAGTATCCATTTGAAATGAATTAAGAACAAGTGATAAGGAATGTAATTTTGCACTAGATAACGTCCGCGTATTTATTATTATCATGTTTATAGATCGGTTACAATCTCAAAACGAAGGTTACTAATGGTAATTTTAGGCGACAGCAATACACATTAATGCCCTCACGGTCATCCGATGTAAAATGAATAGAGAAGTTGTTTATTAAAATATCATTAGATAAACAAACAAACGGACCTATTTGTTTTTCTCTTTTTGATTTCCTATTCCATGACCAGTGGCGGAACCAGAATTTTGAAAAGAATGGATCTGCGTTTGTTGGTTCTATAAGCAGTTTGATTAAGAGGGGGCTCTGGGCTCAGTTTTTCCACAACTCCCTGCTGCTTCAAAAAAACAAATACAAGATAAGAGGTGGCGGGAAAATATCTTCGTCCTCGGTCAATAACATCTGAATAGACACATATATAATGTGTTGACCTTGTCAAAAGTCTATAATTCATAAGTGTAATTCGCCGCCTTCTAAAACCATATGTTATGAATATGTATGCAAGATATGGCGACCTATGAAATGACCCGCTTGGTGCAGATGAAAGAGAACATTACATAAATAAGGCCGTTAGTGCTCTCGTTTGAATTGTTTTACATAATCTTTTCGGGGCCTTTTATTGTTGACTATGCGGTATGGGCTTTGCTCATTGTTGAAGGCCGTACGGTGATCTAAAGTTGTTAATTTCTGTGTCATTTTGGTCTCTTGTGGAGAATTGTCTTATTGGCAATAATACCACGTCTTCTTTTTTAAATCAACTTATTTTCCGTTCACATTTTCCGTAAAGAAATGAGGTTGCATTTTGTTTTTTACATGTAGCTTTTCTTGCTTCGAAGAACAGGACACAGTTTTAGTTTCAGTCTATATACACGCCATCTTGAAATAATAAATTGTCACATATAATTTCTGTTTGTTTGCTTTATGATGTGGCTGATATTTAGCAACAACTAGTGGCTTAAATGCGATAAATAATTACAAACTGTTCTCTTCCGAGGATATTAAGCCATCAAATGCCGGAAATTTAACTATGTGTATTATATTTCAGATCAAATGTTATTAATTCATGGTCGTTTTATTATGCATATATATTACACTCTGAAATTGAAAATTGAAATATCAATCATTAATAAGTGTTTATATGCATTGCTAATCTGCAATATGCACGATTTGTTTGCTAAAAATGTTCCTGTACAATGTTTTCAAAAATGCATTAAATGTATTTTATGACTTTTGTCAATCTAGGCATACATCCAGAGAGACACACCTCGAGAATCGTGTCTATATATTTGTAAATATTTTAATTTTCAACAAGTAAAGTGAACAAAATATAAAAAGAATGGATGTATAACGCACACTCTTTAAATAGAACAAAAAACTAAATATTTATATAACATTTTTATATCAATCAATATATAAAAATACTACATTTCCAATACTAAATCAACATCCCGATGCACATATATAACCTTCAGTTCACATTCAGCATCCAATGGATATTACCTTGAAAAAGAATACAACGAAGTAATTCAGAGCTTTTTAGAAAGCTAAAACTTATAATTTTCTTAATTTTCAAAGTGTATATCACTGATGCGTTTTGTTTTTATAAATCTATGTCAAAAAAGCGTTTACCAGAATGTAATAGGTGTTTGCACATAACGTAATTGGTGTTTGGACATAACGTAATAGGTGTTTGCACATAACGTAATAGATGTTTGGACATAATGTAATAGGCATTTGCACATAACTTACATGGTGTTTGCACATAATGTAAGCGGTATTTGCACATAACGTAATAGTGTTTGCACATAATGATGTAGTTGTTATACATAACTTAATAGGTATTTGCACATAACGCAATAGGTCTTTGCACATAAGGTAAACTATGTTTGCACATAGGGTAAACGATGTTTGCACATAAGATAAACGAGAATTGCACAAAACGTATAAGTTGTTTGCACATAATGTAAATGGCATTTGCACATGACGTAATGAATGCTCACAGAGAGTATCAATTGTTCGGCAAAACGCATAGGAACTATACCATGATGTGTTGTGTTTTTCACTGGAGATACATATGTATTAACACAACATAACGCCAAAAGACTATAATATCATGAGGTTTACATAGAACAAAGGTGTATCAAAACAAAACCTTTAGAACATTCGGCATAACAATAACACTTGAGGCAGGACGCAATTTTTAACTGACTTACGTAAAAGAAGAATAGACAGAACATAGGTAAAATATGAGAGAATGTAAAGGTGGTTGATCATAAAGTTTCGAAGTATTCACAGAATATATAGTAGTAAAAGCATGATGTAATGCCTATGGTACACAACAAAGTTTAGTAATGACATATAATACTACTGTTTGAACAAACAAATAACTAATTTGACATAACACAGAGATGCCGTGTCAAGAACTATAGACATTTGCACATAATATAAAGAAGAAACGACAGGACGTAAAGACAAAGTGACAGAACACATTAAATATTTACACTATAAGACAGTTCCGGCGTTCCATACGTCCCAGCTATTAGTATTGCTCCATTCAGAGTTCATGTGATTTCCTCAGTCTTTGTATCGTTATAATGATAAAAAGGAAACTGTTCTAAATGCAAAATGAAGAAATGGTTATGTCTACATGGAAAACATCCAACTCTAAACCAATCTTTTATAACAGTATATTTTTTTTTTGTGTTGAGAATTGCTTAATGCTGTGTGTCATTTGAATGTTGTTGGTTTTTAGTTTCTTGCAATGTGAGTGAGTTTTTATTCGATTGATTTGAACTTACTTTTGAGTGATATTTTCTGATATGGAATGAAAGTCGCTTAATTTGTCGAAATTATTTACTAAATTTCAGCGATGCTTGATTTTAGGATGAATCAGTTATGATGGATTGTGTTTTGACATCAATTTTCTTAAAGCTTCGTTAGGAGTTTTCAGCCAAACTATCAAATCAAACGTAAAAGCAACGTTAAGCTTGAGACGTGTTACGTTTTCTTTAACTTAATTAACAGCTAGATATTTTTGAAAGCGTGTTCACCAACATGTAATTCAAATTGAACGTCAGAAATTATAAAAGAATGAAGTTTCTGAAAACGAATTATTACCACTAGTGCATATATCTGCATTATAAGTAATGAATTTGACATTTGAAACTCTTAAGGGGCTAATATAATCAGTCGCACAAATTACACCAAAGCATTCATAATAAGTTGTTCATCAGGAATTAAGGATGTTTCAAGAACTGTAAAAAAAATCCAAATCATTGATCAACTCTTAAAGAAAAATAAGTTGCCGGCATTTTCATCATATAGATTGCCGAGTATTTAAATATGAATAAACAGCTGTTGTCTAAATTCGTGTTTACGTCAGGAAAATGTTAATATCAAGTTTCTAACAAAAAGTTGTTAACAGATTTGAGCGACAATTGTCCACGATCTTAGATATTTAAATATCAGAATAGTTGTCTTTTGTATATTTACCGAACATGTGTTTTTTTCAGATTGCATCATTTTGACAAATACTGTCATGGCTGGAAATACATGAATTGCAGCTGGTGCAAGTTTCGCTTTTTTCGTGTTTGTGATTTCCCCCCTCTGAATTATACCTCTTTAAGATATTAAGAACATTTGATAATTAAAAAAATACTGTTCTCTCTAATAAAGCGCATATAACTGATTTTTGTATTATGGAGTGAATTTTTGTGAACTAAAATAAAAATAGTTAAAAATTAAGATGTATTATTTAAAATACAGATCTCTACGCCAACCCCCCCCCCCCCAAATAGTTAAAAAGCAATGTTGTAATGTACGCACATTAATATATCTAAAATTTAAACATATAACCTTATAATAGTGTTAAACATATTAACGAGATCTTAACGTAAAATGGTTCAACGATTTTACAAATTAACATTTAGAAGGATATGGATGTTTAAAGTTTCAGACACTACTCTACAAAATCAATCGTGCATATACTAGTTCATTGATGAGTGTTTATTGCAATTTAAAAAAAGAGATATCAAAACAAAACAAAAACACGTTGATCATTTGTTTGATGAATGGTATATTCCTTGATAATTTGATTTCGTTTATATTTTACAGAGAAAAAAAGCGACAATTGAGAATAATGGCGATCTCACCTAGTTTATAGTCTATCAGATTTAAACAAAGGGTTTTAAGAAAAGACGTAAGTAGGTATCACTCAAACTAGCCTACACATAAAATCGCCGTTAAAATACAATTGAAAACGACAATTTCGTGTTTATTGTGTTCTAATTTCACGTAAAAACAACCCAAAAGAAACGCAAAAACAATGATAAAAGTAATAAATGTTTCTTTTTATCCTAAACATATTAAAGTGTCTTAAATCTTCGAAAAATAGTGACGAAACATGAACGGAAGTTTGGGCAGAACTGGTCCTAATGAGTGTGTACAATTGATCGTCAAAAATATTTAAGCTTTATATTTCAGATACTACATTATGAAAACACCAAAATAAAGCATAACTGCATTGTTTATCATGTTTTGAAATTTCAGCAAAATGAATGCATACCAGTAGTTGGTCCGCAGTTGAAGGAAGGTCTCGAAAATTATAGAGAATAACAATGGTATTTGACTAAAAAATATATTAATTAGGATCTATTTTTTATACTAAATATTATTTTTTAATATCAATAAATCGAGTTGTTAATATTAAAAGATGATTTTTAATATTAGAAAATAAAACCTATTATTAATATCAAAAATGGCAATTTTTTTAATATTAAAACATATTTATCAATTGGCTTAACCCTTTCCCTTTCAGGCATTTTAGACCTTTATTCATCGAAAAGACACTATCAAAGTTCAAATGAATACTGCATTTGAATCAATGGTCATGCACATGCCATGTTGGGCTCAACTGAAAGATACTTGGTTGAATATTTGAGAAAATAAAGTTTGAAGATAATTTGTCCGTTTTTGCTCACGTGGTATATTTCCAAAAGTCACGTTACTGTTGGAGAAAAAGTGAAACAATACGAATTCCTTGGTCAAAAAGTCGTGCAGAGACATATTGTTGCGCTTATAGTGTAAGGTTTTGATGGAAAGTGGTTTTCTGATGCTAACTCAAATACTTTTTGTATGATTTCAACCTTACTTTGATGTATGGTCACATAATATGGCAGGAAGATCCCTTAAATTTTGTTTTTACAAGGGAAAATTCATTAAACCAATGCTAACTTGATCAGACACACCCTGGACCGAGCCTGATTGAGCAAATGGGGTAAAAAAGGAGGGGGGGGGGGAAATTTGGCACACACTCTCTTTAATAACCATTACTTAGGTTTTCATTTTGAAATTGAAAGTAAAGTTAAGTTAAGTTACATTTAATATAGGAAATGATTTTTCCAACTCCGACAGTGAAATTCGAACACGCAATCTTTCCGCTTTCGGATAGGTCAGCATACACCTGCGCCACCGGCATCGTCAAGAATATATTGAAATTTAAGTCTACCTTACAAGAAATGAAAAAAAAATAAAAATATAAAAAATACTCACCCAGTTTGTTTTCTTTTAGAAATTATGTGTTCACATGATACATTTGTGTTGTCAAAAGCATGATTTGTAGGCAAATATAGGAGGAATCCACTCTTTAGAATGTCATTTTTTCATTGGAATATACATGTTCCTCTATTTAAACAAAAGCGTTTTCAACTTTATCATACCCCAAAATTTACGAATCCATGTTTTGTTACATCTATTTCCCATAAAATCTTTAAGAAATGACTTCGGATTTTAAGCGCATTTCAAGTTTGTGACTGCTTTGGTACACTAAAAATTACACTTTCAACTAGTGTACAAGTCAGATCTATTATGTTAATACTATTCCTTAAAAAGTCACTACATAGTTATTGAAAAAGTCATAAATCAGCTAAAAAGGAGCAGTTTTCTTTGCACTTTTTTGAAAATATTCTACAAAATTCGAAAAATTACCCATCAGTAAGAGGCGACTTGACTATAAACTGATAATAATAAACGTTTATTGCACATTAACCATAAACTACATCTATACGTCAGCAAATGGCGATGGAACAAGCTAAATGCCCCAAAAATATCTTAAAATTGGCTTCACCAGCAAGTTGTACCGGTGTTAAAGGGAAAGGGTTAATATTAAAAATTCGACTGATTCATATTAAAGAAAATTAAATTTAATATTAATAAATGATTTATCAGTATTAATGCATAGGGAATAAATTCCACAACGGCTTAACATAAGTTGTTATCTATTCTTTTCATGTGTTAGAGCTTTTGATTTTGCCATTTGATCAGAGAATACATTTTAAATTTTACTCAAAGTTCAGTATTTTTGTTATTATACCATTATACAACAGTCATGAACCATACTTCAAAATAATATTCAACATATATACTTTATTTACGTCAGATATCAATAATTAATAAATGTATGAGAAACTCGACAAGTGTTACACAAGTTATATATTCATATTTCGAATGCATATCACGTTTAATTGAAATTTTCACCTGTCAAACGGGAGTTAATAAAATGTTAATCATGTTCGATCACAGCCCATCACATGTGATACTTATGGTACAATGTACGTAAACATAATTTATACGTCAAGCCGCATGTATGCTTTTTCATTGAGCTTTGAAAAAAACCCGATACATGCTATAATTTAAAGAAATAAAAAGAAGACTCATATTTTATATCTATCTACATATTCCTTTTTGTGAAAATGCCCACACTTCGTTATCAAGA
The DNA here is from genome assembly GCF_965363235.1 of Mytilus galloprovincialis. NCBI lineage: Eukaryota > Metazoa > Mollusca > Bivalvia > Mytilida > Mytilidae > Mytilus > Mytilus galloprovincialis. Next base: position 87,213,252 of record NC_134838.1, read on the forward strand.
CAATAAAACAAAAACTTTGGTTTTAAAATGCAAAGACTCATCGGCAACTTAAAATATAGTTTTTTTTTATAAATAAAAAACGAAGGAAAAGAGAATATTTATACCAACAAAAACAGATTTCTACACAGAATAAATAAACGAATTTTCCTGTTGTGGATACAATAATAAGTTTTTGAATTGAGAACATTGAAACTGATAACATGCCACCTCGAAAAAAAAGTTGCACATCCCGAAACAATTAGAAGTTATGTAAAACAGATATATTGTCATGTATATGAAGTCAGCTGCACGTTTGTTATTCGTTATTTGATAATCAATATCAACCCGACTGGTTGCAGTCAATTCAATATACACATGAATCCTATTTAAATGATAAATCGATAACATATAAATAATTATAGTCAAAGTTGAAAGGAGCAAAACTTGTAAAAAGACATGTAGAAAATCATTCGGTAATCCTTGAATGTTATCGTAAATTCTATTTGTCTCCGAATATAAACATACACCACATTTGTATGCCCCCGCAACTAAAAGTTCGTTGGCTTTTATTTATCAGTGTCCGTTCGTCTGTCCTTCTGTTTAATTATGGATGTATAGTTATTCAGTTTAACTACTCATACAGTTTAAATACTAGAAAGTTTCATGTTGATGTCTGTTTGAACATATATTGAAAGTGTGCATGTGGTCAGGATTTTTATCACTATTTGTTCTTTTTGGAGATAGTTGAACTCAGTATTTTTTGGAGTATTAACTTGCATAGGAGCCCTTCAACAGTTTTGTGCCGAATACAACAAAACTTTATATTTTCCTGACATAGACCTGATTTCGTTTTTAGACTGCAATTTAAACTAAAACATTGGTAGCTATCAAAATTGTAAAACTAATTTTTGTCATCCCTTAATGAACCTCTAATTGCTAAAAAAGTGATCCATGATCAAATATACTATATTTAGGAAATAAACACATCTAGTTGCAGTATAAAATATATATATATATATATATAATGTCTAAAAATAGCAACAATCAACATTCAATCTATTTAAGCGTGGATCAGTTTGTGAAAATAAACTGATACAGTTACTGAATTAAAATTATATAAATGTCTAAGAGTGTCTAATGTCTAAGACATATATATATATATATATATATATATATTTTGATAAATAAAAAGTCCTTGGTACAGAAAATATAATTTAAAAGTAAAAAACACAAAAAATCACATCATAAATCGAACATTGTTTCTGTTAGCGCTTTCACCGCATCTCCAGCGGTTCATCAGACAGAATTGTTATCGTTAATAGTAACGACTTGTGACGTTACGTTATAGTAACGACTTGTGACGTTACGTTATAGTAACGTCATGCGGTAGTTGTATATATCTTACGGAATTTTATTAACGGACCGAATTTCACTTCCTATTTAGTGTGGGCTTATAAAGTTCAATAAAATATTGTTCCTTGGCTTCACGCGGAATTTTATCTTCGGTCCACATCTTAAAAAAGGGATATATTTTAAATTTTCCCTTTCCACATCGGTCAAAGTGTTCAGAACAGGGAGAATTTCGAATTGACGGGTCTTTTATCTGCTGTTTATGAACTCTCACTCTATCAATTAGTCTATTTGTTTGACCTATGTAGTTTTTATTACAAGTGGGACAGGTTGCACAATAAATGACATTTTCCGATTTGCAGTTCATGCTTTTATTCGGTTTGATTACTGTGCCGGATTTCAGAGTTTTACTTTGTCCCACTTCTAGCATTTCGCACGTTCCACATCTGGGATCCCCGCATTTTTGTATTTCTGCTACCTTCTGTGTACTGAATTGTGCTCGTGTGAGAAGTTTCTTCAGATTTGGTGCTTGTCGACGGCTCCCAATAAGCTGTGATTTGTCGACAAGATCTTTCATTTTCTCTGATTTGTGAAGAATAGGTAAAAACCCTTTAGCAGAATTTAAGATCTGGTGATTACGTGGATTATGAGTTATAACAAAAGGAATTGATTGTTGTTTATCTTTTTTGTCTTCCCTTGATACTGTTTTTCTTAGTTCAGCGATTGGAATTTTCAATGCATTTTTAATTCCATTTTCAATTAATCTGACTGGGTAGTTTTGTCTTTTTAGATAATTTTTCAATTCCTGTAGTCTCTTATCACGTAACTCCAAATTTATTACTATTGTGCATATACGTCGGGCTAAATTAAAAGGAATATTTCGTTTGGTATGTGACGGGTGACATGACCTAAAATCCAAATACTGATGGGTATCAGTGGGTTTACAGTATAAGTCCGTTATTATTTCTTCTTCTTCCTTGATAATATTGATGTCTAGGAATGGGAGTTTTGAAGAGCTGGAATCGTAAGTGAATTGTATTGATTCATTTAAGGCATTCAGCATTGAATGAAATTTATCTAGTTCAACTTCACTTTTTGTCCAGAAAATAAAACAATCATCAAGATATCGCTTCCAATTTTCTTCAATGTAAAGTCTGAAGTTTTCATCGAATTCGGAAGGTATCTTTTCGTATAGTTGTTTTTCTATGTAACCCATAACCAGAGTGGCATATGTTGGTGCCACCTTTGTACCCATCGCGGTTCCCTTGATTTGAAGGAAATAAGTGTCGTTAAACTGGAAATAGTTGTTCTCAAGGATAAGTTTTAATCCTTTGATGATGAAGTCCTTAGAAAAACGTTCCGGAATTTCATCTAGATACTTTTCCAACCAGTATTGTACAGCTTTTAATCCTAATTCGTGCGGGATGTTCGTGTAAAGGCTTATTACGTCAAAACTCACTAGTATTGTATCAAGAGGTACCCGGTCTGGAATATAGTTTAGAAAATCCATGTCATCTCTGACAAAACTTGGCACTTTTATACAAAGTGGTTTAAGTAGGATATCAAGGAGGTTGCTTAGCCTTTGGGTACTACATGAAGGTCCTGCAATAATCGGTCTTATTTTAAGATCAGTAGGCCTGTTGATTTTGATATACATAGAATCACAGTTTTCTACATGGTCTTGAATTTCCTTGGATTTGTGGATTTTCGGAAGGCCGTAAAAATTGCTAGTTTTAACCTCAAAATTTTTAAGATAATCTTTTTCCTTATCGGTAAGGTTGTCAGAATATTCCTTTATTAGTTTTCTTATTTTCGACATTGTGCTTTTGTCTCTATTTCCATTTAGTTTTTGGTAGAATACCCCGTCTTCAAGTTGATTAAGAACCATGTCTTTGTAGTGATCTTTGTCCATAATCACTATACCCCCGCCTTTATCCGCCTCTTTTATTATAATTGATTCATCATTTTGAAGTTTCTTTATAGTCTTTTGTTGAGACTTCGGCAGATTTGATTTTACGTGTGAATCGACAATATTTGTGTTGGCGGTTTGTTTTAAACAATTAATATATTCTTCTAAATGTTTGTCCCTATTCGGTTGAGGATTAGTACCCTTTTTGTTCCGTACCAGGGATCCATCTTCATAATTAGTGTTTCCAAAGAATTCACGAAGGATTTTAGGTCATGTCACCCGTCACATACCAAACGAAATATTCCTTTTAATTTAGCCCGACGTATATGCACAATAGTAATAAATTTGGAGTTACGTGATAAGAGACTACAGGAATTGAAAAATTATCTAAAAAGACAAAACTACCCAGTCAGATTAATTGAAAATGGAATTAAAAATGCATTGAAAATTCCAATCGCTGAACTAAGAAAAACAGTATCAAGGGAAGACAAAAAAGATAAACAACAATCAATTCCTTTTGTTATAACTCATAATCCACGTAATCACCAGATCTTAAATTCTGCTAAAGGGTTTTTACCTATTCTTCACAAATCAGAGAAAATGAAAGATCTTGTCGACAAATCACAGCTTATTGGGAGCCGTCGACAAGCACCAAATCTGAAGAAACTTCTCACACGAGCACAATTCAGTACACAGAAGGTAGCAGAAATACAAAAATGCGGGGATCCCAGATGTGGAACGTGCGAAATGCTAGAAGTGGGACAAAGTAAAACTCTGAAATCCGGCACAGTAATCAAACCGAATAAAAGCATGAACTGCAAATCGGAAAATGTCATTTATTGTGCAACCTGTCCCACTTGTAATAAAAACTACATAGGTCAAACAAATAGACTAATTGATAGAGTGAGAGTTCATAAACAGCAGATAAAAGACCCGTCAATTCGAAATTCTCCCTGTTCTGAACACTTTGACCGATGTGGAAAGGGAAAATTTAAAATATATCCCTTTTTTAAGATGTGGACCGAAGATAAAATTCCGCGTGAAGCCAAGGAACAATATTTTATTGAACTTTATAAGCCCACACTAAATAGGAAGTGAAATTCGGTCCGTTAATAAAATTCCGTAAGATATATACAACTACCGCATGACGTTACTATAACGTAACGTCACAAGTCGTTACTATAACGTAACGTCACAAGTCGTTACTATTAACGATAACAATTCTGTCTGATGAACCGCTGGAGATGCGGTGAAAGCGCTAACAGAAACAATGTTCGATTTATGATGTGATTTTTTGTGTTTTTTACTTTTAAATTATATATATATATATATAAATGTCTAAGAATATAACTTAAACACGCTAATAAATACATTAAAAGTTCTATTAGATTTTAAATAGAAATACGCAATATTTCGCTAAACAAATTAGCTTCATCATACGTGTGCATCTATCAAGGTGAAATCGGATGCATGACTACATGAAGTTGGAATAAAAGTTTAACACATTCATAGATGTTCGATTAATTGTATGAATTTCTATAAATCAATTTGTATGATTTCAAGATAATTATGGTTTTGATTTGCTCTTAAATCTTTTTCGTCTATCTCATTGAGTCCATCAGGTTTAAGAGTTCGTAACTGGTGCATCCAAAATCTCTCTCTTTTTTGTCTTCCTTGTGTATCCCAATTTTGATTTTTCTCAATGATTTGAAATGTGACGTTTTCAAAATCATGTCCTGCTTTTAAAAGGTGTCTTGTAATTGGGCAGTTCCTTTCTTTTGTATAAAATGACCGATGGTTATTTAGTCGGATGTTAAATGGTGTTTCTGTTTCACCAACATATTGTAATTTGCAAGTTCAACACGTTAGAACATAAATGCAATTTTGCGTTTTGCAATTTGATGTTATAAATATGTTGTATATTTTCTTTGTGACTGTGCTGACGAACTGGGTTTTGATGTTGGCGACTTTGCAGCACTTACAATTTCCCCTTCCGCATGGTTTATAACCTCCGATTGTTGATATCTCCTGTTTAGATACTTTGGATGTTACTAGAATATCTTTGAGGTTTTTGGGTCTGCGGTAAGGCATAACGGGAGGTGATGGAAAAATCTCTTTTAAGGAAGGATCATTTTCAATAAGACGCCAGTGTTTGTGGACAATTGATGAAAGATTTGTCAGGTGAGGATGAAAGCTAACAACAAACGGGATTTTATTTGTCTAGGCCGTCTTTTCAAAGAGCAGGATCTGCGCATGCTTACTCTTCCGGAGCACCTGAGATCACCCCTAGTTTTTGGTGGGGTTCGTGTTGTTTTTTCTTTAGTTTTTTATGTTGTGTCATGTGTGATTTATGAGTTTGACTGTCCCTTTGGTATCTTTCGTCCCTCTTTTGTATGACGTTATTTTTGCTCTTATCTTCTTAATCGTAATTGTAAGATTTTGGCCTTTCAAAGAAAATATGACATTGCCATATCTATTTTCTTGTTAAATTCAAATAATTTTCTGCTGCAAAAATCATTCTTAATTTGTGTATAAGTGCACTTCAATTTTCCCCTTATCCTCATGTTCCTATATAGATATAGGAAGATGTGGTATGAGTGCCAATGAGACAACTCTTCATGCGAGTAATAATTTATAAAAGTAAACCACTATAGGTAAAAACATATTTATAATTTAGTAATGATTTGGCCTTGCATTTATGGTTCTTCTCTTAACTAAATCACAACCGCATTTTAATTACATATTGCCATATCTATACAAAACTTAATGATGAATTGAAATAAAAAGATTTTGCGTTGTAGCGCAAAAGATTGCTATATATCGCACAGGTTTGCATTTTTTTTAATCGAGCGTCACAGATGAGTCTTTTGTAGACTAAACAAACGTCTTGTGTACACAACTATAAGCCATGTTATTTTGGTGCGGTTTATAAAAGGGAATAATTGTTTTGTGAAATGTTTTGTTTACCGTAGTGTGTCCTCTCTAAGTCATGATGGGGCCTCGGTGGCCGCGTGGTCTAAGTAGTTACTACTGTAATCACTAGCCAGTCAACACTGAGGTTGTGAGTTCGAACCACGCTAATGCGGGTACACTCGATTCCAATCTAATTGACTAGGATTGTCAGTTTTCCTATCGAAAGTCGGTGGTTTTCTCCGGGCACTCCGGCTTCCTCCACCAATAAAAACTGGCTGCCACGAAGTAGCCTAAATGCGGTGGCCTAATGGCGTTAAAACATCAAAAATAAAAAAAAATCTTAGTCATGATGCAATTTTAGCTTAAATGAAATACGATTTAATATAATTACATTTCATATTTTGCGTAGTTGTCTCTCCTTTGTTACTGCCTTGATTTGTTAGGTAGTATTGTTGATAAATTTATGAATTAATACGAAACTAGAATATTATATTCTTTCATGTAGTCCCCTTTATACGATTTAGATTTGTATTTTGTCTCTTTTCGTGTTATCCTATATAATTTGCCAACAATATTTTTTTTGGACAGCAGGAAAACATATAAATTCGAAGATTCAGTTAATGTTATATCATTGATGCCAATATAACTGCGCTGTATGTTTGGTTTAAATGTTTGACAGATCAAAATAAACGTCATACATTTTGAGATATTTGACTGTATTTGATATTTTCACTGACCATTTTTCTTAAGTTTACATTAAATAGAGAAAGACAAGAAAAAGACAGTGGACATTCTAGTTTAATAAGTCGATTACAGCATGCCACTAATAGATAACAATTTAAGATATATATAAGATATATATTAGAGTTTTAAATGTCGTACACCATTATTTAACACCATTCCCGATCGCACATTACATCAGAACACCATTCCCATTAAACCACACACCTTCTACCATTGCACCATATGTCAAACACCAAAAATGTACACCACATACGTTTTTTGGGAAGTTTCTACCATCCAAGGGCTGTACAACATCAGTTTGGTGCATTTTTCTAATTTTTCTGGTTTATTGTTCACTTGCATAATGCAACTTATTGTTCGTTAGCTTCTTACAACGTATTTTCAGAGGTTTGTTTTAGTTGCTTTTAATATTGTTAAGCATCTAAGACTAGATTTTTGATCGCTTCAATACCTACCAGGCAGACTAATTTACTTTTAGAAGTACAGCCGTTTTAACGAGTAAGCTAAGTCGTTGTAACGAGTGAGATAAGTTGTTAAAACGAGTTAATTAGGTTGTTTTTAAGAATATGCTAAGTCAATATAAAGAATTAGTTTATTCGTTACAATGAGTTTGTTAAAAACTTAGGATATTCGTATCCCAGGCCAGGAATAGATTACCTCAGCCGTATTTGGCACAACTTTTTGGAATTTCGGTTCCCCATTGCTCTTCAACTTTGAACTTGTTTGGCTTTATAACTTTTTTGATCTAAACGTCACTGATGAGCCTTGTGTAGACGAAACGCGCGTCTAGCGTACTAAATTAGAATTCTGGTACCTTTGATAAATATCAGCACTGTACCAACATGCAATTTGTATTGACAGATTTATTCAAAGCGGGAGTAGCTTACTCCGTCGCAGCTACTAAATGCATAGTAGGATGTACTACCGAACATGCAACCAACATTGCTCCCTTTAGAGTTCACGAGATTACTTCATTTGTTTATCCTGATTTGTGCATTAATGGATATATGACAGTCAAAAGCTGAACCCTTTCGTTGACTGATTTGATCCATTAAAATTATTATTCAGGTGAATACGTTAACTAACTTAATTTTCAACCTATAATATGAAATCAAACAAACCTATAAAATCAAATTGAACGAGGTTGCAATGTTATTTATATTGATATTTATGTTTATATTGGGTTATGTGACCATGGGCAATATTCGGAGGTCATATCGATAGTTAATCAGATGGCGTCTAGACTAAAATACACACGAAATTCTGATATATATATAATCGTGTACATGCATTGTTAACTGTTTATTTCAGACTTAACGTAATTTGGATATACGTTTTAGTATATTATTAATCGAATATGAGAATTCGAGTCAAATCAATTTGATGGCTAGTGCCCTTTTAAAAAACTGTTTTACGGTTTGGTTTGTCAAAACTATTGATGATAATATTTCAGCGATTTTTTCAATTGACGGTTTGAAAACTTGAATTTTCAGACTTTATATTGAAAGTTAGTTAACATGGTTAACATTAATGCATTTTTTGGGTTTTTTTTTGTGTCAGAATGAAACTAGCAACCCCTTTATATTTCAGAAAGGAATTGAACGCATCTATCATGTGCACTGCCGGGTCTCACAACCTCAGTCTTGAAAGTCTAGTGGTACAGTAGTATTACTACTAATACCACTCGGCCACGAAAGCTCCGTTTCTTTGGCAGTTTACATGCATTTACATTCGCTAGATTTCTAATTTAAAAACAATGTTAAATTGGACACAGGTGCATTTCCACTAACACAATAATTATGTTTTCAATGAAAATATACAGCATTTTGATTATATCATCTTTGATATATTTGATACTCGAATAGATGCAGTTCTTTACAGTGTAAACTTTTTTAATGACCTTAAATAACAAATGAGTATCTACGATTCTCCTTTTTGTAGTGAATGATCTATTTAATGAGAAAGTGTCTCCGAACGTTCGATTGACCCTCAAAAGAAGAACGAAAGATACCAGAGGGACAGTCAAACTCATAGATAGAAAATGAACTGACAACGTCATGGCTGAAAATGAAAAGATTACATTTCAGAATAGAATTTCAAAGCCTAGAACAATGAATTGTTTTGCAATCGCCACAAAATTTAATAATTTTGATTGCAGATTTTGTAGCAGGCTTTTAATATTTTTGGAATTCAATTTAATTGACACAGCTGTTTCAATATACCCAAATCGCTATTAATTTTTCTTTATAGGTGTGTGTAAAGTTTTGAAGTCTATCATACAAATGGTAGAGTTTCATCAATATGTGTTATGTCATTACCGGAGGAGAGATCGGACAGCTATGTGATTTCTAAAAATAACATCTTTTGTGAATGATGTTTATGTGATTAATGTATGTGAGATGCATCCTTTCGTAACTTGAAGTTTGATTGATGGACCTTATTTGGGACCAATGTATTAGAACTATTCTAGCCGTTAAGCAATGCCGATGTCTTTTGTAAGTATCCTGCAAACACCATATTTAAATTCATCTTATATATTCTTCTCTGTAAACGGTGTTTGGTGCATTCGATAAACAAGACTACATTTGATATTATGCATGTTCTCAGTAAAAGTTTACTGATAAATACTATACCTTCCAATTTCATTCCTATGCATCATGTGCCATCTCAGTCACGAAGATTAATCAACTTAAAATTATAAATTCTGCTTCAAATTTAATTTGTCTTCAGCGACACAGGAACATGAAAAATATTGAAAATGATATAATACATTGCTGTTTGATAAGATAGCATTACAACCGTACTTTAGTGTCAAACAATAGTATTTCGGAGTCAAATAATCATACTTCAACGTCAGGCTTCTCATATATTTCACAGCACAGGATAAACACTCGACTTTACCACTGACAGTCACATAAACATGTAAAGTTAACGTTAATGGGCAAATATAGCTTCTAGCCATTAGAAATGATAAATATATTCATCCAAACAGATCGAATAAACACATGAGATAACCACAGTACATACAAACACATCTTATAAATAAGTACATAAAATACAATAAAATTCATAACTAACACAGTTGTATGCGGCGGGTGGGAGTGTAAATAATTTCAACGAAAAATTTCAAATGTACCGCGAATCCCGAAACAAAGAAATATATAAGAGCGTCCTGTATCCAGGTAACAAATTAACCAATCAAAATAAGGAATACTCGGAACAATTTCTTCCGAGTAAATGTAAACAGTGATTCACGTGGTAATTATTCATTTTTATAAAATCAAAAATTACACAATTACCAGGCTTCTCACAAACGAAATCAAAGTTACTCAATTTTATTACGGCACAATATATACACAAGACAAACAAATATATTTCACCGCACAGGATAAACACTCGACTATACCACTGACAGTTACATAAACATGTAAAAATAACGTTAATGAGCAAATATAGCGTCTAACCATTAGAAATGATAAATATATTCATCCAAACAGATCGAATAAACACATGAGCTAGCCGCCAAGCCAACGGCCGCCAAAAATTAAAACAAACAACTGTGTTGAACAAAGAATTAAGCAAATTAATTTAAAATAACATCTAAACAATACACAATTTAAGCTTGTTAATCTATCATGCAAGAAATAATATCAAGCAAAAACTAAATAATTAAAGGAAGCAAGGAAGAAACAATATCAACCCTGAACATAAACTTTTCTCCATACAAGAAAACATATCTCATATGAAAAGAAACAGCACCCAACAGTGTGAACAATACTCACTGAAACCTTACCTTACCTTACCTGCAATATAAAATTAAAAATATTAGTACATATTAATATAAATAAACATTACAACATCATAACCAAACAAAATAAATAATACCACTACATATAAAGGAAAAAAAAATACAAATTATACCAATTTTAGTATGGAAGAAATAATATCAACCATAGACTAAAAAATTAAAGGAAGTATGGCAGAAACATGAAATTCAACCATTTCTCATCCTTTAACTCCACTTGAGAAAATCATCACAAATGACAAGTTAACATATCTAAATTAAATGAGCAACCCTTCTTTTAAAATATAAACCTAACTGCCTTGCACCTTCACAATTAAGATGTAAACAACCATCTTTATAAGCAAATAACTCCACCTTTGGTTTTCCACATTTCAATAAATATCTTTACGAATGATTGAATTCTACTTTATAACTCAAACATAAATTCAACAAAGCCATATTAACTACCATAATCATCTGACCGTTTCCTCACAATCTATAGGACGAGGAAGAATACCAGACAAAGCAATAACCATAGAAGGAAACAACAACTTAGCAGTAGAAATCAAATTACAATAGGCAGACTTAAATTGATCAATAGATAAAATATGAATTTCATTGGTACCACAATGAATAATTAAACATTTATAACCTTCATAAATACTCCCCTTGTTGATGTTAAGCTGATAGGTTATTTCCCTTATGTAAGCCCCCCATAAAGCAAACACATTTACATTCTCAAGCTTCACATATTTTGCGATTGAGTCTGACACTATCAGAAAAGTTCCTGGTTCTGCAAAGAAACAATTTAAATTAGTAACCTAACAAGGAAACACTCTTCGACATCATTTGCGAAACTTGCAGTTTCTGTTCCAAAGTAAATTCTAAATACTTTTTATATGCACCACTATGCCAATCTCCATGAAGTTGAATTAATTCCGTAGAAACCTCAGCATCAAAAGCTAATGATGCTCCCCATCTTCTAAAAGTATGAGTAGAGAAAGATAAAGAGTTACGACTTGTTTTTTGTATTAAATATCTAAGCTTACTTTCATACTCTTTATAAGTAATGGGTAGGATGCGTCCCTTTTTAACTTTACAAAAATTGCAGGATTCTTTTTAACAGCAGGAATAGCTTCGATCATATTCTTGTATGCATTAACCGGACATAAAATACTCCCCTGAATACTAGAAATGGGAATTCTCAACTTTCTTTGTCCAAACTGAATAGTTTTAGACCATTTCAAAATAATAATAATAAAACATCATTTTCCATAATAATATCCCCTCTACATAATTGCTTTTTTTCATCAAATTCTTTTTCTAAATTTGGAACTAGATTAGATTTTCTACTCATCATAAAAAAGGCTAACAAAAACAAACTCCAGAAAGTTTTATCCTGGTTGTCATTCAAATCCATAAACTCATAAATTTGTTTTAAAATCAAAGGAGTTATAGGATAAAAAGTAAAAACACAAAAATACTGAACTCCGAGGAAAATTCAAAAAGGAAAATCAAAAATCAAAAGGCAAAATCAAAAGTCCAAACACATCAAACGAATGGATAACAACTGTCATATTCCTGACTTGGTACAGGCATTTTCTAATGTAGAAAATGGTGGATTGAACCTGGTTTTATAGCTAGCTAAACCTCTCACTTGTATGACAGTCGCATCAAATTCCATTACATTGTCAACGATGCATGAACAAAACAAACATACTCAAAGAGTAAAAATGTCAAAAATAGGGGTACAACAGTCAATATTGTGTTATCATCTTAATATCACTATATAAACAAGAAATGTAACAAAGTAGCACAAAAAGGCATACATCAAATTTAACATTCTCATTTTGCTTTTCTTATACGGCTGAATTTATCTATGTAAAGTTTACCCATAAATGAAAGAAGGTTTTCATTACTGGATGCGCTTTCCTTGGTAAATAAGGATTTAATCTCTGTAAACCTTTCAATGTAAGTTTTAACGAAAAACTTTGTAGATAAGGAAACTCCAAATCATTGTACAAATGCAATAATCTTACTCCATTTATATAATTTGTAATATAATACACCGATTTAAAAGACCTGCTCAAAAATTGAGCATACAAACACACAGTATTCAAAGATGCTGGTAAAAATTTAAAACCGAAATAAATACAAAATGTTAAAAAAGTCCTCCACTGAACTTTAAAGTTTTCAAAAGTGCCACGAGCAAAGGCTGACTTGCACGATGTCTGTTGATCCACTTTCAACAAATTCAGCTGTAAATCTACAATAAATTACCAATCATGAGTAAACTGAAAAAGACATGAATAGACAAATTTCTCAACACATTTACCAATTCTTACAACAGGCAATTCATAAAATAAGTCTTCAAATCTTGAATCAGTATGCCATCTTGACAAAATATCTACTTTTCTGTTTTCAACTCCAGGAAAATGAACAGCCTTAATTTCAAAATTATACTTTGCAGCATAAAACATTTTCTCTTAAACAACATTGCATGTATGCTTCTCTGGTAAAACCAGAATTCAAAACCATCCCTGTAGATTGATTATCATATCTCACTAAAATCTTTCTATTTACAGTAGCATCTGTCTCCAATATTTCATCTGGCTGAGACCAATCATCTTAAGCCATCATAGAAACACCATTGTAAGACTTTAAAAAATGATACCACCATAATAAATCTTTCCTTATATACAAAGGAATAATATGGTCACATCTGGTAAACTACGACGCCAAGTAAGCAACCTAGAAACAAAAGGCCGTCCTGGTCTTACACAGTTAGATACAAAATGTAATATACCTAAGAATGAATATAACTGTTAAACTGTAGCAACAAGTAAATTTAACCAAGTCTTTACTAACAATAAAATCTCTTCAACTCTCTCAGTTGAGAGATGAGTATGGAAGGACGATAAATTTTGTTAATCGTCCTTCCCTACGCCTATGTCACTGCTCTGTCGATCTGTAAATCTCGTACATGGGTTAAGAACGAGACCAGGCATTACCAGCGACGTCACAATGTGAGAGGCTAAGTTATCAGCGACGTCACAATGTGAGAGGAGACGTTGTCAAGCTTGCTTTCTTCAAGCGTAAAACTGTCATTAGGAGAGGGAAAAAAACTGTATTAGAACGATAAACAAATAATCGGGTTTTCTACGTAACAATATTGTAAACTATCAGCCGCTCGACACAATGTGAAACTGTTTAGCTCGTTCGCTGCGCTTACTCGCCAAAAAGACGATTCTCCTTTTTGTAGTTAATGATCTATTTAATGATAAAATGTCTCCGAACATTCGATTGAGCCTCAAAAGAGGGACGAAAGATACAAGAGGGGCAGTCAAACTCATATATAGAAAATAAACTGACAACGCCATGCCTAAAAATGAAAAGATTACATTTCAGCATAGAATTACAAAGCCTAGAACAATGAATAGTTTGGCAATCGCCACAAAATGTAATAATTATGATTGCAGATTTTGTAACAGGCTTTTGATATTTTTGGAATTCAATTTGATTGACAGAGCTGTTTCAATGTACTTCATCGCTAATAATCTGTCTTGATAGGTGTGTGTTAAGTTTTGAAGTCTATCATACAAATGGCAGAGTTTCATCAACATGTGTTATGTCATTACCAGAGGAGAGATCATACAGATAAGTGATTTCTAAAAATTAATATGAAGTGGATGTTAGCGATTATTAACCATCCAGCGACTTTGAACTATGAAAATCACCAATACCGTATAATAGGTTGTACAATACACCAACATGGTTTCCAAATATATAAGATCGCGTACAATATATATCGAATATGACCTGTGAAAGAACGATAAACAGATAATCGGGTTTTTCTTCATATAGATATTGTTATAATATCAGCCGCTCGACACAATGTGAGACTGTTTAGCTCGTTCGCTGCGCTTACTGGCCAAAAAGATTCACACTGTGGCTAACGGCTGATATTTTACGATATCAATGTGTAAAAAATTCGATAATCTAGACTTATTAAGTGATTTGAAATCATCGTCCATTCATTTAAACTAGAAACCCTAGATATTTCAGAAAGGAATTGAACGCATCTATCATGTGCCCTGCCGGGTCTCACAACCTCAGTGTTAAAAGTCTAGTGGCACAGTAGTTACACTACTAATACCACTTGACCACCAAAGCCCCGTTTCTTTGGCAGTAAAGGAAGCTGGCTTGTCATGTTTTGGATTTTTTTGTCAGATTTTCGGAATCCTCTGGTTTTATCCATTTGAATGCCTTGCAAAAATTTGCCCGCTGACCTCCAATTTTTTTTTTGTAAATCTTTAACATGTATAAGCCATCTGTAAAAGTCTTATAAAATTTTAATTATTTTTTAATAGTTTTTTGAGAACTTAAACTTGTCAATGATAAAGCTATGAAAAGTCAAGAGAGAATATTTTCCCGCCAAAATTTCAATATCTCGAAAAAAAGGATGGTGACCTATATATTTGTTTTGCTCTTTGGATTCCTTTATTAATCCCCTATCAATATAAACTAGTGTTTCGAAAAGTTAATTACTTTGAAACTGAGAAGCGAGCTCCCTTAACATGCATTTACATTCGCTAGATTTCTAATTTAAAAACAATGTTAAATTGTACACAGGTGTATTTCCACTAACACACTAATTATGTTTCCAATCAAAATGTACAGCATTTTAATTATATCATCTTTGATATATTTGATACTCGATTTAATGCAGTTCTTTAAAATGTAAACTTTGTTAATGACCTTAAAGAACAAATGTGTATCTGCGATTCTCCTTTTTGTAGTTAATGATCTATTTAATGAGAAAATGTCTCCCAACGTTCGATTGAGCCTATAAAGAGGGACGAAAGATACCAGAGAAATAGTCAAACTCACAGAATAGAATTGCAAAGCCTAGAACAATGAATAGTTTTGCAATCGCTAGAAAATGTAATAATTATGATTGCAGATTTTGTATCAGGCTTTTAATATTTTTGAAATTCAATTCAACCTGTATTAGAACGATAAACAGATAATCGTGTTTTCTTCGTATAGATATTGTAAAATATTAGCCGTTCGACACAATGTGAAACTGTTTAGCTCGTTCTCTGCGCTCACTCGCCAAAACGATTTACACTGTGAATCACGGCTGATATTTTACGATTTCAATGTCTAGAAAACCAGATACAAGTAATCAATAACACAATCATTATGTTTAAACAAAAAATGTACAGCAGTTTGATTATATCTTCTTTTATATATTTGATACTCGATTTAATGCAGTTCTTTACATAGTTAACTTTTTTATGACCTTAAACAACAAATGTGTATCAACGATTCTCCTTTTTGTAGTTTGAGCCTAAAAAGAGGGACGAAAGATACCAGAGGGACAGTCAAACTCATAGATAGAAAATAAACTGACAACGCCATGGCTAAAAATGAAAAGATTACATTTCATAATAGATTTGCAGAGCCTAGAACAATGAATAGTTTTGCAATCCATACTTTTGTTTATCCATCTGATACGAATTGTATGAAACTTATGATAGCATATAACTCAGCATTGTCAAAGATTGACAGATATTATTATACAAATAACCCTCCGAGCATCTCAGATCACAACCCTTTTCAGAGAAAATGAATTTTTCTCAGTCTTTAGAATTATATATTGCTGTTTAAACTGTTGTATGTCTGTTGATTTGATTTCGTTTTTCGGTCATTGAGTTGCTTGTTTGATTTTTTCTTTTTGTTGATATTTTGATATTTTTACCTATTATGTCTGTTTGTTTTGTTTACACATCGTTGTCAATATAATGAAATTTGATGCGCCTGTCATACAAGTGATGATTTAGCTAGCTATGAAACCAGGTTTCATCCACCATTTTCTACACAAGAAAATGCCTGTTTCAAGTAAGGAATATGAAAGTTGTTATCTATTCGTTTGATTTGTTTAAGCTTTGGATTTTGCCTTTTGATAAGGGACTTTTCGGTATTAATTTTTCACGGAGTTCAGTAATTTTGTTTTTGAATGTCGTTTACATACTTTTGTATCTTTTTTGCAGGATGTTTCTTTTTGTCTTTGTGAATGTTTTGTTTGCACTGCTCAATATGATCATAAAAACGAGTCCGTCAAAAGTTATGCATAATAAATATATTAATAGGGACAGTAACTTTCGGTGAAATTCCTCTAACACCATTATTATGTTGTCGATCAAAATGTCCAGCATAATGATGATGTCTTCTTTGATATAATTGATACTTGATTTGATTCAGTTCTTTACAATGTAATTGTTTTTCTTGACCTTAAATAACAAAAGTATATCTACGATTCCTCTTTTTGTTGTTAATGTTTTATTTAATGAGAGAATGTATTCGAACTTTCGATTGAGCCTTAAATTTAATAATAGAATTGCATTGCATGAAATATTTTTGGAATTCAATTGGATTGACACTGCTGTTTAAATATACCTTATCGTTATTAATCGTCATTAACAGCTATGTTTGAAAAGTTAAGAAGTCTATCATAACAATGGTAGAGTTTCATCAACATGTTTATGTCATTACAGGAGGTGAGATGTGACAGATTTGTGATTTTTAAAATCTCATCTTGTTTTGAATGACGTTAATGAGATGGATATATGTGAGATATAAAATTTTACAGTGCATTCCTATTCTTCAAAGAGAAATATGGAAGCAATAGTGTTTTAGATTTACTGGAACAACATTATATTTGTCGTGAAGATGAAGATAAAGCATCCACATCCTCTGGCATTTTAAAAAGGTTAGAAATCCGGGTGCTCATCGTATATCACAGATTTTGAACGTGCTTCTGAATGCATCACCGACCTGCTTTGATCCCTTTAGATAAAGTGTCCAGTTTGTGACTATCTAACTACACTTGACTCATTTGCTTGCATTCTCCACAACTACCAAAATTGGAAACCTGAACTTCTTGTTTTTGTTGATGGGCTACATTTTGGACCATTAGATTAGAACTCTGCAAACTGTTTAGTAATGCTGATGTCTTCTGTAAGTATACTGCTAATACCATAATCTGATTAATCTTATAATGTACACCTCTTTAAACGGTGTTTGGAACATTTGATAAACAAGAATACTTTTGATACGATGAATGATCTCGGTAAAAATTTACTGATAAATGCGAGATAGTTTTATTTCATTCCTCTGCATACTCAGTCAGGAAGATTATTTAACTTAAAATCATAAGATCTGCTACAAATGTATTTTTTTATCGATAAAGGAACATGACAAATATTGAAAAAAAAAATATAATACATCTCTATTTAATAATATAGCGTTACAACCGTACTTTAGTGTCAAACAATACTATTTCAACGTCGTACAATCGTATTTCAGCATCAAAAGTATACAAGCAATTGTCCTAAAGCGTCAAACACTATTATCTCAGCGTCATACAATAGTCCATCAGCGTCAAATTATCTTACTTCAGCTTGATAACAGCAGTTAGATTGAGCATAGCAGTCCAGAGTTATAAAAAAAATAAAATTGAGAAAGGAAATGGGGAATGTGTCAAAGCGACAACAACCCGACCATAGAGCAGACAGTAGCCGAAGGCCACCAATGGGTCTTGAATGTAGCGAAAGTTCCCGCACCCGTAGGTGTCCTTCAGCTGGCCCCTTAAAAATATGTATACAAGTACAGTGAAAATGGACGTCATACTAAACTCCGAATTATACACAAGAAACTAAAATTAAAAATCATACAAGACTAACAAAGGCCAGAGGCTTCTGACTTGGGACGGGCGCAAAATTGCGGCGGGGTTAAACATTTTTATGAGATCTCAACCCTCCCCCTATACCAATGTAGAAAAGTAAACGCATAACAATAAGCACATAAAAATTCAGTTCAAGAGAAGTCCGAGTCCTATGTCAAAAGATGTAATATACATATATTTATAAATACGGTTTTCACCTGTCCTAAGTCAGGAATCTGATGTACAGTAGTTGTCGTTTGTTTATGAATTTTATACGTGTTTCTCATTTCTAGTTTTTTTTTATATAGATTAGACCGTTGGTTTTCCCAATTAAATGGTTTTACACTGGTAATTTTGGGGCCCTTTATAGCTTGTTGTTCGGTGTGAGCAAAGGCTCCGTGTTGAAGGCCGTACATTGACCTATAATGGTTTACTTTTTTAAAATTGTTATTTTGATGGAGAGTTGTCTCATTGGCACTCACACCACATCTTCCTATATCTATGGTCTTTTTCAAATGTACTTGCTGTGATTTTAGATAAAGCAAATTAAGGTGAACTATTTAAAAACATATCACCCAATGAACTATAATAATATAGGGAAGTGGTATGATTGAAAATGAGACAACTAACAATTAAAGTTCATATCAAGTGAATGTAAGCACTTGTCGACCAACGAGCGGCATTCAACTATAAAATAGTTATCAAAAGTACCAGGATTATAAAAGTCACCAATACCTTATGGTCAGCTATTAAAGGCAGCGACACGTTTTTCAAATATAAAAGAGCGCGAATAATATGACGCCATTGAGTTGAGACAAAGACACATCAGGTTTTTCAACCAATTCTCAGTGTAAACCTAAGGGTACATTGTGTTGATTTTAATCGTTTCTTTGTCATTACTGAGTTGGAGCAGTGTTTTGTGAGGATATTATCCTTAATTATGAAGAAGCGACAGTGCACGAGGACATGTATCAATTCAGACATGTAAACAAGATACGACTTGAAAGAAGATATTTTCTGTCGAGAAATGGTAAGTTGACAATTTGAAAGTTGACATGACCATTGCGACATAGTATCTATTACGAAGTCGACCATCTATGTTAAGACACCATTTCAAAATGTGAGGCAAATCTTCTACTTGCAGATTTTTTCCTTATCTGAGTTCCATTGAAATATATTGAATTCAAAAGACGCACAGAAGTATAGATAACATGATTTTCTGCATTTTGATATTGTAAAATATCAGTCGCGGGCCACAATGTGAACCTTTTTGGCAAGTGAGTGCAGCGAACGAAATGAAAAGTTTCACATTGTGTCGAGCGGCTAATATTTTACGATATCTACACGAGGAAAACACAATTATCTGCCTACTGGTGTTTTTTCCTCCCTCCCTTAAATAGTTTAACGCTTGACAAAAACAGTCTTGATAACGTCTCTGCACACATTGTGACGTCACTAATAACTTTTCCTCTATACTCGTTACGTAGCTGATAATGCCTGATATTGTCTCAAATCTGTTTGTTTTGTTTACACATCGCTGTCAATATAATGAAATTTGATGCGACTGTCATAGAAGTGAGGGTTTTGCTAGCTATGAAACCAGGTTTAATCCACTATTTTCTACATAAGAAAATGCCTGTATCAAATCAGGAATAATGAAGAAATTATTCATTCGTTTTTTTGTTTAAGCTTTTTATTTTAATATTTGATTAATAAAGACATTAAAAACATTAAGGCAGCTTTAAACTAACACATTGATACAGCAGTTTAGCAAATAAAGCTATATTGTGTATTTAATATTCGGAAAATACACATGTATCTCAATGAAAAAATGGGGGTAAAAAAAGACTTTGTAAATTTATGTAAGATATCTTTTTTTCTTTATTAGTTAATAAATAAATTTGGTGTTTTTACTGTCTTCTGATTGGTTAAAATTATTAGTTTTATTTTCAATGTTGTCAATTTTGATGGCGACACGCCCACTCTGACGTTGTGTATTCAAACGCCAACATGTGTGTACGTTGTTATTGTTAATATAGATAATATAAAAAGTTCTTTGAGCCTTATTTTCGATAGAAATTTATTTATAATGAATGGCAATAATTTATTTTAAATTTATTGAACCTTAAAACTAATTTTTGACTCTTCACATTTTACATAATCCGCTTCGCAGATTATTCAATATGATGAGTCAAAAATTAGTTTTATGGTTTAATAAATTCAAATATATAATAGCCATTCATTAATTGTCGAATTATTTTTGTTCGTTGGATGCCAATTTTCGTGAGTATGTTCAACGAAATATAAATTTTCTACAGACTTTATAAGATGATAAAAGTAAAATCACGAAATTAAATATCAACGAAAATGCTAGTTTCGCTCAATCTGCGAAAGTTGATGCCCACAAAAATAAATTAATTAACAATATAGTCGTGAAATTAGAAACATGAGACAACTTTAATGTACTTTGGTCATTTCGGAATGTACTTGCTGTACTTGAAGTGGATGTAAGTAATTATAGACAAACTAGCGACCTTCAACTATGAAAACACCAATACCGTATAGTCACCTGTAAACGACCCAAACATGGTTTGCATGGGTATGAGATCGCAAATAATATGTCGCTTATGAGTTGATAAAATACACATTGAAGGCTTTAAACTTCAATTGTATTTTTTTAATCGCTTTTATCATTAATGCGTTTGAGCAGTGTTTTTTGTAAGGAGATTATCCTTGTTTACGAAGAACCGACATTGTCAAAATGCCAAGAGCAAGTATAAATCCAATTATGCAAACAAGATACCACTGGAAAAATATATTACTACGGAGAAATGGTAAGTTGACAATTGGAAAGTTGAAAAGACCATTATGTCATATGTTTTAGTTTGAAGTCGCCCATCTATGTCAAGATTGAGAAATATATCAAAATGAGAAGCAGATCTTCTACTTGCAGCGTTTTCACTTATCTAAGGTTCATTGAGGTAAATTTAATGCAAAGGTCAAACATATTATATATATAGTACAGATTATCGGGTTCTCTACATATTAATTGATATTGTTAAATATTAACCGCAAGTCACAACGTGAAACATTTTGGCGAGTGATCGCCGAAAACGAGCTATAAAACTTCAGTTTAAGTCGAGCGGCTGATATTTTTACGATCTCTATACGACGAAAACCCAGTTATATTTTTATCGTTGTATAACAGGTTTTTTCTATCTTCTCAAGACAGTTTGACGCTTGACGAAAGCAAACTTGAAAATGCCTCCTGACATATTGTGACGTCGCTGATATCTTCTTCTCAGAGATTGTGACATCGCTGATAAGTTTTTTTATTGTCTTAACGATATGTGAATTAGGCAGCGACTGGTAAGGTTGGTATATGCGTAGGGAGAGACGATGAATAATGTTGATTGAGTGACTTGAGATCATCCTCTACTAGAATTTATTTAAAAGTAATATAGAGTAAAATTGAGAATAGAAACGGCGAATATGTCAAAGAGACAATAACCCGACCATAAAGCAGACAACAGCCGAACCGTGCAAATTATTCAAATTTCAAACAATGAGATACTTTTTTTTATCCAGCTTTTAAGAATTGTATCTTACGGAGACAAATGATAGCCTAAAACTTGGCATAGTCAAAAAATTAAAAGACATTAACAAATAAATATTTCGGAGAACCTCCGATCACAAGCCGTTTTCATTGGTTTAAAATTTGTTTGTCTTTCACTTCTATGTTATAATTTGTTTACTGTTGTTTTTTTTTCATGGAGTTGGTTGTTTTCTCTTTTGTTAAATTTTTATATTGTAAAATATCAGCCGCGAGCCACATTGTGAACCTTTTTGGCCAGTGAGAGCAGTGATCTGTTTTATAAGAGAATGTATTCTATCTTTCTATTCATCGTTCAATTAAATAATAGAATGGCACAGTGTAGAAAAATCAATACTTTTGCAATTACAACAAACTTAAATGATTCTGATAGCAGACTTTGTAGTAGGCTTTCAATATTTTTTGGAACTCAATTTGATTGACTCAGCTGCTTCTATATACCTCATCGCTGTTAATTGTTGTTTATAGGTGTGTGTGAAGTTAAGAAGTCTGTCATAAAAATGACAGAGTTTCATCAACATGTGTTATATCATTACCGGAGGAGAAATGAGACGGATTTGTGATTTCTAAAATTCCAATCTTTTGAGGATAATGTTTTTGTGATGGATGTATGTGAGATTCCTAGTTTTGCAGTGTATTCCCATTCCTAAATGAGACACGAAAGCAATACTGTTTAAGATTTATTTTGCTAGATCAACATTATATTTGTCGTGAAGATGAAGATAAAGCAATTACATCCTCTAGCATTTCTAAAGGGTAAGATTTCCGCGTGCTCATCGTACATCAAAAATATTGAACGTGCTTCTTAAATGCATCAGCGATCAGCTTAACCTAGCGACGCGGAACGGAAATAGGTAAACGGATATTTGCGACTGTAAAATCTAGTTTTACGAAGGCCAGACTTAAAATACGTTACAGTTATCTCCATTCTAATGCCACATATTAAAATAAATGTCATTTAATAAATATTTTGGCTTAAAATGGCATAAATAGTTCGAGAAACTGTTGCATCGCCTTTATCATCCAAATAATGTGACGTCATATGTATACTCTGGATGCATGAATACTAAACATATTTTACTTTTCGTACGCTTTAGAATGGGTTAAATATAAACAAAAAAATGTTGAGGCTCAAAATATTTCTATCTTGTTTAGTTTTTGAGAAATTACATACTTCGGAAATCAAAATGGTGGCTTTCTTATATACGGACTGGTAGAGCGTGGAATATAACTCCTCAACATATTTGTCAATGTCCAATAAAAATTATTGTTACACACTAATTGCATTAGAATGCTACATCTTCCTATTTCATTCCTCTGCATACTGACAAAAATTTAAAAAACTTAAAATAAAAGAAAAATTACTTCGCCCATCAACAAAGGAACATAGAAAATATTGAAAATATTGAAATTAATATAGTACATCTGTGTTGAATAAGATAGCATTACAACTGTACTTGAGTGTCAAACAATAGTATTTCGGAGTCAAATAATCATACTTCAACGTCAGACAATCGACCTGTAGCGTCAAACACTTAATTATCCGTCACCCAATAGTCCATTAGCGTCAAACTAGCGTCATTCAGCGTCAAACACATACTTAACCGTCCGTCAATAGTCCATCAGCGTCAAATTATCGTCCTTAAGCGCCAAACACTAACTTGATCGTCATCCAATAGTCCATCAGCTTGAAACTATTGTAATCAGCGTCAAAATATCGTCCTTACGTGTCAAAAACTTACTTAACCGTCAGTCAATAGTCCATCAGCGTCAAACTATCGTCCTTAAGCGTCAAACACTTACTTAACCGTCACCCAATAGTCCATCAGCGTCCAACTATCGTCCTTCAGCATCAAACACTTACTTAACCGTCAGCAAATAGTCCATCAGCGTCAAACTATCGTCCTTCAGCGTCAAACACTTACTTAACCGTCACCTAATAGTCCATTAGCATCAAACATCGTCCTTCAGTGTCAAACACTAACTTAACCGTCACCAAATAGTCCATTAGCGTCAAACTATCGTCCTTCAGCATCAAACACTTACTTAAACGTCATCCAATAGTCTATCAGAGTCAAACTATCGTCCTTCAACTTGAAACACTTACTTAACCGTCACCCATAGTCCATCAGCGTCAAACTATCCTCCTTAAGCGTCAAACACTAACTTAAACGTCACCGAATACTCCATCATAGTCAAACTATCGTCCTTCAACGTCAAACACTTACTTAACCGTCACCCAATAGTCCATCAGCGTCAAACTATCGTCCTTAAGCGTCAAACACTTACTTAACCGTAACCCATTAGTCCATTAGCGTCAAACTATCGTCCTTCAGCATCAAACACTTACTTAAACGTCATCCAATAGTCTATCAGAGTCAAACTATCGTCCTTCAACTTCAAACACTTACTTAACCGTCACCCATAGTCCATCAGCGTCAAACTATCGTCCTTAAGCGTCAAACACTAACTTAAACGTCACCGAATACTCCATCATAGTCAAACTATCGTCCTTCAGCGTCAAACACTTACTTAACTGTCACCCAATAGTCCATCAACGTCAAACTATCGTCATTCAGCGTCAAACACTTACTTTAACTATCACTAAATAGTCCATCAGCGTCAAACTATCGTCCTTTAGCGTCAGACACTTACTTAACCGTCACCCAATAGTCCATCAGCATCAAACATCGTCCTTCAGTGTCAAACACTTACTTAATCGTCACCCAATAGTTCATTAGCGTCAAACTATCGTCCTTCAGCGTCAAATATTGACTTAAACGTCACCCAATAGTCCATTAGCGTCAAACTATCGTCCTTAAGCGTGATTATAGCAGTTAGAACGACCATAGCGGTCAAAACATATATATGATATATATATATATATACAAGTCTAAATTGAAAACTACGTTCACACACACATATATATATATATATATATATATTTTTAAATACCGTCTTGTCTTTTCAAATGTTCTCGCTGTGTTTTTAAATAAAGTTAATTAAGATTAAATATAAAAAAAGGTATTGAAATTGGGTTCAAATGAATTATATAAGCAATTAACCACCATACACCGGCCTTCAACTATGAAAATCACCAATACCGTATAGTAAGTTGTAAATGGCACCGACATGGTTTTCAAATATATAACACCGCAAATAATATGTCTCATATATATAGACGAGATAAAGACACATCATATTGTTCAACCAATTCTCGAAGAATACTTAGAATTTACATAATGTTGATTTTACTCGTTATTCTAACTATGTGTTGGAACAGTTTTGTTTTTTAAGGATATTATTCTTGTTTACGAAGAACCGACAATGTTGACATGCCGCAGTTATCTTATCTGAGCTGCATTGAGTTATATTCAAAAGACGCTCGAAGTATATTTTATCGGGTTTTCTACATTATGATATCGCAAAGTATCACCCGTGAGCCACGATTTATTTTTGTTTTTTTTGTCAGCCAGTTGCCTGTTTACTATTATTTTTGAAGTTGCTATTTTTTACATACAAGTATTTAACCTTTTAAGTCTGTTTGTTTTATTTACACATAGTTGACAGTATAATGCAATTTGATAGGACTGTCATAAAAGTGAGGGTTTTGCTAACTATGCAACCAGGTTTAGTCCACAATTTTCTACATGAAAAAAATGCCTATATCAAGTCAGGAATATAAAAGAATTTATCCATTCGTTTGATTTGTTCAAGCGTTTTGTTTGCCATTTGATTAGTAAAGACATGGACAATAATACAATTCATCGCTTTTCAATATGATAACATTACAACGTTGATAATTGTCAAACAATAGTACTTCAGCGTCATACGATCGTATTTCAGCGTCAAACAATCGTACTAAAGCGTCAAACAATCGTACTAAAGCGTCAAACATTAGAGTTAAGCGTCAAACTATAGAACACCATCGTGTAAATAGCGGTTAGAACGCCCATAGCGATTCAGACTCATACATACTTTCTATTACCGCCTTAAAATATTAATACAGTTTTAAACAAGACATTGTTACAGCAGTTTAGCAAATAAAGCTTTGTTGTGTATTGAAGATTCGGAAAATATCTCGATGAAAAATGAGGGTAAAAAAGACTTTGTAAATCTTAATTAGATATGTATTTTCTTAATTAATTACTATGGAATCATTATTGTTCATTGGATGTCAATTTTTACGGTTTCGTGGGTTAAGGTGATCAACAGATTTAAATGTTCAACGAAACACAAAATTTAATATGCTTTATATGCTGATATTAGCAAAACCACAAAATCAAATATCCACGAATATGCTAGTTTCGCTCAATCTACGAAAATTGATGCCCAAGAAAATAAATGCATCAACAGTATAGTCGTGATATAAGAAACAGGAGACAATTTCAGTGTTGTTAGGTCTTTTCGAATGAACTTGCTGTTTTTTAGATATGGCAAATTAAGATAAAATGTAATACAAGGTATCACCTTATAAACTATAAAAGTACAGAGAAGTGGTATGATTGACAATGAGAAAACTAACAACCAAAGTTCATTTGAAGTGGATGTAAGGAATTATCGAAAAAATAGCGACCTTCAACTATGAAAACACAAATACCGTATAGTCACCTGTAAAAGACCCCAACATGGTTTGCAGAGATATGAGATCGCAAATAATATGTCGCGTATGAGTTGAAATCTTTGAGTTGATCAAAATGAGAAGCAGATCTTCTACTTGCAGCGTTTTGAATTATATGAGGTTCATTTAGGGATATTTAATGCAAATGACGAACATAAGTATAGATTGTCTGGTTCTCTACATATTGATATCGGTAAATATTAGCCGCAAGTCACAACGTGAAAATTTTTGGCAAGTGATCGCAACAAACGAGCTATAAATCTTAAGTTTGAGTCGAGCGTCTGATATTTATACGATATCTATACGAATAAATCCCAAAAATATATTAATCGTTGTATAGCAGGTGTTTTCTATCTTACTAAGACAGTTTGACGCTTGACGAAAGCAAGCTTGATAATGACTCCTGACACATTGTGACATCCCTGATATCTACTCCTCAGAAATTGTGACGTTAATTTTGTTATTGTCTCAAAGATTTGTGAATTAGGCAGCGACTGAAAAGGATGGTATAGGCGTAGGGTGGACGATAAATAATGTCGATATAGTGAATTGACATCATCCTCTACAAGTATTTATCTAAAAGTAAAAATTGAGAATGGAAACGGCGAATATGTCAAAGAGACAACAACCCGACCAAAAAGCAGGTAACAGCCGAATCGTGCAAATTATTCAAATTTCATAAAATGAGATACTTTGTTTTATCCAGCTTTAAAGAATTGTATCCCACGGAGACTTAGGAAAGCATAAAACTTGGCATTGTAAAAAAAAACCCACACAGTTATACAAATAACCCTTCCGGAGCACCTCCGATCGCAACCCTATTTTAGTGGGTTCTAAATTCTTTGTCTTAACATTTCTACCTCATAGTTTGTTTACTGTTTTTTGTCGTGTAATTTTGTTTTGTCATGGTATTGTTTTTTTTTTCTCTTATGTAAATTTTATTTAGATAAATTTTATGCAAAAGAAGCACAAAAGTATGACTTATCGCGTTTTCTTAACACTGATATTGTAAAATATTAGCCGCGAGCCACATTGTGAACCTTTTTGTCCAGTGAGAGCCGTTATTTGTTTTATAAGAGGATGTATTCTATCTTTCCATTCAACGTTCAATTTAAGAATAGAATGGCACAGAGTAGAAACATCAATAGTTTTGCAATCAAAACAAACTTCAATAATTCTGATAGCAGACTTTGTAGTAGTCTTTAAATATTTTTGGAAATCAATCTGATTTACACCGGTTTTTCAATATACCTCATCAGTATTAATTGTTTCTTATAGGTGTGTATGAAGTTTAGAAGTCTAATATAAATATGGTACAATTTCATCACCATTACTGGAGGAGAGATGAGAGGAATATGTGATTTATAAAAATCCCATCTTTTGAGATAATGTTTATTATGTGATTGATGTGGGTGAGATTGATAGTTTTGCAGTGCATTCACATTCCCTAATGAGACATGCAACCAATACTGTCTAAGATTTATTTTACTGGGAAAACATAACATTTGTCGTGAAGATGATGATATAACATTCACATCCCTTAGTAATTAAAAAGGGTAAGAAATCCGCGTGTTCATCGCACGTCATAGATATTGAACGTGCTTCTGAATGTATCACCGATCAGCTTTGACCCTTTTAGATAAAGTGTCCTAGTTGGGATCATCCAACCGCACGCTACTCATTTGCTTGCATGGTCCGCAACTTCATCATTTTTAACCTGAAGTGCTAGTTTTGGTTGATGGGCTATACCTTAGACCATTGCATTAGAACTCTCCTAGCCGTTAAGCACGGTCGATGTTTTCTGTGAGTATCCTGCTAATAGCATAATTTCATTCATTTCATAATGTAAACCTCTTTAAAATGGTGTTTGGAACATTTGATAAACAAGAATATCTTTGATATAATACATGTTCTCAGTAAAAGTTAACTGATAAATGCTAGATCGTATTATTACATTCATCTGCATACTCACAAATATTAATTAACTTAAAATCAGCAAATATGCTACAAATTTACTTCTTTTTCATCGACATAGGAACATGAAAATATTGAAAAATAATATATAACATCTCTGTTTTATAAGATAGCATAACAACCGTATTTTAGTGTCAAACAATAGTACGTCAGCGTCATACAATCGTATTACAGCGCCAAAAAGTCGTACTTCAGCGTTAAATTACTTTGTTTTATCCAGCTTTAAAGAATTGTATCCCACGGAGACTTAGGATAGCATAAAACTTGGCATTGTAAAAAAAAAACCCACACAGTTATACAAATAACCCTTCCGGAACAGCTCCGATCGCAACCCTATTTTAGTGGGTTCTAAATTCTTTGTCTTAACATTTCTACCTCATAAAATGTTTACTGTTTTTTGTCGTGTAATTTTGTTTTGTCATGGTATTGGTTTTTTTTCTCTTATGTAAATTTTATTGAGATAAATTTTATGCAAAAGAAGCACAAAAGTATGACTTATCGCGTTCTCTTAACACTGATATTGTAAAATATCAGCCGCGAGCCACATTATGAACCTTTTTGTCCAGTGAGAGCCGTTATTTGTTTTATAAGAGGATGTATTCTATCTTTCCATTCAACGTTCAATATAAGAATAGAATGGCACAGAGTAGAAACATCAATAGTTTTGCAATCAAAACAAACTTCAATAATTCTGATAGCAGACTTTGTAGTAGTCTTTAAATATTTTTGGAACTCCATCTGATTTACAAGAATATCTTTGATATAATACATGTTCTCAGTAAAAGTTAACTGATAAATGCTAGATCGTATTATTACATTCATCTGCATACTCACAAATATTAATTAACTTAAAATCAGCAAATATGCTACAAATTTACTTCTTTTTCATCGACATAGGAACATGAAAATATTGAAAAATAATATATAACATCTCTGTTTTATAAGATAGCATAACAACCGTATTTTAGTGTCAAACAATAGTACGTCAGCGTCATACAATCGTATCACAGCGCCAGAAAGTCGTACTTCAGCGTTAAACAATCTTCATAAATCGTCAAACACTCTTACTTTAGCGTCATAGAATAGTCCATTAGTGTCAAATTATTGTACTATAGTGTGATAACACCGCTTAGAACGACCATAGCAGTCCAGAGTTAAATATATATTTATAAATACGGGTTGGTCTTTTGAAATGCACTTGCTGTGATTTTAGATAAAGCAAATTTTAGATGACCTATAAAAAAGAATACCCCATTAAACTACTTGCAGAGTATTCCCTTTTCTGACTGTTATTGAGGTATATTAAATGCAAAGGTTGCACAGAAGTATAGAATATCAGATTTTCTACATTTTGATATTATAAAATATCAGCCACAAGACACAATGTGAACCTTTTTGGCCAATGAGTGCAGCGAACGAGCTAAACAGCTTCACATTGTGTCAAGCGGCTGATTTTTTACGATATCTATACGGGGAAAAAACGATTATCTGCCTACTGGTCTTCCCCTCCCTTAGATAGTTTAACGCTGGACGAAAGCAATCTTCCTTATGTCTATGCACACATTGGGTGTCGCTAATAACACTTCCTCAGAAATTGTTACGTCTCAGATAATGCCTGCTCTCGTCTCAAAGCCGTAATATGAGAATTACAGAGTGACTTAGCAGGATAAAATATACGTAAATATGCGTACATGTATGGAAGGACGATAAGTGTGGTTTATCAATTGACTTTACATCATCCTCCATTCATTTAAAAGCGTAAGTAGAGAACTCCGCAAATTATAAAAATGTCATATTGTGAGAAATATTTTGATCCAGCTGATAAAAATTGTATTCTTCAGATACTTATGACAACATGAAACTTGGTACTGTCCAAAATTAAAATATTTATATGTTCGTGGTTTGTATATTGTTGTTTGTATACTGTTGTTTATCTTTTGAGTTTTGTCGTTTTTGTTGTCATGGTTGTTTTTAATCAACTTATGAGGATGAATGTCTTATCTATAGCTCTTATATTTCTTTTGCATGATGCTTTTTTTGTTTTTTTGGGAATGTATTGTATGAACTGCTTCATATGATCACAATAACGATTCAGTCAAAAGGGGTGCACAATAATTATTTAAAACAACAGTAACTATTGGTAGACATTTATTTCCATTAACACAAAAAGTCGAGAAAAATCCGTTATCGTTTTTTTTAATTTAATTTTGAAACATCAAATTATGAATGAGATACAGCGTGGTTACTGTTTCTGTTAATTTTTGTTCATTCATACCTTTGGATTTATACAATTCTTTGGAAGTGTTTGTTAATACTAAAGAATGGTAAGTAAAACATGATTTTTGTTTGTTTTTTATAATCTTTTGTCATGTATTTTGATTTTACAAATTTGACCTCAATTTTATTACCTGTGAACAGTCTGTGACCTGTCTGTGACCTTTATATTGTAAACATTAGAAGTATCCTTATTATTCTTATATATAATATATTCCTATAGTTTGACATAAAAAAAAGAAAAACATCATTAACCATATGAAAATGTATAGAATCTTTGTTGTACAAATATGATAGGATACATGTTAAACATTATCTAGATTAATTTTTTTTTCACTTTTATCCCCCTTTTCTTTCCAAATTAATTTTATCACTTCACTTTCATGCATACATAACTTACATACCTACATACATGCACTCACACTTACATATATATTCATTCACACATATGCTATAGTTACATACATGTTCACACATATATAAGGACCTTTACCGAACGATGCATTCACATACAATGTACATGTGTTTTCATACATTTTTTTGTACATCATGTACATAGACACATATACTTATATTATAGTAACATATATTTTTACTGGTCCACTTGAAATATTGAAAACTAGTACACAATATTAACATTCTAGAACATACATTCTGTTTTTTTCCGAAAGTTAATTTTGTTTATTTATGAATAATTAAACATTTATAACCTTCATAAATACTCCCCTTGTTGATGTTAAGCTGATAGGTTACTTCCCCTATGGAAGCCCCCCATAAAGCAAACACATTTACATTCTCAAGCTTCACATATTTTGCGATTGAGTCTGACACTATCAGAAAAGTTCCTGGTTCTGCAAAGAAACAATTTAAATTAGTAACCTAACAAGGAAACACTCTTCGACATCATTTGCGAAACTTGCAGTTTCTGTTCCAAAGTAAATTCTAAATACTTTTTAT
Organism: Mytilus galloprovincialis; assembly: GCF_965363235.1. Taxonomy (NCBI): domain Eukaryota; kingdom Metazoa; phylum Mollusca; class Bivalvia; order Mytilida; family Mytilidae; genus Mytilus; species Mytilus galloprovincialis. The sequence continues at coordinate 87,245,099 of NC_134838.1, forward strand.
ATGCACCACTATGCCAATCTCCATGAAGTTGAATTAATTCCGTAGAAACCTCAGCATCAAAAGCTAATGATGCTCCCCATCTTCTAAAAGTATGAGTAGAGAAAGATAAAGAGTTACGACCTGTTTTTTGTATTAAATATCTAAGCTTACTTTCATACTCTTTATAAGTAATGGGTAGGATGCGTCCCTTTTTAACTTTAAAAAAAATGCAGGATTCTTTTTAACAGCAGGAATAGCTTCGATCATATTCTTGTATGCATTAACCGGACATAAAATACTCCCCTGAATACTAGAAATGGGAATTCTCAACTTTCTTTGTCCAAACTGAATAGTTTTAGACCATTTCAAAATAATAATAATAAAACATCATTTTCCATAATAATATCCCCTCTACATAATTGCTTTTTTTTCATCAAATTCTTTTTCTAAATTTGGAACAAGATTAGATTTTCTACTCATCATAAAAAAGGCTAACAAAAACAAACTCCAGAAAGTTTTATCCTGGTTGTCATTCAAATCCATAAACTCATAAATTTGTTTTAAAATCAAAGGAGTTATAGGATGCGCTTTCCTTGGTAAATAAGGATTTAATCTCTGTAAACCTTTCAATGTAAGTTTTAACGAAAAACTTTGTAGATAAGGAAACTCCAAATCATTGTACAAATGCAATAATCTTACTCCATTTATATAATTTGTAATATAATACATCGATTTAAAAGACCTGCTCAAAAATTGAGCATACAAACACACAGTATTCAAAGATGCTGGTAAAAATTTAAAACCGAAATAAATACAAAATGTTAAAAAAGTCCTCCACTGAACTTTAAAGTTTTCAAAAGTGCCACGAGCAAAGGCTGACTTGCACGATGTCTGTTGATCCACTTTCAACAAATTCAGCTGTAAATCTACAATAAATTACCAATCATGAGTAAACTGAAAAAGACATGAATAGACAAATTTCTCAACACATTTACCAATTCTTACAACAGGCAATTCATAAAATAAGTCTTCAAATCTTGAATCAGTATGCCATCTTGACAAAATATCTACTTTTCTGTTTTCAACTCCAGGAAAATGAACAGCCTTAATTTCAAAATTATACTTTGCAGCATAAAATATTTTCTCTTAAACAACATTGCATGTATGCTTCTCTGGTAAAACCAGAATTCAAAACCATCCCTGTAGATTGATTATCATATCTCACTAAAATCTTTCTATTTACAGTAGCATCTGTCTCCAATATTTCATCTGGCTGAGACCAATCATCTTAAGCCATCATAGAAACACCATTGTAAGACTTTAAAAAATGATACCACCATAATAAATCTTTCCTTATATACAAAGGAATAATATGGTCACATCTGGTAAACTACGACGCCAAGTAAGCAACCTAGAAACAAAAGGCCTTCCTGGTCTTACACAGTTAGATACAAAATGTAATTTACCTAAAAATGACTATAACTGTTAAACTATAGCAACAAGTAAATTTAACCAAGTCTTTACTAACAATAAAATCTCTTCCACTCTCTCAGTTGAGAGATCAGTATAGAAGGACGATAAATTTTGTTAATCGTCCTTCCCTACGCCTATGTCACTGCTCTGTCGATCTGTAATTCTCGTACATGGGTTAAGAACGAGACCAGGCATTACCAGCGACGTCACAATGTGAGAGGATAAGTTATCAGCGACGTCACAATGTGAGAGGAGACGTTGTCAAGCTTGCTTTCTTCAAGCGTAAAACAGTCATTAGGAGAGGGAAAAAAACTGTATTAGAACGATAAACAAATAATCGGGTTTTCTTCGTATCAATATTGTAAACTATCAACCGCTCGACACAATGTGAAACTGTTTAGCTCGTTCGCTGCGCTTACTCGCCAAAAAGACGATTCTCCTTTTTGTAGTTAATGATCTATTTAATGATAAAATGTCTCCGAACATTTGATTGAGCCTCAAAAGAGGAACGAAAGATACAAGAGGGGCAGTCAAACTCATATATAGAAAATAAACTGACAACGCCATGCCTAAAAATGAAAAGATTACATTTCAGCATAGAATTGCAAAGCCTAGAACAATGAATAGTTTGGCAATCGCCACAAAATGTAATAATTATGATTGCAGATTTTGTAGCAGGCTTTTGATATTTTTGGAATTCAATTTGATTGACAGAGCTGTTTCAATGTACTTCATCGCTAATAATCTGTCTTGATAGGTGTGTGTTAAGTTTTGAAGTCTATCATACAAATGGCAGAGTTTCATCAACATGTGTTATGTCATTACCAGAGGAGAGATCATACAGATAAGTGATTTTCTAAAAATTAATATGAAGTGGATGTTAGCGATTATTAACCATCCAGCGACTTTGAAATATGAAAATCACCAATACCGTATAGTAGGTTGTACAATACACCAACATGGTTTCCAAATATATAAGATCGCGTACAATATATATCGAATATGACCTGTGAAAGAACGATAAACAGATAATCGGGTTTTTCTTCGTATAGATATTGTTATAATATCAGCCGCTCGACACAATGTGACACACTGTGGCTAACGGCTGATATTTTACGATATCAATGTCTAGAAAATCCGATAATCTATACTTATTAAGTGATTTGAAATCATCGTCCATTCATTTAAACTAGAAACCCTAGATATTTCAGAAAGGAATTGAACGCATCTATCATGTGCCCTGCCGGGTCTCACAACCTCAGTCTTGAAAGTCTAGTGGCACAGTAGTTACACTACTAATACCACTTGACCACCAAAGCCCCGTTTCTTTGGCAGTAAAGGAAGCTGGCTTGTCATGTTTTGGATTTTTTGTCAGATTTTCGGAATCCTCTGGTTTTATCCATTTGAATGCCTTGCAAAAATTTGCCCGCTGACCTCCATTTTTCTTTTTGTAAATCTTTAACATGTATAAGCCATCTGTAAAAGTCTTATAAAATTTTAATTATTTTTTAATAGTTTTTGAGAACTTAAACTTGTCAATGATACAACTATGAAAAGTCAAGAGAGAATATTTTCCCGCCAAAATTTCAATATCTCGAAAACAAGGATGGTGACCTATATATTTGTTTTGCTCTTTGGATTCCTTTATTAATCCCCTATCAATATAAACTAGTGTTTTGAAAAGTTAATTACTTTGGAACTGAGAAGCGAGCTCCCTTAACATGCATTTACATTCGCTAGATTTCTAATTTAAAAACAATGTTAAATTGTACACAGGTGTATTTCCACTAACACACTAATTATGTTTCCAATCAAAATGTACAGCATTTCCAATCAAAATGTACAGCATTTTGATTATATCATCTTTGATATATTTGATACTCGATTTAATGCAGTTCTTTAAAATGTAAACTTTGTTAATGACCTTAAATAACAAATGTGTATCTGCGATTCTCCTTTTTGTAGTTAATGATCTAATTAATGAGAAAATGTCTCCCAACGTTCGATTGAGCCTATAAAGAGGGACGAAAGATACCAGAGGAATAGTCAAACTCACAGAATAGAATTGCAAAGCCTAGAACAATGAATAGTTTTGCAATCGCCAGAAAATGCAATAATTATGATTGCAGATTTTGTATCAGGCTTTTCATATTTTTGAAATTCAATTCAACCTGTATTAGAACGATAAACAGATAATCGTGTTTTCTTCGTATAGATATTGTTCGACACAATGTGAAACTGTTTAGCTCGTTCTCTGCGCTCACTCGCCAAAACGATTTACACTGTGAATCACGGCTGATATTTTACGATTTCAATGTTTAGAAAACCAGATACAAGTAATCAATAACACAATAATTATGTTTAAAAAAAAAAATGTACAGCAGTTTGATTATATCATCTTTTATATATTTGATACTCGATTTAATGCAGTTCTTTACATAGTTAACTTTTTTATGACCTTAAACAACAAATGTGTATCTACGATTCTCCTTTTTGTAGTTTGAGCCTAAAAAGAGGGACGAAAGATACCAGAGGGACAGTCAAACTCATAGATAGAAAATAAACTGACAACGCCATGGCTGATAATGAAAAGATTACATTTCAGAATAGATTTGCAGAGCCTAGAACAATGAATAGTTTTGCAATCCATACTTTTGTTTATCCATCTGATACGAATTGTATGAAACTTATGATAGCATATAACTCAGCATTGTCAAAGATTGACAGATATTATTATACAAATAACCCTCCGAGCAACTCAGATCACAACCCTTTTCAGAGAAAATGAATTTTTCTCAGTCTTTAGAATTATATATTGCTGTTTAAACTGTTGTATGTCTGTTGATTTGATTTCGTTTTTCGGTCATTGAGTTGCTTGTTTGATTTTTTCTTTTTGTTGATATTTTGATATTTTTACCTATTATGTCTGTTTGTTTTGTTTACACATCGTTGTCAATATAATGAAATTTGATGCGCCTGTCATACAAGTGAGGATTTAGCTAGCTATGAAACCAGGTTTCATCCACCATTTTCTACACAAGAAAATGCCTGTTTCAAGTAAGGAATATGAAAGTTGTTATCTATTCGTTTGATTTGTTTAAGCTTTGGATTTTGCCTTTTGATAAGGGACTTTTCGGTATTAATTTTTCACGGAGTTCAGTAATTTTGTTTTTGAATGTCGTTTACATACTTTTGTATCTTTTTTGCAGGATGTTTCTTTTAGTCTTTGTGAATGTTTTGTTTGCACTGCTCAATATGATCATAAAAATGAGTCCGTCAAAAGTTATGCATAATAAATATTAATAGGGACAGTAACTTTCGGTGAAAATTCCTCTAACACCATTATTATGTTGTCGATCAAAATGTCCAGCATAATGATGATTTCATCTTTGATATAATTGATACTTGATTTGATTCAGTTCTTTACAATGTAATTGTTTTTCTTGACCTTAAATAACAAAAGTGTATCTACGATTCCTCTTTTTGTTGTTAATGTTTTATTTAATGAGAGAATGTATTCGAACTTTCGATTGAGCCTTAAATTTAATGATAGAATTGCATTGCATGAAATATTTTTGGAATTTAATTTGATTGACACTGTTGTTTAAATATACCTTATCGTTATGAATCGTCATTAACAGCTATGTTTGAAAAGTTAAGAAGTCTATCATAACAATGGTAGAGTTTCATCAACATGTTTATGTCATTACCGGAGGTGAGATGTGACAGATTTGTGATTTTTAAAATCTCATCTTGTTTTGAATGACGTTAATGAGATGGATATATGTGAGATATAAAATTTTGCAGTGCATTCCTATTCTTCAAAGAGACATATGGAAGCAATAGTGTTTTAGATTTACTGGAACAACATTATATTTGTCGTGAAGATGAAGATAAAGCATCCACATCCTCTGGCATTTTGAAAAGGTTAGAAATCCGGGTGCTCATCGTATATCACAGATTTTGAACGTGCTTCTGAATGCATCACCGACCTGCTTTGATCCCTTTAGATAAAGTGTCCAGTTTGTGACTATCTAACTACACTTGACTCATTTGCTTGCATTCTCCACAACTACCAAAATTGGAAACCTGAACTTCTTGTTTTTGTTGATGGGCTACATTTTGGACCATTAGATTAGAACTCTGCAAACTGTTTAGTAATGCTGATGTCTTCTGTAAGTATACTGCTAATACCATAATCTGATTAATCTTATAATGTACACCTCTTTAAACGGTGTTTGGAACATTTGATAAACAAGAATACTTTTGATACGATGAATGATCTCGGTAAAAATTTACTGATAAATGCGAGATAGTTTTATTTCATTCCTCTGCATACTCAGTCAGGAAGATTATTTAACTTAAAATCATAAGATCTGCTACAAATGTATTTTTTTTATCGATAACGGAACATGAAAAATATTGAAAAAAAAATATAATACTTCTCTATTTTATAATATAGCGTTACAACCGTACTTTAGTGTCAAACAATACTATTTCAACGTCGTACAATCGTATTTCAGCATCAAAAGTATACTTCAACGTCAAGCAATTGTCCTAAAGCGTCAAACACTATTATCTCAGCGTCATACAATAGTCCATCAGCGTCAAATTATCTTACTTCAGCTTGATAACAGCAGTTAGATTGAACATAGCAGTCCAGAGTTATAATGTGTCAAAGCGACAACAACCCGACCATAGAGCAGACAGTAGCCGAAGGCCACCAATGGGTCTTGAATGTAGCGAAAGTTCCCACACCCGTAGGTGTCCTTCAGCTGGCCCCTTAAAAATATGTATACAAATACAGTGAAAATGGACGTCATACTAAACTCCGAATTATACACAATAAACTAAAATTAAAAATCATACAAGACTAACAAAGGCCAGAGGCTCCTGACTTGGGACGGGCGCAAAATTGCGGCGGGGTTAAACATTTTTATGAGATCTCAACCCTCCCCCTATACCAATGTAGAAAAGTAAACGCATAACAATAAGCACATAAAAATTCAGTTCAAGAGAAGTCCGAGTCTATGTCAAAAGATGTAATATACATATATTTATAAATACGGTTTTCACCTGTCCTAAGTCAGGAATCTGATGTACAGTAGTTGTCGTTTGTTTATGAAATTTATACGTGTTTCTCATTTCTAGTTTTTTTTTATATAGATTAGACCGTTGGTTTTCCCAATTAAATGGTTTTACACTAGTAATTTTGGGGCCCTTTATAGCTTGTTGTTCGGTGTGAGCAAAAGCTCCGTGTTGAAGGCCGTACATTGACCTATAATGGTTTACTTTTTTAAAATTGTTATTTGGATGGAGAGTTGTCTCATTGGCACTCACACCACATCTTCCTATATCTATGGTCTTTTTCAAATGTACTTGCTGTGATTTTAGATAAAGCAAATTAAGGTGAACTATTTAAAATCATATCACCCAATAAACTATAATAATATAGGGAAGTGGTATGATTGAAAATGAGACAACTAACAATTAAAGTTCATATCAAGTGAATGTAAGCACTTGTCGACCAACGAGCGGCATTCAACTATAAAAGTCACCAATACCTTATGGTCAGCTATTAAAGGCAGCGACACGGTTTTCAAATATAAAAGAGCGCGAATAATATGACGCCATTGAGTTGAGACAAAGACACATCAGGTTTTTCAACCAATTCTCAGTGTAAACCTAAAGGTACATTGTGTTGATTTTAATCGTTTCTTTGTCATTACTGAGTTGGAGCAGTGTTTTGTGAGGATATTATCCTTGATTATGTAGAAGCGACAGTGCACGAGGACATGTATCAATTCAGACATGTAAACAAGATACGACTTGAAAGAAGATATTTTCTGCCGAGAAATGGTAAGTTGACAATTTGAAAGATGAAATGACCATTGCGACATAGTATCTATTACGAAGTCGACCATCTATGTTAAGACACCATTTCAAAATGTGAGGCAAATCTTCTACTTGCAGATTTTTTCCTTATCTGAGTTCCATTGAGATATATTGAATTCAAAAGACGCACAGAAGTATAGATAACATGATTTTCTGCATTTTGATATTGTAAAATATCAGTCGCGGGCCACAATGTGAACCTTTTTGGCAAGTGAGTGCAGCGAACGAAATGAAAAGTTTCACATTGTGTCGAGCGGCTAATATTTTACGATATCTACACGAGGAAAACACAATTATCTGCCTACTGGCGTTTTTTCCTCCCTCCCTTAAATAGTTTAACGCTTGACAAAAACAGTCTTGATAACGTCTCTGCACACATTGTGACGTCACTAATAACTTTTCCTCAATACTCGTTACGTAGCTGATAATGCCTGATATTGTCTCAAATCTGTTTGTTTTGTTTACACATCGCTGTTAATATAATGAAATTTGATGCGACTGTTATAGAAGTGAGGGTTTTGCTAGCTATGAAACCAGGTTTAATCCACTATTTTCTACATAAGAAAATGCCTGTATCAAATCAGGAATAATGAAGAAATTATTCATTCGTTTTTTTGTTTAAGCTTTTTATTTTAATATTTTATTAATAAAGACATTAAAAACATTAAGGCAGTTTTAAACTAACACATTGTTACAGCAGTTTAGCAAATAAAGCTATATTGTGTATTTAATATTCGGAAAATACACATGTATCTCAATGAAAAGATGGGGGTAAAAAAAGACTTTGTAAATTTATGTAAGATATCTTTTTTTCTTTATCAGTTAATAAATAAATTTGGTGTTTTTACTGTCTTCTGATTGGTTAAAATTATTAGTTTTATTTTCAATGTTGTCAATTTTGATGGCGACACGCCCACTCTGACGTTGTGTATTCAAACGCCAACATGTGTGTACGTTGTTATTGTTAATATAGATAATATAAAAAGTTCTTTGAGCCTTATTTTCGATAGAAATTTATTTATAATGAATGGCAATAATTTATTTTAAATTTATTGAACCTTAAAACTAATTTTTGACTCTTCACATTTTACATAATCCGCTTCGCGGATTATTCAATATGATGAGTCAAAAATTAGTTTTATGGTTTAATAAATTCAAATATATAATAGCCATTCATTAATTGTCGAATTATTTTTGTTCGTTGGATGCCAATTTTCGTGAGTATGTTCAACGAAATATAAATTTTCTACAGACTTTATATGCTGATAAAAGTAAAATCACGAAATTAAATATCAACGAAAATGTTAGTTTCGCTCAATCTGCGAAAGTTGATGCCCACAAAAATAAATTAATTAACAATATAGTCGTGAAATTAGAAACATGAGACAACTTTAGTGTACTTTGGTCATTTCGGAATGTACTTGCTGTTTTTTTTTTTTTTTTTTTTTTTTAGATATGACCAATTGAGGATGAAATGTAATACAAGGTATCACCTTATAAACTATAAAAATACAGAAGTGGTATGATTTAAAAATGAGACAACTAACAACCAAAGTTCAATTGAAGTGGATGTAAGTAATTATAGACAAACTAGCGACCTTCAACTATGAAAACACCAATACCGTATAGTCACCTGTAAACGACCCAAACATGGTTTGCATGGATATGAGATCGCAAATAATATGTCGCTTGTGAGTTGATAAAATACACATTGAAGGCTTTAAACTTCAATTGTATTTTTTTTAATCGCTTTTATCATTAATGCGTTTGAGCAGTGTTTTTTGTAAGGAGATTATCCTTGTTTACGAAGAACCGACATTGTCAAAATGCCAAGAGCAAGTATAAATCCAAATATGCAAACAAGATACCACTGGAAAAATATATTACTACGGAGAAATGGTAAGTTGACAATTGGAAAGTTGAAAAGACCATTATGTCATATGTTTTAGTTTGAAGTCGCCCATCTATGTCAAGATTGAGAAATATATCAAAATGAGAAGCAGATCTTCTACTTGCAGCGTTTTCACTTATCTAAGGTTCATTGAGGTAAATTTAATACAAAGGTCAAACATATTATATATATAGTACAGATTATCGGGTTCTCTACATATTAATTGATATTGTTAAATATTAGCCGCAAGTCACAACGTGAAACATTTTGGCGAGTGATCGCCGAAAACGAGCTATAAAACTTCAGTTTAAGTCGAGCGGCTGATATTTTTACGATATCTATACGACGAAAACCCAGTTATATTTTTAGACACTTTAGTTTCTTTGTGTATATCTCTTTCATATTCATTTGATAAAATTTACTGTTTGCAATAGCATGAATTGTTCTATATAATAAGAATGTTCTTATCCCGGGCATAAAAACAATGCCGTATTTTGCGAAACCTTTTCAACTTTTGATCTTCAGTGCTGTACAACTTTGTACTTTTTTCACGTTCGATCTTTTATATCTGGGCGTCACTGGTGAGTCTTGTGTGGGCAAGGCGCGTTTTTGGCGTATTGAATTTTGGACCTGATGCTTTTTGTTATCTATTAATCATGTTTTTCTGTGTCTAATATGTTCTCCTGTTTGTTTGTGTTGTGGTCCTGTGGTGTTGTGTTGTCGTTTCGGTGTTGTATTTAACTTTGCCATTAAAGTGCGAGGTTTGGCATGCCTTAAAACCAGGTTCAACCCACCACTTTTATTCCCCTTTAAAAGTGTCCTGTACCAAGTCAGGAAGATGGTCATTGTTATAATATTGTTCGTTTCTCCTTGTGTTGCATTTTAACGTTGAGTCGTTTGTGTTTTCTCTTATTTTTGAGATATTGAGATAAGACGTGGCACGGTACTTGTCTATCCCAAATTCATGTATTTGGTTTTCATGTTACATTTGTTATTCTCGTGGTGTTTTGTCTGATGATTGGTCTGTTTCTGTGTGTGTTGCGTTTCGGTGTTGTGTCGTTGTTCTCCTCTTATATTTAATGCGTTTCGCTCGGTTTTGGTTTGTTACCCCGATTTTGTTTTTTGTCCATGGATTTATGAGTTTTGAACAGCGGTATACTACTGTTGCCTTTATTTATCGTTGTATAACAGGTTTTTTCTATCTTCTCAAGACAGTTTGACGCTTGACGAAAGCAAACTTGATAATGCCTCCTGACATATTGTGACGTCGCTGATATCTTCTTCTTAGAGATTGTGACATCGCTGATAAGTTTTTTATTGTCTTAACGATATGTGAATTAGGCAGCGACTGGTAAGGTTGGTATAGGCGTAGGGAGAGACGATGAATAATGTTGATTGAGTGACTTGAGATCATCCTCTACTAGTATTTATTTAAAAGTAATATAGAGTAAAATTGAGAATAGAAACGGCGAATATGTCAAAGAGACAATAACTCGACCATAAAGCAGACAACAGCCGAACCGTGCAAATTATTCAAATTTCAAACAATGAGATACTTTTTTTTATCCAGCCTTTAAGAATTGTATCTGACGGAGACAAATGATAGCCTAAAACTTGGCATAGTCAAAAAATTAAAAGACATTAACAAATAAATCTTCCGGAGAACCTCCGATCACAAGCCGTTTTCATTGGTTTAAAATTTGTTTGTCTTTCACTTCTATGTTATAATTTGTTTACTGTTGTTTTTTTTCATGGAGTTGGTTGTTTTCTCTTTTGTTAAATTCATTGAGATATATTTAATGCAAAAGACGCACAAAAGTATGAATTATCGCGTTTTCTTAACACTTATATTGTAAAATATCAGCCGCGAGCCACATTGTGAACCTTTTTGGCCAGTGAGAGCAGTGATCTGTTTTATAAGAGAATGTATTCTATCTTTCTATTCATCGTTCAATTAAATAATAGAATGGCACAGTGTAGAAAAATCAATACTTTTGCAATTACAACAAACTTAAATGATTCTGATAGCAGACTTTGTAGTAGGCTTTCAATATTTTTTGGAACTCAATTTGATTGACTCAGCTGCTTCTATATACTTCATCGCTGTTAATTGTTGTTTATAGGTGTGTGTGAAGTTAAGAAGTCTGTCATAAAAATGATAGAGTTTCATCAACATGTGTTATATCATTACCGGAGGAGAAATGAGACGGATTTGTGATTTCTAAAATTCCAATCTTTTGAGGATAATGTTTTTGTGATGGATGTATGTGAGATTCATAGTTTTGCAGTGTATTCCCATTCCTAAATGAGACACGAAAGCAATACTGTTTAAGATTTATTTTGCTAGATCAACATTATATTTGTCGTGAAGATGAAGATAAAGCAATTACATCCTCTGGCATTTCTAAAGGGTAAGATTTCTGCGTGCTCATCGTACATCAAAAATATTGAACGTGCTTCTTAAATGCATCAGCGATCAGCTTAACCTAGCGACGCGGAACGGAAATAGGTAAACGGATATTTGCGACTGTAAAATCTAGTTTTACGAAGGCCAGACTTAAAATACGTTACAGTTATCTCCATTCTAATGCCACATATTAAAATAAATGTCATTTAATAAATATTTTGGCTTAAAATGGCATACATAGTTCGAGAAACTGTTGCATCGCCTTTATCATCCAAATAATGTGACGTCATATGTATACTCTGGATGCATGAATACTAAACATATTTTACTTTTCGTACGCTTTAGAATGGGTTAAATATAAACAAAAAAATGTTGAGGCTCAAAATATTTCTATCTTGTTTAGTTTTTGAGAAATTACATACTTCGGAAATCAAAATGGTGGCTTTCTTATATACGGACTGGTAGAGCGTGGAATATAACTCCTCAACATATTTGTCAATGTCCAATAAAAATTATTGTTACACACTAATTGCATTAGAATGCTACATCTTCCTATTTCATTCCTCTGCATACTGACAAAAATTTAAAAAACTTAAAATAAAAGAAAAATTACTTCGCCCATCAACAAAGGAACATAGAAAATATTGAAAATATTGAAATTAATATAATACATCTGTGTTGAATAAGATAGCATTACAACTGTACTTGAGTGTCAAACAATAGTATTTCGGAGTCAAATAATCATACTTCAACGTCAGACAATCGACCTGTAGCGTCAAACACTTAATTATCCGTCACCCAATAGTCCATTAGCGTCAAACTAGCGTCATTCAGCGTCAAACACATACTTAACCGTCAGTCAATAGTCCATCAGCGTCAAATTATCGTCCTTAAGCGCCAAACACTAACTTGATCGTCACCCAATAGTCCATCAGCTTGAAACTATTGTAATCAGCGTCAAAATATCGTCCTTACGTGTCAAAAACTTACTTAACCGTCAGCCAATAGTCCATCAGCGTCAAACTATCGTCCTTAAGCGTCAAACACTTACTTAACCGTCACCCAATAGTCCATCAGCGTCCAACTATCGTCCTTCAGCATCAAACACTTACTTAACCGTCAGTCAATAGTCCATCAGCGTCAAACTATCGTCCTTCAGCGTCAAACACTTACTTAACCGTCACCCAATAGTCCATTAGCATCAAACATCGTCCTTCAGTGTCAAACACTTACTTAACCGTCACCAAATAGTCCATTAGCGTCAAACTATTGTCCTTCAGCATCAAACACTTACTTAAACGTCATCCAATAGTCTATCAGAGTCAAACTATCGTCCCTCAACGTCAAACACTTACTTAACCGTCACCCATAGTCCATCAGCGTCAAACTATCGTCCTTAAGCGTGAAACACTAACTTAAACGTCACCGAATACTCCATCATAGTCAAACTATCGTCCTTCAACGTCAAACACTTACTTAACCATTAGCGTCAAACTATCGTCCTTAAGCGGTCAAGACATATATATGATATATATATATATATACAAGTCTAAATTGAAAACTACTTTCACACCTATATATATATATATATATATATATATATATATATATATATATATATATATATTTTTAAATACCGTCTTGTCTTTTCAAATGTTCTCGCTGTGTTTTTAAATAAAGTTAATTAAGATTAAATATAAAAAAAGGTATTGAAATTGGGTTCAAATGAATTATATAAGCAATTAACCACCATACACCGGCCTTCAACTATGAAAATCACCAATACCGTATAGTAAGTTGTAAATGGCACCGACATGGTTTTCAAATATATAACACCGCAAATAATATGTCTCATATATATAGACGAGATAAAGACACATCATATTGTTCAACCAATTCTCGAAGAATACTTAGAATTTACATAATGTTGATTTTACTCGTTATTCTAACTATGTGTTGAAACAGTTTTGTTTTTTAAGGATATTATTCTTGTTTACGAAGAACCGACAATGTTGACATGCCGCAGTTATCTTATCTGAGCTGCATTGAGTTATATTCAAAAGACGCTCGAAGTATATTTTATCGGGTTTTCTACATTATGATATCGCAAAGTATCACCCGTGAGCCACGATTTATTTTTGTTTTTTTTGTCAGCCAGTTGCCTGTTTACTATTATTTTTGAAGTTGCTATTTTTTACATACAAGTATTTAACCTTTTAAGTCTGTTTGTTTTATTTACACATAGTTGACAGTATAATGCAATTTGATAGGACTGTCATAAAAGTGAGGGTTTTGCTAACTATGCAACCAGGTTTAGTCCACAATTTTCTACATGAAAAAAATGCCTATATCAAGTCAGGAATATAAAAGAATTTATCCATTCGTTTGATTTGTTCAAGCGTTTTGTTTGCCATTTGATTAGTAAAGACATGGACAATAATACAATTCATCGCTTTTCAACATAATAACATTACAACGTGGATAATTGTCAAACAATAGTACTTCAGCGTCATACTATCGTATTTCAGCGTCAAACAATCGTACTAAAGCGTCAAACAATCGTACTAAAGCGTCAAACAATCGTACTAAAGCGTCAAACATTAGAGTTAAGCGTCAAACTATAGAACACCATCGTGTAAATAGCGGTTAGAACGCCCATAGCGATTCAGACTCATACATACTTTCTATTACCGCCTTAAAATATTAATACAGTTTTAAACAAGACATTGTTACAGCAGTTTAGCAAATAAAGCTTTGTTGTGTATTGAAGATTGAAAAATGAGGGTAAAAAAGACTTTGTAAATCTAAATTAGATATGTATTTTCTTAATTAATTACTATGGAATCATTATTGTTCATTATTGTTCATTGGATGTCAATTTTTGTCGGTTTCGTGGGTTAAGGTGATCAACAGATTTAAATGTTCAACGAAACACAAAATTTAATATGCTTTATATGCTGATATTAGCAAAACCACAAAATCAAATATCCACGAAAATGCTAGTTTCGCTCAATCTACGAAAATTGATGCCCAAGAAAATAAATGCATCAACAGTATAGTCGTGATATAAGAAACAGGAGACAATTTCAGTGTTGTTAGGTCTTTTCGAATGAACTTGCTGTTTTTTAGATATGGCAAATTAAGATAAAATGTAATACAAGGTATCACCTTATAAACTATAAAAGTACAGAGAAGTCGTATGATTGACAATGAGAAAACTAACAACCAAAGTTCATTTGAAGTGGATGTAAGGAATTATCGAAAAAAGATCGCAAATAATATGTCGCGTATGAGTTGAAATCTTTGAGTTGATCAAAATGAGAAGCAGATCTTCTACTTGCAGCGTTTTGAATTATATGAGGTTCATTTAGGGATATTTAATGCAAATGACGAACATAAGTATAGATTGTCTGGTTCTCTACATATTGATATCGTTAAATATTAGCCGCAAGTCACAACGTGAAAATTTTTGGCAAGTGATCGCAACAAACGAGCTATAAATCTTAAGTTTGAGTCGAGCGTCTGATATTTATACGATATCTATACGAATAAATCCCAAAAATATATTATTCGTTGTATAGCAGGTGTTTTCTATCTTACTAAGACAGTTTGACGCTTGACGAAAGCAAGCTTGATAATGACTCTGACACATTGTGACATCACTGATATCTACTCCTCAGAAATTGTGACGTTAATTTTGTTATTGTCTCAAAGATTTGTGAATTAGGCAGCGACTGAAAAGGATGGTATAGGCGTAGGGTGGACGATAAATAATGTCGATATAGTGAATTGACATCATCCTCTACAAGTATTTATCTAAAGGTAAAAATTGAGAATGGAAACGGCGAATATGTCAAAGAGACAACAACCCGACCAAAAAGCAGGTAACAGCCGAATCGTGCAAATTATTCATATTTCATAAAATGAGATACTTTGTTTTATCCAGCTTTAAAGAATTGTATCCCACGGAGACTTAGGATAGCTTAAAACTTGGCATTGTAAAAAAAAACCCCACACAGTTATACAAATAACCCTTCCGGAGTACCTCCGATCGCAACCCTATTTTAGTGGGTTCTAAATTCTTTTTCTTAACATTTCTACCTCATAGTTTTTTTACTGTTTTTTGTCGTGTAATTTTGTTTTGTCATGGTATTGGTTTTTTTTTTCTCTTATGTAAATTTTATTTAGATAAATTTTATGCAAAAGAAGCACAAAAGTATGACTTATCGCGTTTTCTTAACACTGATATTGTAAAATATCAGCCGCGAGCCACATTATGAACCTTTTTGTCCAGTGAGAGCCGTTATTTGTTTTGTAAGAGGATGTATTCTATCTTTCTATTCAACGTTCAATTTAAGAATAGAATGGCACAGAGTAGAAACATCAATAGTTTTGCAATCAAAACAAACTTCAATAATTCTGATAGCAGACTTTGTAGTAGTCTTTAAATATTTTTGGAAATCAATCTGATTTACACCGGTGTTTCAATATACCTCATCAGTATTAATTGTTTCTTATAGGTGTGTATGAAGTTTAGAAGTCTAATATAAATATGGTACAATTTCATCATCATTACTGGAGGAGAGATGAGAGGAATATGTGATTTATAAAAATCCCATCTTTTGAGATAATGTTTATTATATGATTGATGTGGGTGAGATTGATAGTTTTGCAGTGCATTCACATTCCCTAATGAGACATGCAACCAATACTGTTTAAGATTTATTTTACTGGGATAACATAACATTTGTCGTGAAGATGATGATATAACATTCACATCCCTTAGTAATTAAAAAGGGTAAGAAATCCGCGTGTTCATCGCACGTCATAGATATTGAACGTGCTTCTGAATGTATCACCGATCCGCTTTGACCCTTTTAGATAAAGTGTCCTAGTTGGGATCATCCAACCGCACGCTACTCATTTGCTTGCATGGTCCGCAACTTCATCATTTTTAACCTGAAGTGCTAGTTTTGGTTGATGGGCTATACTTTGGACCATTGCATTAGAACTCTCCTAGCCGTTAAACACGGTCGATGTTTTCTGTGAGTATCCTGCTAATAGCATAGTTTCATTCATTTCATAATGTAAACCTCTTTAAAATGGTGTTTGAAACATTTGATAAACAAGAATATCTTTGATATAATACATGTTCTCAGTAAAAGTTAACTGATAAATGCTAGATCGTATTATTACATTCATCTGCATACTCACAAATATTAATTAACTTAAAATCAGCAAATATGCTACAAATTTACTTCTTTTTCATCGACATAGGAACATGAAAATATTGAAAAATAATATATAACATCTCTGTTTTATAAGATAGCATAACAACCGTATTTTAGTGTTAAACAATAGTACGTCAGCGTCATACAATCGTATTACAGCGCCAGAAAGTCGTACTTCAGCGTTAAACAATCGTCATAAATCGTCAAACACTCTTACTTTAGCGTCATAGAATAGTCCATTAGTGTCAAATTATCGTACTTCAGTGTGATAACACCGCTTAGAACGACCATAGCAGTCCAGAGTTAAATATATATTGATAAATACGGGTTGGTCTTTTGAAATGCACTTGCTGTGATTTTAGATAAAGCAAATTTTAGATGACCTATAAAAAAGAATACCCCATTAAACTACTTGCAGAGTATTCCCTTTTCTGACTGTTATTGATGTATATTAAATGCAAAGGTTGCACAGAAGTATAGAATATCAGATTTTCTACATTTTGATATTATAAAATATCAGCCACAAGACACAATGTGAACCTTTTTGGCCAATGAGTGCAGCGAACGAGCTAAACAGCTTCACATTGTGTCAAGCGGCTGATGTTTTACGATATCTATACGGGGAAAAAACGATTATCTGCCTACTGGTCTTCCCCCTCCCTTAGATAGTTTAACGCTGGACGAAAGCAATCTTCCTTATGTCTATGCACACATTGGGACGTCGCTAATAACACTTCCTCAGAAATTGTTACGTCTCAGATAATGCCTGCTCTCGTCTCAAAGCCGTAATATGAGAATTACAGAGTGACTTAGCAGGATAAAATATACGTAAATATGCGTACATGTATGGAAGGACGATAAGTGTGGTTTATCAATTGACTTGACATCATCCTCCATTCATTTAAAAGCGTAAGTAGAGAACTCCGCAAATTATAAAAATGTCATATTGTGAGAAATATTTTGATCCAGCTGATAAAAATTGTATTCTTCAGATACTTATGACAACATGAAACTTGGTACTGTCCAAAATTAAAATATTTATATGTTCGTGGTTTGTATATTGTTGTTTGTATACTGTTGTTTGTCTTTTGAGTTTTGTCGTTTTTGTTGTCATGGTTGTTTTTAATCAACTTATGAGGATGAATGTCTTATCTATAGCTCTTATATTTCTTTTGCATGATGCTTTTTTTGTTTTTTTGGGAATGTATTGTATGAACTGTTTCATATGATCACAATAACGATTCAGTCAAAAGGGGTGCACAATAATTATTTAAAACAACAGTAACTATTGGTAGACATTTATTTCCATTAACACAAAATGTCGAGAAAAATCTGTTATCGTTTTTTTTAATTTAATTTTGAAACATCAAATTATGAATGAGATACAGCGTGGTTACTGTTTCTGGTTTTTTTTTGTTCATTCATACCTTTGGATTTATACAATTCTTTGGAAGTGTTTGTTAATACTAAAGAATGGTAAGTAAAACATGATTTTTGTTTGTTTCTTATAATCTTTTGTCATGTATTTTGATTTTACAAATTTGACCTCAATTTTATTACCTGTGAACAGTCTGTGACCTGTCTGTGACCTTTGTAAACATTAGAAGTATCCTTATTATTCTTATATATAATTTATTCCTATAGTTTCACATAAAAAAAAGAAAAACATCATTAAACATATGAAAATGTACAAAAACTTTGTTGTACAAATATGATAGGATACATGTTAAACATTATCTAGATTAATTTTTTTTCACTTTTATCCCCTCTTTTCTTTCCAAATTAATTTTATCACTTCACTTTCATGCATACATAACTTACATACCTACATACATGCACTCACACTTACATATATATTCATTCACACATATGCTATAGTTACATACATGTTCACACATAAATAAGGACCTTTACCGAACGATGCATTCACATACATTGTACATGTGTTTTCATACATTTTTTGTACATCATGTACATAGACACATATACTTATATTATAGTAACATATATTTTTACTGGTCCACTTGAAATATTGAAAACTAGTACACAATATTAACATTCTATAACATATATTCTGTTTTTTTCCAAAAGTTAATTTTGTTTATTTCAAGATCTGCAACACTTTTTTTAACATTTTGTTTATTTCTAGATTGGCCGTACAATATAATTCAAATGTACTGGAGATTTCATATTTAAAAATTTTCACTATGTCTATTTTTTTGCCTTATTATTGGATTTATAATGAGATTTATAGACTGAAAAAAACATTAAGCTCAGCAAGTGATTGAGTCCAAAGTAAGCATCATCATGAATCTTGTATCCTATTACCAGAGAGTGTAGGCTTATAACATGTTTGTCAATACCTAGTTTGTTAAATATATCTCTCATTGATCTCCAGAAGTTTGTGTTATCTTGTGTCTCATGCAGTTCTTTACGTTTTATGAGAGCATGTATTCGAACTTTTGATTGAGCCTTGAATTTGAGAATAGATTGCAAAGCGTAGAACTATGAATAGTTTTTTAATCACCACATAGTGTATTAATTGTAATTGCAGATGTGTAGCAGGGTTTAAATATTTTTGGAATGTAATTTGATTGACACTGCTGTTTCAATATACCGTATAGCTATTATTCGTTCTTAATATGTGCGTGTATGAAGTTTAGAAGCCTGTCATAAAATGGCAGAGTTACATTTTAACGTTGTGTTTCCGTTGTGTCGTTTGTTTTCTCTTATTTTTTTTAGTGTGAATTCACATTACTATAAGACGTGTCACGGTACCTATCTATCCCAAATTCATGTATTTGGTTTTGATGTGATATTTGTTGTATTTGTTTTTCTCATAGGATTTTGTCTAATGCTTAGTCCGTTTCTGTGTGTGTAACATTTTAATGTTGTGTCGTTGTTCTTCTCTTATACTTAATGCGTTTCCCTTAGTTTTAGTTGGTTACCCCGATTTAGTTTTTTGTCCATGGATTTATGAGTTTTGAACAGCGGTATACTACTGTTGCCTTTATTCTTTATCATGTGTTGTGTCATTACTGGAGGAAAGATGAGACGCATTTGTGATTTTCAAAACCCTCCTTTTTGAATATGTTAATGTGATGGATATATGTCAGATTCATAGTTTTGAAATCCATTCCTATTCTTTGAATAGACATATTAAAGCAGTACTGTTTAAAATGTGTTTTGTGCTGGAACATCATTATATGTGTCGTTCAGATGATGTTAAAGCATCAAATTTATCTGGCATTTTAAACGGGTAGGACAACCGCGTGCTCATCGTACATCATAGATTTTGAACGTTCTTTTGAATGCATCACCGATCAGCTTTGATCCCTTCAGATAAAGTGTCCAGTTTGGGACCATTTGACTATACTTGACTTTTTTGCTTACAAAGTATGCAATAGCTGCAGAACCGTAGCTCTTTGGTCCGTATGTTATTTTTTGACTATTTGCGGACCATAGATGGTCCACAAATAGTCATAAAATGCGCCGTAGCTCTTTGGTCCTTATGTTATTTTTTTCATAGATGGTCCGCAAATAGTCAAAAAATTACATAAGGACAAAAGAGCTACGGTTCCGCAGCTAAGTATACAAGTGCCACCATTTAATATCTGAACTTCCTGTTTTTGTTGAAGGGCTATATTTTGGACCATTTGATAAGAACTCTTCTCTCCGTTTAGTAATATAATTGCAAAGCGTAGAACAATAATTATAATGCAAATAGTTTGTACAAATGGTTCTGATTGGATGACAGTAAGCGTAATATTCTCTATGTCATTGTCTGTAACTAAGGTTGCCGACATTTGTAATTAAAAAATGCATTGACATGTAATATCTACAATAATAAGCCAAAAACTCATATATTGCACATAGAAATCTTCTTTTTATCAAATTGTATTACATTCTGAAGCGGCCGCAAAGCCAGAAAACGCCCGATGTTTACGTTTAACACCGGAAACATACCTATGACATCACCTAGTTAAAGGGCTAAAGAAGATCACATCTTTTCGCGGAATTTTCTTCAATGAAAATTTTATACTGACATAATGATAGAAATTGAATTATAATTTTGTTTTGCATTAGAATAGAAAAAACTGGTCTGTATTTGAAGCTTTGTGTACGTCTATCGGTACTTTTACTGTCACAAATACCCTTTTACCTATCTCCGCTACACGTCGCCAGGTATACTAAATTTGCGACAGTAAATCTACCGATAGACGTTGGCAAAGCTCCAAAGACAATAGTTATCTCTTAAATAGTGTTGCAATCATTACAAACTGTAATCAAACGTTATGAAATGTATTATTATTACATCAATTGCCATGAATTACATTGATTTCCAAGTTATATAAAACCCATCATTTCACATGTGAAATAAATGTGGTTATTTCACTTGTCTGACGTCAAACAACAATAGGCGTTGTCAAGAAATCGGATCAAAACAAATTGTGAATGCGTAGAGAAAGATATAGTTCCTCACATTTTCTACTTAAATTTCATTAAAAAAACCCAACATTTTTCCAATGTTACAAAAAGAATAACTAATCAAAGAATTCAAATATCGACAAATATTCAACTCGTGACCAAACAAAACTATGAGATATATGAAAGCAATAGTGTTTAAGTTGTGTTTTATGCTTGAACAACATTATATTTGTCGTAAAGATTAAGATAAAGCATCCACATCCTCTGGCATTTTTAAATGTCAAGAAATCCGCGTGCTCATTGTACATCATAGATATTGAACGTGCTTTGGAATGCATCACCAACCAGCTTTTAACCTTTTCGACCATCTGTCTTCACTTGACTCATTTGCTTGAATAGTCCTCAACAGCAACCATTTGTTACCTGAACTTTTTGTTTTGGTTGATGGGCAATGCCGATGTTTTCTGTGAGTATCCTGGTAATACCATAGTTTTATTCATCTTATAATGCACACCTTTTTAAGCGGTGTTTAGAACATTCGATCAACAAGAATACATTTGATATTTTGCATCTTCTTAGTAAAAGTTAACTGATAAATGCTAAATCTTCCTATTTCATTTCTCTGCATACTGACGAAAATTTATTAACTTAAAATCATGAAATGTACTTCTTGGTCGACAAAGAAACATAGAAAATTTCGAAAACAATATAATACATCGTTGTTCGTTAAGATAGCATTACAACCGAACTTGAGTTTCAAGTTGTCAACAAATAATTTTTCGGCGTCATACAATCGTATTACAGCGTCAAATAATCGTAATTCAGCTTCAAACAGTCGTCCTTAACCGTCAAACACTTACTTAACCGTCACCCAATAGTCCATCAGCGTCAAGCTATTGCCCTTCAGCGTGATAATAGCGGTTAGAACGACCATAGCGGTCCATATGTATATATTTAGAAATAACGTTTTGTCTTTTCAATTGTACTCGATGTGTTTTAAGATAAAGTGAATTCAGATTCAAAATAAAACAAGGTATCAACTTATAACTTTTAAAAACAGAAAGAAGTGGTATGAAAGGAAATGATACAACAAACTACTTAAGTTCAAATGAAGTGTATTTGACAAATTAACAACCAGAGAGCGGCCTACAACTATAAGAATCACCAATACCGTATGGTAGGTTGTAATAGGCACCGACATGGTTTTTAAATATATAACACCGCAAATGATATGTCGCCTACGAGTCCATATAAGAACACATCATACTGTTTAACCAATTCTCGGAGAAGACCTATGATTTACATCATGTTTTCTTTGTTCAGTCTTCTATCTTTGTGTTAGATCAGTGTTTTTTTAAAGGAGATTATTCTTGTTTACGACGAACCGAAAATGTTGACGTGGAGAGTTTTCCCTTATCTGAAGTGCATTGCGTTATATTCAATGCAAAAGACGCACAGACGTATAGAGTATCGGGTTTTTGACATATTGCTATTGTAAAATATCAGCCGAGATCCACGCTGTGAACGTTGTTAGCGAGTGAGCGCAGCAAACAAGCTAATAATATTTACATTGTGTCGAGCAGCTGATATATTTTACGATACATTACCAGATTATTTGTTTATCGTTCTATTTATGGTCTTCCCCCCTCCACTCAGACATCTTTTACGCTTGACGAAAGCAAGCTTGATAACGTTCCTCCAAACATTGTGACGTCGCTTATAACGCATTTGAAAAAATTGGTACGTCGCTGATAGTTACTGCTCTCTAGTCAAAATCGTGATATAAGAATTATTGAGTGACTGAGCAGGGTGAAAAATGTGTAGGAAAAGACGATAAATGTGGACAATTAAGTGATAAATCATCATCCTTCATTTATTTAAAATATTTAAAAGTTGAAATATAGCCTTCTTTTTACAAATTATCCAAATTTCATATTATGGGATACTTTTTTATCCAGCTGATACGAATTGTTTGAAACTTAGGTTAGCATATATCTTGGCATTGTCAAAGATTAAAAGTCATAATGATACAAATAACCCTTCCGGAGCACCTCCGATCACAACACCTTTTTAGTGAACTTGTAATAGGCTTTAAATATTTTTTGAAATTCAGTCTGATTTGTTCTTTATAGGTGTGTATACAGTTAATTATATATATATATATAAGAAGTCTAATATAAAAATGGGGTTTGGAACATTTGACATTTGTTTTCAGTAAAAGTTGACTAATGAATATTATATTATAACATTTCTTTGCATACTGGATATGGGTTTGAATGTCCTTTTAATACCTGTTTCATTTCTTTTGAAAGATGCTTTTTCGTTATATTTGGGAATGTAGTGCTAGAACTGCTTCATATGATCACAAAAACGAGTCCGTCAAAAGAGATGGACCATAAATATTTAAAGGAACAGTACCTATCGTTAGAAATAAATTTCCACTAACACAATTATTATGCTATCGAGAAAAATGTCAAGCATTTTGATGATATCATCTTTGATATATTTGATACTTGATTTAATGCGGTTCTTTACAATGCAAACTTTTTTCATAACCTTAAATAACAAATGTGTATCTAAGATTCACCTTTTAGTAGTTATTGATCTGTTTAATGAGGTGATACATTCAGACTTTCGATTAAGCCTTGAATTCCAGAATAGAAATGCAAAGCATAGAACAATAAATAGTTTTGCCACAAAACATAATATATATGATTGCAGATTTTGTAGTAGGATTAAAATATTTCTAGAATTCAATTTGATTAACACCACTATTTGAATATACCGCATCGCTATTAAACGTTCTTTATAGGTGTGTGTAAAGTTTTTAAGTCTCTCATCACAATGGTAGACTTTTGTCAACATGTGTTTTGTCATTACCGCAGGAGAGATGAGGCGGATTAGTGATTTCTCAAATCTCATTTTTTTTAAAGAACGTTAATGTGAAATATATAGATGAGATTCAAAGTTTTGCAGTGTCTTCCTATTCTTAAATGAGACACATTAAAGCAATAGTGTTTAAGATGTGTTTTGTGCTAAACCAGCGTCAAACTATCGTACTTCAACGTCATAATAGTGGTTATAACGTTCTCAGCAGTCCAGAGTTATATATATTCATAAATACGGGTTGGTCTTTTTAAATATTCTTGCTGTGTTTTTAGATAAAGCAAATTAAGATGAACTATACAAAAAGATATCACCTAATGAACTATAATAATACAGAGAAGTGATCTGATTAAAAATGAGACAACTAACAATCAAAGTTCATATGAAGTGAATGTAAGAACGTATAATCGACCAACAAGCGGCATTCAACTATGAAAATCACCAATACCGTACAGTGAACTGTAAAAGGCACCGACACATTTTCAAATATAACAGATCGCGAATAATATGCCGCCTATGAGTTGAGACAAAGACACATCATATTGTTCAACCAATTCTCAGTGTAAACCTTAAACATATTATGTTGATTTTAATCGTTCTTTATCATTAATGAGTTGGAGCAGAGGTTTTGTTAGGAGATTATCATTATTTACGAAGAAGAGACAGTATTGACATGCACGAGGGCAAGTATCAATTCAGACATGTAAACAAGATACGACTTGAAATTTTTTTTTTATTGCCGAGAAATGATAAGTTGAAAACGGAAACGTTGAATTGACCATTTTGCCAAAATTTCTATTCTAAAGTCGTCAAACTATGTCAAGACAGAAGAACATTTCAAAATATGAATCAGATCTTGTACTTGCAGAGTTTACCCTTATCTTAATTTCATTGAGGTATATTTAATGCAAAGGACGCACAGAAGTATAGATCTTCAGATTTTCTACATTTCGATATTTTAAACCCGATTATTTGCTCATCGTTCTATTAATGGCCTCTTCCTCATCCCTTTGACAGTTTAACGCTTGATGAAAGCAATGATTGATAACGTCTCTGCACACATTGTTACGTCGCTGATAACGTATCCCATATAAAAGCCCGAGGGCTTAATATTGGTCGTGGGTGGATACCACGGCCAATATGAAAAAAATGACATGTAATAATCTATCGACACATATGTTGAAGCTGGATAAAAAAAAGCATCTATCAAATTATGTTGAATATTTTAAACAAAAATGAAAAAAAAAAACAGTATGACATTGAGCAAGCACAGTTTTATCATAAAACATTCACTTTTTCATTGTGGCGTCATATTTTTTCAATTATGACGTCAAATTTTTACGGGAAAGTTTGTGATTATAAAAAGAAGATGCGGTATGATTGCCAATGAGACAACTCTCCACTAGAGACCAATTTACACAAAAATTAACAATTATAGGTCGACCTTAAACAATGAGCAAATTTTGCATTTCTTGTATGAATTTACTTGGATCGTCATTTGATATTTAGAGAAACCGCTACTGATTGTCTGGCTGCTTCTTGTTTACAAATAGTTTTTTATTGGCAGATTACTGGAAGTCAAATTCGGGTGATGGATATGGATTTCAAGGGCTGATATTGATATTGGCCCCGGTGGCAAATAACCAACCTTGACTTCCGGATAGTATTGACCATGCAAAAACGTACATATTAGTACAAAATATTTGATAAATGTGGTTTATAAAGTGACTTGACATATACCTTTATTTATTCAAAAGTGATACGAATTGTATAAAACTTATGATAGCATATAATGATTATTGTTCGTTGGATGTCAATTTTCGTGGGTTTTGTTGGTTAAGGTGATCAACAAATTTAAACGTTCAACGAAATACAATTTTTCTGCAGGCTTTATATGCTGAATAAACAAAACCTCGAAATCAAATATCCATAAAAATGCAAGTTTCGCTCAATCAAAGAAAAGTGATGCCCACGATTAATGATAAACTAGTGTCCTTCAACTATAAAATCACCAATACCATATAGTCAGCTGTTAAAGACCCAAACATGTTTTGCAGAGATATGAGATCGGAAATAATATGTCGTAATTCTCATTGTAGACTTTAAACTTACAGAGTGCTCATTTTAATCGTTCTTCATGATAATTGTGTTGAAGCAGTGTTTTGCAAGGATATTGTCAATGTTTATGAAGAACCGACACTAGAGCAAGTATTAATTCAGATACGTAAACAAGAGAGCAAGTATTAATTTAGATTTGTAAACAAGAGAGCAAGTATTAATTCAGATATGTAAACAAGATACGACTTATAGAAAATACATTTCTGCGGAGAAAAAAGACGATTAGAAAGCTGAAAAGACGATTATTTCGTATGTTTAGTTTAAAATCGCCAATCAATGTCAAGATTGAGAAATATATCAAAATGAGAAACAGATCTACTTCTTTCAGAGTTTTCCCTCATATGTAGTTCATTTATGTATATCTAATTCAAAGGACGCACAGAAGTATAGATTATTGGATTTTCTACATATTGATGTAAAATATTAGCCGCGAGCCACAATTTGAAACGTTTTGGCGAGTGAGTGCATAAAACGAGCTAAAAATTTCAGTGTGTGTCGAGCGACTGGTATTTTTACGATATCTATACGACGAAAAATCGATTATCTATAAATCGTTGAATACATGATACAACTAAGACAGTTTGTCGCTTGACATAAGCAAGCTTGATTGTATCTCCAGACACATTGTGACGTTGCTGATAACTTCTCCTCAGAGATTGTGACGTCGCTGATAATGTTGGTATTGTCTCAAAGATATGTGAATTAGACAGCGACTGAGCAGTGGTGTATAGACGTAGGGAGGGACAATAAATAATGTTGATTAAGTCACTTGAGATCATCCTCTACTAGTATTTATTTAAAAGTTAAAATAGAGAATAAAATTGAGAAGGGAAACGGCGAATATGCCAAAGAGAAAACAACTCGACCAAAGTGCGGACAACAGCCGAACTTTGCAAATTAGCCAAATGTCATACAATAAGATACTTTTAACCAGCTTTTTACCAATTGTATCCAACGAATACTAGCGATAGCATAAACCTTGTCATAGTCAAAGATTGAAAGACATAATTATACAAAAACCCTTCCGGATCACCTCCGATTACAACCCTTTTTTTGGTGGGTTTTAAATTTCTTTGTCGTTACATTTCTATGCAATTGTTTGTTTACTGTTGTTTGTCTATTGATTTGTTTTGTCAGTTTTTTCTCGTTTGTAAAATTTATTGAGATATATTTAATACAAAAGACGCACAAAAGTATGAAATATCTTGTTTTCTTAACATTGATATTATCAGATTATACCATGGCATTTTTTATATCGCATGTATTATCAGCCCTAGGTTCAATATCAGCCCAAGAGCCGCATAGGTCGAGGGCAATTATTGACCGAGGTCGGATAATACATGCGATATGAAAAATGACATGCTATGATCTTTTTATCACATGCTTAAACAATGGATAAAAATGACGGATTGATATAATGTATAAATCCTTTTAAGTGATTCTCAAATATAACGTCAAAGAGTGAAAAGTTTACAGACGTCGTACTCCAAAGGTAGTACATCGAAAATCAAATATATTAAATGCCTCAAAAGAGAAGAAAAACAACAGTATGATCTATTCTCATATTCCTATATTTAAAAATGTTCAACAATAAACATGATGAACAAACGTATATTTTAAAATGCGTTTCTTTTATCATTTGTTAGTTCGTTCGTTCGTTCGTTCGTTTGTTTGTTTTTTTTATTATATTTTACTCAATATACTTTCCCGTATCCAACTAGTTGTTTTGGTTCCCTATTTTACAAATGTTTTTCATTGAAAAGTACCATACTGATTGATGTGTATTTTCCGCAATTTGCCGAGTATCACCGGAATGGCATGCGATAACGTTACGGAAAGGCATATGATAATATTCGAAGCATGTGATAAACTTTTCATATCAGCCCACTAAGCACCTATGAAAAATATCAGCCACGAGTGAATTTTTTTGGCTAGCGACAACAGCGCTCTGTTTTATGAGAAGATGTATTCTAACTTTCTATTGATCGTTCAATTTAACAACAGAATGGCACAGAGTAGGAAAAAATCAATAGTTTTGCAAACCCAACAAACTTCAATGATTCTGATAGCAGACTTTGTAGTACGCTTAAAATATTTTTTGAAATTCAACCTGATTTACACCGCTGTTTCAATATACTTCATTACTATTAATTGTTGTTTATAGGTGTGTATGAAGTTTAGAAGTCTGTCATAAAAATGGTAGTTTCATCAACATGTTTTATGTAATTACCGGAGGAGAGATGAGACGGATTTGTGATTTGTAAAATTCTATTTTTTGAAGATAATGTTTTTGTGATGGATGTATGTGACATTCATAATACCGTTTAAGATTTATTTTACTAGAACAACATTATATTTGTTGTGAACATGAAGATAAAGCATCCACATCCCGAGGTGATTTAAAAGAGTTGGACATCCGTTTTCTCATCGCAAGTCATAAATATGGAACGTGCCTTGAATGTATCACTGATTTGCCTTGATCCCTTTGAATGAAGTGTCCAGCTTGGAATTATCTAACTGTTTGTTACTTATTTGCTTGCATGGTCAGTAACTGTACCAACTTTTGACCAGAAGTTTTTCTTTTTGGTGATGTGCTATACGTTGGACCATTGCATTATAACACTCCTAGCCGTTTAGCAATGCCGATGTTTTCTGTAAGTATCCTGTTAGTACCATAGTTTAATTCATTTGATAATTTACATCTCTTTAAACGGTGTTTCGAATATTTGATATACACAAATACCTTTGATTTTATGTATGTTCTCAGTAAAAGTTTACTGATTGATGCTAGATGTTCCTATTTCATTCTCCTGCAAACTGACGAAGATTAATTAACTTTAAAAAATACTGCTTCAGCGCCAAGGGAACATAGAAAATATTTAAAATATTATAATACATCGTTGTTTAATAAGATGGCATTACAATCGTACTTCAGCGTCACACAATCATAGTTCAGTGTCAAACAATCGTACTTCAGCGTCAAACAACCGTCCTTTAGCGTCAACCACTCTTACTTAAGCGTCACACTACAGTACACCAGCATCATACAATCGTATTTTAGCGTCATATAATCTGACTTCAGCGTCATACAATGGTCCTTAAGCGTCAAAAACTTATTCAAGCGTCACACAATAGTAGATCAGAGTCATACAATCGTATTTCAGCGTCAAATAGTCGTACTTCAGCGTCAAACAATAGTCCTTCAGCGTGATAATAACGGTTAGAACGACCATAGCGGTCCAGACATGTATATTTGGATAAATATAGTTTTGTCTTTTAGGGCCTTAAATGCCGACTCTGATATTACTTTATGTTGTTTTATTATCACTTAATAAACGTTTGTCTTTATTTGATATGGTTTTGACATTACGTAATGATGTTTTAATATAACTCAAAATGAAATAGTCATTACTTAATGATATTTCGATGTTACACGATATTGTTTCGTATTGACTTGATATAGTTTTGTCATTACTCAATATGGTTTTGTCATTACTAAGATGTGGTTTCAGCATTATTTAATATGGTTGTGTCATTAGTCAATGTGGTTTCAGCATTATTTAATATGGTTGTGTCATTAGTCAATGTGGTTTTAACATTACTTGATGTGTTTGTGACTTAACGTAATGTAGTTGATTTATTACATGATTTGATTTTGTTATTTCGTAAGGATGATTTGTCTATTCTTTATATGGTTTTAACATTACGTAATGATGTTTAAAATTTAACCATTTTACACTACTTGATGTGTTTGTTTCATTCTTTGATGTGGTCTTGTCATTCTTTGATGTGGTCCTGTCATCCTTTGATGTGGTTATCCCATTACTTGATGAGGTAAAACCACGTGACCAATTCGGAAAAACCTGTTCTATTTTAGATAGATTTCCATGTTGTATGTGCCTTGAAAGCGTTTGGCAATCCATCTAAATAGTGTTCAAATTAAAGTTCGGGTTTCTGTTTAAGTTAAACTTTGAGTTAGTTTTCGAATGAAAGTCATAATTAAAGTTCTAGTAAGAATTGATTTTCGAGTTGGACTTCGAGTTTGAGTCACATTTAAAGGCAGAGTTCTAGTTTCAACTTTGAATTTGAGTCACTTCTTGAGGTAGAGTTTGAGTAAGATTCGAATTTAAGTCTTATTTAGATTTATTAAGATTTCAAGTTGAAATTCGAGCTATTTTATATGTCTTTTTGAGTTCTTTATTAAGTTTTCTATCGCGGAACAAGGGCTTTTGCTCGGGCGTCAGAAAAGAGGGCTCCGGGATATGCGTACCAAATAAACAATGTTGCAGTATACAAAACGCAACATAGGAGTCGAAATAAAGTTAGATGTGGTGTGATTGCCAAAGAAAGAACTATCCACCAGAGTTTAAATGCAGTGGATGTAAGAAATCATATATCGATGACCGTACAGCCTTCAACACTCCGTATAGTCAGCTCAGTACAAAAGGCCGCCATGTACTATGTGATAAAAATTCAAACGAAAAAACGAACGGTCTATTTTACAAAAAAACAAATATGACACATATGTATACAACGACAACAATTGAACTTCGTGCTCCTGACTTGGGACAGGTACATAAAGAAAGTGCACGTGGCGGAGTTTAACATGTATGTGAGAGAACATCGAACTGTAACAGTAGTGTAACAGCACAACACGAGAAAAAAATGTAAACTAGACAAATCGATGACCCCGCACTCCACTCATTTAACTGCTTATACCCAAAAAAGGACAAAGTTCAAATTTTCTCCAAAAAGAGGAAAAATAATAAAAAGAAAAACCGTGACCACATGCACACCATCAATACATGTACAATCAGCTAGCAGAGTAATAAATTCCTAGCATTCAAACTGAAGGAGGAGTTATCTGGAAACGCCCTACTTATGCAAGTAAATTTCCCCAAAATGACAAACTTCAACTTTCATCCAAAAGAGCACATATTAATAAAAATTAAACCCTGACCACATGCAGCACACCTTGAATATATGTACAAACAGACAGTAAAGAGAAAACTTCCTAGGATTCAAACTGTTGGAGGAGTTATGCGGAATAACTATATACCCATTATGGGACGGAAAGACGGATTGACGGACAGATGTTAAACACTATGCCCCCAACTTTCATTGCTGTAAAGTTGCGGTGGCAAAAAAAACCAGTTTCAATTGGCTGACTAAATAGATCGGTATGACTGGGTAATATAAATCCATCGGGGTGATCTCGGGTTAAAGGTGAAGGTATTATGGTTACGACAACTGGAATATGTTCGTCGTCACATGTGAAACAGATATTCCAAAAAGTTTATTTTTCAATTAGTGCGAGGTAGATTAGAGAATTCAATTGATTAAAAGTAAAAGATTGATATTCGTATATATGTTCAAATGATCATTTTTTTTAAAGAATTCTTATTTTATAGTATTGATGCTTTGACGCTAAGTCCGAGCCCCCTACCTCCGATTTTCCTGTGACTTAAGTGTGAGTTGATTTGAAGTGTCTCATTTTTAAACAAAAAAGTATTAGTCTTTTGATTTGTGTCGAGCCTGCGACATAAATGTAGCGGCAGTGAGACACAACAACGTTATCGAAAGTGGCGTCATCTCAGGACCTTTTACAGCTTACTATGGGGTATGGGTTTTGCTCATTGTTGAAAACCATACAGTTTTGTTTTAGTTAAATAAAACTGAATTTAACTGTTTTGACATGATAAATTTATTACCTCCATGAAGTGTTTCAAAGCTTGTAAAGGAGTTTTTCCTCATTATCAAGACAAGAGTACACACGCTGAAATGTCTCGCCTTCTTTACTATTGTTGATATTATGTTGATAGTCCTAAATATAAAGTTTTATTACCCTGATTTCAACTGTCACATGAACTTAACATTAATCAAGGAAGCTAAACATTGAGCAATGAACTATATGAAAATGAGGTCAAGGTAAGATGAATGATGCCAGACAGACATGCACAGCTAACAATTCTTCCATACAACAAATATAGTTGACTTATTGCTTGTAGTTTAAAAAAACAGACCAAAATACAAGTTCACACTGAGCAATGAACCGTGAAAAGGAGGTCAAGGTCAAACAAAAACTGCGGGGTGACATATAGATCATAAAATATTTCCATACATCAAATATAGTTGACATATTGCATAGACGTCGCGTACGGTGTTGGTGATAATACGGTTTTTGCTTTCCAGTTCGCCTTTATTGCATTTGTTAGAAGTTTCGGAATTGATAACTATATAAATGTATATATCAAAATGTGCGTAATTAAAAGTAGAAATGGAATATGCCTTAAAGTCAATACTTTTATTCATTTGTTACTCGAATGATCTCTAATAACACTGATTTTGAGCGTGTAGACAAGTAACACCGCGAGATATGAGCAACGTTGCTTTGAAGTTATTCTTGTCATTTTTAAAACTTATTAGAAAAAAGTTTTGCTCCTAGCATGAGTAGTCTTTGGTGTTAATGGTGTATTTTTTTTTATTTATGACGTCATCGTTAACTGGACGTATCTGACCAGGGCGAAAAGTTTGTTTTGTGGTCAAGCCGAAAATAGAAAAAAAATATGGATAAAGGTGAAGTTAAGTGTGATTTTAAAAGGTAATTCAAATAGATTATTCCGAAAATGATATATCTTTTTATTCCTTTTATAATAAGGAAAAAAAATAAAAAGTTTTGTTACAAAATTTCAAAAGATCGTGGCAGAATTAATGATTTTTTGAAGTTTGTATTTCTGTCACAAAACCCAAATCTCGCATATTTTTTTGGAGCTCTTCAAAATTCGAACGAATGCTGCAGATCCAAACCACAATTTACATATCCACCCTTCCTGTGTCAAAATTATACAATAAATATACAACTTTCTATGTCTTCAATTAGTAAGTATTGTTTAAATTATGTCCTTAATTGTTCATTTTATTAAATCCGTTGAAATGTCACACTCGCCGTTTTCTGACGTTTTGGCCTATTTGTTAAGTGTCTTATGAAAAGTAATAGGCGGTTGCAGTCTTTTCTACGATATGAAATTTTACTCAAACGTGAAAACTTTTTTTTAAGTGTATGAAAAAAAAAATTGTGTCGAAGTTTTAAGAGAAAATATTGAAAAAAATTAAACGCGACCTTTTTGTTTTTGTCTAGTCAAAATGTCACAAAACGCCGTTTTTTACATTTTTGTTACAAGTATGATAAGTCATATTATACAGTTTTGGAAGGGGAAAATTTGAAATTATAATAGCACAAAAAATACTATATAGCATTGAAACCTACTGTTCAGGGATTTTTTTGAACCCATTTTCGATCACATGTCGGAAGTACTAACGACACAGTCAGCGACTACTTTTGTCTAGTCACAATGTCACACCATGCTTTTTTACTTGTTTTGACGTTACGTTCTGTAAAACTTGACATGTAGTGCCTAACGTCGCAAATTACGGAAGCCTTTACGTGCCATGCTAATTATTATTTTTTTTAATTTGATATAACGAATTATGAATTTGATATAACAAATTATGAATTTTATAAAACAAATTGTCAATTTGATATAACAAATTGTCAATTTGATATAACAAATTGTCAATTTGATATAACAAATTGTCAATTTGATATAACAAATTGTGAATTTTTCTACCAATAGTATGATTTAATTATAATAATGAGATTGATTGAAACGTTGCGTAACCCAAATTGGCGCATTTTTTTGTGTATTGATTCATTGTTTATCTGATGTCCAGCGACAAATATATTATTGAATGCTTATTCAAAACTTTCATAACAGGTTTAATATTTCTGAAACCCGCTCCCTCCCCTTTTATCTATTATTTGATGCAGTTTGGGGGACTAGTTTGAACGTTCTCTACTCAGTACATGGGACCTGGTGTCTTAGAACGAACGATTATAATAGAAAAAGGATCAATTTATATTGCACATTTTCAAATCAGAAAGAATGGATAGTGTGTTTCTAGGGACATAGGAACATGCAACGATAAAAAATGCTTCCCCTTCCTCAAAATCATGGCATGCTTCTTTATCAGTTTCGATGGGCACATACATGGACAAATGAAACATCCTTAAGTTCATCCTTGCATTTTTCTTTATATATTTGTTTCAATATTTATTTTGTTTGCACACTTTTTATTGAAAACAAAGACCCATGCGCGAGATCTAGAAGAGATTTATTCTTTTAACATTTAATACAGGCGATAAAACAAACGATTCAACTTATAAAATTTTTATTCGGAAATTATCAAAAGCGGATAAAAGAATATTCCCTTGACACCAATTGCGAGTATGATGGTCTTGTGAAACAATGATAGTCCGTCGGAAGGGGCGATAATGAATATTATTTTTCTGTTTTAATTTAACTGTACTTAAAAAAATATGTGCCGCTTTTGCATTTCGGTTCTATACGTAGAAAGTCAAGCAAACCGCTCATATAAATTATGCTGTATGATTGAGCTGCACGAAATGAAAAAAGTACGACGTTATTTATACAATGCATGCCTGAAAGTAACGTCAAACTTTTTTTTGACCGATGAATGTACAGCCGATCACCATAACGCTTTTACACTGAAAGCAGCAATATCAGGCGAGACACAGCTTTCCGTGAACATTTTTACAAATTTATTATAACACTGCTTCTATTTGAAAACTTCGGATCAAATAACAGGACCAAGTGATTTGGGGACATCCCAATTATATCCGAAAAACTGTAAAAATTTTAGGATTTTATTTTTTTATGATTGTCTGCCGTTCCCCTTATTCATACCAAATAACTCCGAACAACCACTCGAACTTTAATTTGATTTTTAACTTTGGCGATACCCATTCAAAGCACATTAAACAAACGACATATTGAAATCTGTTACAAAATAGATTTTTTTCACATAGTGCATGGCGGCCTTTTGTAACTGACTATACGGGGTGTTGAAGGCTGTAAGGTTACCTATATAAAATTTCTTACATCCACTGCATTTAAACTCTGGTGGATAGTTGTCTCATTGGCAATCACACCACATCTAACTTAATTTCAACTCCTATGTTGCGTTTTGTATACTGCAACATTATTTATTTAGTACGCATATCCTGGAGCCCTCTTTTCTGACGCCCGAGCAAAAGCCCTTGTTCCGCGATAGAAAATTTAATTACGAACTCAAAAAGACATATAAAATAGCTCGAATTTCAACTCGAAATTTTAATTGATAAAAATGAGACTTAAATTCGAATCTTACTCAAACTCTACCTCAAGATAGTAACTCAAATTCAAAGTGGTAACTAGAACTCTGCCTTTAAATGTGACTCAAACTCGAAGTCCAACTCGAAACTCAATGTTAGCTAGAGCTTTACTTATAAGTATGACTTGAATTCGAAAACTCACTCAAAGTTTAACTCAAACAGTAACCCGAACTTTAATTTGAACACTAATTAGATGGATGGCCAAACGTATTCAAGGCACATACAATATGGAAATATATCTAAAAATAGAACAGGTTTTTCGAATTGGTCACGTGGTTTTACCTCATCAAGTAATGGGATAACCACATCAAAGAATGACAGGACCACATCAAAGAATGACAAGACCACATCAAATAATGAAACAAACATATCAATTAGTGTAAAATGGTCAAATTTTGAAACATCATTACGTAATGTTAAAACCATATAAAGAAAAGACAAATCATCATTACGAAATAACAAAACCACATCATGTAATGAAACAACTACATTACGTTAAGTCACATACACATCAGGTAATGGTAAAACCACATTGACTAATGACACAACCATATTAAATAATGGTGAAACCACATCGAGTAATGACACAACCATATTGAGTAATGACAAAACAATATCAAGTCAATACGAGACCATGTCGTGTAATATCGAAATATCATTAAGTAATGACTATTCCATATTGAGTTATATTAAAACATCATTACGTAATGTCAAAACCATATTAAATAAAGACAAACGTTTATTAAGTGATGATAAAACAACATAAAGTAATATCAGCGTTCCACATAAGACAGCTGTTGCGTTCCATACTTTTCCGAATCACAACCCTTTTTGGCAAGTTTCTCAGCTTTTAGAGTTATATGTTGTTATTTGACTACTACTGTTTATCTATTGATTGTTTCCGTTTTTTTTGTCATTGAGTTGCTTGTTTGCTATTTTTTTGAGTTGCCTTTTTGACATATTTACCTATCATGTCTGTTTGGTTTGCTTACACATCGTTGTCAATATAATGAAATTTGATGAGACTGTCATACAGGTGAGAATTAAGCAAGCTATATCAATTAGGTTTGAGTCTGAGTATAAATGCTGATAACCATTTGTTTAATAGTTTGAGTTTTTGATTTTGCAATTTAATTAGGGAATTTCCGTTTTGATTTTTTCTCGGAGTTCTGTATTTTTGTGTTTGTATTTCCTGTTGATATCTTTTGTATCTCTTTTGCAAAATGCTTTCTTGTAGTCCTTGGGAATTTTTTGTGTAAACTGTTCCATATGATCACAATAACGATCAGTCAAAAGGGGTACACAATAAATAATTACAGGAAAGTAATTATCGGTAGAAATGTAATTCCACTTACACAATAATTATGCAATTAATCAAAATGTCAAGCAACTTGATGTATCATATTTGATATATTTGATACTTGATTTAATGCAGTTCTTTACAATGTAAACTTTTTTCATGACCTTAAATAACAAATATGTATCTACAATTCCCTTTTTGTAGGTAATGATTTTTAAAATGAGTAGATGTCTTTGTACTTTCAGTTGAGCCTTAAATTTCAGAATAGAAATTCAAAGCGAAGAGCAATAAACAATTTTGCAATCACCACAAAATTTGATAATCGTTATTGCAGATTTTGAAGTGTTTTTAAATATTTTTAGAATTCAATTTGATTGACACATTTGTTTAAATATTCCTGATCGCTATTAATTCTTCTTTATAGATGTGTGTGTGTGTGTGTGTGTGTGTGTGTGTGTGTGTAGGACATTTTGAAGTCTTTTATAAAAAGGGTACATTTTCATCATCATGTGTAATGTCAATACCGGAGAAAGATGAGACGGATTTGTGATTTCTAAAATCTTATCTTTTTCTGAAGGGTGTTTATGTGATGAATATATGGAAGATTCAATTTTTTGCAGTGCATATGAGACATATAAAAGTAAAAGTGTTTCAGATGTGATTTGTGCTGGAACAACATGATATTTGTCGTGAAGATGAAGATAAAGCATCTCAATACTCTGGCATTTCAAAAGAGTTAGAAATCTGCGTCCTCATTGTACATCATAGATTTGGTCCGCAAATGCATCCATTCATAACCTGAAGTTATTCTTTTTGTTGAATGGCGATTTTTCAAACCATTGGATTAGATCTTTCCTAACCGTTTAACAATGCCGATGTCTTCTGTAAGTATCCTGCTAATATCTTAGTCAAATTCATGTTGAAAATGCACACCTCTTTAACCAGTGATTGGAACTTTTGATAAACAAAACTACATTTGATATTATACATGTTCTCAGTAAAAGTTGACTGATAAATGCTGAATCGGATTATTACATTCCTCTGCATACTCACGAAGATTGATTAACTTAAACGTAAATCTGCTACAAATTTGCTTCTTCATCGACATATAAACATGAAAAATATTGAAAATAAAATAAATCATCTCTGTTTAATAAGATAGCGTTTCAACCGTACTTTAGTGTCAATTAGTAATACTTCAGCGTCCAACCATCATATTTGAGCGTAAAATCGTTCTTCAGCGGCAAACACTCGTCATCAAGCGTCAACCACTCTTACTGAAGCGTCAAACAATAGTTCATTAACATCAAACTATCGTACTTCAACGTGATAATAGCGGTAAGAATAACATTAGCGGTCCTGACTCATATATATTTAAACATATCGATTGGTCTTTTCAAATGTACTTGCTGCGTTTTTAGATAAAGCAAATTAAGAAGAACTGAAAAAAGTATAAAATTATAAACTATAATAATAAAGAGAAGTTGTATGATTGAAAATGAGACAACTAACAACCAAAGTTCATATGCAGTAAAGGTAAGCACCTATTGACCAACGAGTGGCCTTCAACTATGAAAATAAAAAATATCGTAAAGTCATCTGTAAAAGGCACCGACAATGTTCATGTGGTCCGCGTCTGGCGTAAATGTTAAATTTTATTCCTGGTATCTATGATGAGTTTATTCCCAAATAATATGGGGGTAAACAGTTTCACAGTAGTTCTGCAGACAGTATTTTGTTCAATCTAATGGACAGTTCTTTAATCGAACATGCAGATGAGCTGGCAATGTACAGTTGTTTGTACTGAATTTTGTGAAGCTCCGATTTATTATTCAATGCAATGTTCATTGAAGTCATAAAAGACTTATAATTTACCACAATCTCATCACTGTCAAATGATATGTCTTTGTATGTGAGATTACGTGAGTGCTCATTTATTCCTAATTCTTTTACAAGACACTCGTAGTAGATTGATTAACATACAAAGACAATATTTTTGAACTTATGAATGCGGATTGTTTGCCCCATTCAGACAAAGTGTTCAGTTCAACTTCTTCTCATTTAGCCAATACTCTGGCGTAGTCAATGGAATCCATAATTATTATTGTTCAAATTGATGTGTTGAGGTTCTCTAAACTTAGGACAAAGAGAAATCAGCTTTCGGAGATTTTCATGTTTAATTCTGTTTAGGTCCCCAGTAATAACATGGCCAGACCTTAATCTTTTTTTCAACCAATAGGTCCCCTGAATGAACAGTGAAAAAGATCGACAAAATTATGTGTAAACTCATTTTAACAAAAAGAAAACTGTGTTCTAAGTTATGAACAAATATGACAAAAAATAAGTATCAGGGACGGAACGAAAAATTATTAACCGCTTTTAGCAGCAGAAATTTCCGACTTACCGTTATAAAACATACACCTGCATTCAGACATTAAATGCAAAAAAATAAAATTGGATCAAATATAGGTGCATTGGCAGATGTGGCTTACATTTCTGATATAAATCTACAGGTTCTCCAAAATCATCGTCAGATTATGTGTAAACATACATTTTCAGGTTTAACTAGTTTAAACAAAACAAAACTAACTGTTTTGAGAACTGTATTTGAAAGTGTAAGACAAATAGAAATCAACATCAATTATACATACTTAATCATTATTGTATATGAAATTCGAGGAAAATGTTAAAAACAGTGTATAAAGTTTGACTGACAATAATTTACAGAAATTGATTGACAAATTTTTTACTGAATTAATTGCCAAATTAGAGTTTTTATCCTATTTTCACAGTCCACTGAACATAGAGAACGTAAGTACGAGTGGGGCATCTGTATACTGGAAACACATTCTTTTTTGGATGTGTTTCATGTTTAAGACGAATTAGATACAACACAAATCATACATACTAAACCATAGTTGTATCTTCAATTCGAGGAAAATATGATGAATCGTGTATAAAATATGATGGTTAACTATTTACGGAAATTGATCGACAAATTGTTAAGCTCATTCTGTTGTCCTTTTCAATCTATACAGTTCAAGCAATTAAGGCCTTTTGGGAAGTTCTCAAACCCATTTCCCAACTTTGATATTCTGTAGGAACAAACAAGTTTACTTAAAATCCATTGAAGTTTTAATTGGTCTAAAATATTAAATGAATTTGAATTTTATTTATCTACAGCATGCTATGCATTCAATCTTTTTCAGATACAAAGGTTTATCTGTACTAGGGTAAAATTTGAGGTGAAAATGCAGTCATGTTAGCCATAGGGTTTGCAAGAGCCTTAATCACGTTTCACCTATATACGTTAACGTGTCAAAACTGTATTGATTTCTCAATTTAGCTGTTGTATGATTATGAAAGTAGTATTCATGATTTAAGTTAAATATTTCGATAATTATATTCATATTGAGTGAGAACAACTTACGACATTTTTTTTTCTAGAAATGCAACCTAAAAATTAACTTAACTATCTGAAAAAATAAATATCTACTACTTTATTGCCGATGAAAAGGCCACCAATTATTAGAGTTGTTAAAAATTACCATATAATAATAGCCAATGGCATGGATATCCTTCTTGAAAAACCATATCTGAAAATTTAAACCTCATTTTGTACTCGTCTTATAATTGTTAAAACTTTCAAACATGTGTAAAATGATTAAGGAAAAATTATCAAATTTTAAAACATAAAAATGAAAGAAGATGTATACGTAACACACACCATGGTTTTAAGAAATGGTAAATTTTACCGTTCATGGTTTGTCAAAATGGTCCTTTAATTTAACACCCGAAAATGTGTAAACTTCAAGTTTATAAAATTATAAAATCAAGAGAGGAAACAAAACTGCATTTTTGGACTACTATATATTCCCTAAAGCTTAATTACAGCAAAAAATAAATTATTTGAAATAAGGTATTTTATATGATATTTGACGTTTATTCAAATGAAACAGAAACAAATTCATGGATAAGTTGATAGCAGGTGTTTGTTATGTTAGATCAGATATCTGGAAGGATCAAACATATATTGAAAAAAGTAAAAACATTTAATGCAAAACAACGATTATTTCAATGGCTTTTTTTATATCTGTATCAGAAAAATCAGAAATGTCGACAGAATACGAGAAAAAAGGTGGACAGCATTTTTACCAACGTACATTTACAATTGTCAGATTGATGCAAAGCAGGATTGGCTTATCCCGTCCCAGCTATTAGTATTGCTCCATTCAGAGTTCATAAGATTTCCTCAGTCTTTGAATCGTTATAATGAAAAAAAGGAAACTGTTCTTAATGCAAAATGAAGAAATGGTTATGTCTACATGGAAAACATCCAACTCTAAACCAATCTTTTATAACAGTATATTTTTGTGTGTTCAGAGTTGCTTAATGCTGTTTGTCATTTAAATGTTGTTGGCTTTTAGTTTCTTGCAATGTGAGTGTTTTTTATTCGATTAATTTGAACTCACTTTTGATATATTTCGCTTCTCTTTTGGGTGATATTTTCTGATATGGAATGAAAGTCGCTTAATTTGTCAAAATTATTTACTAAATTTCTGCGATGCTTGATTTTAGGATGAATCAGTTATGAAAGATTGTGTTTTGACATCAATTTAGCTTCGTTAGAAGTTTTCAGGCAAACTATCAAATCAAACTTAAAAGCAACGTTAAGCTTGAGACGTGTTACTTTTTCGTTAACTTAGTTAACAGCTAGATATTTTTGAAAATATTGATAAAAAAGGGTCAACCGAAATTATACAGCGTGTTCAACATGTAATTCAAATTGAACGTCAGAAATTATAAAAGAATGAATTTTCTGAAAACGAATTATTACCACTAGAGCATATATCTGCATTATAAGTAATCAATTTGACATTTGAAACGCTGAAGGGGCAAATATAATCAGTCGCACAAATTACACAAAAGCATTCATAATTAGTTGTTGATCAGGAATTAAGGATGTTTCAAGAATTGTAAAAAAAAACCAAATCATTGATCAACTCTTATAGAAAAATAAGTTGCCGGCATTTTCATCATATGTATTGCCAAGTCTTTAAATATAAATAAACAGCTGCTGTCTAAATTTCGTTTTTACGTCAGGAACATGTTAATATCAAGTTTCTAACAAAAAGTTGTTAACAGATTTGAGCGACAATTGTTCACGATCTTAGATATTTAGATATCAGAATAGTTGTCTTTTTGTACATTTACCGAACATGTGTTTTTCCAGATTGTATCATTTCGACAAATACTGTCATGGCTGGAAATACATGAATTGCAGCAGGTGCAAGTTTCGCTTTTTTCGTGTTTGTGATTTCCCCCCTCTGAATTATACCTCTTTAAGATATTAAGAACATTTGATAATTAAAAAAATACTGTTCTCTCTAATAAAGCGCATATAACTGATTTTTTTTATTTTGAAGTGAATTTTTGTGAACTAAAATAGAAATAGTGAAAAATTAAGATGTATTATTTAAAATAAAGATCTCTACGCAAAAAAAACCACCAAATAGTTAAAAAGTAATGTT
The DNA here is from genome assembly GCF_965363235.1 of Mytilus galloprovincialis. Lineage (NCBI taxonomy): Eukaryota > Metazoa > Mollusca > Bivalvia > Mytilida > Mytilidae > Mytilus > Mytilus galloprovincialis. The sequence goes on from NC_134838.1 coordinate 87,287,470, forward strand.
GTATTGTATGCACATTAATATATCCAAACTTTAAACATATAACCTTATAATAGTGTTAAACATATTAACGAGATCTTAATGTATAATGGTTCAACGATTTTACGAATTAACCTTCAGAAAGATATGGATGTTGTAAGCTTCAGACACTACACTACAAAATCAATCGTGCATATACTAGTTCATTGATGAGTGTTTATTACAATTTAAAAAAAAGAGTTATCAAAACAACAAAAAAAAAAACATGTTGATCATTGGTTTGATGAATGGTATATTCTTTGACAATTTAATTTCGTTTATATTTTAAAAAGAAAAAAAGCGACAAATAAGAATAATGGCGATCTCACCAAGTGCATAGTCTATCAGATTCAAACAAAGGGTTTTAAGAAAAGACGTCAGGAGGTATGACTCAAACTAGCCTACATATAAAAGCGCCGTTGAAATACAATTGAAAGCGAAAATTTCGTGTTTATTGTGTTTTAATTTCACGTAAAAACAACCCAAAAGAAACGCAAAAACAATGTTCAAAGTAAAACATGTTTCTTTTTATCCTTAACATATTAAAGTGTCTTAAATCTTCGAAAATAGTGACGAAACCTGAACGGAAGTTTGGGCTGAACTGTTCCTAATGAGTATGTACAATTGATCGTCAAAAATATTTAAGCTTTCTGTTTCAGATATTACATTATAAAAACACCAAAATTAAGCATAACTGCATTGCTTATCATGTATTGAAATTTCAGCAAAATGAATGCATACCAGTAGTTGGTCCGGAGTTGAAGGAAGGTCTCGAAAATTTTAGAGAATAACGAAGGTATTTGACTAAAAAAAATCCAAGTTTTAGTTAACAGGTAATTCAGATATTTGAAGTTCATGCAATTGTTAAGCGTATTGAAATTTTGGCAAACCGTACGGCTAAAAAAAAACCCACCCAACCAGGTAGTATTAGAACAACAAACTATCCATGACATCAAATCAAGACATGCTCAACAAATAGCACACGAAATAAAATATAGTACAATTTAACAGCAATGTTTTTTTTCAAATCAAAGTCAGGTTATGGCTTGAACACGAAGGAGTTTATGATCTAAATTTGAATGATGGTCTCGATAATCATCGAAAACAACGCAGATTTCTGACTAAAAAGTTATTTCAGATATTTGAATTCATACAATTAAAATTGAGAAAGGAAATGAGGAATGTGCCAAAGAGACAACAACCCGACCATAGAAAAAAAAAAACAGCAGAAGGTCACCAACAGGTCTTCAATGTAGCGAGAAATTCCCGCACCCGGAGGCGTCCTTAAGCTGGCCCCTAAACAAATATATACTAGTTCAGTGATAATGAACGCCATACTAATTTTCAAATTGTACACAAGAAACTAAAATTAAAATAATACAAGACTAACAAAGGCCAGAGGCTCCTGACTTGGGACAGGCGCAAAAATGCGGTGGGGTTAAACATGTTTGTGAGATCTCAACCCTCCCCCTATACCTCTAGCCAATGTAGAAAAGTAAACGCATAACAATACGCACATTAATATTCAGTTCAAGAGAAGTCCGAGTCTGATGTCAGAAGATGTAACCAAAGAAAATAAACAAAATGACAATAATACATAAATAACAACAGACTACTAGCAGTTAACTGACATGCCAGCTCCAGACTTCAATTAAATTGACTGAAAGATTATGATTTCATCATATGAACATCAGGCACAATCCTTCCCGTTAGGGGTTTAGTATCATACCATCATAACATATATGAGAAGAACATAACCCGTGTCATGCCAACAACTGGTTTTTGAATAAATGTGTTTAGTTTCGATGCAAAGACCCTATAAGTGAATCAATATTAACACCAAAATATGCAATCTTTAATGACCTGACAACAGTATCTACTTTATGTGCCGTGTTTCACACAATCCAAGATATGAACGAACAATGACCTTCACCCAGCTGATTTAAGATTAAATGTATGTTAGAACCATCTCATTGGTATTAATCAAACCTGTTATGTAAACAAACCCAGAACGACTGATGAAGTAAATTCAATTAAGAAAATAATAATAATAATAATAATAATAATAATAATAATAATAATAATAATAATAATAATAATAATAATAATAATAATAATAATAATGAATTATAATTATTCAATGGAAAATCAAAATAAATCAAAAATGAAAAATATTTAATATATATACATAACAAAATAAAAACACAATAAATATAAATATAAAAAATTATAAAAATTGGCGTTACGGGCAACATGCTTATGATTGATATGTATTTAAAAAATAAATAAAATACATATATCAATCAAGAAATTAAATTCACATTATTCGAGCATCTATCGCTGCAACTGCAATAGACGATAGAGTGTAGATGTATAAATGTGACTTCAAATAACTTAGACCATAAGGAGAAAGTTACGAGCCGCTTGATTATACATCTATCAGAAACATAACTCGTAGAGTATTGAATGAAACCTTAAACAATGTGAACTTAATAGCAAAGAGAGCCTTTAAAAGAGAGTATTGACAAGAGCTAGAAGCATAATTCGAAGAACACTTGTTACTTCGAAATATTATACCTCTCTACGCGTGACATGTTGAGCGCTGGCCCATCCCATGTCAAACATAGGTAACTCAAGTATATTAATACCTACTCTTAAATTTTATACCTGCATGTTGAGCGCTGGCCCAGCCCATGCTTAGAGGGTATGGGCTCACTTTGCAACCTGAGACGGATAATCTCGAGTGAAAAAAACATTTGCACACTAAAACATGCATCCAAAAGAACTGTCAAATGGACAAACAAATGATTCGTTCACCCGACGAGAGGGCTGCCTAGTTACCCGTTTTATTCAGGGCTGCCTGAGAACTCAGGTAATAATTTTGTGACAAGTAAAGAATGAGTAAAATCCATTATTACATTGCCCAAACGAAATGTGTTACACATACATGCTGCCCTTGTAACGCATTGAATATCCCCAAAACTATTCCGAGATAGTGATTGTGCTAAAATAGTTATGTGTACGGTAAAATACATTCGTTTTAAAAATAATTAGAGCTTGATAATAAACATAAAAAAACCATATTATATAAGAAAAAACTTAACATAGTAATTAATTATAAATAGCCATCTATTAATTCAATAAAGAAATAATAGACCCAATTTATGAATATGATTTCGTAACATTCAACAGATCTTGATGCCTGTTATCTTCCAATTATTATTTAACGGGTGTTCCGTCAGATGTCCGAATCACCCAAATTTGAATATGCGATTCAAATGAAAAGCCATTAATAGTATATTTGAATTAAATATAAATGGTGCTTTATGTAAAGCTAAATGCTGCTGTAACCAATGAATCACATATTTATACAACTGATCTTATAGACAAATAAAAATTATGATTTATAATACGTTGATGAATAATTACTATTTGATAAAAAACAAAATGGCAGTCAGATAAAACAATGTAAAACTATTACTGTGACAGTCAATTAGTTTTGTCTGTATATTCGGAATAAAGCAGGTATCCGAAAACATCTCATTATAACTGTAGTTTATTGTAATATAAGTGCGGATAAAAAAAAACTCTCTGTAAAAGTTAATTCATATATCGTAGCACACTTGAGTTGGTTAACACATGTCATACTATTTTGCTAGATGAATAAGCAGATCACACTAGGAAATAATACATGTCATTTTGTGTTGATAGAGGTTATAGAAAACAATGTACAACTGTTTATGATACCAATTTCTTGAAGAAACAACCTTTCAATATTGTTGTGTTGTGTAAATAAACTTTGATGTATGAACGTATTATCAGGAAAGAAGTTGATTTCAAGCGATCTTGTTCCGTTTATATTAACTCTTTGTCTAGACTAAACATGTTCAATTGGTGTTAGTTCTTTGTTTCAAGTAAACTCGTCATTAGTATCGCAGATTTGGTAAGTTATGTGAGCGCCAAACGTTTTTCTCCGTAGTCGGAATATGAAAAGAAATAAAATACTGTTCAAAACAATGTATAAATAGCATATATCATTAAACTATAAAACATTATCATAGTTAATCAAGCTACATAAATATAAATATCTATATATATTGCATGACTGGGACGATTATTATCAATTTCCATCCACACAACTTCTTTTCTATATACTCATTGTTGTAATTGCAGAAAACACAGAGAGACAATACAGAGGATTTTCATAATCTAGAAATATCAACATTTGTTCACCGTATTTTATCGTCGTAGATCTGTATTCCTTAACCTTTCCCCATCTAATGCAATATTTAATTGTCCAAGACAAAATTAAATGGATAAGGTCAATGCATGTTTTGAGAAAAGATGAAGCTGTAGCTTTGTTTGTCTTTATCACTCCTCATTACATACTTACATGTCTATTATACCTGTATCTATAGTTGTGATAATTGAGGTGAATAATGTTGTGTGTGACATCGGGGAGAAATTATAAAAAATAATTGTGAATAGTCATGCGTATATGAACCATTAATCATAAAGCAAATATATATAACATAAGCTGTACATAATTAAAATGCATACGTGAAAATGAGTTAACTTGTAGCCAAGATCCGAACATATGCTGTGAAGTGTTATTCCAAGCCATAGAATATATGATTAGAACTTAATCAACGTTAAAGGTAAATGCATACAATAGTGTAGGACTACAGGATAAAATTCTCATATGGTAAAGGGCTTTGAGAAACAGGGAACAAAACTATAGTATACAACCTGATGCAATTCTCTGTTTCATAGTTCGTTATCTACATCGTATACAAGATCCAGAGAATGTATGCCACCTCTAGGCCATGTCAATGTGTATGTATGATATATTGAGATGAAATATTAAGAATGTAATCAATAATTATGATTAGTGTTGCCTCTTACTCAAATAGTAGATACAGGTATGTGTACGTCCGCAACAATAAAGGGTAGCAAAATAATAAATTTATTATGATATAGTAAATCCAAAGTAAATCATATAAGGTGCATACTAATGATAATATAACGAGATAAAATAAATTCATATTTTTTGTTGAATATGATAATCCAAATATGTTACACTCATCAAGTGCACTGCAATTTTTTAAGCTGATTCTTGTAATCAATAATTGAATTGTATGTTTCGATTATCAAGCAATGAATATGAGTATTTATTTAGTAACTATTCAAATAGCCAAGTAATATGAACCACATTTAGATTGCCTTCAGAAATTAAAAAAAATGCACAATAAACTGACCTGTCTTGGAAAAATTAACTTATACCAGTTTAATCATTGAACTGTTCAAAACTTCTGTATTCCTCCATCCATATCTTCAAGACTGTATCCACCTATTCTGCAGCAATAGTCGATGAGTCGACCAATAAATCGACTATGACCGAAGATCGAGCCCTTACTATCCATATAACTTGTTTAATGACGAGCGGTTCTTGTATGTTACATATACTAGTACACATTGTTTATTCGTTAAATGAAAACATTGTAAACGATAGTTATTGCACTAAAGATATGAATAAAAACACACACACTATCAATTTCACTTTACTTAGTATCAATAAAGGTACTTTAGAGGCATGTTCAGCTGTGAATATTTGAGAATGTAAACGTCAAATGTCATATCCATAATATATTCCGCGATCTAACAGCGAAAAAAACATTGTAATATAAACGTAATAAGTATTGTTGTGCAGTTCGTGTACATCTGCATAGGTTCCAGTTGAAACGTTGTATATAGAAATAAACTTTTGACATTAGCGTGAACGATCAACAAAGTGTTCGTGTAACTAAGTCCATTTCTAAATGATGGTATTTGTAACGTGTAGTTGAAATATTCAATAAATACAAATAAATTTGTTACAAAAATAAACATGTACATCTATCCTATACAAATTTTCAACTGCTACTATAACAAAATTTCTGATAGCTATAGACGATGTTGGGAAGGAGTGACCTCCAGTTTGACGCGTTTGATTTATCAGATAATATGACAAAGTAGAATTTCAAAACACTGCGGTTAAACAACTTGCAGACATCATAAATAAGTCAAGAATAAGAGATAAAGATACAAATGGCAGCTGCAAGGAAATCAACACTTACATAAACTTTAATTAATGAACATTAATACAAATTTATTGTTCACAGCAGTATTTGTATACTCATGATTGAGTTTTGAGATTAGAACGACCGTAGCTACTGGTTTGTATAATTAGTAAGCTAGAATATTAAAAAAAAAAGAAAAACGAAGGAAAAGAAATGATTACAATAAACCCATTTAATGAAAAAGAAAATCGAATGTTTCTGAAATTGACTAAACATGATAAAAAGTTATTTTAATCTTAAAATATATTTAACCAGATAACTTAAAATAGTGCAGTTATTTTATTGAATAAGCTCTTAAATCATGATATTTTCTTTGGTAATGTACGTTAGTTAATTTTTAACAAGGAAAACGAGGCTAAAAACGAAGGTTACAGTGAATATTTCAAATCAATAAAAGACATATAATATGAGATGTTTGGCAACAGAAGCTACACAAGTATGTCTTAATAAAAAAAAAACCACTTTATATTTTAATTAAAACAATAATTATATGTTTACCTTTCATAATTGATACGTAACACAAAACCAAAATAAAACATAAAAGCAATATGGTACTCGATCCAAGCTTAAGTGTTTACTTAAGAATGGGACATTAATTCTATTTACATATATTTCAAAAGTGCTCTCCTAGTTTTGATTCATCAAAAAACACGTTGAAACCTAAAGATGCATGAAAACGTTAGGAAATTGTCGATCAAGAAACATAATGTTTTAAAAAGTATATTCATAAAGAATTAGAGCTAAAAAAGAGTACACAGTTGTTACGATCTAAATACAAGACCAATTGTCTCGTCTTCATTTTTACTGATTATCTCATATTCTAGATTCCGACATTTTGACTAAGTATGAACTTACATGAGGATGAATGCACGCACAACTGGTGTCGCTTCTTCGAGAGTTCATGCGATATAAAGCTGGGATCACACATTAACAATTTTTACAGTCGGCTTTGACAGGACCAAAATGTGTCAAAAGTCTGATCAAGATCTTGTGAATTGTGGTTGATAATTCAAACATTGCTAAAATTTGTAAAAAAAACCCCTATTATTTAATCATTACAACAATCAGCTATTGTTCAAGAAGCGTCCTTACTTAGACGATTCCAGGAGAATTTGACCCAAGTATCCCGATTTTCCCGATTCTTATTCAATTTGATATTTTGCATAGTTAAACATTACCGAATCTAACCTGACAGCGTCCCGAATCAACCGAAATGTGATTAAACAGAGTTTAGACCGTGAACTGACGGAGGATACTCTATTTTGCGTTTGAATTTTTCTAGTCTACCTCGCGGCTATTTAATTTTGGGATTTTATAATTTACTTTGCGTAAAGATCTGAGTTTTAAATATTTGCGACGAATTATTTTTGCTTTATTTTTCTACTCACGAAAATCGAGAAAATAAATCGCTTGCCAAAATAAGTTAGTTTACAGTATTCATTTGAAAATTTTCGCCATACTCGGGATGATAATCTTGTACTGTCGGGACACAATCCTATCACAGTCTGCTGTATCGCGTTACAAATGGCTTGTTTGAAACAATGTGTAAAGTAAATAAATATAACGAGTATGATGTCAAATATTGAGTTTTGCTGATTTTTAAATTGTTCTGCTTTTTTATACCATGTCTGTACATGTAGTTTTGCAGTTTTGAAAAAGAGTAAACATTTAGATTTTTCAGACTTGTTATGTAAGAACATAATCATGTATTGACGCAAGAATTTTATGATTTTTTCCATGCAACAATGTGTTTGACATCTAACGAACCCAGACATGAATAATTGTCTTGTACAATTCATTATATGGAAATGGAAAATATTACTTCTACTCCTACCAAATCTGAAAATAAATACTCAAACATTTGACAAATGAAGGAATAAAATCACATATCAAGACAATGTCTTCTTTCAAATTACTTGCATACATTATTTATAGTGGATTGGGAACAAGTTTTGCAACTTATATTAATCCCTTTCCACTTTGCGGGTGCGAGTGCTGCCTTTTAGTGGCATTAGCCTACTCTTTTTCGAAATCTACAAGGGTGTATTTTTCGTGCAAAATATATGGCTCTCTTTTAACACGTGTCAGCCATTTATCGATCACTTCCGATAGACAATCATCGTTTCCTCAAGACCATACTTGCAAATGGTGTCAAGGGAGAGTCGAAAATACATTATTATAACTTGTCCGTTTTTTTTGTTTGTAACCTTGAAATATTAATTGAACCCAAACTAATTCATTTCTTTCGTGAAAATATGATAAATTTGATGTCAAACACAATATTATTCATAAATGTGCAATTATTGCCAATTTGTTATTATTAGCTTAAGGAGAAAGTCCACACATGTGGAATAATCTCACAACATTAGACATGTTAGAAGCAAAAATTGCTTTAGACAGGTATATTCGAATGACTGTTAGAAAAAACAAAAACATCAATATCAACATAACCAAGATCTTATAGAACGGCACAGTGTAATGTGGTTTAGTTTTGCTAAAAATATTCACAAAAAAAGTAGCCACGTTAGACAGTGTTATCAATAACCATTTGCGATCAAAAAGAAGTTTTTCCATTGTTAGGAGAGTCTTTAAAAAGTAAAAACTAGTGACATAGTATGCAAATAGTTATCATAGGTACCAGGATTATAATTTAGTACGCCAGACGCGTGTTTCGTCTACATAAGACTCATCAGTGACGCTCATATCAAAATATTTATAAAGCCAAACAATTACAAAGTTAAAGACCATTGAGGATCCAAAATTCCAAAACGTTGTGCCAAATACGGCTAAGGTAATACATGCCTGGGATAAGACAATCCTTAGTTCATCGAAAAATTCAAAGTTTTGTAAACAGGAAAGGAGTAGGTTCAGTAAGACCCCTTTTTGGCCCCAAAGTATAGCAGTTTTACAAAATTGTTAAAATGTTAACTTTTAATTATTTATTGGACAGTAGAATGCTTCTGCTACATAAATATAGGTTTTTTTGACAATACAATGCACATATATCCGGTACTAGCACATAAAGTCATGCTAAATTACTGAAATCTTCATAATTCTAGCATTTTAGTTCAATTTTAGACGGTTTTCGTGTAAAACGAAGTGGCCGCATTCGTGTTCATTCTTAATATTGAAATGTAAGTTGTATTTGATGATAATACATAACATATTTAAAGGTTGAGGATGAACACGGATGCGGCCACTTTCATTTTTACCAAAAACCATCTGAAAAGTGACATTTTGCGGCATATTTGGTAGATTTTTCATATTTGAGCTTGAATCGGATCGTTTTTAATGACTAAATCTGTTAAAATCTTTCACATAAAATTTAAATAAAATAGACACTTAAGTGTTTAAAAAGTTGTCAAAATCTTTCGTCAGATGAACCTGAAATTTGAGGCCAAAATCGGTCCTTACTACATTAGAAGCAAAAATTAACGGGATTTTTTTAGACAGATATATTCGAATAACTGATAGAAAAAAAGATAAATATCTAGATCAAAATGATAAACTGTACATTTAAGTTATCTTATATAACGGCACCGTGTAATGTGGTTTAATTTTGCTAAAAGTATTGAAAGAAAAGTAGCAACGTTAGACAGTGTTATCCATAAGCAATTTCGATAAAATGACGTTTTTCTATTGTAAGAAGAGTCTTTTAAAAGCCAAAGTAATTGACATAGTATGCAAAAACACATATGAGAACGTATATCAAAACATGATTGTAATACACATAACAATGGAAACTTCACATTTCAGACAATTTGTCGATAACGCGTTCGAACACACATATCTGCATTCGAGGTTACTGATGTTTTTGTGTAATAAATCTGAATGATTTCAAACAAATTAAGCTGTGCACTCATTGTTATTGTACATTCTAATATGACGTGCTTCTTTCGCTTTGTAAACAACACTGTGATAAAATTCTCGATATATCTATACTTAGCGCAGACTCCGTGGTGTACATAATAATGGCTGTTACAATATACTTCCCACGTAAATCCACATGTATTGAAACCTATTTGCAAACCCTTTGCCGATTTTATTGTTTTAAAAATTGCAATTAAAAAAAGACAAAATCCCTTTTATTCTTATTCGGATGCAAAATAAAAAGAAGTAATGCATAAGACCTCGGAGAAACCAACAAAATAAAAATAAAATAAAATTCCGCGAAAGTCCATTAATGTTTTTGGCGCATTTAAGTAATTTCAAAACAGGACGTCATACAAATGAAAACGCTAGAGTTGAAAGTTTTCTGTGAACCATTGAAATGTTGTTTACTATTGTATTACAATTGATTATTAAGGTAGGTTTTGTTTGATTTTCTATTCTATTGCATTATTCGCATATTTACTGATTTCAGCAAGTCAACATGGCGACTCCTTAGTTACGAAATGTCAACTTTGGATTTGACGGTAGCTTACGAGAAAAACATGTAAATCAAAATGACAATTGTTGGTTTTGAGAATGAAACAGATTTTTATTTTAGCGGTTCTTCACGAAATAATCCATGTTAGCAACGGATTTATTAGAATGTTTGAGCTTCATCTAACAGGGAGTAAAAAAGATTAGCCACACACACAGCTTTACCCACCCTCGCTTCAGTTTTTGTAATGATCGTATTTGTCCAATTAGAATCGAAATAATTCATGGAAGCCATAGATTATTGGAAATTTACTCTCAGGAAAAAATTCGAATATCACGACCCAGTCCATGTGTAAATCTCCAATAATCTATGGCTTCCATGAATTATTTCTTAATTGATTACTTATTTTATGAATATACAATAGTTGACGATTTGTTATTATTGATTAAAGAAGAAAATCCACACATGTGGAATAATCTGACAACATTAGAAGCAAAAACTGCGGCGACTTTTTTAGACAGGTATATTCGAATGACTGTAAGAAAAAAACAAAAACATCAAGATCAAGATAACCAACTGTACATCAATGCTATCTTATATAACGGCACCGTGTGATGTGGTTTAATTTTGCTTAAAGTATTGACAAAAAAGTACCCACGTAAGCCAGTGTTATCCATGAGCAATTTCGAATAAAATGACGTTTTTCTATTGTTAGGAGAGACTTTAAAAAGCCAAAGCTAGTGAAATAGTATGCAAAAACACAAATGAGCTCTTATATCAAAATACGCTTTAATAAACATAACAATAGTAACTTCACGTTTCAGACATTTAGTCGTTAGCGCATTCGAACACATATATCTGCATTCGAAGTTACTGATTATTTTTGTAAAATATCTGAATGAACATAAACAAATTAGATGTTCACTCATTTGTATTGTACATTAAGTACTTACTTCATTAATAAAAAAAATATCGACAATTTATTATTATTAATTTCAGGGCATTTCCGTGTCCAGCATGTTCAATCAAGTAGCAAAAGTACAGATGTAGACACAATATCTAGAGAAATCATAATAAGAAGTAGAAGAATAAGACATTATCTTCCTGACCAACCCATATATAGGGCTTAAACAATGGAGCACATCATATCCAAGCTACATTAAAGTGGTTAACTTGTCAGAATTTATGAGAACTGATGGCAGCTGTGTGCAGGAAATTGATGAGCCTTGAACATGTTGAAGTATAATCAAAGTTGAGGCATCCCTAAAAGATCTGAGAACTGTTGAAAAGAAAATGGCATTTTCAAAGATTCCCTTATTTCTTACTTTTCAGGTACACTGGTAACTCTAGCGCATTCGAACACATATATCTGCATTCGAAGTTACTGATTATTTTTGTAAAATATCTGAATGAACATAAACAAATTAGATGTTCACTCATTTGTATTGTACATTAAGTACTTACTTCATTAATAAAAAAAATATCGACAATTTATTATTATTAATTTCAGGGCATTTCTGTGTCCAGCATGTTCAATCAAGTAGCAAAAGTACAGATGTAGACACAATATCTAGAGAAATCATAATAAGAAGTAGAAGAATAAGACATTATCTTCCTGACCAACCCATATATAGGGCTTAAACAATGGAGCACATCATATCCAAGCTACATTAAAGTGGTTAACTTGTCAGAATTTATGAGAACTGATGGCAGCTGTGTGCAGGAAATTGATGAGCCTTGAACATGTTGAAGTATAATCAAAGTTGAGGCATCCCTAAAAGATCTGAGAACTGTTGAAAAGAAAATGGCATTTTCAAAGATTCCCTTATTTCTTACTTTTCAGGTACACTGGTAGCCTCTATTCTATTTGAAAAAGCAGTTTTCTACAGTTTCCAGATCTATTAAGGGGGTCTCAACTTTGTTTCTACTTCCGCACCCATCAATTTCTAGCACACTTACATCAGTACTGATTCGTTTCTATAACTGCCGATGCGAAGCTGTTGATATGATGTATTCAATTGTTTTAGGGCAAGGTTTGTGTTGGTCTTGATGAAATTTTCCTCTACTTTGTTTTCTCTTTCTGATTTCTCTAGTATCTCTGAACATGTCATTTTTTTTGGCTTGTGTCAATTTTCATCTTCTCTTCTCTTGCCAATCTTTCGTTGTTTTTTTCATTTTCTCCATCTGTGTTTTTGTCTTCATGTCTAAGTCTTTGTAATTAAGTTCATAATAGTTTTTTTCTTTGTTCTTTCTTTGTTTACTTTTGTCAACTGTGTCAATAAGGTGGATTTTACTTCAGAGTTTTTTCTCAATCTTATGCTCATCAAAGGTATAGTTGATGTTGACTTTGGTGGTGTGTTTTGATCCCTTAGTATGTCTGATTTTATTCTCAAGTTAGTTCACTTTCATCAACTATCTTTCCAATCGTTTATTCATTCAAAGGTTGGATTTGCAAGATGGACTCCAAAATATGTGAGACTTAAATGAAATTAAAATGTTGAATCTGTGCAAAACTGCTTATTATGGTAAATATGTTAGGCGTTCGACAAAATTAATTGTCAGTTATTACACTTATAATGATTTAATAAGTAGTACATGAAACCATTATAAAACTTTTACACTGAAATATGATTATTCCTAATCAAAAGACACAGTTTATGATAATTAGCTTCATTAATTCTAAAATAATATAAAAATTCATCATACAGATATAACTGCTTGTGACGAAAGATAATTTTTGAATCATAGTCCTGCCTGAAATTCACCTTTTAGAATTTATTAAAACTCATTCATGTAACCTAAATTAAAAGAAAACATATGTGAAGGCAAAAAAAGTCATAAGGAGCGAGGATTATCTTAGAATGTAAGACCAAGAAAATAACATTTTAAAACTGTTGTACTCTTGACATCAAAGAGGTTCTAAAAGAAAAACTCCTTTTTTATCAAGCTACTTTTTCGTTGCAATCTTGTATCTAGTATAATATCTTTTGAAAAATAAAACACACACTATATTGGCTTTTATATTTATTAAGTGTGAATTGTTTTAACTTCAAAGTTGCACTCTTGACACTTATATCGAGGCCTTCTTTACTTGACTATCACACATTATTTGTACCAATAATCAGGTTAATGAAGTACATAATGTATTTATTCTGGGGAGGACTTATCTTTTTACCTGGATTGACTTTTGTTAAGGTTAAGATGTATTTCATATATTGAAAAATCATTCTGTTCTACAGTTGTAATCATTATTCTGTTGCACTCCTGACAGGGCATTACTTTTTCAAAACACATCTGTATCCAAACGGTTTAATGACATAGTCAGACCATTAGATTCGGTGATTGTTCTTGATTCACACGACTTGATGGTACATGGATAAGCTTTGTTGATATGTTTTAGGATACTAATCTTCCGATATATATGGCCATCGATGATCAAAGAATTGACTCCTCGGCTCGTTTCATTGTGCAATAAGTTCATCGTGTTACAACAAGGTGCCTTTCAACAAAATGTCATGCGCCCATCATATTAAAAGTTGCTGTTTAAAAAAAATATTTTTTCAAGATTTCAAGCAAAAGTGTTGCACTCCTGAAAAAGTTTACAAATAAGTTTAAATGTGTAATACCACCATTGATTTCCCCTATTAGTCTTTGTTAAATTTGCACTTTTCAAAAAATTGTGCAGAATTTATCTTTGTTTCAAATAAAGAAATACTTGGCATTAATAAAGTTTTATCCTGTCCAGTACTATAGAAAAAAACATAACATTTTATTGCATATAAGAAAAAAAAAATATCACTGGAAGTGAAATAAACAATCAAATTTCTCCCCTTATTTAACATGTGTACAAGATTAAGTAAACTTGTAACCTCAAGTTATATATATAAATATTCTATAGAAACCCCAAATAAGAAAATAATGGTCCTTTGAAATACCAAAGACATATGTTTATGAAACAGAAATGTTTTACTGCAATAGAATGTAGGAGTAATAACCTATAACTTTTAAATTCAAGGGATTATTAATGTATACAACCGGATGTGACCAACCACGATTTGATGGTATTTCACCTAAATGAATTGATACCAAAAAAAGCCAAAAACATAAAAAAAATAAATAATTAAAAAGGAGATTAATAATCTTTGCAACAAAAATAATGTTTGGATCTCTGCAATCAATTGGTATTTGTTTGAAAGTGTTTGTCTGAAATCATATTCCGAGAAGGTATACTTGAAATCGCATTGTTAGCGCTCTTATGTGTACAATTCACTCAGATCTTTTAATTATGAAATTAATATTATAGGTTTATTCCATTAATGTCTCTGACAAATTCGAAAATCAGTGCTGATAATTTTTTTCAAAAGAGATATGCGCTTGGAAATATTGATTAAATGCTAAATAGCATTTGTTAGCACTCAAATGTGTATCTATTCTTGGAAATATAAATGATAACGGAAATAGCTCTGAAGTCTTTCATGTTTCTAAGATATTCATAAAAATTTTGTAAGAAGTAAAAAAAAAGTGTTTAATTAGTTATTAAGTTATTAACCTTGTACCTGGATTAGATAACATATGTGCAATGTGGGGTACATTGGAACTCCGTTCTTTTATTTCAAAAAATAACTAAAACTTGACACTAAAATATCCTTTTTTTTCAGGTAAGCGAAATGATGATTCGCCCGACAGAATTGTGTAGGAGTATTACATGAATAAATGTAATAAAAAATGTTGTTTAGATACAACAGAGATACATAGATTGATATGGATGCATGAGTACCCAGTAGTCTCGCTAGCCCAAAATAGAAGGGCGTACCGCCCTATGTGCCCTCATCAGCGCCCTTCTGCCCTGACTCCCTTTCTCCAAAATAGAAGGGCGCCGTTTTGGCAATGTACTGGTAAAATTGCCTTTTGTCTCATCGATTTCTTATCACATAGTGTATTACAATTATGACACCTTGTGATTATCCTCAGGTTAATCATGTCATTATAATCAATTACAGCGGATAAGACTTCAAAAGTGTTAATAATTAGGTAATTTAATTAAGACAATGTACCTTGGTGTCATTAATTTGATGAATGTGTCAGCAAGTGCTTTTAGCTTGGGTCGCCATTTTTTATCTTCAGTCACAATGGAAAGGTTTAAAAGTGAAGACTTTCATTGCTTTAGAATAGAATTTAAGTCATCAAATTAAATATAACTATGCCTTCACAGAAACTCCATCAATCTTAACTTCATCCATCGTAAACGTGTTGGAAATTAATTTTAGATCTAGAACTACTTCCCCTGATTTAGCTTATTACAAATCTATGCTCCTAAAACATTATGTTTCATTAAAAATAGGAATAAAGTTCCAATTGAGTACACAATTAGATAGAGATTAATACATGGCCTTTTCCATATCAGCCTGGGTATCATCCCGAGACCCCCATATCAGCCCGAGACGGAGTCGAGGTTCTGATATGGGTCGAGATATGATACCCAGGCTGATATGAAAAAGTCCATGTATTAATCGCTTTGTCATATACTTCCGACAATAGTTTTATGTAAGGCAAATAAACAAATGCAATAACTAAAACAGTCAAAAACTTTATAACGAAGTTAAATTATGAATCAAATATACTATAATTGTCCAACAACAGCATCACTACCTCCATATATATGTATGGTAACATTTCCTATAGAGGCATTTGAAACATTGAAAATTTTGAAAAATAAACAATCGATACCAAAAACACCGGAAGTAACTTTCACGAGAAGCACTGTTATGGGTTTTTGCACGAGACGCCCCTGATATGGGTTACCAGCCCGGGCTGATATGGGTTATCAACCCGGATGGGAAATTATGGCTTGTGTACTTCTGCTCATTACACATATGCAAAAGCTATCATATCAATGCTAAGTATATGATAAATAAGAATATTACCTTAAGTATCAAAACTTTCTAACAAAAAACATACAAAAAATAAATATATTGCAAATTATTTATGATTATAATACTTTTATTTTGCAGAGACATATCATATTGAAATAGTTGTCTTCAAAGAAAAGAGTAATTGTGTGTGATAATCTTCCCAGCCAGTATAGGAAACAGTAAAGGCGGATAATAAAAAGTTTTAAACATAAATAAGGACATTAAACTGACTAAGAACCTACTCAAAAAAATATATTGCGATTTAATTTTAATAATTACACATTTATCAACCAAATTCCATCTAAACGTTGTTAATATAGAGTACAATGAAACAAATAATATCTGAATTAAGTTGTTAATCTATGAATACAGTTAGGTGGGCCAAACTATAGCTGAAAATCTTAAAGAAGACAACTCTATAATATGAGATGTTTGGTTAATGCTGTCTTTTCTTTTTTGAAAAAAAGGGCTGAAAGGGGGGTTATAGGTTGCATTTCTGTAAATATTGACAATGCAATTTCCCATAGGAAGTCCTTTTACGACTAAAACTACCACTTTTGAATAAGTTTTGAAAAAAATATAATACTAGAATTGAAAGTTCATATGCACTACAATTTTTTTAAGGTCGAAATATAGGGCTGTGAGGCATATTTTCAACGTTTATATGCCCTGAACTTCTCAGAGCTTAAACAAACACTAATTTTCTTAACTACTCCTACCTCGAATGAAGGGTTACCACAGTTTTAAATGTAAACAATATGCACATGTTTATTTACTGGTAACATTCCCAAGTTATGCTTCTGTGAGATGGAACACAGAGAGCATAACTGGGAACCAGTATGTAAACAAAATTAATTCTCTATGTATATTAAATCTCCCCAAAATAGGCGTGGTTTGAGAACAGCTGTATTTAGTTCAACCTATACAAACATTTATTCAAATAGAAAACTCACTAAAATCAGTTTTTCTCACATAAATACTCATTTATGAGAATAATAGCCTTAAAATTACTGTGTATACTCTCAATTTTTCTTAACTGTACATTTTATACACCCTCCCTTGTTTCAATTATTTTAAACAATTTGAAAACAAGACTTTAATTATTGCCAGCTTACCCTATTAGCATATTGTCTGATATAAAATGCCTAGAACCTGTTTAAAACTGTTTTGATAACATATTGAAAGCATATCAGAATAATATAAATGTAATGTTTAGCAGTCAATCATTAGAACATTCAAGATTATATAAAATATCCAATCCTGCATATGTCTCCAGTCAACATCTTACTGTATGCCTATTTGTCAAATAAAGTTAACATTTTCTGCCTCAAATGGTCAATTTAGAATTCTTGTTACAGCAGTTTTATCTATAACCATATATCTGACACAATTTAGCTAATGTATATACTAGAAATGTTCAAACAAAGCCATATTGCAATAGTTGTATGTATGCAGATACCAGTCTGAGATATAAATTCACTTAGAATGTTATAGAGATGACTGCTAACATCTGATTTTTGCATAACTTCCAAGCATAGTTATTGTTTTCTATATCAAGAACTTTAAAATCATAAAATCATAGCATTTAAAAGTTGAATTATTTGTTTTATGACACAGCGGGTAGGCAATTTTCTATGTTTTTTGGCCCTGGGGCCTCAAATGTCCTGTTGGGTTATCGACAGGACACAAACATCCAATAAATGATATTCAGGAAGGATCTATGAGTTTCAATGACTGCGAAGAGAAGATATAAGCACTTCTTAACAATTTAACTTACATATATGCAAATATTATGAATTAAGTTTGTATTCAAGACTTTAAGTAAACTATGAATACTGTAAACTTGAGTTAATTTCTATAAAATCTGTGAGATAAAGCAAATTTGGTTAATTTCAGAATATTCTCTTTATTTCACCCAATATAGTAAGTTTATTTGGACTCTTTTGGTTAATGGTGTTGTGATGTATGAACGTGTATCGCCATGTGTTATGAACATGTAGTATGGATGATTTTTCCAATGCAAATTTTATAGAATAAATACTCAAAACAACAACTTAGTATCATCTTTATTGTCAACATATACAGTAAAAAAAAACCAATGTGAACTCGTGATACACACAGAAACGTAGACTTTTTGTTGAATGTATTTTTAATTGAACCCATCTGATGAGTGAAGCAATTTAAAACTGATTTTCTAACCTTACCACATTTTGTATGAGCCTGTAGAATGGAGTTTTTGGCTTATATTTCTGAAACTCAAGCATTAGAGACATTCCGACAGGGGTAAAATGTTCATCAGGTTGATACTTATCTGCCCTAAAACTTTAACACAGTGTTTATAACCACAAAAGGAAGGTTTGGATTGATTTAAGGTATAAATTGATTTTGGGGGTCGAGGTGCCAAAGGTTAAGAATTACGGGACCAAAGGGGCCCAAAACAAGCATTTATCTAGTTTTAAGACAAAAAGTTGTGTTTAAGTATTTCAATTGCTCAGAAATTGTACCACAATGTTTAATACCATAAGTAGAAGGTTTGGATTTATTTTCAGGGTTATGGCAAACAGTCTAGGAATTATGGGCCAAAGAGAGGCCAAAAATATGCATTTTTCTAGTTTTAGAACAATAACTTGCGTGTAACTGTATGGATCTTTCTGACCTTGTACCACAAGGTTCCAAATAGCAATAGGAAGACTGGGATTGAATTTGGGGTTAATTTCCCCGAACATGTAGGAATAAAGCCTAAAAAGGAGTAAAAAAGAAGCATTTTTGTAGTTTACAGACAATAACATGGATCTCTCTAAAATTATACTACAAGGTTTTTTACTACAAAGGAAAGGCTGGAATAGAGTTTTAGGGTTCTTTCTAAAAGAGAGGTTTCAATATTTTAGGGGCCAAAAAGGGGACCAAATAAGCATTTTTGCAGTTTCCAGTCAATAACTTGTGTTTAAGTGTATAAATTTCTCTGAAATTATACCACAAGTTCCCATACTACAAAGGGATGGCTATGGGGATTATGACTAAAATCATTTAGCAAATAGGGGCAAAACAAGAGGCTCCCAAGAGCCTGATTTGCTCACCTGTATTTCAGAGGAGAAGATTTTTAAATGTTATCAAACTAGATGAACAAATTGTGTAAGATTGTCTTTAAAGGGCAATAACTCCTTAAGGGGTCAATTGACAATTTTAGTCATATTAACTCTTTTGTAAATCTTACCTTGCTGAACATTATTGCTGCTTACAGTGGATATCTATCTATAATAATATTCAAGATAATAACAACAAAATGCAAAATTTGGTTAATACTACCTATTCGGTAGCAGCAACCCAACAATAAGTTGTTTGATTCGTCTGATAATTTCATGGCCGATAGATCTTGACCTATTGAACAATCTTACTCCATGTCAGGTTTGCTCCAAAGCTTTTTTTTTTAGATATAAACCAAAAACTGCATTTGACCCTTATGTTCTATTTTTAGCTATGGCGGCCATGTTTGTCCATGGATCAAAACTTTGGATACAATTTATGAACAAGATACACTACGGAGTATTAAGGTAAAGTTTGAAAGTAATTGGCCCAGTACTTTCAGAGGAGAAGATTTTTAAATGTAAGCAAACTTGATGAACAAATTGTGTAAAATAGTCTTTAAAGGGCAATAACTCCTTAAGGTGTCAATTGACAATTTTTGACATTTAAACTGTTTTGTAGATCTTATTTTGCTGAACATTATTGCTGTTTGCAGTTTATATTTATCTATAATAATATTCAAGATAATAAAAAAAAAAATTCAGCAGAAGAAATGTTCGTCTAAAAATCAACCTAACTATGTTAGATCTGTCGCAATATTTTTGTTCTTCCATCGCCGAGATTCTAACTCATGCTATATCGTGACACCAAATCTTCTGCATAGTATCCAACACGCTAGACCACTCGGCCATATAGCATAAGCAACCAACAGACAAAATAAGTCTTGCTTCCTCAATCAAGACTGTTTATAGACACGAAATAATAAATTGTGTGACCATTTCTATCATGAAATAAATAAAAATAAGTAAATTATAGCATGCTTAATTGATTGCAAACACATTTATGCAAACAAGAAGCAGCTGTTTCTAGACTGAACTGGTCAGTGGTAATACAAATACGGGTTTGCAAGAACGTGAAGAAAAGAAAAAGACATTTAAAATAATAAAAACGCAAATCAGAAAGAGTTTTTAATTGAAATTGAAAAAGTAGAAAGCCGACAATAAAATGAAAGAAAATATGTGATGCTTGAGAACATTGGCCGCAACCGTAACCTCAAGGAGGCAGATGAGGCAAATGCATCATGTTGGAAACTTCCCTCCCCCCCATTGTTTTCACAGTAAACGTATTGCAAACAGTAAGCTCCCTTTACTCCCTGAAGTCGTACTGGCATGTTTTACGTGATCCATGTTTCTGATTTACTTTAAGTTGTCAGTGTCGATTGTCTTTTGATTTTATTATGTGTCTTATCTGTACCAGGATTTGTCTTTTGTTCATTTATTATCCTACTTTATGACTATAGTCTAAGTGTAAATTTTTATTTGTAAATGTCAGGTTTCGCAATGTTGCATGTCCACCGATGTCCAGACATTAAGCGAAAAAATATTTAAAGAAGATATGATGCTACTGAACACAGAAAAATGTTTCGTTTCTTCATGAAGAATTGAACTTTAACATTAAACAATATAAACCTGGCTCTCTTTTATGTGTTTTGTCATATGGCCTCTTACATTGAAAGATTAAACTTGCATTAAGTCGTGTCCAGAAGAAAATAAAGGGAAATGGAGGAAACGTGTACGGGACTTAATCGCACACATAGTCAAAGCATAAAAACTACAATTTATAAATGTTCAGGGTTTTAATTCCTGTTCATCTTGATAGTCGCTGGAGGGTCTTTAACAATTAAAGAATCATTAATACCATAAAATAAGGCCAATATGGTCCCTAGTGTCGAATTTAGCGGTACTTAAGGTGTAATACTACACTTTCACTATACTTTTAATTAATTCAGTCATAAAGATTTTTGCTTTATTCTACATATTGGTCTTCTGATGTTGTCCCCTTAAACCTTAAAGTCTTAAATTACAATGAATTTATCTATATTGTCGAAAATATAGCTATAAATTAATTGCTTTTCAGAGTAAGAAAGAGTCAGGGAAGAGTTCAGAATGCACGATTTTGCGTATTTTTTCAGAGCTTCTGGGGGCCGCACGCCAGACCCCTCGCCAATTTTTTTTTTGCCTCGCTCTCAATTCGCTCGTCTAATATATTTTGCCTCACCTTTAAAAAAGGCTAGTAAATAACGGCCTTGCTTGGATTTAATACTGACAAACTTGAAGCAATAACACTGAATGGAATACATTTTAATCCGATTAAAATCAACTTATTTACAAATGGGGTTTTGTTTGAACTAAAGATTTCGAAGACCATAAGTAAATGAATATTTCGTTTTTCAATGTATTGTGCTAACTAGTTCAATTTCCCATATTTCCCTGTGCGAACTAAGATTTGTATGTACAATGATCATACGCTATTAAAAATAGGTAATTTTTTTAATCATTCTGCTCGTTATGTGTATGAGGTGTGCCGTGGTAGTTATATTACTAAGTCTTTAAGTATTCTTAATGGTAAACTGAAATGTTGATATTCATGAATACCATGCAGATGCTTGGGGTCAAATGTCAAACATATAAATAAAAACTTTGGTCCTATTATATTTCTACCACCTATATATATCTCAAATAGTATATGTTTTTTGTGTATTTGTTTCACTTTTAAAAATCATACATAGTCCAATGATGATTGTATTACAAATATCACTTTCTCTAGGTGTTCTAATCAATATTTTTATCATCTTGTTAAAATACCATCATGTTATTATAACTTTTACTATAAGTTGTAATTCTTTAATTTTTTTTTTTTCATATCATATACCTACTGTGATTCATACTCGGATGTAGCCGAACTTAAAGACAATCGGAAATTTAAGCTCCTACGAAAAATGTGAAATTCAGTGTAAACTGAAGGTATGTATTACGGATAACATTACACAATAGCTGCTTTGACTACTTTCTCCATCTTTCGGAATTTTACTTTGTTAAAATCAAGGACACGTTTGATATCAATTATTATTTATTTGCTCGAAGTTTATTCTTGTATGTATTCGACAAACGTCGCCAAGGAACTTCAACGTCATAAATAGTATCTAATAGTTTTCATTGTTCTCTAAGATGGCGTCCTAGTGACAATTCGTACATTACGAAATCTATAGATACAAGTAAATATTTGTTTATACATTTGTTTATACGTGAGTGCCGATAAGAAATAAAAAAATGTCTGAAACAAAAGTAACCTTCGGTCAAAGTACGGATGAAGCACTAGCTCTTCTCAAAAACATTCAAAACATTGTTTCCAAACTTGAATCTCGATTTGAAAATATTGAAAAAGAAGCAAGCAAGATAGAAGATATAAAAATACAATTAATTTCAATGTCTTCCCAAATAAATGATATGGAAACGCGTGTTCAGGAAGTCGAAGAACGAAACAGCAAAATAGAGGACAGCGTCGAGGAGATGAGTCAAATTATTAACTCGGCATTAGATAAATATACTGACAACTCGGATCAAATCGAAATTTTAAATAAAGCTATAAAAACTCTTCAAAATCCCAAAGATAATCGGAACTCGATGAAGTACATGTCTCCAAGTTGCGATCTCTTGAAGAAGATGTCGTAGAAATGAAGTGGAGATCTATGAAAATTAATTCAATTTTCAGTGGACTAAGGTATCGACCAGACGAGGATACGGAAATAAAAATACGAGATTTCATCAATAAAGAGCTTGGCATATACAACACTATATCCTTTGGAAATGTCCATCGATTAGGGAAAAAAAAAAGATCAAAACGGTATTAGACCTATAGTAGCTCGCTTCACATCCAGACGAGATCTTGAGTATGTCTCGAAATGTGCGTACATATTGAACGGTACCGATTACGGGATAAAGGAACAATTTCCCAAAGAAATAGAATTAAAACGCAAAGAACTTTATCCTATATCAAAACAGGCCAAAAAGGACAATAAAAAGCGGTTCTAGTACGAAATTGATTATATATTAACGTAGAACTTTACAAACCGCAACCAAATATTTCAAACACTCAAGGAAGGGAATTTAGAGATAGCCTAATTGATAGACAAACAAACTCTCAGATTCCAGTGAATAGTGGCCCTCCAGTTCCACTAAGGCCTTATAAACGTTCAATAAAACTCTGACGAGATAGAAAATACTTTATAGGACAGATCAACAAGAGGTGAAGTGAGAAATTTTCATTTTTAAACACATGTGGACTTAAATCAAAATTTTTAGCACCAGCATTTTCAGAACTCGTTATCAACAACGATATCTCTATATTTGTAGAAACAAAAACAGATAAATTAGACATTATATCACTCCCTAACAGATATAGTTATTTTAGTAAATATCGATCAAAGTTTAAAAGAAAGTCAGGTGGCATAGTATTATTTACAAATCTGAACTTAAAAAAATTCTTCAATTTTCCAAAAACAAACTCCGAATTTGAACAGTGGATACAATTTTCGAATGATCTTTTAAATGACAATGTACTAATGGGCTGTGTCTATATACCACCAGAAGGACTTAAATACTCATCGGTAGATGCTTTTACTGAAATTTAAAACGAATTTCTTTATTTGTCTAAACCTAATATAAAAAAAAGTCTGAATAGGCATGATGGGGTATTTTAAAGCCAAGACATCTACATTACAGGATTATGTTATCCCAGATCAACATTTACTTGAAATTCTAAATACTGATGATACACACACGATGCATGACTTTCCCGATTACAATGGGTTCTTAAAAGCAATATTTCCTTGCAAAGATATAGCAAATGTGCATGTTGACCAAATACGTATGATCACCGACTTCTAGATTTGTGTAAAAAATGAATATATATGTAAGACTCTAAAGTCCGATGTGGTCGCTAAAAGCCTAAAGTGCGATGTTCACGCTAAAGTGCGATGGTATAGGCTAAAGTGCGATGCCTCCATACGCTAAAGACCGATGGTCCGCGAAAGTATAGACGTAAGAAATATAGTTGGATTATGACGTTACATTCGTTTATACATACTAAAAATGAACACGCCGGAAGATAAATTACAAATATTTGATTAACAACTTTAAACTAATTTGAAATGTCAACAATGACTTAATTAACTTAAACCTAATCGTACTTTGTCGTCTGTGGCAAATGTTTTCTTTTCTCTCGGTAGCTCGAAGAAAAACTTGTATTATGCAGTCGACCATTTTACTTTTTAGATACAAAATGGTCATTCGCATAAACCTCCTGTGTCCTTTTTGTAAGTGAACAGATGCATTAAAATAATTGTTTATATTGCAGTTTATTTTACGATTCCCTTCAAATATTGTAACTTTTATTGAAAAGCAACGTCCCTCGAACCTTATCCCATTGGTCCGTCGCACTTTAGCTTGATATACCTCCGTCATTTAGCAAACAAACAACCATCGCACTTTAGCATAAGACACCATCGTACTTTAGCGTACAGATAGACCATCGCACTTTAGAGTAACATCGCACTATAGATTCCTACATATATATTGCAAATTCAAGAATAGGTTATGACAAAACAGTAGGAAAAATAACTTGTAATTAATACGTTGGTGTTGTTGATTATCTAATACTTAGTTCTGATCTTTTTCAAATGACAAAGAATTTCGAAGTAGAAGAATTTAATCCTATCCTATCAGATGTCCACTGTAACCTTAAGTTTACTCTGGAATTACAACCATATACTAATATCAACAATGTGTAAACCGTCGAGAAACAAGTTATAAAATGGAATAATAATAAACAAGATAAATTTGTCAAATTTGTTAAAGAAAAAAAGTCTGAAGGAATACGGGACATAACAAGTATTCTTGATAAATTAGGTAGCAATACACAGTTAGGAAAAAATTTAAAATTGACACTCATAATTTTTAAACACCCTCTTTCCCCTCCTGTCTAACAAAGAAGGCTTTATATGAGTGATATGCATGTATATACTTATAGAAAGAGAATCTTCCATAGATTTGATTTCTAATGGTCATAAGGGTGAAATATAATCCCTTTTGGGTATAACCATGGCAACAATCTGCATTTCTTAGATACAAAATATAGCAAAAAAGGGGGGTGAACATGTCACAAAAGTCTCCAAAACGTGGTCTAAAGGAAAATTTCAATCAATTACAGTGATATCTTTCCAGAATCCATAAGTTTATATCTATCAAGTAGTCCAAAAAAAAATCATATGCATTTCTGCTCGTGTTTCCATAAAATTGAATTGAAAAGATCGAGCGCAAAATCTTTGTTGATAAACACTACAATAATATATGGACCTATGAACGGTACGGATAGGAAAATACGGACTGTCAATCATATAAATGGCCTATAAAACATGTTAAAAAACAATCTAAATGTTCATTTAAACCCACTAAGAAGGCTATATTATTCTTCAATTATCTAAAAATCAATTTTATTGTACAAAACTTTCATATTTAAAAGGGGCCATAATGCGAAACTAAACTTCTAACTGTGTATTGCAACCTTAATCGATCGAATTGATACTGTACAACAAACCGATATTGGTACGGCAATGAATAAAATTTGTAACATATTTAAGTGCACTTCCATCTCAGTGTTTGGAACAAAATGTAAAAACCAGAAATATGCAAAGCACAATGAAAAACCATGGTGTAAAAGAGGATGCAAAGGCAAAAGAAATTTATTTCATCAGGCTAGACAAAGATACGGGAACTTAAAGAGTAAAGAAAATAAAAAAGCTTTAAAAGAAGCAAGTAAATCTTATAAAAAGAACTAAATCGGAGTTATATTGATTTCCAATTGAATACCGCAAAAGATCTTAGAAAACTGGCTAAATCTGACATAAAACGGCTATGGCAAAAATTAAATAGTATAAATACAAACAAATCAAATAAAACTGATGCAGTTAAAATTGAAGACTTATATGAACATTTTTAACGTCTAAGCCAAAATGAAGTCATTGAAGACAACTCAGACATAGATTTAACAAAAGTACCACCAGAGAACATTAACAGAATTTTAAATTCTCCAATCACAGAAGAAGAAATTTTGAATGTCGTCCAAAAAACTTAAAAACAATACGGCTTCAGGATATGATGGTATTGTGAATGAACATATTAAACAAACGGTTAAGGAAATGTTGACCATCTATCACAAGTTATTCAACATTGTTTTAAATACTGGGAAGGTACCAGTTTCATAGACAATTGGAATTATTCAACCTATCTTCAAGAATAGAGGCAATATATATGATCCTAGCTCGTACAGACCAATACCATAAGTGTCATGTCTTGGGAAAACTTTCACATCCATCTTAAATGAAAGACTTGGGGAACTGTCAACTGAGATCAATCTGATTTCCGAGGCTCTAACAGGTTTCAGAAAAGGTTATAGTACATTGGATAACATATTTGTATTACATTCATTAATATCAATTTATCAAGCACTTGGAAAAAAATCTTTTGCACTTTTGTTGATTTTTCGAGAGCCTTTGATACAATCTCTCATACATCTTTATGGATAAAATGACAAAAGGCGAATATTTCCGGGAAAATTTGTAAGGTAATATATAGTAGGTATAGTGATGTTAAATCTTGCGTAAGGAATGGGAACGAAGAAGACAGGGAGAAAACTTATCCCCCTTTTATTTACTGTTTATCTAAACGATCTGGAGTATTTCTTTGCTGAGAATGATGTTCAGAACTTGCAAGTTATCGAAAATATTTTAAACTTTTCGTTCTTTTGTTCGCCGACGACACTATAATTATATCTGAAACGGCCGAATCAATGCAACACGCCTTAAATGTTTTTGAAAGATACTGTGTCCGATGGAAGTTAAACGTTAATTTATCGAAGACAAAGTTTGTTGTGTTCTGCAATTGGAAATCAAGAACATTACCAAAGTTTCAAATATTTAACCAGTCTATTGAAATTCAAGATTCTTATCCATATCTAGGACTAACCTTCAATTACAATGGTTCATTTGCAACAGCGAAGAAACGTCTTAGCAAACAAGCACAGAAAGTTCTTTTTAGTCTCTATACACAGAAACGTAATCTCTCAATACCTGTCGACTTACGATTACAATTGTTTGATGCACTTGTACTTCCAATTCTGACATATAGATGTGAAATATGGGGATTCGGAAACAATAACATGTTGGAAAAAATCTATCTACAGTTTTGCCGGAATTTGTTGATAATGAGATCGTCGACACCAAATTTTATGACATATGGAGAACTTGATCGTACCCCAATAGATACCGTAATAAAATGTAGAATGGTGTGTTTTTGGAACAAACTTCTCACCAATGAAAATAAACTTAGCAGTATACTTTATTAAATTATGTTCAACTTAAAAGATGATCACACTTTCAAATGGATGGATTATATTAAATCGATCCTAGACAAAAGCTATGTTTGGACTCAGTAATCACCATTAGATATAAATCAACTAAAAATCGTACTGACAGAAAAACTAAAAGATGCATTCATTCAACAATGGCATTTTCAAATTGACAACTCATCCAGAGGAGAATTTTATGGACTTTTTAAAAACATCTTTGGCTTAGAAAACTATCTTTTAAAATTACCACCATTCGAACGTAAATATATTTCTAAATTAAGATGCTGCAATGTTAAAATTCCAGTAGAGCTGGGAAGATGGTATAACATTCCAAAAGAAGAGAGGACATGTAATTTGTGTTTAACTGCAATTGGCAATGAATACCATTATTTATTTGAATGCAATTCTTTATTTGTAAAAAATATAAGAAATCAGCATATTCCAGAGTACTATGTGAAATATCCAAGTGAAGCAAAAATGAAAGAACTACTGTCATTGACTAATATTAACATACTTAAAAATGTGTCTTTATTCTTTTCAAAGTTAACTAAAATATTATAATACAAAGTAAAGTAATTTTCTAAATATTTCATTTCTAAGTTGTTTTATTTATTTCTTTAATTGTATGTGATTGTGTTTTGTAATTTACCTCTTGTTTCACAACATGAGTGTTTTTGAAATAAAGCATATTGTATTGTATTACTTATATTAGAAAATCATGTTTACCTTTTTCTATATTTACATTTTGCAATACTTTATGATATCTGTTTTCCAATAAATAATAAAAAGGAATGTAATTTAAAAAAGTGATAGCAATAGGCTTCAGAAAAGCATTTGCTATATATATATTAATGTGTGTTACCTTCCATCTAAACAATATTGTTTTTTTTTATTTAATATCCTTTGTAAATTTTCCATCGATCTATCTTGAAATTATTTTTGTTTTAGATAGTATTTATATTAAAACAAATAAAGCTATACATTTATTTCAAATGCAATTTTGCTAAAGTGGTCATACGTTCAACTATATATTTATACGAATCTGTTTTACAATTTTGTTTAACCAATTTATTTTATAATAACTTATTTTACAACAAGAGGCTGTCACAACGACAGCAAACCGGATTTATTAACATTTATTTGTATCCTGCCAATATCACAAGAACCATAACTGATGAACAGTGAAAGTGAAAATCGTCAATATCAAATTTGACCTTAAGATTAAATTTTGCAAAGAAATAGAAAATAACTCCAACTGGATTTCTCAGTTAACATTCCTAAAACGCAATTTAAAATGATGGTACAATGTCTTAGATCAGAGAATACCACCAGAAGAAGAGGTAATTCAAAACGACAATATTTGTCAATGAGTGGTAATTAAAAAGACATTTCGTTTTTAACCGGATTTTTGTAACAAAAATGTCGGTTATTGATTTGGAGATGTATGGCAGGCGGTCGGGCGGTCGGCCATACATTTGACATGCCACATTCATCAAAAAGTTTCTTAATACAGAAAATCCATTAAATTCCAATACCATAATTGTTACAATTAATGTATAGTAATTTATATAGTATACAGGATAATTTATCTTCATTTGTATTATCAAGAAGACGACACCAAAAGTTGACCATTCGTAGTTTTGCATATAAAAAAATGGTGTATCTCCCAAGTTTTCCGTAAATCATAAAATTTGGAGTCGAGTTTTTAACTTTTAAAATGTGCTTACAGAATTTCAAATGAACTCGCTCAAGTACATCAAAATTTTCGTATCCCCAAATTTCAGCCCCGTATAGGAGAATGGGTACAACAGCTTTATCCAACATTTCTAGTTGGCATTCAATCGATAAGTGATTCAATCTGCCCTTCTTAATAACACTATAGATAGCCTTATTTGCCTAATCTCGTAAATATTTTTTAGTTTCGAAAAAAGATGCATTTTTAGAGAAAATAACACCAAGGTATTTACACCACTGGGTCGATACCCCTGCTCTTGGACGTTTCGTCCCCGAGGGTATCACCAGCCCAGTAGTCAACACTTCGCTGTTGAGATGAATATCAAGAATGCGGTCCTTTTATTTTTTTTTTAATTTCCTGTTTACAAACTTTGAATTTTTTCGAAAAATTAAGGATTAACTTATCCAAGGCATAGAACCTTAGCCGTATTTGGCACAACTTTTTGAATTTCGGATCCGCAATGCTCGTCAACTTTCTACTTGTTTGCCTTTATAAATATTTTGATATGAGCGTCACTGATGAGTCTTATGTAACGAAACGCGCGTCTGACGTACTAAATTATAATCCTGGAACATTTGATTACTATGTATAATGTTTAATTATCTATCTATTTTTTCATTTTCAATACAAAATTTCAAATTATTGGATATTCTTCCTCTTGTAAAAACCATCACTTTGGTTTTGCTAACATTGATTCTTAATTTCCAATTATGACAATACTGTGAAAAAATATTTAAAAGTAATTGTAAATCTGAACTTGATTCAGCAAGTAAAATAGTATCATCAGCATATAATAATGCAAACAGTTTTAGATATATATATATATTTTTTCCATATCTAATGTTAAAGATTATACACCCCTTGTTAACATTTTCTAAATACTGCTGTAAATTATTCAAATATAGAGAAAATAACAGAGGAGAAAGATTTCCCCTTGTCTAACACCAATTTCACAAGCAAACATGTCAGATAAATTATTATCATGTACAATACGTGATTTAACATCATCATACATATTTTGAACAACTCTAAGAAACTTTCCTTTTTCATTATTCAAAAGGAGTTTATATAATAAAGAATTACGGTGTACAAAATCAAACGCCTTTTCTAAATCTACAGCTTTCTTCTTTTTAACACTGAGAAGTCAAAAAGTGCATATAAAGAAAAAATATGATCTGTTGTAGAGTAACCATGTCGAAAGCTAGCTTGATTTTCATTTAATATAGTCAATTCATCAACAAAAAAACCCAACCTGTCGTTAGGAATAGATGTAAAACTTATAATTAATTGTACGGAAAAGATTATCTATCAAAATTCACGTAGAAAAAATCCAGTGTATATGCTGGGATTCGAACTCAAGACCTTTAGCATATCAAGCCACGACACATACCACTACACCAGGACGACTGGATACGAAATGACAATAATTTAACATACTTAAAGGAAGCAAGTTCTTTTTATAAGTGGGGCGAGTTGGCTGACCTTTATTCAGTGGGGTTTAAACCTGTTTCGTTAATAAGTGAGTTGTCAGACTGATTGTTGAATTTGATTTTACACTTTTTCAAAAGTGGAACGAGTCGGTAAACAAGAGTGGTGCGATTTTTTTTAAAGTGGTGATAAAGTGAGAGCCTATTGGCGAGTGGGACGAGTTGACATTGTTTGATATCTATTCATCGTGTTCGGGGGTCATTAAAAATATAAAAGCCAAACATCATAAAGTAATAAATAAAGTATATTATAATGGTTGCGTGGCGTTCTAAACTAGATTTTATGAATTGTAAATGGTTTTTCGTCTAATATAAAACAGCTGGGATGTAAAATAGTTATCCCACTCGGACTTTGTGTGTCAGTGTTAGATCACACTCTGGCCTCCGGCCATCGGGGTGATTTTACACTGACACACCGCGTCCTTGTGGGATAACTTTTAATTAGGTCTTTCCACCTTTCCGTGAAAAGACCTATTGATTTTGTTCTGATTATTATTATTTTTCTTCTTCCACCTAATTTTTTTTCTTGCGTAGTTTTGTTGTTTCGTAAGATGTCGCTTATATATTTGGAATCAAATCAATATATCAAATAGTTTATACGCTTTGAAAACTGACAACCGCGTAACCAAATACTTTACGTTGTAAGAGTTATCTCCCCAAACACTGTTTTTCTTGTGGCCACTACTCCTTCGCAACCGTAAAAGATAACGACAAATTTATTTTACCAAATTGCTCGTTACATCTTCAGGATTAGGATATATCAATTGGACCGAAGCTATACGGAGACTCCATATGAGAGTTATCCCCTTTTTTATTTGAATTAAGTGATATGCATTTCTTACTGGTAAACCATAAGTGATTGGCTTATTTTTATTTATTTTCAAATAAAGGCAACAGTAGTATACCGCTGTTCAAAACTCATAAATCCATGGACAAAAAACAAAATCGGGGTAACAAACCAAAACCGAGCGAAACGCATTAAATATAAGAGGAGAACAACGACACAACACCGAAACGCAACACACACAGAAACAGACCAATCATCAGACAAAACACCACGAGAATAACAAATGTAACATGAAAACCAAATACATGAATTTGGGATAGACAAGTACCGTGCCACGTCTTATCTCAATATCTCAAAAATAAGAGAAAACACAAACGACTCAACGTTAAAATGCAACACAAAGAGAAACGAACAATATAACAATGACCATCTTCCTGACTTGGTACAGGACACTTTTAAAGGGGAATAAAAGTGGTGGGTTGAACCTGGTTTTAAGGCATGCCAAACCTCGCACTTTAATGGCAAAGTTAAATACAACACCGAAACGACAACACAACACCACAGGACCACAACACAAACAAACAGGAGAACATATTAGACACAGAAAAACGTGATTAATAGATAACAAAAAGCATCAGGTCCAAAATTCAATACGCCAAAAACGCGCCTTGCCCACACAAGACTCACCAGTGACGCCCAGATATAAAAGATCGAACGTGAAAAAAGTACAAAGTTGTACAGCACTGAAGATCAAAAGTTGAAAAGGTTTCGCAAAATACGGCATTGTTTTTATGCCCGGGATAAGAACATTCTTATTATATAGAACAATTCATGCTATTGCAAACAGTAAATTTTATCAAATGAATATGAAAGAGATATACACAAAGAAACTAAAGTATTAACTAATTACAGAAAACTAAACCTGAATACATAACGCCTAGATATAAAAGATCGAACGTGAAAAAGGTACAAAGTTGTACAGCACTGAAGATTAAAAGTTAAAAAGGTTTTGACAAATACGGCATTGTTTTTATGCACGGGATAAGAAAACCGTATAAGATATCGAGCAATTGTTTTTACTAAATTGTTAGTTGCGACATGTCATAGCACTTAAATTTTGATTTCGAGGTTAAACCGGGTCTCTTACTCACAAACTTAACATAAAAGTTCTTCGGACTTTTATTCAGTTTGTGAGTTAATCGCCCCGGTTTACACATTAATAACCTGTAGAACAAATTTGTTTAATCCTATAACATCATAAAGCTATAGGAATTGAAATTTAAACTGAATTGCAATGTTTTAATATCAAAACATGTTATAATTAGAACATACTCAACCCTTCTCGTCCAATGAAAAGTAATTTTTTTGCCCTCTAATTTTCATAGTACATGGTTTTCCATGCACTATAAAATGCTATACATGAATAACTTTTCATTGTCAGTTAATTATGAAAGTGAACTCTTAATAGCTGCATTATTGAAGTGTACAATCCCCTAAGACATTTTCCTTGGGAAAATAGCCTACTGATTATAGATGAAAGAGTAAAGATTAAAATAAAAACATTTTGCATTTTCTAATGGTACACATATATATAATACACAAAAAAAAAAAAAAAAAATTGGAAAGAATAAATAAAATGACATTTATTTAATTTATATACCTTATTGAAATGAGCATTACCTATGTTTTATATTTAGTTCATTATAAAAAGTGAACTCTTATTTAGGTTTGAATATATTATAATGGGAAAGGATAGTTTTGTAAGGTCACTCGAAATTGTGAATATGTTCTAAATTGGTCAGACAATACTTGGTCATGTTTTATGAAGATTTAAGCCCTCGGCTTCGCCTTGGGCTTAAATCTTCATAAAACATGACCAAGTATTGTCGAACCTATAAGTGGTGGAAAGACCTTCAATTGTTCTCTGAACAATTGGTTTTTAATATAATTTTGGTATCACATAACCAATAAGCCAGCTTCCGGCAATATACCCGTATCAAAAATAAGATTAAACGATTTTGTGTATATATCAATCATACTGTCTAGAGATGAAGCAATGTATTCATTAATGATTTGATCTGCCCCAGGCGATTTATTATAATTCGCCTTTTTAAGGGGGCACTAGCTACGAGATATATAAAAAATCTAAAGTTTGATTTTTTTTTGTTCAATCAATAATGAAAGTGAAATAGTGAAATAACAATTCGCTTTTGCAGCCAAACAGGTTCAATTTTGTCAAATTACGCTAAGAAACATTGATTATTAGTAATTCACTTGCAAGTGAATGAGTCGATCTCTTTAAATCCGTATTCATGTGAACTTCAATTTAACCGCTAGCTAGAGATTGACAACGCATGCATTGTACGTGTACTGGTTATTTAAAGAAAAAGAATATCAACAATGAAAGTGAAACTACGGTAAATCATTTGATTACTAATTCGATGCACATACAATCATTCTTATGCGATTAAAAGCAATGAGAAACATCTATTTTTAATCTATAAAATAATATCAAACAGACCTATAAAAATCCAATTGCACATGTTGGTTTAATCTATTCATATCTTTATTTATGTTTACATCGCTTATATGGTCATCTGAGGTCAAATCGATAGTTAATTAGATGGCGTCTGGACTAAAATACACGCGAAACGAACCTATATATTATCTACCCCATGCTCTGTAAACTGTTTATTTTAGACCTTTGATAGTTTGGATAAATGTTTTACATTGTTATAAATCAAATATGAGAATTTGAGTCAAATCGTGACTAGTGATAGTGGTCAGTCGTATTTTCTCTGTGATCTTAATAGTGATTTTTAGTGTATTTACTGATTTTATAGACTCAAATTTTAGTTAACAAGTAACTATATACAGTGCTTAGTGGAAATACAATCTACTGGGAATTTTAATTTGCAAAATAACTGGATATATTACACGATGGATGAATTTTCTAATTATCGTTTGTGTACAAATGGCGCCGGTCAGTATGTCAACAACTTGATGACGAGTAATCATGGTAACGGACATGTGCCTGTAAGTACTTTTAATTATAACATTGCTTCACCTAGCGAAAGAAAACGTCAATCAGATCAAATGGCTGAACACTACATCGAATCTGATAATATAAACAAGAAAAGTAGATGTGATTTGAGCTACTCTAGTGCACCTTCGGCGATTGTAGCGAAAATTCCCAAAATAGACTTGAATCTTTAATTCTTCAATTGTCGGCAAATTTTACATCTATGAGTAAAAGCTTAGAAAAAAGAATCGATGACCTCGAAACTAACATGGAGGAAAAAATATCAGTTAAAGTGTCCGAAAGAATTTCAACAATGATAGATAACAAGTTGAAGGAAAAGATAGATGAAGGAAAAACTGAGGTAAAGAATGAACTTGATGTTATGAAAAGTCAAATTAACAGTTTAGAAAAAAAGGTATCAGATAAAGACACTGACAGTTTACGCCAAAGTAATACCAGAAACCGATTCATAATCAAGAATTTGGCGTTTGACGAGCGAGAGCTAACCGAAGATGAATTGACAAAACACAAAGTTAAAGGTATGATGCGAGATGGACTGGGTTTAGCCAATGTTGATATAAAAAGTGTACACAGAAAAGAAAGCAGGGGGGTTTACCCTGGTATAGTGGTAGTCGAAACGAGCAACATAGAAAACAAAAAGGAAGTCATGAAAAATAAATCGAAACTTAAAAGCAGTAGACAATTTGAGAAAGTGTATATAGAAAATGATATGCCGTTGGAAACGAGGAACTTCCAAAATGCGATGAGAACCGTTTTGAAAGAAATAGGAAAAGACAAAGCCTATAAATTTGCAGGAAGTCGACTCTTAGCCAAGCGCACATAGGATGCAGTGCGGCTTGGGGTATGGAACTGCAGGGGATGGTCAACAAAATCGAACGAAAATTCAATTTTCCGGGGAAAAGTTTTAAACTACATTAACTGTGATATAATTGGAATTTGTGAAACGTTTTTATGTGGAAATGAACGCCTGCACGTTGATGGTTTTAGATTTTATGAGTAATAGGAAAGCATTGCATAAACGTGCCACTCGCGGCTCAGCAGGAGTAGGGGCATTTGTGAAAAACAATATAGCGGATATGTTTGATATACATGTTTTAGATGAGGAGGAAGAGGGAGTATTATGGTTGGAGTTTTCAGCTAAGCTTGCAAAACTATGCTTTTGTGTTGCAATATGTTATTTGCCACCAGCAGATTCGTGTAGACCTGTGGATTTGGACGTATTTTTTCGAAATCTTTTACATCAGGTATATTCTTATCAACACAAAGGGAAAATATTTATTTGTGGCGATTTTAACTCTCGTGTAGGATTAAACTCCGATTATATTGAAGGTGTTGATCTAGTTAAACCAAGGAATTATATTGATTATACAGAAAATCATCATGGAGATGTGTTTATTAATTTTTTAAGTGACGTTAATTTTGGCATGCTAAATGGGCGATTTAATGATAACCAATTTACCTGTATTTCTACAACTGGAAAATCTGTAGTGGATTATATGTGTGTTCCTTACGAAGATATGGAAAATATTGAAGATTTCAAAATAGTTCCAATGTCAGATATAATTAATAATATTTTATACATTCCTGATAGTATTCCGGATCAATCAGTATTATATTGTGATGTGAATTTATCTTTTAATTTAAAAAGGAATATGGATATGAATAAAAGTGAGAATAATGCTAGATATAAGCATAATGTTTCATCTGTGCCAAATGATTTCTTGCTAAATGAGGATATATCTCATAAAGTACTGGAAGCTATTCAGAAAATAGAAAATTATATTGAAGTATCAAGTGATGTTCAAAATGCCTACGACGAATTCCAATCTTTAATTAAATGTGAAATGGACAACAAGTTACCTGTTTATAATAGTTCAAGTGGGGATAAACGAAAAAAGTCACGTTTTAAACCCTATTGGAATGATAGTCTAGCTCGTCAATGGAGTAAAGTTTGTGAAACTGAAAAGAAATGGTTACGTTACACTGGACCAACATCTTTAAAGCAAAAATATAAAAAAGAATACTGTTCCGAAAGAAAAGCTTTTGACCGTCTAAACCGAAAATTTAAAAGGAAATATCAAGCCAATGAACGCCATATACTTGAAAATAAATTGTGTGAAACCAATCAGCGTGATTTCTGGAAATCTATTGGTAAATTGGGTATTGCCAACGAGCGTAAACCATGTATTCCAATGACAATTGTTGATGAGAACGGTTCAGTTAATACAAACAGAAGCGATGTTATGAATAAGTGGAAGACCGATTTTCATTCATTATTTAAGCGAAAAACCGGTGTCGAAACGGAACTTGATTTTACTAACTTTGATACTGAAATTGATGTATCTACGCTTAATGCATCTATTTCCAGAGCTGAGGTTCTCGATGCAGTCTTACGTGCCAAAACACGGAAAGCTACAGGAATTGACGACATCCCGGCAGAAGTATTAATGAATGACACAGCTATTGACTTGTTACACCAAATTATTATGGGCTGCTTCAATCTCGGTAAAGTTCCAACTCAGTTGAAAAGTGGTATTATAAACCCGATTTTTAAACACGGATCCGATGACAATAGAAACCCGCTCAACTACAGGGGAATAACTTTGATTTCGGTGCCTTGTAAAATTTATTGTAACATTTTAAATTATCGTTTAAGTAAATGGCTTGAAGATAACAAAATTTTATGTGACGAACAAAATGGATTTCGACGTGGCAGAAGCTGTGAGGAGCATATACATTCGCTTTACTCAATCATAAATGATCGTAAAATATCAAGAAAATCCACGTTTACATGTTTCGTTGACATGAAAAAAGCCTTTGATACGGTTGAGCATAGCTTTTTATGGTATAAATTGCAACGTGC
Organism: Mytilus galloprovincialis; assembly: GCF_965363235.1. Lineage (NCBI taxonomy): Eukaryota > Metazoa > Mollusca > Bivalvia > Mytilida > Mytilidae > Mytilus > Mytilus galloprovincialis. The sequence continues at coordinate 87,325,284 of NC_134838.1, forward strand.
AGGAGTTAGGGGAAAGTTTTTATTCGCAATTCAGTCACTGTATGATGATGTTAATTGTACCGTTCGTGTTAATAATGACCTTACCCAGTGGTTCAACGTTGAAGCCGGAGTAAAACAGGGATGTATTCTTTCACCGACATTGTTTTCTCTTTATATAAATGACTTAGCGGACCGCATTAATGCGTTAAACTGTGGAGTTAAGGTTGATGATTTTCATTTGAGTATTTTATTATATGCGGACGATATTGCCTTAATCGCACCCGACGAAAATAGTTTACAACGAATGCTAGCTGTCGTGTCGGACTGGTGCGCTACATGGAAACTTTCAATTAACATTAACAAAACCAAAATCGTACATTTCCGAAATCAATCAATTGCAAGGTCAGATCGGATTTTCAATTGTTCAGGCAATAACCTTGATTACTGTGAATCCTACAAATACTTAGGTGTCTGGATGGACGAGTACTTGACATTTAAAAAACATGTAACGGAGTTATCAAAAGCGGCTAGTCGTGCCCTCGGAGCGTTAATGACAAAGGCGTCTATGTAAGGTGTAATTACATATAAGGTTTATACTAAACTGTATACATCAATGGTAGAGCCAGTTCTTCTCTATGGTAGTGGAATTTGGGGCACTAAAGCGTTTAGTGTCATATCGATAATTCAGAACCGGGCCTGTAAATTCTTTTTGTCCGTCGGAAAACGAACGTCTAATTTAGCGTCACGCGGCGATATGGGCTGGACGTCGTGCTTTACAAAACAGCGAATTAACTACTCTAGGCTTTTGTGTAGACTTTTACGCTCTGATCAACATAGAAACTGTTATAAAATACTAAAATGGACTTCAAGGTATAGAAAGGGCTGGGCTTTCCAAGTGCACAAAACTGTTGATTTGCTAAATGTGAGAGATCTTGTGTATAATTTATCTGTAACTACAAAAACTGTAATGCGTACAATTAGCGAAAAATTAACTATATTAGATAACAAGGAATGGCACGAGGAAGTTTTTAATGATAGACATAACTCACAGAACGGCAACAAATTACGAACTTATAGGCAATACAAACAAAGTGTGAAAACCGAACAATATGTCCGTCTGAACATTTTCAAAACTGAGCGACGTACAATGGCTCTGTTTCGCTCCGGTTCACTTCCACTTGCGTGTGAGACGGGAAGATACTCCAGGCCGCCTACACCCATTGAAGACAGAATATGTGTGCTATGCGAAACTAACAGCATAGAACAGGAAAAACACTTTCTAATGGAATGCTCATTATATGACGATCTTCGATACAATCTTTTTAATGAATGCTCAAAACTTATTGAAGACTTTCAAGAATTTAATACAAACAGAAAATTTATTGAAATTATGAATTGTACCAATATCCAGTATTATTTTTGCAAATGTTTACATAAATTTTATTTGCGTAGAAAATTATTTTTACAGTAATGTTTTCGATTAATCAATTTTTAATGCATTTATTTATAAGATTTTTACCCAATTTTATAGGATTTCATATTTCATAGTTAATACATATCTTTTTTAAAATAAGAATTATTTATATTTTAAGCTACTTGTTCCATTTTGATATAACTTTTATGAGATTATTTACAAGTTTAAATAGTATATTTTTGTATATATTTTGGTTTTAAGGATCAGTGTCTCATAAGTCATTTTTTGGTTGGATATTGATTGTTATTTGTATGTATATGAATATTGTGTGAATGATTTGTTTCAATCAATATGTGACACTATAATAAACAATTTTATTCTTTATTCTTATTCATGAATTTGACAGCTAGTGCCCCTTTAATTAACACAATTAAGTGTGTCATCGTGACAAGATGAGCGCACGTCATTTTTAAAAATAAATTCATCTTCAAACTTGTTCTTATTCAAATCTTTAAAAAAAAATCAAATAATGTTCTAATAGATATATTGCTTTTTTTTCTGTGACGTCCCTTATCAAATAATTTCCAAATTCTTTTGGATTTTTATTTTTCATTTTTTTCATGTTGTCACTCATATCTGCATTTAATTTCTTAATATTTCCATCCATCATTTTCTTATAATATATCTCACTCTGTCGTAATCTTTCTTTAAAAATATTTGACCCATAATGTTTATAGAGTCTTTGTGATTTTCTTAATTCTTTCTTTGCTTTGTTACAATCTTTATCACACCATTCATTATTGTTTTGTTTTTTAGAATTACGCGACATAGTTTTAGCATACACATTTGTACCAAAAGTAAGTTCTACAGAATCAATCAAGATATCAGAAACTTCATGTACCAAATCATTCAGTATATATATTTGTTTAGAGGCCAGCTGAAGGACGCCTCCGTGTGGGGGAATTTCTCGCTGCATTGCAGACCTGTTGGTAATGACAATTTAGCAGTGCGACTGTTTATTGTTTGCAAAAATTCCTAAACAACCTTTCAATCCCCAAAAAACCTCGTGTTGAGCCACTAAAGTCGAGTGCACCTTAAAAGGTGTACTTGAATTGGTCCATATTTATATTTGTTTTAACCAATATCTAAATTTATAAATTTGTTTTATTGAAATCATTGCAAGCACTGCATGCTAAAATCCTCTATCTATCAAGAACTGAATTGCCAAATATGAGAGTACAAGGGGATAGCCTGTGTATTTTCTATACAATTTCCATATGTTTAGCATTGAATCAACACAAGGGTACATAATCCTTGATAGTTGCCGGTTTAATTTTGCATATATCTATCTATGGTTTAAAATTGCTACTAATCAATATTAGAACTATTCAACTCGCCTGATATTTATCATTTCTCCTCCAAGTAAATTGTTGTATGTTTTTATGCATATCTCGCCAAATATCAAAATTTTCTTCAAACAGTGATTTCAAGTTAGATACTGGTTTTTGTTTTGGTGATAGTTTTATGTATTAATTCTGTCAAAATTTTGTATGCTTCATTGAAATCTTCCCCAACTATTAGAGTTCAAAATATCTTTTCTTTCATTAAGTGATCAACTTCTAACATTTTTTGTTTTTGTATTTTTGCTGTTGGGTCCATGTTAATAAACAGCTGAACAATTGTGCCAATGATTTGCAATTTTGAAATTAATAACAGAAATGCTCATCTTTAATTATGCTTGAAAACATGATTTACAATATACTTTGGATGTTTGGAGACCTGTTTTTAACATACAATTTTCTGTAACCACCAATCATTCGTAAAGGGGGTCGGCACACATATTCGCCGATATCCCTCAAACTAAGCCAAAACTTGTAATCAGATACAAAAATATATCCACACATGGTTGATACTAATTCACGAGTAAACAGTTCACAGTATTTCTTAAGACCCTTTTTCACTACGAACAAAACTATCATGATGTACTAATATTCTGTACGTGCTTTACTCCTTAGTTCTAGACGATTAATACGTTCAAACATTCCCCTGTGGGCGAATCATATTAAGCAATTCTATTTTTAGATGTTTAAAAAAAGGAATGTGAAACTTAATTTAAGAGGTCTTGAGGCTGTTATATGGCTTTTGTTTTTCGCTAAATACGTTCACTACTTCCCCCGTTTTGGCAAATTAATTAAGATTATTGGTATAAGAAAATCCTTGAAATCGACGGAAGTGGCCTGTCCCTTTTTTTTTTTACCGAAAAATAAATCCCAAACGGCAGTTTTTTTGGAAAAATTCAAGATCTCTTCTGCATATTGCATTATTTTTAAATTTAATAATTAGAATAATAGGGACAAAGGCATATTCTCACCAGTCATATCCAAAAGGCTGCCGAACTGAATCTAATTAAAAACTGAAGCTAGATGACTACATGTATATATTTTTTATTTCTAATATTTTGTTTTCAACTGCATACTATGACGCTTTGCTTGTAATAAACTCCAGTCCCTCATCAAAATGTTCGTGTTTTCATAACCAGGCGATGATACTCCATTTCTAATAAAACTCGTCAGATTTTTTTTATAGGCAAAAAAAGCCGCATGATGTTTCAGACTTATATTTACTGAGTGTGCTACCATTCCAATATATGCATCTTCTATTTGAATAACCTTTGTGTACTCTACTGCAACTGCTAAGGTTCGAACAGTTTTTTCATTTGTCAAGATAGTTCCCCCAATTATATATGGCGGATACCCTTCAAATGGATAGTCGTCTTGTGAAACATAAGTTTTTGAACTTTTATCTCTAACTGTTTCTGATCGATTAAGCAAATATCCAACCACTATCAAGTCTGCGGAGTTAATGGTTCGTGTTGCAATATCATAAATATGCAGTGGATCAACAAATCGATCGTCATCAACAAAATGAATGAATAAAGATGTTATGCTTATTCTTGATAGCCATATCAAAGCATAAATTGTTTTATAAACAACATTTTGATACTGATCACTCATATTTAACTGAACAATATCTTTGTACTTTTCTGATTCAAATTCAACAAAATAGTCAATGCCGTCTAGATATCCGATGATAAAAACAGTTTTTGATCGCAGTTTAGTCATGCCTCCCCAGGTCCTACGTATAGCTTCGCGCTGGCCAAAGTTTAAAACGTAGGATTTCACAATAAATAATACTTGCAGAGAATCACATTTGAAATTTTCGCACAGTAACTCTGAAGGATTTATCAAGAATATGTCTTTATCTTTGAAATTATTTACTGGTTTTTTATTCAATATTTTTCTGTGATTTGTATCGAAAACTAGTTTTTCAACGTTAAGAATCGATAACTTTTTGAATTGTTTATGCTTCTTTAGATGTTTCATTTGGAAGAGCATATTTACAAAGCATATCCATAGCATACAGAAAAGGAACATTTGAAATCTGAAAAAAAGAACGATAGTTTTAAATAACAGTATAATCATGATAATCCTAATCAATTGAATTAATAAACAATTCCAAAAAAAAATTATATACATTCATTAGTAAAAGTTTTGCAATCACTTCCTAGGTTTATGTCCAACCTTAAATACGGATGTAATTCATATCCACAAATGCTTCTGAACTGTACATTCTTTTCGGAACAGTTAAACATGACATTTTCTAATATTATATCTCTCATCACAAAACGTTTATCTTAAAGAATTGATATGGTTTAACTAGTATAATGAGTTCAAGTATAGTATAGATGTACCTACTATGAATATAATTAAACATATATGAACCTTACTTGTCTGGTACAAATAAATAGTCAATCGTATATTGTTTACCTTGAATATGTTGAATAGAAGTATAATAATTCATGTGCACATTGTCAGATTGAAACACATTTTTGTGTCCCATCTTAGTTGTTTTGCTTTGCTATCTACCAATACATAATTAGATAAAGGGAAAATGTCAGCTAAAATGTTTTACCTCAGCTGATAAATTGTTTTTCTTAATTGATAAATGGGAGGTTAAAGAATATAGACAAAAAACTGAGAATACATTCAGTTTAAATGTATTTTAATGCATGTGATTCAGTTGGATAATAAACTGGAAATTTGAAAACAATTGTGGCTAAGTTCAGATGAAAGCTTAGTTTTTTTTTATAATTTCTTATTATTCAACGAGTTTTAGCACAGTACGTGTCAAATCAAGTTAGTACTGAAACAATGACGAATGAGCTCAACATACCTCCGCAGACAGACATCCCACTACCAGTAATGTCACCCTAGTGACACTAAATGACAATCAAACTTAACAAAATACATGCTTCATAAGCACATTCTTTAAGAAACATTCATCTGGACACTCAAAGAGAAACAAAACTTAATGTCACGATTTTAAAACGAGTGAAAGGAATAACTTTCCTTATAAGTATTGGAATACATTATGAGCTATATAACATATAGGAATCCGAATAGCCATATTAATCTCCCGTCAATTTTCCAAATGTACATGGTTAGAATGGTACACCTCAAAGTTATATCAGTACCGAGATTCTCAGAACTTAGCTCCTCATACACTCGGGGACAAGCAATCTAGAAGCAGCGGTAAGGACAACAACGGCTTTAATCTGTAATAAGAATCTTTTTAATTTTGTGCGCCCAAAGCGCATTTCAAGATTTACCTCAAGTAAGAACGCCATATCCATTAACACAGATTTATATATTGCACTCTTAGAGAATTAACGAGAACAGAATATTTTGCCATACGAAGACATCGTGCGTTATAATACAATGGTATGTATATACTAACTAACAATCACATTAAAAACAGAGTGACGATCAAGATAAAAGACGTAATTAGGCCGTTAGTGTTCTCGTTTGAATTGTTTTACATTGTCATTTCGGGGATTTTTATAGCTGACTATGCGGTATGTGCTTTGCTCATTGTTGAAAGCCGTACGGTGACCTATAGTTGTTAATTTCTGTGTCATTTTGGTCATACCAGATCTTCTTTTTTATGTATACGCTGCTACATGCACTGTCAAATTATACCTATTAAAAATGATTCCCCATTTGCCATTATACAATAGAACTTTGTGTATTTGCAATTAACTGCTTGCATTAGGTAAACTATATGACATTTTTCTGGATTATAATAGAATTAAGATTTTCGGCCCATGGTATGAATTAACCCGTAATAATACGTCCTTTTGTCAACACAGGCTGTTACTTAAAATCGATAAAGCTAAAAATCCTTCATGACATTGTCTTAAATTAAAATAATAATAAGAGGTATAAGTAATTGTGCAATAACATTCATTATTAGACTGCTGATGACTAAGTTATCTTTCAAAGTTGGTTTATAAGAAGATTATATTTTACCTGTTTTATGGGATATTTTCTGTTTTACCTGTCCGTATTTTACGTTTGTCCAGAAAGTTTGTAGTATAAAAAAGAAGATGTGGTTCATAAAGGTTACCTTACAGTCAATTTTTTTTTCATTCAAACTTTTTGACGTAATTTAACACAAAAAGGAGACGAAAGACAAAATGTTTTTTTTTATTTGGAGCGAATTTCTTTTTAACGCTAACGATACACTGTTGACCGAGCACACGTTTTGATCATTTGTTTCTAACATACTTTTGCAAAGTTGGCATAAACTTAGACAAACTATACACTGGCTGCAAATGCGTCTACAGTTTGTCGTTAGTGGTTTGTTAGTTTAAACGATGCATTTCTTCTAACTTTAATATTAAATCAACTATCTTAACGTGTTCTTGCTTGTTATATGTTAAAACAATATCCAAACTTACTCAAGTTTAGGTTTTACCCTCCTTTCTTTCATTAAAATAACAGCTATGAAAGAAAGGAGGGTAATACCGGGTATCTAAAGTTGAGTAATTTTAGACAATATTTTGAGTTATGACAAGCAAGAACATACCTTCTTTTCTTTAAAATAGATATAGGAAGATATGTGGTGTGAGTGCCAATGAGACAACTCTCCATCCAAATAACAATTTATAAAAGTAAACCATTATAGGTCAATGTACGGTCTTCAACACATAAAAGGCTTTATCATCACTATCTTCATACATTAATTTGATAAAATGAAGAACTGCCAATGAAATTAAATATGCATAGAGGAGCGATGTCCTCGGTGTCTATAACATCTTCTATGGAGGCTATTTCCCCGCCTAATAAATTCAAATAACAACAAAATGGAAATTTTAACAATCACGACCATCGAGTTGATCTAATCGGCAGTGTGAACCTAGGACATACGATACAGTTTTGAACCTGTATTTACAAGTTGATGAAAATTTGCATATAGACTATTTTTTACCTGATTCAATCAAATATGTTATAAAGAATATATCTTCATGTGCTACTTTTTAATTAAAATGAGGTCGAAATTTTATATATTTGCTCAAAATTCAGATTTGTGTCCGTATTTTCTTTTTCGAAAGAAAATCATAACTTTTTTTGTTGTAAAAGATAAACACAAATTGTTTTTTGTTAAATAATCGGTAATTTCTGTATTTTATAAGTATCATTAAAAATTATGCAATTTTGTATTCAGAAATAACTCATATTTATCAAAATGTTCATGAATAGTGGAAAAAACGTCATTTTTTGCTGCATGTTTATCAAAATTAAAAAAATTGCGCTATTTACAGTTTTATAAAATTTGGGTCACATAATTTAAATACAATTCTACTTGCTGTCCCATTAAGGAAATTAATAGGCTCAAAGTTTCATTTGCAACGTACCCCCCTGTCCTTATTCCCTACACTCACATAATAATCATTCAGAATGAAATGAGGAAAAACATCTCCACAACATTACAGAATTACGACATATGCATAATTTGCAGGTCATTTTCTGCTGTCGTCATAGTTTCATATTCACAATTTACAACATTTGAAAATTATTGCATGATAAAAACTCGACAAAAGAAATTCAATGCATGTGTCTCATTTTTTTACTTTGCTAATACACATAACCGAAGCAATCATCATGACTGGACACTTCATCGATCAATTTGTCCAAAAACACCCATCTGTACATGGACTGATCTATTATAAGCGAGCCTCTTCAACCCTGCCAAAATTGAAATGAATCAATTAATATCACTCATACCCAAATAACTTAACATTTTGATAACACAGAACTACCTTTTATTTCATATTCGAACAACAAAAAAGCAGGATTTTGATTTTTGATTATACCTCAAATTGTGACAATACAAAAGACTTTCAGAAACCATTACGAAGATATACATGCAACACAGGGACTAAAAGAAAAATGACAATAATTAATAATACCCAGAAAATCAAATTCTTAAATGATGTTCGGAATTCATTATGGATGAAATTGATGTATCTTTACACCAGTTTGCAAAGAATAAGAAGAATAGAACAAGAAAAGAAATCTTCTGAAAAGTTTATACTCACAATTGTGCATTCTGCAATCTCGTCATACTGATGAAATCTTCTCTCAAATATGCTAAAAATAATCACAATAACTTGATTAATATTGAAGTGCGTACTTTGTTTCAACTAACATAATACTGGATCTATGATTTCACCTCATCAAGGGTTTCGAATTTTAAATTTATCGGTTTATACCGATCAAGTTAGCATCAAGCAAAAATGCGGTGCTTAAAAGTGGCGTTAAAACACCAAAAAAATCAAGCCAGATTATTGCAATTATACTTATGTTCAGCTTAATATTGTTAACTTAAAACGAAAACAATTTTGATAACTTAATTTACCAATCTATTTGTTATCTGAAGCAAAATCCGTTCCATTGCTATATTTGCCTTTTTATTATTAAAGCAAAAACACGTATTTCAAGAAATTTTGTCTTATTATTATTACTGGACAAAGAGGGATTAACTTTGTATCTTAAGAGCCAATCCGCCAGAAAACCATGCAATATTGAAAAAATCGTCCAAATAAAAAATCACAACTTGACAAATTCTTTTACACCATCTTAATCCTTGAAATAAAATAAAAGAATTTTACGACTTAATTTTTCCCAAATTTATATCTCTTTCTAGTAACAGCTTCATTTGTATAATTCTGATTCTTCATAATGAAACTAAGAAAATATCCAACTTGTTTATGCCTTTTAACAAGGACGGGGTAGTTGAGTTTTTAGAGTAATGTCAGGAACCCATCAATTTTACTGTGGTATGATCAATACCAATGAAAATGTAAACGATTTGGCACATTGCCAGGAGCACGGACACAAGGCATTTTTTTCTATCTAAAGAATTTACGTGGTTTTCATTTGCTTCTAATTTGCAAGACCCATCCGGATTTGTGTGCAACTTATATAAGTTATGGGGTATATTTTATATCAAAACAAAATATTACGCTTAACAAATGACTATTATATGTACATGTTAATGTATGCGTTGGAAGAATTGTGATTTTAATCCCAAATTGACACATTTAGATTTCGATTTTAATGAAAGTCTAACCACAATTGGGAATAAATGGCTGATAAAATCATTTGAAAAAGTAAAACCAATTTGACTAAAAGAATGAAATAAACGTTTTTTGTACTGCAAGTCCAAAATTCAATATATTGTCTGAAACTAGTAAATCCTTCTTTTATGCTGTTCCATTGACTTATTTCCCTTGGTTAAAATCTCAAACATGTCAGCTTTTAGTGATGGTTTGGCAGAGTACTCATATTATGAACTATTTAAAATATCTGAATGCTCTACAGACCAGAATAGCATTTCCAAAAAGATTTAATAGCAATAAATTTGAAAATTAACAGACAAAAAATTAGTGAATAAATATTGATTGGAAAAACAAGTCAATCAAATAAGAACAATACGAGTTTTGAGATTTCGGCAAGCAAAACATAGCAATATTCTATATCATTCTGAGTAAAACAGTGATTGAGTGGAGCCACCTTGCAGACACTGTATTATGTATAATATAGCTTGCACCAGGAAGTGAGATTTGAGATTGTCAAAAATGCACCGTCAATAAATCAACGACACTCTCTCCACCATTGTATTAAAACCCGTATTGGTAACCAAACATATTCATACAGATACTACAGACTATCGTTCATCTCCGAAGTCTGAATAATACCGAAAACTATGGCGTTGAATTTCCTCTATAACTCCTTATTTTATATAAGACTAGGAGTGGTTTATTTTCCCATGGTGGTAACATAATATTGTCTTAAAATATGCTCGAAAAATAATAGTCCAGCAAAATATCAACATCACGTCCAACCATCTTCCAGCAAAACCAAGGCTGATTGAGGATATTAGCCCTTTATAACGGACACTAGCTATATATAAACGAAGTAATTTGTATTTTTTTTTTATGTTTTAATGGTTTGCACGTCATTAAATAAAATGCATTGAGTTTCGATATTTTACATGTTCTAGTCTGGGCTGATTTAAAAATAAGGCAAACAGGATGATTTTCAATGAAAAGAAAATGTAGGACAAGGTGTTAAGCATATTTCATTTGAGAGAAGCATGGTGTGTCTGTGTAAATTGGATGAAATATGTGTATCGTTACAACACTTGCTACATATAAAGTGTTAACTTGTTATTATATCATAAAATTGAGAATGGAAATAGGGAATGTGTCAAAGCGACAACAACCTGACCATAGAGCTGACAACAGCCGAAGGCAACCAACGAGTCTTTAATGTAGCGAGAAACTCCCGCAACCGGAGGTGTCCTTCACCTGGCCCCTAAACAAATATGTATACTAGTTCAGTGATAATGGACGTCATACTAAACTCCGAATTATACATAGGAAACTTAAATTAAAAATCATACAAGACTAACAAAGGCCAGAGGCTCCTAACTTGTCCGAGTCCGATGTCAGAATATGAAACAAAAGAAAATAAACAAAATGGCAGTAATAAATAAATAACAAAAAATATATGAGAAGAACATAACCCTGCATTATTTTCTTTTTTAATGCAAATTTTGTGTCACCAATTTTTAATGAGCTGTGCAGAAAAAAAAGCTCGAACCCCATTAGGAATTTACTGACCCGGTATATATCATATTAGGTCACTAAAATAAAATTGAGAATAGAAATGGGGAATGTGCCAAAGAGACAACAACCCTACCATAGAAAAAAACAACAGCAGAAGGTCACCAACAGGTCTTCAATGTAGCGAGAAATTCCCGCACCCGGAGTCGTCCTTCAGCGTGCCCCTAAACAAAGATATACTAGTTCAGTGATAATGAACGCCATACTAATTTCCAAATTGTACACAAGAAACTAAAATTAAAATAATACAAGACTAACAAAGGCCAGAGGCTCCTGACTTGGGACAGGCGCAAAAATGCGGCGGGGTTAAACATGTTTGTGAGATCTCAACCCTCCCCCTATACCTCTAGCCAATGTAGAAAAGTAAACGAGCACACTATGTAACGAATTTATCTTACCGAATATCTTTATTTGTTGAATTTAAACTAGAGTTGTCTCATTTGCTATCATAACACATCTTCTTATTTCTATATTAAAGTGTTCAAGTGATCAATTTTAAGAACCTTCTTAAATTGGTATGCACTAAAAACCTAATCTCAACGATGACTATTTATTATCAACAACCTTGATATAACAATATTAAATAGAACTTTCAATACTTTTAAATAATCAAACCGTACCAAAGTCGTAACTTCATTACTAGCCGTGTATGAAATAAGCCCGCCTCCCTTCTTACCTAATTTGGAATATAAAGGGACGTAACACCACTACTAACTGTGTATGATATAAGCCCCGCCTCCCTACTAACCTAATATCAAATATACACGGTTTGCATGCGGACGCTTTTTACCAATCATATTCCTAGAAATGTATAGGAGGTAAGATAATGCACTATATTGTAACTTGATAATTATTACTGAAGTTTATATCTTAATTAGAATATAGCTAAGTGCTCTCTACTAATGAAATTGTCGGATTTGGTGGTTCTTACTTCTGAAGAAAGAATGAAAATAATGTTTTCAGTAAGGAATTATCAATTGTTTGTGTCAATTTACAGTTCAAAACAAAGAATTTCTATAAATGAGTTACAACTGCTCCAAAACATATTGAAATGATGTATAACACAGAGATTACTGCTGACTAAAGGGTAAATAATTAAACATAGAAAAAAAGTTTACCGGTGCAGTAAAATTGGTATCGTGAATGCTATTATGAAATATCAATCATTACAAATTACTTAACAAATTAAAGTTATCAAAAGAGAAATAACAAGCTTTAAATTATTTGAAACTTGAGCACTGTACAATATTGTAAGTTTGTTTGCTAACGCTCGTACTTTATCACGAGAAAAGGGATAACCATTCTCTTAGATAATATACCAATTGTTTTAGTTTTTATTTATGTTACAAATGATTAGTAGGCCGATTTAGAACCAGAATGCATCAGAAAATAATATCCCATTTTAGTGTTGTCTGTAAAGTAGTATGCAAAGTTTGCAAATCTTTGCAGTGAATCATATTGTTTCACGGTATACAGGGTTAATGCGGGGTTCACACATTGCCGATTATTGTTCCCGTTTGAGATCAGACAGCGATACGACACGAAAAGTGAAAAAGTCGGATTAGTATCCTCAATTATCTGGAATGTCCTATCATTGTCTGGACGCAGTCGTTTTAGTTCGTAACAGTTTCCTACGGGTCGGGAAGGGTCAGAATAGTTCGGCAAAGCACCCCGACAGTTAGGTGCGTCCCGTAACATTTGTGGAAACTCAACCGATTCTGTCTAGTCGGATTACAATCGTGGTTATGACGTGACAGATTCTGCTGTATCGGATCGAATTCCGAACAATGTTCTGTGTATTCTGGACGGTGTCCTATGGAACTGAATGATCTGGAGAATTTTTTCGTTGCTGTTTTTCTAACGATTGAGTCCAGATTACATCCAGATCTTGTCGATTGCGAACCGTTTTTGCCGAAACCGTTCCGAAACAGTCCCGTTACTAATACGAAATTCGTCAATGATACTTACGTCTGAGTACCGACAATTACAGAATTCAAAACGACTGAGACCAGACAAAAACCGTTTGCAATGCGATAGAGCGGACCGGGATAGGATTACGTTCCGACAGTACCTGATCATCCCGAATATGCCGACAGTTTTCGAACGGATAACTTCCGTCAGCGTCGGTTCACTGTCTGATCACTGTCTGATCTCTGTCGGATTACATTCGGTAGAATCGGGACGCAGTCGTGACAGACTCGGTAGAATTTTACCTGGCGAAAAATACAAATCGGATTAGAAGCGGATTCAGAACGGGATTATCAATTCTCTTGGAAACGGTTGAATATCGACGCTTCCTGAACAATATCTGATTGTTGTCGTGATTAAATTATTTTCTTTTACAAATTTTGATTAAAGTTTGAATTTCCATCCACGATTCACAGGATCTTGATCAGACTTTTAATAAATTTTAATCGGGAATGGTTCTGTCAAGGACGGTAGTAAAAATCGTGAATATGTGACCCCAGCTTTAGGGTGTTATCGTCGTATAACACACATCAGGGTGTCAGGATTGCACAAGGAAAGACATCCCTACGGTTGTTGGTCTTTCTTGTAGTCAACCGGGACACTCCTAGGTATGTTATAAGAAAAACCTTCAAAAATGCGTTATCCAGAACAAAAACGTTTTTCTATTGGCACAAATGCAATCCCAAAATAATCCATTTGAGACTATATGTTCTTACCATAATGGTATCGTAGTTTGCCTTAAGGAGTCAATGGTTGACGCCACATTATGATTTTTACTTTTCAGCACAATCAGAAACATGTTTTATTTTTTTTTACCACATAATTACCATTAATCTCCAATATAATACTCCAAATACAAACATTTTTATAATTCAACATATAATCAAAAGGCTTGAATTGTATATCTGAATAATGTATTTAAAATCAATCATGCTGAAAAATAGAAAGAAAAACATTTCAAAGTGCTTGGAATTTTGTGCAAATTGCAAACTGCTCCTCAAATTTAGGATCTACAACAGTGCATGAAACAAAATATGTGTGAAGTGCTATTAAACTTGTTTCATTGTTTACAAGCAAATGAACGTGACCAATTTCGATACTTCAATTTTATAGTTAATTGCTATTAATAAGTATTGCAATATGCATTGTGTTTAAATGCAATATCAGTATTTAGTTCTATTTTAATCTTTAATCAATCCTAATTCTATCTTACTTTTGAGATATAGTTTTTCATATGTGACGTAATTTTTCTGCTGTTTCAGAAATTTCATATATTCAAATATGACGTAATTTTTAATGCCTTTTTACCCTCGTATGTGACGTAATTTTTAATGCCTTTTCACCATCGTATGTGACGTCATTTTCATAATTTACTGCGTTGAGGCCTGGACTGAGTCGGGTGTGTCTATTCTGTGTTGGTCATTCATTATGTATTCGTGTTTGTTTTATGTAATGAGTTAATACTTCAGTTTCATTATGTATATATGTTATATTAATTTGATAAAATTTACTGTTTGCAATAGCATTAATTGTTCTAAATAATAAGGATGTTCTTATCCCAAGCATAAAAACTTAGCCGTATTTGACACAACCTTTTTCTACTTTTGATCTTCAGTGCTGTACAACTTTGTACTTTTTTTCGCTTTCGATCTTTTATATCTGGGCGTCACTGGTGAGTCTTGTGTGGACGAGGCGCGTTTTTGGCGTATTAAATTTTAAACCTGATGCTTTTTGTTATTCATTAATCATGTGTTTCTTTGTCTAATACGTTTTCCTATTTATTTGTATTGTAGTCCTGTAATATTATGTTGTCATTTCTATGTTATATTTAACATTGCCATTAATGTGCGAGGTTTGGCATGCCACAATACCAGGTTCAACCCACCATTTTTTCCTTTAAAAATGTCCTGTACCAAGTCAGGAATATGGCCATTGTTATATTATAGTTCGTTTCTGTGTGTGTTACAATTTAACGTTGCGTCGTTTGTTTTCTCTTATTTTTGATTGTAAATTGACATTGCGATAAGACGTGTCACGGTACTTGTCTATCCCAAATTCATGTATTTGGTTTTGATGTTATATTTGTTATTCTCATGGGATTTTGTCTGATGCTTGGTCCGTTTCTGTGTTTGTTAGTTACATTGTAGTGTTGTGTCGTTGTTCTCTTCTTATACTTATGCGTTTCCCTCAGTTTTAGTTTGTTACCCCGATTTCGTTTTTTGTCCATGGATTTATGAGTTTGAACAGCGGTATACTACTGTTGACTTTATTTATACAAAGAGCTAAATCTTGAAAAAAGTAATTGTGTGACAAAAAAATACTTTATCCCGAGAAGTTGCATGACAAAAGGACTGTTGGTTTTGTGCAGATGGGAATATCATACGTTGCCCGACAATTTTACCTCAGATGCCGAACTGTCAACATGAACCATCATCTATTCAAACTACCGCTTTCCTGAAATGAAATTTGCATCTTCATCGAAATTATCTTTTGAAGAAGTTGTCAGTCTGATTTATAGATTACTGCACCAGATGATATTATCAAAAGGATAGGATGATGTCTTTTGAGTATAATAACACCATATCATACCACATGCGGTTCTATACGAAATTAAGTTGAAAAAATTATTTCTTGAATTTGACAGTAGTAGGAAATCATTCCTACATTTAATGGCAGTAACAAAAAAGTCTATGTCATAGACATATATCATGTGCGTTTTAAAGCACCATTATTTATTTATTTGGTGTTTCTATTGCATACTTTTGAGGTTACCTGTTTACTAACGATTTAAGACCAGAGAAAAATGTGAACATTTTACTGGTTAACTTTCAGTTATGTTTATATTCGTATATGCAATGAAACGTTATGTGGAAGTTTGTCTTTAGTTCCGGACAGGATAACACCTTTCTCATGCCAGTATTTTAATTATTTAAAACAAAGATGAATTCAATACAATATTTGAGTAGAGGCATTAAGGCCTAGTTTTCGCCCAAGAAAATAAAATGTTTGATAACCATTTCAAATTGGCACATAATGTTTAGAAATGCATCGGGTCAAGAAATATAAATGAAAAACATAAAGATTTTTATCTGATGACGTCACAATTACGTTATAATTATGTACTGTTTTCACAAAAACGATGAAAAAATACAGAATTTATGCAGTTTTCTATCTTTATTTCCGTTGTGGAAACATCCTGCGCAGTCAAGAAACAACAAAATAATTTAACAGAAGCTTTAATATAACTATTGGCATAATCTCACCAAATATAAAGTTGTTGGGTGCGCACATACTTTTTCAACCTAAAATATACTTAAAATTTGATGAAAAAACAAGGTAAATCACGAAATTTAACATAATATGCAAATTAAGTCATGATGTGTTGCCATGGTAACTTGTTCGATGTCACATTTGGTTTGTTTTTCTTAGTACCTTATACCTTAGTCAAGTTTTCAATTATTTAAGATTATGTATGATAACTTTTAAATTTGCAGTTATTTTGTGGCCAAATAAGGGCCTTATTGTCCCTACTCCTTTAACAAAGACTGAGGAAAAATCAGTGTTGGTATTACACCCAATAAATACCTAGTTATTACATTTGTTTCAAGATTAACATTATACTAGCAATAAAGATGGGCTACATTTGAAATATAGAACTGGAACGGGACTATAACATTTCTTTTAATCACAATAACAATCTGTGTTCACTTTAGCAAAAGTCATAAATCGATTGAGAGAAAACAAATCTGGGTAGCAAAGTAGCACAATACAAAAGCAACTAAATTTAATCAAAATTTCGTTTTCAGCTGTTTTGGTTACCTCATTATCTTCCAAAATCACACAACAAAATTTATTTACTTATCTTGCACTGTTATTGAGTATTGATGATATATAGTTTTATAAACAAATGTACGCGTCTGACTGATACAAGATGAAACAAGTAGGTAGTACTTTTTTGTTTATCATTCGAATCATTTGATAGCTTTATGATCGCTGACCAGCAATAACAATAATAGTTATGAAAGAAGGTAGATTGGGAATTTATGAGAAAAAAAAAGATAATGAAGTCCAAATAAAAATGCTTTTTTACATTGGGGCTGCTAAGAGAAAAAACAAATAATACAACTATTTGAAGATATGGAGGGAATCAAAATAGAAATGTACAAATATTAAAATTGTAGAATTGTACTATAATTAATGTTGCTGGTTTTATACGCGAATTTCTTTAGGCGAATAATTGAATATGAATTATATTTTAAAGAAAATGCAAATTAAATACTGTCAAGTCAGCTCCAGACCTCAAGTAAACTGATTAAAAGATTATGTCTTCATCTATTTAAAATCAAGAAAAATACCTTCTATTAGGGGTTTAGTACCATATCATCATAAAACATATGAGAAGAACATTAACCGTATCATACCATCATAAAATGTATGAGGAGAACATGCACTGTATCATACCAACAACTGGTTTTAAAATAAATGTGTTTGTTTCCGACCTATAAGCGAATCAATATAAATACCAAAATATGCCATCTTAAATTATCTGAAAATAGTATCGTAACTATTTCCCAACTGAATACTAGTATGTCTGTATCATCATTTAAAATATTTTCTTTCTTCCTTGTTTTGGTACCTCATTTATAACATTTGAATGTGGATAGAAGAAATATCATCGGTTTAAAGTGGTCTAATAAGGGATGAAAAAATGTTGTATTGTAAACCAAGGGAGACACATAATGACGTTTGCATCAGTTTATAGAAGTTTCTAAGATACGGAATATTAATTTTCTAGAGGAAACTTAATAAAAAAGTATTTGTTTTTAATGAATTTTGATAAATCTCCACTTGTGCATAACGTCGCAGTTAAAATGCATTCTAGACTTTATTAGATACACTTATTATCGGCATTGCACAATTCGTGTCTCTTTTGACTGGCCATGACGTTGAAATACTAAATTCCTGGGATGTGATTTAGT
The DNA here is from genome assembly GCF_965363235.1 of Mytilus galloprovincialis. NCBI lineage: Eukaryota > Metazoa > Mollusca > Bivalvia > Mytilida > Mytilidae > Mytilus > Mytilus galloprovincialis. The sequence goes on from NC_134838.1 coordinate 87,343,657, forward strand.
TGATTTTAGTCTCGGATATGCATGATCTTTATTATTAATTATTTTTTGTTTTTAACTAGCTGTGAGTACTCTCAAATCGTACCTCATTGTTGATTTGACCTGTGGATACTATTTTTAATCCTTTTTCGTTATTTAATGTTTGCTTATTCAGGGTTGTATCTGGTCTATATAAATAACTGCAACAGCAGTATACCGCTGTTCGAAATAAATAAATAGATTGAGAAAAAAAAAAAAAAAAAAAATCCGGGTAATAAACTAAAACTGTGGGAAACACATATACTAGCTTTGAATGTTTTGTATTACTGTACATTTTCTCTTATTTGTACAATGGACATCAAAATTATTTATTTTGTAAAAATATTTCCTTTCTCCCTCATTACTGTGTACCTAACGGCGATTATTTACATGTACCGGTGTATAATATTATTGTAAATGGCGGATTTTTCTTCAATGTTACTGTTGTTGAAGCGGGAATGAATGTTAAAAAACATACCGTCTGCCGTTTAAAGAGGTTGGCTATTCCACAAGAACGTTACGAATGGCCTTGCTGGACTCGAACAAGAGAAAAATATGTTCATGTTAGCAGTGCTTCCACCTTTCTTTTGTTAATTTTTCTTTTCGAGGGCATCCTGAAATTCGCTAAACAATTATGATATAAACTAATACGAAAAACGTCGTTTTCTTGGACCAAACTTATAATTACACTGAATAATATTGAAAACAAATGGCAAATGGCACGCAATAAATCAGGTCTTCTTTATATATACTAGTAGTCCGGATTTAAACGCGATTCAAAAATGACCCACAAATGTTGTACGACAGTCGAATGACAGCGGCAAGACAGTGACACGACAGTTACACATGCATCCCATTACATGAAAACCTGAAAAATAGCCCAAAACAACTCACAATTGACGTATCACTGTCACACGACTGTTGCACGGCCGACTTGCGACAAACCCACGACAGTACAATTACAATTTCTTTTCTGTCGTGTACCCATTGTGGAACCATCGACGACATGTCGTAGCTGATGTGACCCATTGAAATATTTTTGACAGTTTGTACGACAGTGCCACGACAACTATTTTATAGATCGTCCACGACAAGAAATCTTACGATCTGTTGACCTGGGCTTAAATGCATAATTAACAGTTGATTTTTTCCCTCGCTAACGCTCAGGATAAAATTGGAATTTATCATTGCCGAGGCAAGTGTGAATTCCCAACAAATATATGAATTCCACGAATCATTTCTTAAATAATAATCATACTCTTCTTTGCATAGATATATTTGAACGAAAAATTAGTTTTGAAGGTAATAAAACAGATGAAATGAATGATGTTAAGTACATATAATCTGACAGGATAAATCAAACTCAACAGGCTGCAATTTAACCAATAGTAGTGTATCATCTTATTATTATGAAAAATGTGCATTTAAAATGGGTTACATTCATTTGTAACTGGTCAAACATAAGTAATAGATACCTATAATCTCTTTATTTAGGGACCCTGGTAAAAAAGGAAAATTAGATTAAGCCTTTAATTTCAGGTCAAAGGTAAAAGACACATTCTAAACTTTGAGATTGACTATTTTTCACTTCTTAATGTAGGAACCATATATTTTCGAAATCAATATACAATAAGCTATTTTTGGACATTGGAAATAACACTTTAAACTGGATTCTAATATTGCATATTATCTTTATTTATGAAATTGCTCAACTGAATTTGCAGTAATCAATTACTCAAATAAAGTCCAACCTAATTTTTAGAACATGCATTGGTATACATATTTTATCGTGTCATCAGTTAATAGTTTATACATGAAATTGAGAATGGAAATGAGGAATGTATCAAAGAGACAACAACCCGACCATAGAACAGACAACAACAGAAGGTCACCAACAGGTCTTCAATGCAGCGAGAAAATCCCGCACCCGGAGGCGTCCTTCAGCTGGCCCCCTAAACAAATGTATACTAGTTCAGTGATAGTGAACGCCATACTAAACTCAAAATTATACACAAGAAACTAAAATTAAATATAATACAAGACTAACAAAGGCCAGAGGCTCCTGACTTGGGACAGGCGCAAAAATGCGGCGGGGTTAAACATATTTATGAGATCTCAACCCTCCCCCTATATCTCTACCAATGTAGAAAGGTAAACGCATAACAATACGCACATTCAATTTCACTTTAAGAGAAAATACATGTCTACACAATATGATTATTTTCTCTAGCGTATAATAAAAGTGATTCATATATGCATTCGAGCGTTATCTTTAAACACATCTTAAATTATTTCGAGGAGGCATGTGGATCTTTATTTACACCTGTTTCTAAAACAACTTATTTACTTCCTATGGTAGAGTTCAAACAAGTAATGTCATTTTTACTTACTATTAATTTAGAAATTGTTGAGTGCATTTTTAATACCGATTGTTTTCATTTGTTCATGTAAAGAGTTTCAAAATGCGATTTTAAATTATTACGATTATACTTCTGTCGCATTTTTCACCCAACGTTTAATCTAGAGCATTTTAGATTGACTATAAAGGGGAAAAAATGAGATTGTTATATGTGTACCTGTTCCTGAAGGAAAAAAAACTAGTTTTATACAGTTTCTTATAATTGCAGATCAGGGTGAATATCCTCAGTCAACCTTGGCCTTGATAGAAAGGAGAGGTCTGGGACTTGGAGTGTTGACATCTTGCTGAACGTCTCATACTAGTTGATGTAAAATATACCACTCCTTGTCCTTTATAGAATAAAGCGTCATGGAGGAAATTCACCACCCACGTTTTAGTACTATTTAGACGTATGAGAGGAATGGTAGTCTATATCTGTATAAATATTTTGTGGGTCTCCATACTGGCTTTAATACAACTGTTGAAAGTGTACCATTGATTTATTGATGGGTTATTAAGATTGATTTCAACGCTTGGTGCACGCAATATAGTGTCCTCAGGGTGGTTACATTCGCTACTGCTTTACGAAGAAAGAGATACAATTCACCACCAAAGGTTTCAGTACTATTCAGACGTATTAGAGGAAAGTTAGTCTGTATCTGTATAAATATGTCGTGGATCTCCATACTGGCTTTAATACAACGGTAAAAAAATGTTACATTGATTTATTGATGGGTTGCGAGATTAGTGATGAAGATTGATTTCAACGATTGGTGCACGCAATATAGTGTCCTCAGGGTGGTTAGACTCCTTCCTGTTTTACGAAGTAAGAGATACAATTCACTACCAAAGTTTTCAGTAGTATTCAGACGTATGAGAGGAATGGTAGTCTGTATCTGCATATATATGTTGTGGGTTGCCATACTTGCTTTAATACAACGGTTGAAAGAGTTCCATTGATTTATTGATGGGTTGCGAGATTAGTTATGAAGATTGATTTCAACGCTTGGTGCACGTAATGTAGTGTCCTCAGGTTGGTTACACTCGTTACTGTTTTTACGAAGAAAGAGATACAATATTTCGGTGTTTTTATTATTTTTGACTTGTTTTGCATAATATTTATTGTGGTGTAATTTGGAATTTCTTGGCATTTTTTTATTTAGGACATTTTAGGGGTCTTTAGTGAATTTGGATATTTTTAATAGTTTGTTGTATGTGGAAGTATAATGCTCGGACAGCCCACTAGCTACTCCAAGATTGAAAACTTTGCAAACTTATCTGTAGTCATCGTCTGTCAACTATGTAATATCTCAAAAACACTCAACTCCGAGGAAAATTCAAAACGAAAACTCCCTTATCAAATGGCAACATCAAAAGCTCGAACACATCAAGCCAACACTGGAAGCTGATATATTTGAGAGATATTGTTAAAGGGACATAAGTTAATGGAAAAACATAAAAAAGATGAACTCACACGTTTCGACTAACTGATTTTTGCACTTGCAATACATAAACCTCTTATTTACCTTTTTTTTTTTTATCAAATCCAATTCACTTTTTTTAATGATTATAGATGCCATTTTATGTTTAAGGCCATATTCACACAAAACGCCATGTACAGTAAACATGTTTACAATTAGTTTAATGTAATGTACACTGGTTTCACATTACACTTGTTTAATTACGTGTACATTATATGCTATTTAAATGTTAGTACGTAGAACCGAATGCAAATTTTACGGACTAGTTAGGGAACGACCATTTGACTTAAAAAAAGGAGGGATGGATTTTTCCTAGAAAAATATTCTGATTCCCAATTTGATAAAAAAAAAAATATTCTGGTCAAACAGATGATAAAAACATTCATTCTGAATCCAGAGTTTCCCCATACATTATAGTGTTAAATATTGAACAAAACAAATTTAATTGCTAGCATCGAAAAAACCTGAATAAAAACGTTCGCGCGAAAAGAAATCTGTCTCAGAAAAAAAAGACAACATAACCCCAACCCCCTTTTTTTGAAGTTAAGTGGTTGCTTCTTTATGAAAGCCGTTTTGATAATTTGCATTAGTTTTAAGATACTAAAGATTTCTCGATTACGCATTCGAAAACGTAGGCTGCAACAGCGTCCTTACAGACGAAGAAAAAGGATTTAGATGTTAAGGATCAGTTTCATTTCTATCTTTTCTGATTGTTTCAAATGATATTTTTCTCTCCAATGAGTATTTGGTAAAGGGAGGGGGTAATGATTTTTTTTTTAATTTCTAAGTGTATTTTAACGGATCTGAGATACTAGACAAACAATACATTTTCCTCACACTTTTTTAGTAATGCATTTATGAGTGAATCGTTGTTTGAGTAAATACCAGTGGCAAATTTTTCTGTGTACGTCCAATCGATTCGAGAAGACCTTTTCAAATGAATTATGTATTCAGCAATGATGATGCTTTGAGTCTTGATAAGGGGTTAATAAAGCTACGTAAAGTTTTATTTATAATAAATAGATGTATCAAGTTTAGACAAATATTTTTGTAAAGAACTTTATTAATAATAGTTAAAAATATCAATTTTATTCAAAAATCGTTTCTCCTTTGAATATATATGGCAAAACAAATGTTCTTAATGCCTAGTTTTGTGTACACTTAACCAACACAAAGCCTACATTGACTATCAACTGCATGAAAACAAAGCATGATTTCAAATACATGCAAACATTGAGTTTTATCAATGGGAACGTAATTGTGTTTAGTTTACGTGTGAGTTACACTAACCCAACACGGAGTTTAGGTCAATGTGAACACGGCCTAATTGATTCAAATCAAATTCAAAAGGTGTTAATTTATGACTAAAATTAACTTTTTTCCAAGGCACAAATGAACATCTAATAATCATTGGCAAAGCTTAACTTTTTGTTATGATAGAAAACATATTTATTGGTTAAAACTGATATAAGTTGCATACATGTCTTGAACAGGTCTAACAAGAAATTACACGAAATCCATTTAAAAATGAAAACGAAAAGTCCCTTATCAAATGACAAAATCGTACGCTCAAGCACATCAAACGCATGGATAAGAACTGTCGTAGTCCTGATTTGGTAAAGGCATGTCCGTATGTCAAAACTTGAAATGTTGTCTTTAACTTGTTTTATAGCTAGGTAAATTCATGAACAAAAAAAAACTTTTATGCCGGAGCTTCTGGCATTGTGCCAAATCGTTTAAACTTTCATTTCTTTTAATCATATCATTATAGAAAATATATAGTTTCAAGCTGACATTACATTAAAAACTAATTAAGAAATAATTCATGGAAGCTATAGATTTGTTGGAAATTTACACATGGCCTGGGCCGTGATATTTGAATTTTATCCTGAGCGTTAGCGAGGGATAAAATTAACGAATATCAGGGCCCAGGCCATGTGTAAATTTAGAACAAATCTATGATTCCATGAATTATTTCGATTCTAATATGACAAATAAGTTCTTTCAAATACTGAAGCGAGGGTGGGTATGCCGTGTATGTAGCTGTTCTGTTTTACTCCTTGTTAGTAGGGCTAAAATATTCACATAAATCTCTAGCTTGCATTGATTATTTCGATAGTAACCGCTAGAAAAAATATGTTTAATTCTCAAACCCAATATTTCCGAATTTTAATTTACATGTTTTCTCGTAAATTACCGTCAAATCCAAAATTGACATTTCGTAACGAAGGAGCTACCATGTTGACTCCCTGAAATCAAATGCAATGGAATAGAAAACAAAAACAAAACCTTCCTCAGAATTCCATTTCAATACAATATTATACGAACTTCGATGGTTACAAAAAAGTTTATATTTTTGTGACCATGACTAAATATTGTTTTTATACTGCAACTTAAATTAGTATATTGATAGCTTTTAAAATCGTAACATACATATCAAGCTTATTTTCATCCATTAATGAACCCCTGATTGTAGAGAAAGAGTTCCATGATGAAATTGACATTGCACAAAATATAGCTGTGTTACTATATTAAGCCTTGGTCACACCTTAACGGATAGCTCGAACGGATGCCTAACGGATATTTTATTTTCAATCCGTTCACGTCTGTTAGACGTCCGTTCTTATCCGTTAGACGTCCGTCCATATCCGTTAGACGTCCGTCAATATCTGTTGCATGTCCGTTTAGCTACGTTTTATCCGTTGACGTCCGTTCTGTCCGGTGGAAAATTTTGAGCATGTTCAAAACTTTGAACGGACGTCCAACGGATGAAATGTCCGTTGAACGTCCGGTAGCCGTCCGTTTTGTACGGTACTCGTCCGTTTCGTTTCCGTTTTGTATCCGTTACGTGTCCGTTCTACATCCGTTGGAGGTCTGGCAGATAAATTCACCAACGGACTTGTTACGGACGTCTAACGGATAAAACGGATTTTGAACGAATTTTAAACGGACTTCTACTGGACATATAGGTAGCAATACACAGTTAGGAAAAAAACTTAAAATTGACACTGATAAATTTTAAACACCCTCTTTCCCCTCCTGTCTAACAAAGAAGGCTTTATATGTGTGTTATGCATGTATATAATTATAGAAATAGAATCTTTCATAGATTTGATTTCTAATGGTCATAAGGGTGAAATATAATCCCTTTTGGGTGTAACCATGGCAACAATCTGCATTTCTAAGATACAAAATATAGCAAAAAAGGGGGGTGAACATGTCACAAAAGTCTCCAAAATTTGGTCTAAAGGAAAATTTCAATCATTTACAGTGATACCTTTCCTGAATTCATAGGTTTATATCCATCAAGTGGTCCAAAAAAAAATCATATGAATTTCTGCTCGTTTTTCCATAAAATTGAATTGAAAAGATCGAGCGCAAAATCTTTGTTGATAAACACTACAATAATTTATGGACCTATAGACGGTACGGATAAGAAAATACGGACTGTCAATCATATAAATGGCCTATAAAACATGTTAAAAACAATATAAATGTTCATATAAACCCACTAAGAAGGCTATATTATTCTTCAATTATCTAAAAATCAATTTTATTGTACAAAAACTTTCATATTTAAAAATTTCACAGGGGCCATAATGCGAAACTAAACTTCTAACTGTGTATTTCTACTTTAAGGATTAACATTTTTTTCCCAATTCCACTTTAGATGGATTTCTGTTTTCTACTAGCTAAAACGAGCAAATTGGCCTGCTAGTTTTGAAAATCGGTTCAGAAATAAATATTTTATGAAGGTTAGCAGTTGACACTGAAATGCAACAAAAAAGTGATTTTATGAAACATGCCATGTCAAAGTGCATTTTCTCATTTTTTAGTCAGATTTCTAAAACTATACCTTCTAAGCCTGTCTTTGCTTGTTTAAAAACTTAAATTAACCTTAACAGTAGACAAATTTTACAAGTTAAAGCTATTTTAAAGCTCTAGAATGTCAATTTTGTTGTGTATTACCATACCAAAGCCTTGGTTGAAATTTAGTAAATACTGAATTTATTTATAACAGCGGGAAAAAATTAAGGCTTAATTCATGCTAAATTGTGACTTTATACTTGCTAAAATAATAAATTTGATTTAGTCGCACGAAAAAATATAAAGCGTTCCCTTCTAAGGTTTCTACATAACGCGCAATCTTTTTTTCCAAGGGGTAGCCAATAAAGTATCAATTTATGACGGAACCAAGTCTTTGTGTCAAAATGTCTATATTGGTTGCTAAGGACAATAAACAACAAAACTAACATATATTGTCTTACTAAAGGTTGTTTCTCCCTCAGAATTGTATCTATAACCTAAATATCAATAGATTTGTGGTATAATTTGTCTAAAAAAAGCAATTCTTTACTTTGTCAAATGCCATAAGGTAGCAATACACAGTTAGGAAAAAAACTTAAAATTGACACTCATAAATTTTAAACACCCTCTTTCCCCTCCTGTCTAACGGCTCTGAAACGGATAAATGCCAAATTGAAAAATTCGCGTCAGAAATACCAATAAGATTGCTTAAGGTTCATGAATTCTGATTATTCATAATCGATCTTAGAGTAAGGACACGTCTTCACAATCAAGAAGCTCTTATTTAGGCCAGACACTGCCCTTTGGCGGCATTTTGAAGAACAAACCAAAATCAGTTACACAGAAACATTTTGAATATTTATGCTATTTACATGTATAATAATTGGCGCCTCTAATTTTTCCGTATATATTATTCATCCGTTTTATCCGGTACGCTTCCGTTAGGTGTCCGTTTTATGCGGTACTCATCCGTTGAAGTACGTTCGACATCCGTTCTGTCCGTTACGTTTCCGTTTCTCGTACGTTGCATATCCGGTGTGTGTCCGTTATGCATTTGTTACGCATCCGTTTTATTTAATCAGTTCATCAACGGACTCCCAACGGATATCAATTTTGTTAACGAACAACTTTTATTTTCATCCGTTAGGCGTCCGTTCGTGCTATCCGGTAAGGTGTGACCGAGGCTTTAAGTAAATAAACAAAACTAGGTGCAATATATTATTTCTTTTTATTATGCATCTGAATAATAGTAAAAGTTTTTTTGTCTTTTGTTTTATTACAATTTCTAATACAATGAAATTGACAAAGCGTTTGCAAAGTAGGTTCAAATACATGTGGATTTACGTGGGAGGTATATTGTAACATCCATTATTATGTATATCTTTGAGTCTGCGATAAGTATAGATATATCTAGATTTTTTCACACAATGTTGTTTACAAAACGAAAGAAGCACGTCATATTAGAATTAATAATATTTCTGGGTTATTCTTCAAAGACATATAAAGATCGATTTTTTACATAGTGTCATTATGAATTTACAGTATTATGCAAACGAGTCTCTTACTTAAAATTTTTGGGGAAAAACTAAATGGTCAAATTCTTTTATTTTATGTTTTGAATTAAAATGATGTATTAGAATTGTTTAAGTTGTGATTGTTGATTTGAACGATTTCTGAATATTGTATGGCCTGCTAGCGGATTGACTCTTAATGAACACATGGACTATACACTCATGATAAATTTTATCGTGACACCGGTAACTTTAAAAATATTCGGATCCTGAGTTCGTAAAACACGTCTATTTTTATTATTTTTTGTAATTTGTTTAATGTCCATGTACATCTTGCAAACGACATTTCAAAATATGTATGAGAAACTCAACAAAAATACCGAGTTTATAACAAGGTGATCACAGTTCTAATCAAAAACAAAAAAGTTATATTTTAATGTAATGGTGAAGATTTATGACCCCTTCTGTTGCCATTTCTGTACGACTTTTTAAAACTTCAATTGTATCAAAACTACAGATATAATGAAAAATAGAGATAGGCCATTTAGTACATATACCAAGGGGAAACTTGATGCAAAGCATTATTATTTACTGTTTCATTGAATTTGATAGAAAACGATTACTTTGTGACTTTTATAGAAAATCCACAGCCTTTAATACAGAGATTTTTGTTATAAAATTTGAAACAAAGATTACTCACTTGCTTTTCTATGATGTGCTACATACCTCGTGCTAAGTCACTAAAGTCTAGCGAACTCTAAAAGGAGCACTTGATTTGGTCCATATTTTTATTTGTTTTTAACCAATAAGTACATTAATAAACTAGTTTTAAGGAAATGAATGCTAGCACTGCATGCAATAATTCTATATCTATCAGTCATCAAATTGCCAAATATGAGAGTACAAGAATACAGGCTGTGGATTTTCTATAAAATTTTCATATGTTTAGCATTGAATCAAAATAAGGGTACATAGTCCTTAAGTCAAAGAGGATTTTTAGCTGTCAAATTTCATTTAAACAAGTACATGTTTTGTAGTTATTCTTATCGAAAAAAGTCTAAATGTGTGAATGACAGAGTTGACAATTCCTATTTCATATTCTAAAGTGATATCATACCGAATTAAATGTTCAAAATTCACTATTCATTTTGTTTGGACTTAAGTTAAGTATTTCGAGATGATTATATTGAATTGTTTATCATTAAACATTCGGAACCTAGAGTTTCCTCCTTTTGGATTTAAACAATACATGACGGAAACCATTAGGCGACTAAAAACGAAAAAAAAAAAAGAATATATTACCTGCATTTGTTCATTTAATTATTGTTTTTTTTTACATCAAATTTATTTAAAGGCAATCATTTAAAAGTTGTTACACCTGGTTAATTTTAATGGCAAAATTGTTTATATTCAATTTTCTCAATAATGAGTGTTAAAATGTTGAATGGATTGGCATTTCTAATAGTATGATGTCTGTGGAAAGCGACTAATTGTCTTAATACGTGACAAATGGGGTAATGTAAAGAATTACAAATTGTTACAAGTATCCAACAAAAAACAACCTCAAAAAGACAAGTGTAATATATATATATATATATGGAAAAACACTAATTATATTTCAGATGTTGTCAACAATAAAACTGCTCCTTTGAATATAAAATACCAATATAAATCTAAACTAAATATAAGAGTTTTCTTTGAAACAGAGAACTGTTTTGTTATTACTTGGTGAAATTATATCTTTACTTAATATGGTTTTGACATTAATTTGGAATCTGGAAGTACTTTATGATATTTCGATATTGCATAATTTGGTTTCGTATTGACTAAATATAGTGGTGTCATTACTAAATCAGGCTTTGTCATTACTTGAAGGGGTTTCATCATTGTTAAATGTGGTTGTGTCATTAGCCAATGTGGTTTTAACATTACTTGATGTGTATGCGGATTAACGTAATATAGTTGTTTCATAACATGATGTGTTTGTGTTATTAAGTTTCCAATTTTTTGTATTAATTTGTCATTTTTACCGATTTTCTTTTCAAAATTTGCCGATTTACACCAAATCATGTGTTCTTTCCATTAATTTATGTGGTCCTGTGTTGTGGTTATCTCATTACTTGATGATTTAAAAAGATCTGATTCTATTTTCAAAACCCGTTTTCATGTTTTATGTGTATATGTAAGTGTGAGAGAAATTCCAAAGCCAACAATGTTCGTGGAAAAAAGTTTGATTGTTAGGATACATACAAAATGATGACGCAATGATTATTGTCAGATTTCTAATTTTTCACAAGGAGTAAAGCTCACGTCACATGAATGTAAAAAACGATACATAAGCATGAAAAAATAATAATGAAACAATCTAAAAACATGGTACCAAATTGACGGTAGATTCATAACAAGGTACTTGGTATACTTTTTTTTTATGGATTTTGTATTACAGTCCAATATAGATTATTGAAGACGTATTTTGCTGTATGTAATAGCAACTGATCGAGAAAGTAAAAATGATAATTAGAAGATGGAACATTAGAGAACTGAAAGTCAACAGGTAGAGAGTTTTGTTTATATATCAAATTTTGCATTTTTTGCACTTTTTTGCACTTCTCTGTTCATTAATCCGTGTCAACAACCTACACTAAATGTTTTCAATTGTGGATTTGGATTTCTATAAAAATGATGATACTTTTAAAGTGATGTTTTGAAACTATATTAAATTTTTGTGAAGTTTCGACGAGTTGATGAACATGGTTAGAAGTCAAAAAGAATAAAATGGGGGTTCGATCTTGTTATAAAATCTCGCACCCGGGGTCCGGCTACAATATTGTATATACATGAACTAGTGCAGCGAAATGGAAGACACGCTCAACTCCAAAATATACATATAAAACAAAATGCCAAAAAATATTTACAGACTAGCTATAAAGACGTCCCTGATTAGAGAAAGCCGATTAAATGCGGTGGGGATTAATATGTCTTGCGAGATACGTTCCACAGACAATTTAGCAACTGTTGAATAAAAAAACACACAGCGAAACACTAAATAAAATTCGGACAAGGTGTCTGGGTTGTCCTCATTATTATCCATCACAAAGATAACAATTAGTCAAAATAGGTTTTTATAATGCTTTTCTCAAAAATTTAATAAAAAGTGTCGGTCACTCGACCTGTTTTCATGTCACATATTAAATTCAGAACACTTTCTATTATAATTACATTATCTGAGTTATCTCCTCTATTATTTGAGTTATCCCCCCTTATTTGACAAAATGAGGGGAAAATGAATCAAACATAAATAGTGTGTTTTTTACAGTCGTAAATATGATAAAACACATATTTTTTTATATTAAGAGTAAAAGTCTGAATCATGAATTACATTCCACTCTCAAAATTTGCACATTTCATTAAAGATCACGACTAATTAGTATCTTCTACAACAAAATCAATGATGGAGGAGGAAACCCGACCAAACTTTAATTGAAGTCTAAGTCTCTAATGTTGCTAACAGAGAAAACTTACTTCAAGAAAAAATACAATAATAAACATAAATCTACAAATGACTTCTAGAAGTTACTGATATGCCAGTTCCGAATTTCATTTCAACTTTTCAAAAGAATATGCCTACTTCAAACAAATTCCTTTCGTTAGTTGTCCATTATCATGGCATTAGAATTCTAGTACCAACAGGCAATAAAGGACAGGATACCTTAATGTGAATAGTAATTAAAATTACTAAAATTTTTCATTTAATTCAACCTAAACCACCAATTCAGTATCATAAAATATTCGTCTGCAATCCCAATTTCTGTCGTTAGAGTGAACATTTAAACATGTCAATTTTATATGAGACACAAAAACAAATTAATTAAGATACAATTTTGATCGATGGATTCAAGGTGTACGCAAAATAATTTAGTTCTTTATATTAGCAATGTTGATTAATATTAGCAGAGTTTATCAATAAAAGCAATATTTTAAATAAAAAGACGGTACGGTAAACATTTGTTATCACATAAACAACACGACGGGTGCCACATGTGGAGCAGGATCTGCTTACCCTTTCGGAGCACCTGAGATCACCCCTAGTTTTTGGTGGGGTTCGTGTTGTTTATTCTTTAGTTTTCTATGTTGTGTCATATGTACTATTATTTGTCTGCTTGTCTTTTTTCATTTTTAGCCATGGCGTTGTCAGTTTGTTTTAGATTTATGAGTTTGACTGTCCCTTTGGTATCTTTCGTCCCTCTTTTACAGAATCTTATAAAAAAAACCTACACATTTCATTACTAAAACATACAGCATCCGATATTGTTCACCTAAAAATAATATAAAAATCCAAACCCCATGATTTTTCATGTTTTCCAAATCCATACAGTTGTTTTGTTCGGGGTCTTTTCGCATTTAAACAATGAATAATGAGCAGATTGTTTTAGAGTTATTAACGTGATTTCTAAATGAATGCATAATGGGAAAATGAACCCAGTGTTTTAATGGATGCAGTTTTTAAACTACTATCATAATTGTTGGAGCACAAGTGATTCAAATAAAAACTGGATACTTTGTCTGAATGTATATCACATATATTAGCTTTTCCATCTTGCATTTTGAAGCGTATGCTAAGACTAAAATATACCGTAATCCTACTGGTTTCTAATCCTCTAAAGACGCCTGAAGTTTGTGAATGCAACAACCTCCTTTCACGGCTAATATTTTGTTTTCCAGTAGCAATACGTTAAACATTATGACTGACTATAAAACAGCTGTATACTTCTGTGTCCTATATGATTGTGTAAATGGAAAACTTTCTTTGTACACTGCATACCACCAATCAAAATTACACTTTCACCATTAACGAAAACGAAGATTGCAGAAATCACTTGTATGTCTGTCTAAATATCTTTTGTAACAGCATATATACAACATACATGATAAAACTAGTACTTCGAATATTAACGATACAGTGTACTACACTTATCCACAAATATTTGTATTTTTTCTAATGTGTATTATCATTTGATCACGATAAAAAATGTGTTTCAATCTAATGCAATATCTTTAAAAATATTGAGAAACATTCAATTACAGCCATTACACAGTAAAAACATATAAGTCTGAGACGGTCAATTGCCTGAACAACACCGACTTGGTCACTTTTGAGAAAAAATTGAAAATTGACTGGAAGACTAACCAAGACTTAAATGTAACAATTCGTTGATCAGATTTTTTTGTTAAAACCAAAATGTCTGTCGCTTTAAAAAATATATAACGTGTGACAATTTTGCAGCAAAATCATGCATATTAATAAGTTTACGCTCTAGATCTACGTGTGAAGTTGAAAGATGAATAATATATTTTCAAACAAAGCTTTCTTCTAACGCGCAAATAAACATTACTTTAAAAGATCTCACTGTGTTAAAGAACCACAGTGGTTCTAACAATACATTTAGCTTGAGTTTTGGTGTTTACAATCCAAATTTTAGCACCACATTTAGGTTATTTCGTTGCTGCCAGTTTTTAATGGTGGGGGAAGCCGTAGTGTCCGGAAAAAAGCAATTCATGTCAATTAAGATTTGAGTCGAGTGCATCCATACGAGCAGGGTTCGAACTCACAACCCCCTTGTTGACTGGCTAGTGATTACAGAAGTAATTACTTAAACCACTCGCCCGAGGTCCCTCTATAAACAATATTTACATCGAATATGTTATCATAAAAATACCAAATTATGTGATCGACATCATATGTTTTTATTAGTTTGGAGGAATTATTTTTTAAAGAATTTACTCATCCTCCTTATAGTCTGTCGCTTTAAAAAATATATAACGTGTGACAATTTTGCAGCAAAATCATACATATTAATAAGTTTACGCTCTAGATCTACGTGTGAAGTTGAAAGATGAATAATATATTTTCAAACAAAGCTTTCTTCTAACGCGCAAATAAACATTACTTTAAAAGATCTCACTGTGTTAAAGAACCACAGTGGTTCTAACAATACATTTAGCTTGAGTTTTGGTGTTTACAATCCAAATTTTAGCACCACATTTAGGTTATTTCGTTGCTGCCAGTTTTTAATGGTGGGGGAAGCCGTAGTGCCCGGAAAAAAGCAATTCATGTCAATTAAGATTTGAGTCGAGTGCATCCATACGAGCAGGGTTCGAACTCACAACCCCCTTGTTGACTGGCTAGTGATTACAGAAGTAATTACTTAAACAACTCGCCCGAGGTCCCTCTATAAACAATATTTACATCGAATATGTTATCATAAAAATACCAAATTATGTGATCGACATCATATGTTTTTATTAGTTTGGAGGAATTATTTTTTAAAGAATTTACTCATCCTCCTTATAGTCTGTCGCTTTAAAAAATATATAACGTGTGACAATTTTGCAGCAAAATCATACATATTAATAAGTTTACGCTCTAGATCTACGTGTGAAGTTGAAAGATGAATAATATATTTTCAAACAAAGCTTTCTTCTAACGCGCAAATAAACATTACTTTAAAAGATCTCACTGTGTCAAAGAACCACAGTGGTTCTAACAATACATTTAGCTTGAGTTTTGGTGTTTACAATCCAAATTTTAGCACCACATTTAGGTTATTTCGTTGCTGCCAGTTTTTAATGGTGGGGGAAGCCGTAGTGCCCGGAAAAAAGCAATTCATGTCAATTAAGATTTGAGTCGAGTGCATCCATACGAGCAGGGTTCGAACTCACAACCCCCTTGTTGACTGGCTAGTGATTACAGAAGTAATTACTTAAACCACTCGCCCGAGGTCCCTCTATAAACAATATTTACATCGAATATGTTATCATAAAAATACCAAATTATGTGATCGACATCATATGTTTTTTATTAGTTTGGAGGAATTATTTTTTAAAGAATTTACTCATCCTCCTTATTGTTTGACTAAAAACTTCATAATAATAGGGTTCATTGAGAGCCTTCACGCAGACATAAAAAAGGCATCTTTTCATGTTAAACATTTTTATTTGCAAACGTGTTGATGATGTCCTGGCTGATAATCATTCACCCCCTTCACATAAGTGCATACATCTCATTTTTACGGTTGAAGTTTTCCCATTCAAATTTATCAACAACACCTGCCTTATCATATGACGTTAACATATGTCGCCTGAATCTCTACTTCGACTAAAGGACGACATTGAAAGTGATATGCTCTAAACATACATTCAACAGAACTATCAAAAACAAAGTATAAAATCGAACTACGTAATAATAATCATTCATTGATAGCAAAACACAACAAAAAATGACCACATAATTGATATACATGTCAACACCGAAGTGCTGACTACTGGGCTGGTGATACCATCGGGGTCGAAACGTCCAACAGCAGTGGCATCGACCCAGTGGTGTAAATAGTTATCAAAGGTACCAGGATTATAATTTAATACGCCAGATGCGCGTTTCGTCTATATAAGACTCATCAGTGACGCTCAGATTAAAAAATTTGTAAAGCCAAACAAGTAAAAGGTTGAAAAAGCTACTTCCGGTTTACAAAAGATCACTTCCAGTTGGCTTTTTCAAGGTCAAATTGTTTTCAAAAAACCCCGTAGCTTTAACATATATATATGAGGTAAAAGGTCAAAATATATAACGTAGAATCAATCTTTGACCTTGACCTCATTTTTAAGGTCATGAAACAAGGGCTTCAAACTTAAAGACCATATGTCTTAATTATATAGGACGAATGAGTTATATCACCATACGTGTTATTTTGAATATAATAGGGGAGAAAACTCCCATTAAATGTCTCTGTACCCTTTCAACTCAAAATTACATGTTACGACATGTCGGAACTCACGATTCAGTAAATAAATTGTCGATATCTTATAAGATTTCTGAAAATTGGCAATAACCAGCCAAAATATAAATTTTATAATGACCTTGACCTTTGATTTTGACCTTATTTTTATTTTAATAGACCAAGGACCTCAAATCAAAAGACCCTAGGCCATTATCACTTGTGGTTTTCCTGTCACAAATACTTTTCAATTATATCAAATACAAAAGGGGAAATAACTCTCATATGGAGTCTTCGTAAAGCTTCGGTCAAAATAAAACCTAACATTTTGAGGATAAAACGAGCAATTCGGAAAAATAAATTGTCGCTTTCTCTTACGGTTGCGGAGTAGATCTATTAACAAGAGTGTTTGGGGAGATAACAAAGAAAAGTGTTCGGTTAAACAGGTTCAGTTTTAAAAGCGTACAGACTGCATGAAATCATATACATAAAAACTAAGCGACATCTTTTGAAACAAAAATATAGCGCATGAAAAAAAGTAGGTGGAAGGAAAAAAAAATAATCAGAAGAAAAATCAATAGGTCTTTCCACTTCTAAAAATTATGATTGTTATATTGACGTCCGTAATCAAATTAATTAGAATGTCATTATTATTTTATTTGAAATTTATCTTAATTGTTTTTTTCATTGGTCAACTATATGAAGTAAAATGAAATAGTTAGAAAAATACTCAGAAATTATACGTACAACACGATGGAATAGTTGTTTGATTTTATCAATGAAGTCGTATGCATTTCACCGATGTTTTAGCACGGATTGACTTGGGTACGGTTCTTGATAGTTTTGCCTATCAAGTTGTGGCAATGATCTAAAAAATATTTGGAGTAAGATCAAAAGGCAAATGTACAAATCGCCGATAAATATAAAAAAAGAAGATGTGGTATGATTGCCAATTAGACAACTATCCACAAAAGACTAAATTGACACAGACATTAACAACTATAGGTAACCGTACGACCTTTAACAATGAGCAAAGCCCATACCGCATAGTCAGCTATAAAATGCCCTGATAAGATAAAGTTCCTTTTAGGGATAAAATTGTTGGCTGATATGTTACTTCATTGTAATTAAGACACTTTTAATTACTGAATGATAAATTATAATTATACTTATTGTATAAAGAAATGGGAGTGTTGTTTTGAATTACACATTACTGTGTTCAAAACTTGTAAATCTATTCAGATGTACAAATCACGAAAACAAACTGACAGAATTGCCACAGAAATCGAGTGGAGCAAAACTAAGTGAGTCGACATAGAAAGCGTTTTCTGCATACACACATTCATAACACTACTTATATATTATATTGAAATGTATATGTCCTTTTTCTTTCAGATTTCGATTTTTAATTGGGTTGGTATGTGGCATTGTTCTCCTCCAAGTTAGTCAATTTAAGAAGTTCATAATCAATTCGAACTGGATAATTGATGTTCCTGATTTAGAAAAAATAGTATATGAAATGCAATCCAATGTGAGTTCGACTGTCAAACCGATTAACAAGTTCGATGAGGCATATATCTACAAAATTAATCCTGCCGATTCAATGTGTGATAATTTAAATTGTGATTCCTTGCAAATGATCTTAATTGTAAAATCATATGTGTTTAACTTTGGTCAACGTGAGGCTATACGTAGGACATGGGGAAGCACGACAAAACTTCGATCCAAAACTGTATTTATCGTTGGATACGCTGATGGTCTTGACAATTTTGTAAAACACGAGTCTACACATAACAAAGATATTATTCAGCTGAACATGCCAGATCAGTATGAAAATGAAGTTTATAAAACAATTTATTCTATCCTGTGGTTAAGTCGGGTCAATTTAAAACCCGAATTCGTCTTTTTTGTAAATGACGACCGATTGGTTAATCCAATAAACATTTACTATGTCGCAACTAATAATATGTATTCAACAGATTCACTTATGTTGGGATATAGATTGTCTTTTTCGAGAGCAAGCAGAGATAACAGTGCTAAAAATTATATTTCTCCAGAAGACTACCCTTTTGTTTTTTTCCCACCATATATAATAGGAGGAAATATTTTGACAAATATCAAAACTATTAAGATTTTAGCCATTGCAGTAGCCTTTATAAAGGTTATTCCAGTAGAAGAGGCATATATCGGGATAGTCGCAAAAGCAGCCAATATCAAATTGAAACATTATAGTGGGTTTTTACCATTTAAAGAATCACTTTCTGTTCTAAGGAAGGCTGTTTCCTCTCCTGGTTATGAGGCAACATACCTTTTAATACGAGACTGGGGTTTGTTGCATGAGGACAATACACAAGATAGCAATGAGTTATGAAAATAAAATTTACTTTTGTATTAACACGAAAGATACACGACAACATTTTTTTTATACAATAACTAATAACAGGTTTTCTTATATAGAGAACCAAGGATTAATTGGAGGTCATTTTTATGGTTGCATGCACTTAGTTACACCTATAGAAGACCTCTGTCAATTTAGAGCTTGCCACATCGATTAACCCTCATTATATATACATGTATTCGTTTTGTTTTTCGTATACGGAATAGAATTGACACTTTGTTCGTTAGTGATAATACAATCCCTATTATTTAAGAATTATTTCAAGTTTAATCACACAGGTTTATATATTTAAAAAAAATTATAAAGTCTAAGATTCTTTTTTAATGAATCATGTTTCCAATATTGGAGTTCTATGGCTGTAGAATTCAAACAAAAGAAGATATAATTGATTATCCACATTGGTTCGATGTATCCATACGACAACTAAACGATATAACTTCATATTCTAACATTTATCAATTATGTCATTTGTTTCCGTATTAATTAAATTTAGGAAGATGTGATATGAATGCCAAATGAAACAACTCTCCATCCAGGTCGCACATTATAAAAGTAAAGCATAATAGGTCAAGGTTGGCGGGATCGTCTTGTTCATTCGTTAGTTTTCGATGTTGTGTTTTGTGTACTAGTGTGTGTCTGTAATGTTCATCTTATACAATTTGTTGGTATAATTTCGGCGTATGAGTTTCCATGTTTCTTTTGTATCTTTTGCTTTTCGCCTGAACTATACTACACTTTAACTCATTTTGATCACGCACAATGGTCACCCGATATGTTATTGATTATACCTTTATCAATATTGACGGAATGTGGTTTGGGAAGCAGAAAAATAATGTAACTTTATGATAGTAGTGCCTATATTATCTTAACTTTCTGTTTCCCATTATTTACAGTTTATGCCCTATTGTATAAGTAACAACACGAGTGTGAGTTAGTGCAAAAAAACAACACAAAAACAGATCTTTAGATAACACAGGTAACATTCTTGATTCAGGTGCATTTAAACAGTTACAAAAGGTATCGCGCTTTTCGTCTGGAAATTTCCGAAATCAAAATGGTAATATGCCAGATAATTTAGGAGGACCAATAATTTGTTATGTTCGTAACGGTTTTGTCAAATACAGCCAAATTATTGCCCAATACTATTCTTTGCGCAATAATGTGATGTTGCGCAATACTGTGCTATTGTGCTATACTGCCTGTGTAGATACTCTTCTTTTACAACGTACAATTTGTGCGTGTATATTGTGATATGCAGGTTTTATGCGTGTATCAGAATTGTTAAATTCGCATTACTATGATATTAATTTCAAATCATCCCACATTTTAATTTTCATCGAAAAAAGCAAGACGGATATTTACAGAGATGGAAACCGGTTGATTATTGTACGAACCGGGACAATGTTGTGTCCAGTTCGGAATTTGGAATTATATATGCAACGGAGTGGCATTCAATCTGATTCAGATTTGTATTTATTCCGAAATTTGTCGTTTATGAAAGTAAAATTTGTTTTTCGTTCAACAAAATATATACAAGGATGAGGAAATTGATGATTTTTCACCATTTGTTCTCGATATAAAATCTTACGATATACATAGTTTACGATATGCTGGTGCTACAGCCGAAGCGAGATTTGGTGTTTCAGACAGAATGATTAAACGTCATGGACGTTTGAAGTGCATGAGACAGATTGTCACGCTGACAAGTTCCCCTGATGAATCAGTCCGTAGTGATTCCCCCAGGAACATCGCGGATTAAAAAACAATTAGTTCGTATACTCTTCTTTCACTTTCAACTTTAACGCTCTAAAGAGCATATATATATAAATGTTACTGTATGACTCGACAGTCGTATAATTATACTGAATTGAGAAAACAATGAAATATGAAAAAACAAAAATTTATTCAAACATGTGTATAATCTTATTGTCTTCAAACGTCAATATTATTTGACAGTGTAGCACAGGTTTGGTATCAAAATGCTGTCGATATAAGGCTAAAGTATTTTGGGATGCTATGAAAAACAAAGAAGCTAAATTCATTCAAGTGTGGACATCACAATATAGCAACTAATTACATAATAATTAATTATGTAATAATTATGTCATAATGAAATTATCACAATTTGAAAGATTAATCTTTCTTCTTTCTTTTGGTACCTCATTTATAAAATATAAAGGAGGATGAAATGAATTACATCAGTTTAAAGTTGTCTGATTGGGAGTGACAAAATCTTTGTATTGTGCTACCTTAAAAGTGTACGGGATTGTCATAACGACAATTTGTAAATATCCGTCGTCATTTGCGAAACGGATATTGTATTACAGTCAACCAACTTGCAAAATAAAAAAACAAAGTTCAAAACTGGACAGCTGAAATCATTTCTTTTGTCGTAAAGCTCTGTTCTCAACCGACCCTAATTCATAATTGTCTAGATGAAAATCAAGGTATTAGACATACTTAATTGTTTTGGATTTATTAAATATTTCAAGTTCAACAGTATAAATTTAAATGAGTTCAACATAGACACCAACGTTGAATTATAGCGAGAGGACATCATCTATATAGCGGAAAGTGAATTTTATAAGTATCCACATTTGATTCATAAGCCTTCTACATTGGGTAGTTTCACAACAACTTTGAAAACCGGCTTTGCTTGTTGATAGCATTGATGTAAATAATTAAGATATATTTTGCAAGGAGCACTTGGACGACTAAGCAATAGTGCGTTGTTTGTAAAGACGCCTGTGTAATTAAGGTATTCATTACAGTGAAGGAAGATGTAGTCCTTCATCTTTGCCTGATGCTTTAAAAAGTAAATAATGATCATCATGCATACATGAATTAATTATTTAAATATTTGAGGAATTACAAGAATGTAGAAAAAAACCAACACGATTCCGACCAAACACTGGGTGATATCAGGTGCTCCGGAGGGTAAGCAGATTATATAGAGAATAATACATGGCAAAATCCGTATCATATGCCGTATCATCCCCAGATACCAATATCACCCAGAGGGCCTTTAGGCCCGAGGGATGATATTGGTCGAGGGTGATACAGCATGTGATACGGATTTTGCCATGTTTTATACGCTTTATCATATATTTCAACAGGAGAATATATATGAACAGCTTTCTGATCCATAGCACCTGAATTACCTTCAGTTCTACTTTTGTCTTGTTTTACAAGCTTTAAAAGAACTGCTAAATTACTCATCCGAAGCACGTCGGTTACCTTACAATATTTGCGTGCTTTTGTTTTAAAAATATTTTGTTTATTGTATTTTTTGTGTGTTTTGTATGGTATTTCATTGAGTTCTTTTTTTTATAGTTGCATTTCATGATTTCCAAACAATGACTTCATTCAATAAATTGCGTCATGCCCGAATTTTAGGACCCATTTTGAGGAAAAAAAATTCTAAAGAAGCTTGCATAAATTAAAACGGAGTTCAGAGTCAAAGGATCCTTCATTCCAGAAGTCCTTTTAATTTTACTTAATCTCTCTTTTGCAATGTATAAATAAGAATCGAGTCGATGTTAAAGTTTACTCTTCGGTTTTATTTCAATATATATGACAAATGTTAATACGAAACCCTCATATATAATTTGCAGCATGCCCAGGTCTGTTCAAATGTATAGGCATCATTTTAAACAGTTAACCAACGAATTTATTAATAACCCTTCTGCATACTAAACATCAGAGGATACCAATTAGATTTTTTACGGCCATCACATTCATGAGCAACTTTGACATCAATTTAAACATCTTCTTATCTATAGTTGGAGTTAAATACATGCAATATATCCACTTCCGATCATGTGGACATTTTCTATAGTGATGTAAAACAACATTGTGGGATGTGAGGAGAATTCTGAAAGGAAAAAAACATAACGAAAAAAATTTATTATAATTATTACTTATTAATTTATTAATGCTATTCAGACAAGGAATTGGGCTTCCTATAACATTTTCATCTTCATAAAGACATGCTTAAATTTACGATAAAAATCCATCTCTTACTTCTTGTGTCGCACCAAACATAACATGAGTCGTCAATGTATATTCGATGTTGTTAACAATGATTTCATAACGAAAACTGAAATGTCCATCGCAATGATAAACTCTTAGTCAGTTAACTATGTCTATCTTATTCATTTATTCGCGCTAATTCTACTAAAAATTAATAATTAAGATCCATCATTTTATTACTACCACTGGGTCGATGCCTCTGCTGGTGGACTGTTAGTCCCCGAGGGTATCACCAGCCCAGTAGCCAGTACTTAGGTACTGGCATGAAAATACTGATTTGTTGTGTAATTAAAATTTGCTGTTACAAAATATAAGAAAATATTATAAATCTAGGAATGTATCTCCCTCATGCAAAGCTCTGATTGGCTATACTTTTTGGACCTTTTGGATTATAGCTCTTCATCTTTTATTTAAACTTTGGATTTCAAATATTTGGCCACGAGCTTCACTGAAGAGACATGTATTGTCGAAATGCGCATCTGGTGCAGGAAAATTGGTACCCTCAATGTTATTACATCTGATTATCAGTTTATTTTTACAATCGCCATGACAGTGCACAGTGTTTGAAAACGCATCTATCACATTGAATTTTACATATAAGTACATAAAACATAGATATATTTATTCTGCCTCAGATAATGACCACATGTAAGACAGGAAAAATGAATGATGCGACATGTGGATTATGATTTAATAATCCTCGAGAAACACATTAAATCACCCCATATTTTCTGGTAGCGTTCGTATTGCTCAATATTTAGTTTTCTGTGTTGGTTGTGTTTTGTGTACCATTGTGTGTTTTTTGGTCATTTTGTCTTTGTTTTGCAGTAGATAGTCAACTGGTTTAAGACTAGTGAACTTGAATATCGCATCTTTCGTCCCCTTCTTCTGATCTTACATTAAATGTGTTCGCCGATTTAATTCATGAAACATACCTTTTGTATCCAGGTTTTGCATGGACATAATGCGTATTCACATCTTGAGTTCTCTTTGGGATGTACATTGTTTTAAACCGCTCATATCGAGGACTAGTTCTTTTAATGTATCGACTTGTTAGTAATGGTTCTACTCCCGAAACTCCCCAGTCCGTTATGAAAAAAGATACATTGAATGTAAATGCTGCAGCCAGCGGATACAATGGCAATAATTCAGACTGAAATAGAGAAAAATATAAATAGTCAAGTTATAAGTTTACGATTTAAAAAAAAAATATCATAAATGAATAAAAAAATGTTATGCATTACATTCATTACAGCTTACCTCTCTGTCCTGGACAACGTTTTTAAATAAGGACCAAAAGTAAGTTTAATTTTGTTCAATTTTGAGTACATCCACCAAGTGAAAGTAATAGACACTAGGGTAATCATTAAACGTGTTATTTGTTTTTTAAAGTTTCAACACGCATTGATAAAAATATATGAAAATATGGAGTACTAACACGGCAATAATTTTGTATATAATAGGTTTCCGTTAAGAAAATTATTGTAGACCTACTAAATATGTATAACCACTTATAACTTGCATCTAATATTATGAGGTACATGTAGCTAACTGTAATTCTTAGTATTCGAAGTATCAAAAAATGTTCGCCGATTTATATTGAGCTAATGATCGTCACCGCTGGAAAAAAATCACTTCCTGTGTAACCAATTCCAAAGATTACCATAAAACAAGTTCTGATGAATTGTGTCCAAAAATTCAAAGTAGGTGGTCACAAAGTATATGAAAAAGTGTTCGGTTGTGTATTCTCTTCGTTGGGTTCAGCCATATGTTTCTTTAAAATTACGTTTGAATATTTCAATATGTACAATGCGTACATCTTCGAAAGTTCTTAGCGATCAACGCTGAATAAAAAGAAAATCAAAATATATACCTCGACATGCTTTTAAAAAAACAATGAGTGTATCAATCCCCAAATTTCGATGAGCCATCATGATTTTTTAAATTGAAGGCATAACGTTACAGGTACAGATGTTTTTATGCTGCATCTTCTTGTTAAGAGCCAGTCTGTGATAAAACCATGCAAAATGGTCCAAATCCAAAATATTCCAATCAGACTGATATTTTGTATTTTATATACCTTATATGTAATAACTATTTGTGCAAAATATTTTCAAAAAATATTCAACCATTATTTGTGTATGCCGAACATTCGATAATTGTCCATTTCTCTACTGACAAAAGGCCATTTTAAGCCTATTTTAGGGTGCTTTGACCTGAATTTTTATTGTTTTATAGAAAAATTAAAGCTTAATGATGAAAAACATCTTAACAAACAACTAAAAATGAAAGGAAATTATGATAATTCAAAAAGTTGTGAGATTTCTCAATACCCCTACTGACAGGTTGAAATTGCATGGTTTTGAAAAAGTGCCGATTCAGCAAAATTTGTATATTTTTAAAGGCTTGAATCTTGTAAGATCATGTTTTATTTTCAATAAAATGTAATATTTCATGAAGCTTATATATTTATCTACAAAATGCAAGAAAATGGTGCTCGGCAAATGATGCCTTCTTACGATAAAATAATAATTAAAGATAGGCATGATGGCAATTTTGTCGAATTTTTGATTTTTTTATCTGTTTCAATAGAAACTTTTCAAAAGTATGTGATAGTCAAAATATAAGAAAAATAATGACTGAACTAATGTTTACTGGTCATATTAATTGAATAACCCAAGTTTAACTTAGTTTAAATTAGAAAATATACTAAAAGAGTAAACCCGGGAAGACCCCTTTTTTGCCTTTTTTGCCCCTAAACTGAGCATTTTTACAATATGTTTAAAATATAAACTTATTCAAAAGAAAATTACTTTAGTAACTTAAAAATGGGCTGTTTTATTTACAATACTATGCACACTCATCAGGTAATATCATCATCATGAGTTCTTCACAATTTTAGCATTTTATAATATTCTACTTTTTAGACACTTTTTGTCTAAATTCAAAGTGGCCACAATTGAGTTCAGTCTTAAATTTTTAAAACATGTTGTATTTGATAATGATTCATAAAACTGTTTAATATATAAAAGATAGAGACTCAACATGAATGCAACCCCTTGCAATTTAGACAAAAAAACTATCGTAAAAGTACTAAAAATTCTAAGCACGTCTCCTTCAGATGAAATCGGGGTATTTATTTTCTTTTCTAAAATAGTATGAAAATGTAGACAAAATTGTACAAACTGCGCAGCCTTGTACATTCATGTTATCTATTTCCAGAAAAGAGGAAGATTTAACAGTTTTGTGAATTTCATAGTATTGTGCCTCTTACCTAGAAAAGTGCTATATTTTGTATATTGTGATAAAGCTTTATGCCAAATATAAAGAGACTACTCCTAATAGTTTCTGATAAAACTGCAACTGAAATTTTGTGACGCTGACATTAACCAGTTAGTAATCCCTATGTCAATTCTGGGAGAACAGTGGACATAACAGTAATGTTAAGTTTCCTCCTAGAATGTAATCACTAGCAATTTGAGGCTTGGGAATAAGACATGTAAAATACAGCTGGCCTATTACTACCAGCTGAGACATACACAAATATTTCAAATTGCAATAAAATTTATTTCATAATCACATGTGATAACCAGATACTCCTCAGGGCGCAGCTTTATACGACCGCAGAGGTCGAAGCCTGAACAGTTGGTGCAAGTATGGACACAATATTTAAGCTTGATACAGCTCTGAATTTGGATTGTGATTAAATAGTTGACACAACATAGGTTTCTGACACAGAATGAGTGTGGTCTAAGAACATTTACCTATTATGGTCCAATATCCAAAATCTAAATACATGGTTAGATTCAGCATGTCATAGAACCCGAAGAATTCAATTTTTGATGAAATCAAATAATGCTCAATTTTAGAACCTTTAGACCTCAATGTGAACCAATTTGATAACCGGGCCCAAATATTAAAAATCTGAAAACATGATTAGATTCAGCATATTGAAGAACCCCATATATTCAATTTTTAGCTCACCTGGCCCAAAGGGCCAAGTGAGCTTTTCTCGTCACTTTGCGTCCGTCGTCCGTCGTCCGTAGTCGTCGGACGTCCGTCGTCCGTAGTCGTCCGTCGTCCGTCGTCCGTCGTCCATCGTCCGTAAACTTTTACAAAAATCTTCTCTGAAACTACTGGGCCAAATTTAACCAAACTTGGCTACAATCATCATTGGGGTATCTAGTGTAAAATCTGTGTCCGGTGACCCGCCAAAATAATCAAGATGGCCGCCATGGCTAAAAATAGAACATAGGGTTAAAATGTATATTTTGGCTTATAACTCTGAAACCAAAGCATTTAGAGCAAATCTGACATGGGGGGTAAAATGTTTATTAGGTCAAGATCTATCTACCCTGAAATTTTCAGATGAATCAGACAATGGGTTGTTGCCTCTGAATTGGTAATTTTAAGGAAATTTTGTTCGTTTTCGGTTATTATCTAAAAAATTATTATAGATAGAGATAAACTGTAAGCAGCAATTATGTTCAGCAAAGTAAGATCTACAAATAAGTCAAATGATCAAAATGGTCAGTTAACCTCTTAAGGAGTTATTGCCCTTAATAGTAATTTTTTACCAATTTTTCATAAATTTTTGTTATATTTTACAAAAATCTTCTCCTCTAAAACTACTGTACCAAATTTAACGAAACTTAGCCAAAATCATAATTAGGGTATCTAGTTTAAAAACTGTGTGCGGTGACACGGCCAACCAACAAAGATGTCCGCCATGGCTAAAAATAGAACATAGGGGTAACATGTAGATTTTGGCTTATAACTCTGAAACCAAAGTATTTAAAGCAAATTTTACAAGGGGTTCTTGTTTATCTAGTAAATATTTATCTGCCCGGAAATTTTCAGATGAATTGGACAACTTGTTGTTGGGTTGCTGCCCCCCAATTGGTAATTTTTAAAGAAATTTAGCCGATTTGGTTATTATCTTGAATACTATTATAGATAGAGATAAATTGTAAACAGCAATAATGTTCAGCAAATTAAAATCTACAAATACGTCAACATTATCAAAATGGTCAGTTGACCCCTTGAGGAGTTATTGCCCTTTATAGTCATTTTTAACATTTTCATTAATTTGGTAAATTTTGGTAAGTTTTTACAAAGTTTTTTCCTCTGTAATTAAAGGGCCAAGTTCATTACAGATAGAGAAAATTGTAAGTAACAAAAATGATCGGTAAAGTATGATCTACAAACACATCACCATCACCAAAACACAATTTTGGGATGAATCCATCTGTTTCCTTTGTTTAATATGCACATAAACCAAGGTGAGCGACACAGGCTCTTAAGAGCCTCTAGTTGTTGAATTCAAACAAAGTTTAATTTTGGACCCCGATTTGGACCAACTTGAAAACTGGGCCTATAATGAAAAATCAAAGTACATATTTAGATTCAGCATATCAAAGAACCCCAAGAATTCAATGTTTGTTAAAATCAAACTAAGTTTAATTTTGGACCCTTTGGACCTTAATGTTTATTAAACCAATTTGAAAACAGGACCAAAAATTATAAATCTAAATACACTGTTAGATTTGGCATATCAAAGAACCCCAATAATTCATTTATGATGAAATCAAAAAAGTTTAATTTTTGACCCTTTTGGCCCCTAATTCCTAAACTGTTGGAACCAAAACTCCCAAAATCAATCCAAACCTTCTTGTTGTGGTCATAAACCTTGTGTTAAAATTTCATAGATTTCTATTCGCTTATACTAAAGTTATTGTGCAAAAACCAAGAAAAATGCTTATTTGGGACCTTTTGTTGCCCGGGCCCGGTGAGCTAAAAAGGGTAAAAGTTTGATAGATCTTAAAGCATTTAAATAATAAAGTCATCAATATCTATTTTAACTAAATATCAAACAATTTTGCAGAATCAGAGTTGAGAAGTTTTTGATGAAAACAAGCATTCTGTGAGTAATGCATTGCAATACATAGTCCCCAACCCGTTACAAATTAATTGTAATGGAATAAAATTTTAACTTGATCTATAATTTGTCATGGTGTAAACTACATAAAAATATCGAGACAAAATGTTCAAGCAAAACCAAAACACAAATATCAGACTGGAACAAAATTGAACCCCTAAATACCAAAGAAAAAATCAAAATCTCAAAGTATCAACACACAGGAAAGAGATGCTCATTGGAGAAGGGGGGAAGGGGGGGGGGGGGGGCATTCAAGATAATTTTGGAAAAGCTTTCGATTTTTGAAGAAGTAGGGTCACCTCAACTGTCTTTCTTTTATCTGGATTTAATCTGAGATATAAATCAAAAACTTTTATATGGCACATTATATATGCACATATAAACTTTTTTCGTAGATAAAAAAAAAAGGCCACATTTTTTTTACATACGCTCTAATAGACACAACTTTCTAATCTAGACACTCAATGAGTGATTGCCCCTATAATTGGTTTCATTCCAATCAAAAGTTTTAAAGAGAAGATATTTTGAAGTACAAGTATGTTCACAACTCTGTTTCATATAACAAGCTTTTTAAAAGACTGTCATCAATTGAAAGTATGTGAAAACCAGGTGCTCCGTAGGGAGCAGCTTTATACAACCGCAGTGACAGTTGGGGCAAACTAAATTTGGTCACAATGTTCAAGCTTGATGCTGTCTGAATTTGAATTGTGATTGAATTTTTGACAAAATAAAGGTTTTTGTTACAAAATAAATGTGGTCAAAGATCAAACAAATCTATTGCACAATACTGTGCAATTGAAGATTTCTTCTTTAAACTTTTCAAAATTTGAAATTTGAAAAATGTTAAAAAAAAAAAAGAAATCCCTTAAAATAAATGTAATCAAATCCCCCCCCCCCCCAACTCTTTTAAACCCCCTTTAAGCAATAACCCTTAAACTCTATCCAATCCTTTCCTTTGTAGTATAGAACCTTGTAGTACAATTACAGAGAGATCCATAAACTTAAACCTTAGTTATTGTTCGGAAACTAGAAACATGCTTCTTTTTGGCCCCTTATTCCTACATATTTTGGGCAATTAATCCCAAACTAAATCCCAGCCTCCCCTTTGTTATATGGGGCATTGTGGTACAATTGTAGAGAGATCCATACAGTTACACACAAGTTATTGTCTTGAAACTAGAAAAAATGCTTGTTTTTGGCCCCTTTTTGGCCCTTAATTTCTAACTTTGAACCCATAACCCATTAAATGAATCCAAATCTTCTACTTGTGGTTTTAAACATTGTGGTACAATATCAGAGCAATTGAAATACTTATACACAAGTTATTATCCTTAAACTATAAAATGCTTGTTTTGGGCCCCTTTTGGGCCCTCAATTCCTAAACGGTTGGGACCATCATCCCCAAAATCGATCCCAACCTTCCTTTTGTGGTATTGAACCTTCTGAAAAAAAAAAAACCATAAAGATCTATACACTTAAACTTAAGTTATTGTCCTGAATATAAGTATTCTTTGATCAGTTTTAGTTAAAATATTAAGGGGCAAAAACTATTACAATTGGTGCATTTCATAGATATTTTGGGAGCATTTTTTACTAACTTCCAATTATTCGCCAGGCTAAATTTTTTTACTTGTCTTAGAACTTATATGCACCTTTAAAAAAATCCTAAAAGTTAAAAAAAATAAATATGATCTTGAGAGAAAACACCTACTGAGTACATGTACTACATGCAAGTTATCTAATACATCTGTTGCACGAACCTCTCTGGCAACCTGCCAAAAGGTAAAAAAATTCTTAAAATGCATTTTTCTTTCTTTTTTATGATGTTCTTTGCAAAATATAACAAGATAATGTTATTTTTAAGAGATATATCAATTATCCAGACCTTTAAAAAGTACCTAAATATGGTGATTTTTTTTGCATTTTTTTTAATAATTCACAAATATGCAAATAAGGCTGTTAAATGGAAAATAGCGTGAATTAACAAAAAAATTTTTTTTTATCTTAACTCCTAAATACAATAGATTTTGGAAATATATATAATGTTGGCAAGTTGTAACTACTAATTTGGACAAAATTTGAGATTTTGCATGGTTTTATGGCAGACTGGCCCTTAAGACCATAGTTCTGAGATTTAATTTACACGACAGAAACTTCCATTGAAAACTATAGTTTTCATATTGATTGGATTGGAAAAGGTTGACCAATAATTGCATACTAAAAAACAAGTTATACTGTTGAAAAGCTCTAAGACAATTAAAACTCGGGTAAAAAGAAAAAATATATGCATATCTCAGGACAAATCAGTCCTGTCTTTTTATATGGTCATGTCCCTTGAAACTTATACATCAAACTTCAGGAATAACATGTACAGTTCTTCAGAGAAAATAATAACAGCATGCAATTGATGATGCAATACTCGCAAATTCATTTCTTTTGGTGTCATATTTTAAATGGGAAATTGAAACCGTCTCGACTGTAAAAATATCGTTGCTGTTTCACATTTCTCGATCGTTGTGAAAAAATCCTTCCTCTAATGTTTTCGCTTTTTTAACATTTCCTGACCGGTGAGAGAAAAAAGATTTCTCCTCACTAGTGAAAAATCTGTTTTTGGCAAATGATTGGTTGAAATTTAATTGTGACGTTAAAATTTCTTGCTTTCTTCAGATTTTTTTTATTGTAGCGTCACGAAAAAAGGTGACCATGCTTAATGACGTCATATCAAAAGTACACAACTTTCCTTAAATCTTTGAAAAGGAGAGATAAAAATCATAAGAGAAACAGCTTCCACCACTGCAACTCGTGAATTACGATATTTCTCCACTCTTTACAGTTAAATTTTAATTATTGAAAAACCTCGGCAAGCCTCGCGCTTTAAATATTGAATTTGTACTGTCTCGATTAGAGAAATATCGTACTACACTTGTTGAAGGTGTAGAATCTATATTTCTCAACTTTTTTCTTCGAGTAGATAGATATTGTTACACACTTGATGAAGTGTTTGAATCTAAATTTCAAACGATATGCAGAGAACAATTTTCTCTCCTATTTTATTTTCTCTGTTGATCTTTTTACAATGTAGATAGCTTTAAGATAATGATATTTAAGTAAATGTTAGTCAATATACCGGTCATGTACATTTGTGAGCTCAATTTTGATCTGAAGAAAACGTTGGGTATACCATTCTACTAAAACAAATCTCTTATACAAGTGGGATAAAAGATTTCATAAGGACATTCAAACTCAAAATCGAAAATAAAAACAAAAAGTCAAACAGACAAACAATAGTACAAAACACACAACATGGAAAAGGAATGACTAAAAACGAACCCCAACAGAAACTGGGGTTGTTCTCAGGTATTAAGTAAGGGTTTTTCAGATCCTGCTTTACATGTGGCACCTATCATGTTGCTCATGTTATAACAACCCGGTAATAAATCTTATTTGGTAAGTCATATCGTTAAAAGGGAACGGGATAGTAGTTACACTATAAGGAACAAATCCGCTATCATCTGTGAAACGGATATTCCAATACGGTCAACCTTCTCGTGACAGTATCCGTACAATTTACAAAGGGCTGATTCCAACTTCATAATTTGGAACTCTTGGTTTAATAGCTTCTTATCAAAGAAAACATGATAGGAAATACGAACCCGGGAATATCGCATCAATTAGGAAATATATGTACTCCGTATGCAGGCGCTGCTGGAATGTTTCTACATATAAATGGAAAGTTATATAGATATGTTAATATGTCAGTGTCATTAGTGCCTCTGCATAAGTATGACTAGTTTATAAAAAGAAAAGAAATACAAAAACCATGTATTTTATTATAAAAGTAGTCAAATTAGGTTTTAAATGTCATTACAATCGTCAAATGATATCTTATTGTACGCTGATTCCAAAAAGATATGGTTTTTATACAATTTGTATAAATAAGGGAGATAATTTGTTACATCCCGTTCCGGTTTGAAAAATGTTACTTCCGATACTATTTAAATATTTACTTGACACTGATTCCAAAAATATCTGGTTCTATATACTTTTATACTAATCAAGTTAAAAAAATAGTTACTTCCGGTTTAAACAATGTCACTTCCGATTGTATTTTTCAAGGTTAAATGGTTTGAAACCTATTGCCAACAGTCTCATGGCTTTATCATGTATACATATGAGGTTAAAGCAAAGGTCAAAATCTAGAATGTCAAAATTAAGCTATGACCTCGAGAATAATTTCAAGGTCATAAACCAAGGACCTCAAATCAAAAGACCATTATGTTTGGGTAATGAGTTATATCATCATACGTGTATTTTTACAAACAAGAGGGGAGAAAACTCCCTTTAACGTTCAGTTTATCCTTGAACTCAAAAGTTTCATGTTACGACATGTCGCAAATAAAAATTTTGTAAAATAATTTTTGTCGATGTCTTATAAGGTTTTTAAAAATAAGTGAAAATAAGCCAAAATCTAAATTTAGAATATGACCTTGACCTTTGACCTTGTCCTAATTTTCCTTTGTTTTGGACCAAGGGGGCCTCAAATCAAAAGATCTTAGGTCTCTATCACTTATGGTTTACAAGATAGAAATGCATATCAAATGCATTAGGGGCAATAACTCTCATATGGAGTGTTCATATCGCTTCGGTCTAAATAGGAAAAATCATGCGAAGGATATAACGAGCAATTTGATAAAATAAATTTGTCGCTTTCTTTTGCGGTTATGGAGAAGATGGTGTGACAAGAAAAATATTGTTCGGGGAGATTATTCTTACAAAGAAACTTGTTCTGTAAACAATGGGTGAAAATAAAAATCGCATTAACTGTATGATACTATATACAAAATATCTAAGCGACATATTGCGAAACAAAAATGATACGCTAGAACAAAATTAGGCGGAAGAAAATAATAATAATAATAAAAACAGAACAAATACAATAGGTCTTTCCACAGAAAATTGGAAAGACCTAATTAAACTAAAAAAACTTGTAACTCTATAACTTAGGGAAAATTGTACATTCATTCCATTTTAAAATATATTTAAAACTAAAAAAAAACTTATACAAAATCTCATAAAATACAAAATTACAAAATTTCATTACTTTAAGATAGATATAGGAAGATGTGGTATGAGTGCGAAAGAGACAGCTCTCCATCCAAGTCACAATTTATAAAAGTAAAACTTGACAGATATCACATTCACAACAGTCAGGTATACATCGTAACCAAAAATAGTGGTCTTCCTTATACTGTGGTTTCAATGCTATTTGTTGAATACCAATTTTCGTACATTCTTGGTAACAGCGGAACCACGAATTTAAATATCCAACGAATTACTAACTTTCTATAGGAAGATATGCAGATTTCCTCCATCCGCGAAATTAAATATCCACGAAAATCGGTACCAACGAATATAAATTAATCCACAGTATGTGACCTATGTTGTTGGAACCAAACACTATTAAAGTTTTAGTCAAAATAAATGAAGTAAAAAAAATTTTTTTTTCATTATAGTGCCCGATTTTGAAGTCATTATGATACCATATTTTTTCTTATGCTATAGTTTACCAATAAGCAAATGAAAAAGGCATTGAGTTGTTTCAGACTTAAGAATATGATTATCAGAAAAATAAGGGGTATATTTTTAATTATTAATTTTTCTTGACTTCAAACATACTTTATAAGATTTAATATTACAAGACAAAAATATTGTGAATAAACATACATAACCACATTACTTTAAGTGCTTTTTGCTGAGGTAATTGAATAATAATTTCGATTATTTCAACAAATAAATCGCATTTAGAGATACAGTCAACATGCTTAAGAGACAACATATATCAAACAAAATTCTGTCTAATGAGAGATTAATTTAAGATTTTTCTAGAGAGTAAATACGTAAATCGAAGTTTACTTGAAACTAATCTGTCTATAAAACCACGTTTTTGCTTACCAAACAGGTTTCATTGTATTGCTGAACAAATCCGTACAACAGCACATATCCGTAAATAACTGATCGTATTTTTGAAATAACGTAAACGAGTCGTTTATTCCCGAATCCTTGCATACAGCAGAAAAGATGTATTTTATCTTTTTGTAGAAATATCAATCAAGAATCTTTTGATGATGCTACAAATATAATACATGTCATAAACCTTCTCTGGGATTAACTTCTGTTTCCACATAGATACCATTCTTTGCTTGAAAAGACTTGGCCTAATTGTTCTCAATTGTGAAAAAAAATGTTTTTCTCATGTTTGTGTGAAACGTTAGTCTTGTTATTTTAGTCGAATTGCTTAACAAATCATTTACTGCACTTGCTACATATAATAAGGAGTATTTTAAAATTTGAATGAAAATGAGACATTTGAGTACTTTTTTAAACTAATGGTTCCTTATATACTACTCATAAAAGTTGTATCAGTAAATGTGGAATTTGAAAGGGACATTGTAAACGAAATATATCACAATACTCAAAATTACCATTGTTCATTCTTTATCTAAGGAAGATAAAAGAACAATATTTTGGCAGCAGATGCAACATGGGAAGATAAACTTCATAGAAAAATGCCTTACAAACAAAAGAAACATGGGAATACATATTAAAGATTATGGCCCCGGCGCCATAAAACTTTTTTTTGCTGAGTAAAAAAATATTCTCAGAATGAATTATTTTACTCAGCTAAGAATGAGAACTTTTTTATCCGCCATAATATATATGTAACTTTAATATTAATATAAATCTGATACAGAATTTAACATGTTTAATACGATTTAACAATTATGCAAGTAGTCATAAAAAATTGCTCTGCATAATGAGTTTAATATCATATTGCACAGGAAGAGAAAATAAAAGTACGACGTCGTGTGAGAAAGCATGGCATATATATGTAATGTCCATTACAGTTATTAACAACACCTTGTACAAATATTATTTTCGAAAATAAAAACAGTTTAATAAAACAAACAAAACTATCCGATTTATAAGGGTCATGAAAAGGGGAGTAGGGGAAGATGTTCTATTTTTCTATATTCAGTAAGAAATATTTTCTGTAAAATTCTGATCGTGCATCTGGAAATTTCCTTCTGTATCATGATTTTGACACGATAAATGATTTGTCTGGACCAACGACATATGTATGACAACAATACACCCCTCCTCCTAAATCTGTCATTGTACTACTGTACTGCACAAATGATACATTCCTGAATATCAATATTTTAACTAATATCTGTTTAAAACCAAACAGGGGGGGAGGGGGGGGGGGGGGGGGGGTTACTTTCTTTGTTAAACTTTTGATATCTAAGATAATAAATAGTAGATAGGATGACATAACATGTGGGTTATACATGTATTTGGTTTAGTAGATATGTGGTACCGGTACTGATATCTAATTGATGTACCAGTAGTAAATTGTAAAAATAGATTTAAGAGAGAAAAGACATTGATAAGCCCAAACTGTCAAACAAAATATAAAAAAATGCCTATCTATCATCTATTTTGGAGCATATATTTAAAATTTATTGGAAGTGAACAAAAAAAAAACAAAAAGAAAAATCGAAAACAATGTAATTATCCGTTCTCGAGGATCAGTCAAACAGCCCTTACCAAAAAATGTTGTATTAAATTGCAATGAATTATGGATCTTACAAAACTGGAACATAAAACGAAGTAAGCATGCTGGCGAGCGTGAGGCTCAGACTTTTTTAGATTCTGTAATTCTATTTAAAGTCATAATAAACAAGTGACCGGTGAAAAATAATGTTATTCCAATTCTTGAACCAATGCATACAACCGTCATAAACTTAGTCTTCTGTGCACGATTTTATCATTTTTTTTCGCATAAATTTCGTATAATCGTCAATTTTTTTTCAATCGGTTAGTCTTGTGAAAATATAGCAGGTAATTAAAGTTCGTGTTTTGAAGCCGAAGTTTAACGATTGTCACCTGTTTGTCAACAATCCACCAAAAAGCATGGATATTGAGCACGTGTTTACAGTAACATGTACAATCGGGTAATAGTTTATTTTAAGGACATCCACGCGTACTGCGATCACCGGATTTTTACGAGATGGGTCACACGGAGGTCACTTTGCATACGGAAAATATGTCGGGGAATTGCTTCCTGGAAGGAAACAATTAGAATAATGTAAACTTCTTCTTAATATGAACAAATTAAAGAATTTTCTTCAGAAAAAAGTATATGTACATAAGTTTAATAATGAAAACTATCCATTGAGTTATAAAAAACATATATGCATTATTTTTTTTAATTTGAGGTTTCTTATGACTTTAATTACCGTTAGTTGTTCATTAATAAATTTTGAAAAATCTAAAGAAACTGAGATTTCAACTCTGACAAAGTTGACCTTCGTCTCTTTGTCATATTTCTGATTTGTTGTTTTCAATTTGTTTTCCACTATTGCAACGTTTTTGTCAATGATCATATTGGTATGATCTCTGACACGAACTGTTTTATTATGGTAATTTCTGACACAATGCAGGAGAAGGATGTTAGGTTGACTTTATCTGTAATAGTGGACGAAATGATACGTCAAGATTTGTTAACTCCTGATGTAAGATCATGATTTTTAGCAAAATACTGATGGTTATGGATGTACAGAAATTGCAATGCTTACGTACATCAATTGACCAATTCCGATTACGACCAATTCAATATTTCACTCGTTTTACCTTATTCTTAATTTTTAAATATAAGAAAATTGTACGTTTTAACACCCCATTTTTTTAGTCTTTTTTTTTTTTTGCACATTTTTCTTCTTTTTTTTGGGGGGGGGGGGATTTTCTTTTCTGTTAATCGCCTCGTTTATTTTGGTAATTTCTAAGAAAGATCAGATATTCAAGCGTCAAGCGGGATATGTTAAAAGTGAAGAAGTATCTACAATGAGAAGCTGTTTAATTGGTTTTTTTGTAGTATCTTTTAAAATTTGGTAAGATTAATATGGTACAACCAACTAACAAAGATGGGGTTATCAACTTACATTTTTAATTTTCATATGCTTTTACAGAATTATGAGACATTTTTCAGTCGTTTTACCTTACTCTTATTTTTTATGTAAAAAAATACACATTTAAGATACCCATTAATCAGCTTTTTTAGACAACATTGATTTTGAGTATTCATCCTAAAAAATGTATGAAAAAAAATATGTTAAGGAATAAAGATGTGTATGTTCCTTTGGATAGAAATTGATTTGAGGTGATAAGTGAAGTTCTTCCTTGCAAATTTTAACAAAAACACTACCAACATTTGTAATTTTATATCAAATTACCTTAAAAAAAAAACATTTAAGATTTTTTTATATACTTAAGTATGGTTTTGGCTATACTCAAATATTTAAGAATATTCTTAACTTTGAGTAAGAAAATATCTGAGAATTTTTTTATGGCGGTGCATTTTGCTGAGAATAAAAAAATTGAGAAAATTCTCAGGCTGAGTAAAAAAACTTTACTCAAATAGTTTTATGGCGCCGGGGCCTGTTCTTGGATAAATATCTATAATGGTTATATTTAAATGTGTAGTAGAAACCTTACACAATGGAGTTCCAATTTCATGCAGATATCATGAAGTGGTAATTTTGTGTACTGTGGATTCATTATTATTCGTTGGATATCAATTTTCGTATCTTTCGTGTCTATAGACGAACTACCAAATTAAATATTCAACTTAATAATATTTTTTTTATAGGCTTGTAAGCAGACTACGAGAAAACCACGAAATTATAAATTCACGAACATGCAAGTTTTCTTTGATTCTTAAAAATTGGTACACACAAAAAAAATAAGTGAATTCACAGTAACACAAGTCCAGTTTTGTGTCAAAGAGTTTAACAATATCAAATATATACCATTATTGATTAACAGATTAATATACCCGATAATTCAACAACCGAAAACGAAAATTTATTTTCCAAAGCATGGGAATCACGCCCGGCACGACATTGCCAATGAGACAACATTCTATCAGATTCAAAATTATGCACGAGTTAGTTATAAAGGCAGTTGCAGTAACAGGATTCTGAAGAAGACAATTTTACAATAGCTGGTCAATCTAATTTACTTGTCTCTGGACGTTAAACATCTTGTTTTCGATAGACAGATTGGCCTTCGACAAATGAAAAAAAATTGCTACGCAACCTTTCATTGTTTTTGGTTGTAATATCTTCAATTGACTTTGAATAATAATCAACCCATTACAGTTACAAGTCATTTATTCATATTCCGTGAACTTGAAAGTCCGTAGACAAATGTAATCTGTTGATATCAATAAACTTATCTTAGATCCTAGGATTAAAAATTTATTATTTGCTCCAGACGCGAGTTTCGTCTTCAAAAGACTCATCAGTGACGCGCGAATCAAAAATAAAGTACGGAGTGGAAGAGCATTGAGAACTAAAAATTCCTTACAGTTTTGTGTTCGTGTAATATCTATGCTTGAACTTTTTGATCGTGTTGATGTTGTTGTTGAGTATTAAATTAGATGGCGTAGTGAAGTGATACTTTTGACGAAGTAGAATCCTGACTATTTATCAAATCAAAGAAACTGATTTATCAAATCAAAGAAACTGATTTATCAAGTCAAAGAAACTGATTTATTATGAACGTTGTTTGTATATAATAAAACTTATGTCATTGTGCATTCGGTATCAGGGATGATGGATATCATCTTTAAGAAGAATCGAATGCTTCTTTTTGTAATATCATTGGGATATAAAATCGTTGACTAAAGCATATTTTGTATGAATCGATGAAGCGCTGCTTTTAAAAATGTGTCCACGGTCAACGCTTTTACAACCCTATGATATTACTTAAAGAATCGTTCCTTTACTTATAATTACATTTTTCTGCTATGATCATGAAAACAGGATTAAATTCAAGTTTTTCTTATATTTACATGTGCACTTACATGTGTGGAAACAAGGGTCATCATAAATGTTACAATTCATTTTAAAATGAAGGTTAATTTACATTATGACTCGAGATTGATGTTAGACATACAAAACAGCGTGCTATAATGAAACATCTATCGAATGTTATTATTAGGTAATTTGACGTTTACATCAAGTAACGAAATTCTGAGAATTAAATACACAGTAAATTTACCTTTTAAAACATAATTGACATACCTTTAGCATGGTTTTGTATGACATTAATTCATTTTGCACAATGAATTCGTCAAAATCGATAATCGTAACTAATTCATATCCTTGAAAATATGCCTGACATGTGTAAACAGCAACCTGTTCATCATGAACGCTTTGATCGAAGTGCCAATTTGTTGACTCAAATCCACGATCTAAAATCATAGTATATTAATCTGAATAACAAAATGCGAATGAATACATGAGACGTTTAGTATATCACTACGACAAATATAGATTCTGATAGAAGGCAGTATAAAAAACAAGTGTAAAAAAAAAAATTATGACGCAGATATAAATTATAATGTGATGTAGGAAAATGATAAGAAAAATTACCATACCCTTTAAGTTGCAAATCAATAAACTTATTCAATATTGAACCTTTTCAAAATAATGTTAAATGCATTATTCAATGAACAAGTTGACATAATCTGGATATCTAAGTGTAGAAATGTCACTAGTGATGTCAAAATATCTTACCACATAGTTTCAAACAAAATAAGGTGGTACCAAACACATTGATAAAACTCAATTTGGCTCGTTTAATTTTTATAAAATGTTAACAAAATATTTACTTTGACCACACATTTTATTGATAATCTGTTATTTAAATATATAGCAGTTCAACAAAGATTATTTTTATTATTAAGAAGCTTGGTATTGCCTTAAAAAAAAATGTAGTTAGAAGTTTCAGCTTATTTTACATAGTTATCTCCAAGAAGTTTTAAGATCCACCATTAGTCCTAACCCCGAAAAACACATAACTTAGATTTTCATCTCGAAAATGAACGTTTTTTTCAGTTTTGCATTATATGCAAGTAGATTGAAACCCTAACAAAAAATGAAAGACAAAATTGCAAACTATGAATATTAATTTAAGACAGAGTTACGTTTAATAAAGTTAATGACAGAATAAAATTTTATGACATTAATGACAGATCAACATTTTATGACAATTATGACTGAATAACGTGTTATGACCATCTGCAAGATATTATTTTGACGAACAATAATACGTTTTTGTTTTCGTATTGGTGGTTCTGAAACAAGACCTTATTATACCTTATACGGGAAATATGTCAACTAAGATTTTAGCCCTTTCAAACACGTATGTGTGATGTTAAAATAAATCACAGATCGCAAGGTAAACTTCTGTTGAATTGAATTCAACATCATTTGCAGTTTCTGTTTTTGTAAAGCGTAACTTTAAAATTGTCTTCCATAAAGAATTTGTGATTAACTATTGTTTTACAACCCGCTATCGCAACCAATTGTTAATTGTTCCAGTGTTGCTAAAATGTACCTCTAACCTTTGGGCCTTACCTTTTAACTGTAATCCGTCTTTCACTGTCTTACTCTTTTATATTATATCTTTTTTAAATGTTTATCTTTTGGTGTTATTTTATGATTTATTTTTATTTTTGGGTCTGCCGTTTGTTTACTACAGAAATATAAAAACTTAAAGTTTCTTAAAGAAATGAACACTTTTTACTTTTAAAACTGTAGTAACTTTGGTTTTACATGTACGTACACATATAAATAAAGCACATAAAAAGTACTGATAATCTATTGGAATATAACATATTGATAGTAGTACAGTTAACATGTAGAATGAATCAAACCGTGAGAAAGCTTCCTATTAACTATTTAACTTTAACACAAGATGAATATAGAAAATATCTAACACTGATAACATGGATAATGTAAACATTGACCGGAGATTTGAGAATTTATGTCTGTGATCTCTCATAGATAATTACTTTTAAATTAACAGATTAAAGATAGATACTTTACTACATATTGGTCAAGTTTATTAGATACAAATGTATATAACAGATCAACATAACTTATATCTCAAATTAACATAAAAAGTGGAATAGTTATTGAAATAAAAACTTAATATTTTAACTTTTGTAAAAAAATTAGGCTTATTTAATCTGTTAATCTCCTGTACTTAGCATGTCAGTAATTCATCAATTACAGCCCAGTATGCTCATTGAAATTGAAGTTATCGGAAGTAAACATAATGTGGGAGGACAATTGTTTTAGAATATTTAGGAACTTTACAAAAAATGCATATGCAAAGGAACATGCATGAACAAAACATGTGGAAGCAAGTGTCATCTTGGGCCAGAGTAACAAAATAGGATTCACGGATATAAAATTAAACAAAATTTAATTATTGTAATTGTTCGCTTATTCACTTTATCCATCTAATTGTAATACTACCAATTTGTATAACTAAAAATAAAGATTTTGATAAATATTTGTTAACATTTAACCCATATGATCCCAGAACATGTATGGTCAGCTGGACCGTACGCGTATACTCATACGGTTCGACCGTACGAGT
The DNA here is from genome assembly GCF_965363235.1 of Mytilus galloprovincialis. Taxonomy (NCBI): domain Eukaryota; kingdom Metazoa; phylum Mollusca; class Bivalvia; order Mytilida; family Mytilidae; genus Mytilus; species Mytilus galloprovincialis. The sequence goes on from NC_134838.1 coordinate 87,386,524, forward strand.
ATACGTATACGGTCCGGACCGTACGCGTACGGTCCAAATACTCGTATGGTCTGGAACAGATACAATATAACTCTAATACTGACTTTATTGTTTGAATACGAGATTTGAAGTGAAAAACGTACATTCAATCTTGCTTGGAAATCGTTTAATATTAGTGTTAAATTATATTAGTTTATCTGAAACTGTCACATATAAACTGTACAACATGTTTCCTTCTTTTGATTTGTCGCTAATATTACTGTATTAGATCTGTGAGTTGTTCTGTTTCAATTCGCAGCTATAAGCTATAGCGATTGCAGTCATTTGGTAATACATACTGCTCAGGCAATTTACTTCACGTGTGTGCATTGAAATTGTTTATTCATATTTATTTTGTTTGCTATCAGTTAAGATGTCATTATTAGACATTTTAAGACGTTTAATTTTCCTAAATCCTTTAAAAAAAACTCAAGGTAGAAACAAATACGAAAAGAATGGTGTGACAACGTTGTTGTTACTGGAATGTCTGATACCGTGATACTCACAAGCAGCAGAACATCAGCAAACATACAAACGAGAACATCGTCACTGCATTCAGTTGTCATAACCACCAGAACACACCCAAAACCTCGTTCACAATGGCATGAACACAATACGAGAATGTCTGCATCGACATTGTCAGTGCATCTCTTAACACACTTCCTTTTACTATACTTATTTTATACTGACCGCTTACCTTTATCAACTTTTGATGGTCTCAGTTAAATCCTTGTTTTTTTTCTGTTAAGACTTAAAATGATCTGAAAACATGTGTAAATTTGACGTTTGTATTTGGTTTATGTAAACCATAATACCATTATCAAAAAAATAATATTCTGAGATAACATATTGTTTGCAGAATTTTAATTGTACATTTAAGGGTAAATCTTTTCCTTTTTCGACAGACAAAAGGATACATGATATTACCTGTTTTCCCTGGTAGTTCTATTGGATAGGGCAATATTTTCAATAAACCTTTTTGTTCGTAGTACCTAAACACTTCCAAAGCTTCACCATTTATGTATTGTAACATAACAACAACAGTATCTACTTCCTTCATTATCTGGTATTCAAACCATTCAATAAGATACGAAGGGTTCAGATAATTAAAAGCAATTTTCGCACATACACCTGCACCATGTAACATGACTTCGGGATATATGACAGACGTCACTGTAAGACATGAATCACAAGAGTTTCCATTTCCCACAATTCCTATATGTACTGGCTTGAATTTAATGCTCCTTACTGAGCACTTATATGTTTTAGCTATGAGTTCAGGCTTCATCGATCTGTACCGAAAAATGTCTTTGACAACTGCCTCTGATCGATGCACGCTAAACATTTTGTCTCCAAATATACAGCATTCAAAACTGGATTGGTATGTAGAACCATCAAGGACATTTATCACAATATATTCAACCGATTTCCAGTATGACCTTGCTTCAGCTATTGCGTTAAATATATGCACAGTTTTAGAAAGAGTATCAGAAGGACAATATCCATCTTGCTGTAAGAAAAATACAGATTTTTTCTTCATTTATTAATATTAAATAAACACTTCTATTTTCGTTTTCTCATGTTATATGAGTTAACAATTGTCAAAGAATATTACAGTATAACAATGTTACTATGAAACAATTGGATGTTAATAGTCTTTAATCAACACAGTTATGTGACGTCACTTTTTTCACTTTTCGCGATGAGGCCTTTACTAAGTAGGGTATGTATATTTTTTGTGTTGGTCTTCGTAATGTATCCGGGTTTTGTTTTCTGTAATTAGTCAATACTTCAGTTTTATCATGTATATCTTTTATATTCATATGATAAAATTTACTTTTTGCTGTAGCATAAATTGTTCTAAATAATAAGGATGTTCTTATCCAAAGCAGAAAACCCTAGCCATATTTGGCACAACCTTTTTTAACTTTTGATCCTCAGTGCTGTACAACTTTGAACTTTTTTTACTTTCGAACTTTTATATCTGGGCGCCACGGTTGAGTCTGTGTAGACGATGCGCGTTTCTGGCGTATTAAATTTTAAACTTAATGCCTTTTATTAGCTATTATTCTGTAATATTATGATGTCATTTTAATGTTATATTTAACATTGTCATTAAAGTGCGAGGTTTGGCATGCCACAAAACCAGGTTCAACCCACCATTTTTTTCTTTAAAATGTCCTGTACCAAGTCAGGAATATGGCCATTGTTATATTATAGTTCGTTTCTGTGTGTGTTACATTTTAACGATGTGTTTCCGTTGGGTCGTTTGTTTTCTCTTATATTTGAGTTTGAATTCACATTACTATAAGACGTGTCACGGTACTTTTCTATCCCAAATTCATGTATTTGGTTTTGATGTTATATTTGTTATTCTCATCGGATTTTGTCTAATGCTTAGTCCGTTTCTGTGTGTGTTACATTTTAATGTTGTGTCGTTGTTCTCCTCTTGTATTTAATGCGTTTCCCTCAGTTTTAGTTTGTTACCCCGATTTTGTTTTTTGTCCATAGATTTACGAGTTTTGAGCAGCGGTATACTACTGTTGCCTTTATTCAAACATAGCTGACGTGCACATACAATGTACGCATAACGTTATACTAAAAAATGTCGGCAGACTATCCACACAATCTGATAAGAGTAAATACATTGTAACCATTACCAGCTCTAGTCAATGTTAAATGTTTTGGAAAAGGAAGACAGAAGTCATCAGTGTAGAAAGAGTGTAAGTATACTCAAACTAAAACTGTAACGATTCTGTTAAAATCGTCAAAAACGAGTTTAAGGGTTTTTGATTATGGATTTTTTTTATGCTTACACCTGAAAACCCGATAAAGGTAACTATTTTGAATGTGATACGACTGTCATATAAGTGAGAGGTTCAGCGCTATAAAGCCTGGTTCAATCCACCATTTTCTACATTTGAAAATGCCTGTACCAAAGTCAGGAATATGACGATACAATTTTATATAAAATTTAAAAAAGTAAAAAGGATATACATCATAAAATACCTTTAGAGAAGTTTGAAGAACATTTTAAGAAATGAAATTCAAACCTGGAAATACAACCGCGGGATTTACCAGGCCAAAATGCATGCACTATTTTCGATGAGCTCCATTAATGGAAAAGACGTACAAAAATTAATACGAGACAAATCTACAGGATACGATAATATGATGAACGAGTACATTATTATGAGTAGAAATTTCATTAAACCTGTGTTGCGTAAAATATTTAACTGTCTTTTTACAAATGGAAACTTTCCTGAACTGTGGATAAAAGTATAAATATCGCTGTATTAAAAAAAGGTGACGTTAATGAGCCTGGAAACTTTCGAGGAATATATCTTGTGTCCCACTTTTGGAAAGCTGTTTACAACTCTCACCAATGCTCGACTTACAAAATGGAGTAGAAACCATGATGTACTATCAGATGCCCTGTTTGACTTCTGACCCGGTTATGGTACAACTGACGACGTATTCACTCTAAATTCTTTAAATTCAAATCTTTGAGATCTGTTGAAAGGTTTTATTGTTGTCTCGTAGACTATAAAACGGCTTTTGATAGTGTCACACATATGAAATTATGGTTACTTACAAACCTGCTTGTGCATTTTTCATTGCTATTCAACGAAAATAATTATCTAAGAAACCTGGGACGATCTCATTTCACAAAGGATTTCTATTGTCTACTTATTGTACCTCGAACTTATTTACCCGATGCAGATCTTTAAGTTGAGGTTCAATTTACTTAAAGTTAATCGGGCATGACAAATTAGATACGCCCTCTTAAAATCAGGGGGTCCGATATAGGATCGGGAAAAACACCCAGCAAAATACCTCAATTTACAATTTAAGAATTTGTTTGATTCAAAGTGCTTTTGGTTGCTTAAATATCTCCGATCAATAATCAGGCGGTATTTTGTGCAAATAATAATCTGTCCCGAACAGGGAGATGTTGGCTGCAAAAGGAATTTATTTATAAAAAAAGTACATATTTCATTAACTTATAGTGGCCGTTTTTTATTGTAAATTCATGACGTTTTGTTTATGGCATTCGTCTATCGTGGAGAAAAAAGAGGGAAGGAGGGCTAATACTTTGACTTACGAGTTCGATCATTGTGGTTCAAATCTATTCTATAACGGAATACGTTTTACCTCTAGCAAACGCTCTGCCTTATTTTAAAAACTGCCACTCCAAATTTGTAACATTTGCTTCAGATTGATCCACTTTGAATCTAGTCGTGAATATGCATGACATATTTGCCACTTGACACAAAGGATCAATAAATTAATCAGCTTCATTAAGTGATGTATAATCATTTGTCCTCAGTTGATTATAGTCTCAAACAGTTTGACAATTTTTATATATTTCATTATTATTTACATTTGAATTTTATGCGTAAATCTTAGCATTTCTTCCCTCATTTTTCTCTTTGTATTTAATCTTCTTTTTAACATTAAAAAAACGTTGTCGTATTACACATCAGGGGTTACATTGTATAATTTCCAGCAAAACTAATAGGGAAGGGAACAGAACAGAAAAACAATCTTCATTGAGTGGTAATAACTCATATATTGAAGCGTACAACGACGGCTGTCTCGTCTAGGTGACAACATTTGCTGTTTCAAGTTTATTTATATCTCAGACTGGTATGATAGTTGTCATAAAAGCAAAAAAAAAAAAAAATAAAATGATAAAAAAAGGTTGACAACAATTTATAAAAAGATTCAACTTATTTTAGGCGATTCATTTTTTGATATTGTCTTGCTAATCGATTTTGTTATATTTTTTTCATTTTCTATTGTTCTAGCAAAAGTTACAAAAAATGTTGTTAAAATCAGCCATGCGACTTTTTTGAAAAGATTTAGCTGACCTTTCTTGTTGTTTACACATTTCAATCATTCAACTCGTGCGTAGATCGTCTTTCCCTCTAATGTTTTTTAAGGTAAAGATAGCGTGAAATTCTCACTGCACCAGGCATCGGATATACATTCCTCTTATATTTTGATCGGACAAAGCTGCGTATTTATATAACCAATAAGCCACACATTTAGCAAGGGTATACTGTGGGACGGGAGAGGTCCAGAGATGTCAATATTTCTATACCCAAGCGAATCATTTGGTTTTGAATAAAAGGAGATAAAAGTATACATTAATGCGACAGCAGCCAAAAGACACAGATAAAGAAAATTATTTAGAGTCAACATTCGGTCTTTTTTTAATAGAAAGATGCGTTTACAGAATAATAAGCTCAAAACCGACCCATGACTAAAGTATAGTTATACGGAGTTAATTCTATAATATTTTCCGTCAAATATTATATATCGAAAAGGCACATTAGATTTAATATTATTTACCATCAAAGATATCCCAACAATCAACAGTGTTTGGTTGAACAGTTTCACCTGCCATATTGTAATTTTCATCGGTGAAAATTTAAAAAGTTGTAATATAAACCAGTAAAAGAAAAACACTTCACTGTATAATAAAACGGTAAAATAAATAATGATAATGGATGATGACCAGCTGCAAATAAAATCAATATTCAAGACGATTACATGTAAATATAATAAGAGTATTAACCCCATTTTTTTCTAGACTGACAAGTTGAGTCGTTTTGTTTTTATCGTGTAAGTTCACAAGATATTAGTTCGCAGGAAGAAAAGTCAACCGACCCGGACACATTTCCGACTCTAAGTCGGCCAGTCTGTGCTCTTACTCTATGATGCGACGTGTTTAGCGTTGAAATAGAATATGAATTAACGTCTTTGTTTGACCCGTTCGGGATTCGAACAAATGACCTTCCGCTCTCCAGGCGAACGTCCCCACACGAGACCAACCAGGAGAGCGGTCGTGATCGGTAGTACAAAATATCATACCAAAAACTAAAGTACAATACAGTCACACTACAGTTTCACAGAATTCTCACAGTTACCAAGGCGAGCTAAAGGTACATGTATCTAACCTAAATTGGATGCGTGAAATGATATTGTAAACTACACGTTAACATGGATGATCGACTTCAGGATAGATTGTATGGATCAACGCTCTCGGCAAATTAAAAGCTCTTGCACCTATTTTTTGAGTGGTCTGCATATTGCCAGCTGTTTAAAGTCTTAATTTCTGCCCTTATTCAATAAACCCGCATTTTCCAGTGGTATTTTAAAGTTTCACGTCCAACCTCACTCTCGACCTTCTATTGTACGACCTACCTATTGTATTTAAAATTTATGTGTTATAGTCATGAAGATGCATGAAATATTTGCTACTGGACGTAAAGCAAACAACAATCAATCAACTTAATTGATTTCTCAAGAAATTGGTGTTTTCGGATTATGTCTAAGTTTAAAGAATGTTATTTAGATTTGTATACTGATTTAAATAATGTATATTGTGTAAACAAAATATTACGCAGATAGAAGAATTTTTACTTGATAAGTATACAGAAAACTGGCAAAATAGAATATTGACACAAGATGTCGGTAAAAAATTGCGGACTTATAAATTGTTTAAAGACAGTTATGGAAATGAATTATATTTATCTAAAAATTTATCTTATAGATATAGAAGTGCTTTTGCTAAATTTAGATGCGGAGTAGCTCCGTTGAGAATTGAAACAGGGCGGTATGAAAATAAAAATGTAGACGAAAGAGTGTGTTTTATGTGTAATGATAACATAGAAGACGAAAAACATGTAATACTATCATGTCCTTTATATGCAGATTTGCGCTTTTGTCTATATAGCGAAGCTATGAAATATAATGTAGATTTTAATGATTTGTCTGATGATGATAAATGTGTTTATATATTTAAAAACATTAATTGTTATGATATGGTTTAGTATATTTACCTGACGATATCAAGAATTTGGTATTTAGTCAAATCTTAACCGGAAATTGTGATTCTAAAATTTATTAAATGTCAACAACATGTAGAAATATTTAGGCTTGAAATAAATATATTTTTGGATAAGTTAATGCAATCACACGAGGTGTATAGTGTCTTATACGATTACAGGTTTGTAATGTTTAACAACCATATTATATCAGTATGTAAACACGTTAATTATGAGCTTTGAAAGTCAAGTAGTTCGAGCATTTTTCTGAGTAAGTGTTAAAAAATTTCAAACAAATATTCTTTACTGTGGTTAGCATTCAATAGTCGTCAGTATCTATAGATTAACAACTTGTGGTTATATTGATAATTTAGAATCTTCTTTGAAGGTGGTGCACGAATTCGCAGCTAAATAACTCGATTGACGTGTCATTTGTATACAAGAGTTATATTCCTTTGAACTATGAGTCTATGTTAAATTTCATAAAGTCAATATGTTGATTGTCTACCTTGAACAGGGTTATAATTATATCTTATAAATATAGTTTTTTTTATTGAATTTAAAATCGTTACAAAATCAGTAATGTACTAGATACTCGTATTTTTCAATAGTTTATCAAAGACATTTATGTATACCTATAATTTCTTTTATTTGTTTTGAAATTAATATATACCAATATAAAGAATTATTTTGTTATCTTATAAATATTTTTTTGTTATCTGTAAGTATTCATACCGTGTTTATACGTAAAACAATAAACAAGGTCAATTCTGCCTTCATCATCACTAACTTTCTTAGAGCGATGAGACAAACTGATCAAAATCACAGATCACAGGCACTTACAGAATAAAACTTTCCTTTGTTAGGGGGAAATATTCTGAAACAAGTGAATATGTCACAGAAAAAGCATCTTCCCAGTATTCATGAAATTGCTCTCTATTAAAGCCATATCCTGGAAATTATTAAAAAAAACCACTTTTTTCCTACTTTTTGAGGTACAATATGCCGGTGAAAAACATTAATTGTGCTGTCAAGAATACACTGTTTCAAGTTGTGGTATGCATCAGAAACTGTCCAACAGCATTCGTCATTCTACTCGTAAAGGCATTTGTTTCTAAGATCGGTATGGTGTATACCATTATGCCAGAACTCAAATGAAGCATTAAGCTGATGTAACTTATCTGCTTTACTCGATCCCTTAAGACAAATACATTAAAGAAGTGTAATAACGCCTAACACAAACACAAAACAGTACAGCATAGTCACCATTTTATTCCAGAAGCTTCTAACTGATGCCGAATGCTAGAGTGTAAAATTGTAATTGGGACCTACCCAAAACAATTAGAACTTTTATGAAAAAGACTCTAAATGAAAACAGAACTATATCATCTTCCTATAATGATTGAATGTTAGGAAAATTGACCAGAGTTATCTTACTTTAACAGAGAGGGGAAAGCAAACAATTTTAATTTAGGCCTAATTAACATTAAAACAATTTTCCATTAACAAATAAAGTTACCTTATTGAAATATAAGGACTTTGTTAGCTAAATCTATCCATTTTATTAGATATTATGATTTTTTATGACAATAGTCAGAGAAACATGCTATATGGTTGCCAAAACCTGCTTTGATATTTTAAGAAGAAGAAATACCTTTTTATTTTCTTAAAATGAAATTATTTTAATAATCGAATGTATTTTAACTAGTTTTATATAGAAATTGTTTTACAGTCTCTCATAATTCTTAATAGAATGGTACTTGTATTTTATATTTGTGTATTGTCTGTTTTATATTGTGTATATACTCTGTATGTACTGTATATTTATGTATTGCAAGTAGTGAGACTTTAATAAAATATTGAATCTGAATCTGCTAAATTGTTTTATCATAAATAAATAATTATATGATGTAATACCATTAAATCGGCCCGTTTTCATTTCAATTTGGTAACTGTTAATTGTATATATTAGTCTGAGTACTGTTTAACTACCATTTAAGTTGAACATTTTTAGACTCGTCCAGGTCAGGGGAACTAGGTTTCTGCAAGTGCTTTTTATGTACTTTTCTTATATTTTTGACGGTTTGTAAGTCAGTAAAAGTTCAATAATTAAGTTAATATTAAGTTAATATTGATATTAACTTATCATTGAACTTTTACTATTACAAAATGTACAACTTATTAGATTAGGTGTAACTGGTAATTATTAAATGTATTAAAATCTATGTATTCAAAACTTAAATGTTGTGTTACATTTGATGGTATTTACTCAAATTTCTTTAATAGTAATGTTGGTTTAATGCAGGGGAATCATTATCCCCATTTGTATACTCATTGTACGTAAATGACATGGAAATAGATCTTTTTAGTCAAGGATATTAATCATCTGAGATAAAAATGTTGAACTTGTATGTACTTATGTATGCAGATGACACAGCATTGTTCAGCAAAAATAATGAAGATTTACAAAAGATAATTGGTAATTATTCTTTAAATGTCAATTCTAATTTATTAAGTACAATTTATTTATTAATTACATAAAAACAAAAACTGTTATAGTTAGAAACAGAGGTCAAGTTAAAGCAAATGAGAGATGGTATTCAAATGGAACTCCCATATACATGTGTGATGGATTTGTACATCTTTGTATTTTATTTAGATATAATGGTTATTTCACATATACCCAAACATCATTTGCAAACCAAGGTCGTAAAGAATTATTTAGTTTATAAAGTAAATTGCCGATTGACTGTTTTAATTTTGAAACTATGCTGTCATTGTTTTACACGTATGTAGCAAGTATTTTGAATAATAGTTGTGAAGTTTGGGGAAATCACAAATGTGATGATATTGAAAAAAAAAAGTAAAATCACAAAAATACTGAACTTAGAGGAAAATCAATTCGGAAAGTCCATAATCACATGGCAAAATCAAATAACAAAACGTATCAAAAAACGAATGGACAAGAACTGTCATATTCCTGACTTGGTACAGGCATTTTCAAATGTAGGTGGATTAAACCTGGTTCTATAGCGCTAACCCTCTCACTTTAATGACAGTCTCATCAAATTTCGTTATATTTACATTGATGCGTTAAATAAACAGACACAATAAATAAAACAAGTTCAAATGAAATTATCAAAACTTATGTTAAGGGTGAAAGTGTCTACTGTTAGTTATTTGGTTTATTGTGAGTTTGGACGATACTTAATGTGAATAGAAAGATATTGTCGAATGTAAAAATATTGGTTTATCAACGTTATTATGTACTGATAATACTGTTATGAAGAATGCTATAGAGATGAAACCAAACGACAAATATAACTGGGCGTGTCGAAATAGAGAAATCCTATACATGTATAGGTTCCAGGATATATGGTTACAGCAGGGTGTTAAAAATGTTGAAGAGTCTTCAAAATGTATGTTGAATAGATATGTATTTGAACCCAAAATGTTACAATTTTATTTAGATGAGGCTATAAATTTTATTAACAAACCATTTATATGTAGATACCGTATATCTGCTCATTGTTTGAATATAGAAACTGGTAGATTTTTTAATATTGAGAGACATCTGCGACTTTGTAATATGTAATTGAAGATGAATATCATTTATTTTAGTATGTGAAAAGTATAAAGAACTTCGAAAGAAATTCATCAAACCATGTTATTAGAGAAAATCTTCAAATTTTAAAGTTGTACAATTGCTATCTGATCATAATTTTAAGGTATTTTGACTCTTCAAGCATTTGAAAATGTCTATTCGTGTCCATAAAACTGTATTTAAAATATTATTATGACGTTATCTTATTGTTGTACCGGTTCTTTATATCGGTGATTGGACTGTTTTACTTTACCTGTAAGAAACAATAGTGCTTTGTATGAATGTCCATTTTTTTTTAAAGGGAAACATTCTTCTTACTTTAAGATATTGGATAGCTAAAGGTCGCATAATTAATTCTTACAAGTAAATAGTAGTTCAAGGACTGAAAAAGCTACACCAATTCATCCAACTTGTTTCTTCCTATTAAAAAACAATTTGCCGTTCAGAGAATAAAAGACAATTAAAATAAAATGAAATATTTTTCAATAAGTTCATCTGTCAATACAATAAATTCGAAACATGTTAAGAAGGTTAAGTGTAAATAAAAACTTTCAAATTGACCAAATAGTGGTCGCTTTTCTTCGAAACCGATTAAGTCTCTTAAAATCAAATAAACGTAAGTTGTCGATTTGCTAATTGATATTTAGATTGTTTGTTACTGTGTTAGATACATTAAACATTAAACCCTTTCCTGCATTTAATTTATTCAAAACGGGGGAATTATTAATAAAGGTATTAGTACTATATATAGCATCAAAATAAAAATTACTTTTGGTTATTTCCAATGTGTGTATGCACAGTTTCAAACACTTCACTTAATTAGTTTCAATCCAAAAGTAAAATTAATTAAATACAATGATTATAAATCGAGCACATTAACAAGGGATTATATGTTCACTTACCATGTTTTGTTTTGAAAGAAAAAAAAAAAAACAACAGAAAGCGTTAGGAAAAGGAGGATCGAAAATGTAGTTCGGTAACATGAGAAAACATCAGTTCATCAAAGGACATGCAGTAATCTGGGTTTTTAATGGTAAGCAAATTAAGTGTTTAAACAGTAACTGTTGTATAACTATATTATTCATATGTCATGACAAAATACCGCAATCAATCCGAATAGAAGGTATAATTATCAAATGTTCCATGTGTTTCAATAAAAAAGAAGACATAAATTTAAATATATGTTATGTATGTTTGTATATTTTGCATACAAATACTACCAAGAGGTACAAACAGTACTTATTTGTAAATGCATTACACGATTTGCAGTTATAAGAAGAAATGTTGCCGATCTAAATTTCATCCTGTCATATATTTTCGAAACAGCTGTATATTTAATTAAATAAAATTGTTAAGAAACAAAGACTAAATTAGTACCAACGTTTTACTGTACCCTTGAAATTCTTATATGTATTTAGAGTTATCCATCTTGTGGTACCGATCGATACAATAATTTAGAAAAGGAGGAGTCAATGCTTTGAAACTCAATCTATTTGTTTTGGAAATAATGATCCGGCTTTAAAGTTTACTAGAACACACCCGCGAAATCGAGGGCATTCATAGTGTGGTGGAAAGTATGTAAAGTGTTGTAGGAAGAATTTTGTAAAAGATTTAATGACTTAAGAATTTCAAAAATTCCCATTTTTTTGTTTTCTATTACTTTCATTATGAACATACATTTAGTATATTATGAACATTCAGGTCAGGAGCCTGTTATTCAGTGGTTGTCGTTTGTTTACGTGTTACATATTTGATTTTCGTTCATTTTTTGTACATAAATAAGGCCGTTAGTTTTGTTTTACATTGTCATTTCAGGGCCTTTTATATCCGACTATGCGGTATGGGCTTTGCTCATTGTTGAAGGCCGAAAGGTGACATATAGTTGTTAATTTCGGTGTCATTTTGGTATTTTGTGGACAGCTGTCTCATTGTCAATGATACCACATCTTCTTTTTTTGTATGATCAATGAATTTTTGTAAAAGATTTAATGACTGGAGAATTTCAGAAAAGGTACTATGAGACAGGATAATTGTTTTTCTAGCTTGGCTCCTCCTTTTTCCCCAAAAATTCCTATTTTTTTGTTTGTTCTCTATTAATTTTAACAACACATGAATAATTTTACGGTTATCTGTATATTATGAACATTCATAAAGGAGGGGGTGATCCTGATCCCGATATCCCGGGCTTAAAAATATGAAATCCCGAGGTCCCGAAATTCGAAAAAAGAAATCCCGAATCCGAAAGGTAAAAACACCCGATCCCGACGAAAAAGTTCCTGCCCCCTCATGCATTACTATAAATAAAGTGTATTTTCTTTTTACTTTCAATTTTCAGTTTCATAATCGATCCACGGCGGTCATTGATATATTATATAGACCCTATTTAATAAACTCTGTGACCGCCGATGATAGTATTCTTGAAAATGATATCAGACAAGAAATACACTTGGGACAGGGTATTACATCTATGTTAGTAGTATATGTATGTTCAAAGTATACAGAAAAACGAAAACCGGAAGTCTAATCTGACTTAAAATTTCGTCCAATGACGGAAACATATCCGGACGCCTTTTTTCTGGTTTTTCTCCCAAAATAACTCAATCTAAATAATCGTATGAATGGATGACAAATCCAACTATGCACTGTACCTATAGAACACAGAGGCACGATGATTAATTTATTGTGGAAAGAAGAGAAGTGACACACACAAAATGAGGTCTTCTCGTTTAATAGTATAGATAATTTACTTTGTTCAAGAAAACATCGGACGGCTAGCACCACTCACAATGTGTTTGTTTTACAAATTTAAATCCTACCCAATTATCTGTTTGCGTTAAAATGTTTCGCATAATCATAAAATAAAATTTTCACATCAAAAACAGTAAGAAAAATATGTATTATTGTCCTTTTTACGGACCTACAAGATGTGTCATACAAGTTGTTGGTGTAGATTTTCTTCAGACAGTGCTTGTACCAAGTCAGGAATATGACAGTTGTTTGTCATTCGCTTCTTTTGCTATTTTAGTCGTGCATTTGATTATCTCAGATTTCATGAAACTTTTGATTTACCTTGGAGTGCGATATTTGTGTTGACAGTTTACAGTATAGCATTATCATCAAGTACATGTAACATTAAAAAGTTAGATGTCCAGACATTTCATTTGAGTGTTCTTTGTATGTTCATTGGTATATTGATTATAGTACATATGTATCTGTATAAAAAATAGTTATCATGTTCTGGCATAGTTTTATGCTGGTATATATCAGGTGTTAACCAAAACAAAATGTAGGAATCATATTGAAATATTATACTTCACAGAGTGGAACCCATGTTAATGCTGTTAATGCTGTTATTAAAAAGTGCATACGTACAGTTTTATAATTATTCATTCTCAGCAAGCTAGTGCAGATAAGTACTGCTAGGCAGAGAATAACATTCCTTATCCTCCTACATTTTGTCCTGATCATACTGGCAGTCAAAACTCAACTAACCGTAAAATACAAAATTGTTGAAAATGTCAATAAGTGTCAATTTTATGGTGAGATATCGATTTCACTTCCCAGTTGTTATATGAATTTGTTTTAGAGCACTGAAGATGCAAGCAAGTACGTTTTTTTCTAATCCTAATATTAGTCATGTACAGTGGAGATCAGTTCTAACCTCTCATAAATTCTGTCAGAATCTGTCAGGAGAACTGTTCTAGAACAGTATGTAGAACTGTCAGCCTGACACCTTTTAGTCAGTTCTAGGTTAGAACTGTTCTAGCTAGAACTGATTTGGTCAGTTCTACCTAGAACTGATTTGGACAGTTCTAGCTAGAACTAATCCTGACAGTTCTACCCTAGAACAGTTTTAGACAGTTCTAGCTAGAACTGGCCAAATCTTTGGTCAGTTCTACTTCTAGAACAGTTCTACGGTTAGAATTGATTTCAAATTCTACGGCTAGAATTGATTTATAAATTCTACGGCCAGAATTAATTTATATATTCTACGGCTAAAATTGATTTATAAATTCTACGGCTAGAATTGGTTTATAAGTTTCAAGAAATATTTGTCTTAATATAAAGGCTTCTGCAAAATAGCGATTAATATTATATAGAGTTTTGCTATTTTGTTGGTTTTATTTCAGATTTATAATCGGCAAGAGAACATGTTTAACCCCGCCATATTCTGCATGTATGTGCCTGTTCCAAGTCAGGAGCCCGTAATTCAGTGATTTTCTTTTGTTAATGTGTAACATAAAACATTTGTTTTCTTTCATTTTTTGTACATTAATTAGGCCGTTAATTAGTATTAGGGGGGGGGTATTATTTGAATTGTTTTACATTTGTTATTCTGGGAGTCAGGATGGCTCGTTATCACATAACAAAATTATCTGACCTCATTAACCAAATGCAATATCTGTTAACGAGTAGTTTTCATACCTCGGACGGACCTGTTTAACAAAAATCTTTTAACCACATCAATCTAAACAGACATTATTTGCTCTTTCTTTCTGCAAATCTATATAGCTGCACAGTACTTCAGTTTTAATTTTAGGTCAAGAGGGACTGTACTATACAAGTTACAGCAATATTGGAAAACAACTTTGTTCCCATCAATTTATAGTGCCAGCATGCAGGGGCAGATCCAGCCATTTTAAAAAGGGAGGGGGGGGGGGAGTTTCCAACTATAAAACTCCTGAACCCCCCCCTTTGATCTGCCAATGAGCATGTCCTCCTTTTATTCAAAATATTGAATCATAAACAAATATCAGTAGTTTTCATACTTCAGACTGAGTCGTATAATAAGATCTTTTGACCGCATCAACCAAAACTTACCATATTTGCTTTTTTATATGTAAATCTAAATATCTGCACAGTAGCTCAGTTATAATTTTAGGTCAAGAGGGACTGTAGTATATAAATAACTACAGTATTGGAAATCAATGACCACAATTTTTTTTCTCGCATCAATTGAGAGTGCCAGTATTTCCTATTTTTATTCAAAATATCGCATCAGAAACAAATATCAGTAGTTTTTATACCTCAGACTGACAGTAACATGTAATTATGTAACAAAATTATTTGTCTGCATCAATCAAAACTAACCATATTTGACAGCATCAACCAAAACTGACCATATTTGACCGCAGCAACCAAAACTGATCATATTTGCTCTTTTTTATGTAACTCTTATAGTCGCATAGTAAATCTGTAATATTTTTATGTAAGGATGGATTGTAAAATCATGAAAATACAAATGATAGAAATATTGGAACACAATGCTACCTAATTTCATTTGCATCAATTTAAAATGCCAGCATGTCCTCTTTATATTCAAAATATTGCATCATAAACAAATATCAGTAGTTTTCATACCTCAGACTGACTGGTATAACAAAATAATTTGTCCACATCAACCAAAACTGACCATATTTGCACTTTATTATGTACATGATGTCAATCTTAATAGCCGCAAAGTAAATCATGTATATTTTTATATCGGGATGGATTGTTTAATATAAATGAAAGCAATATTGGAAAATAAAATTATGCTCACATCAGTTTTTAGTGCCAGCATGTCCTCTTTTTCATCAAAATTTTGAATCGTAAACTAATTTCAGTAGTTTTGATATCTCAGCCTGACTCCATGAATATAAAAAATTATTCGTCCGCATCAACCAAAACTGACCATATTTGACAGCATCAACCAAAACTGACCATATGTGACAGCATCAACCAAAATTGACCATAATTACACTTTGTTATGTAAATCTTAATATATATATATATATATATATATAGCCGCATACTAAATCACTTATAGTAATACATATTACGATGGATTGTATAATTCAAATGACAGCAATATTAATGAATATTGGAACACATTGGCTACAAAAAATTTCCACATCAATTTAGAATATCAGCAAGTCCTCTTTTTATTCAAAATATTGAATTGTAAACAAATTTCAGTGGTTTCGATATATCAGACTGAGTGAGAATTGTTTTAACAAAATTATTTGACCGCATCAACCAAAACTGAACTTATTTACACTTTATCATGTAAATAAACATGTATATGGCCTCATTGTAAACATGGTAAACCAATATTATTTCTATGTGAGGACGGATCGTATGATAAAAATGACGCCAACTTTGAAACACAATACACCTTATCGCTTATCCTGGCTGACCCGGCCTCTTGAACTTTTGAAGCATACCCCTAACAATGACTTTTCCATTGTGGCGGCAGATATTTTGTTTTAAGACGTCAAAATTTTACGGGAACCTGTGTGATATCCAGTAATGGCAGACAAATAGCGACAAGGTGTATTTATACCACATCTAAGAATTTAGCGCGCCGTTATTTCCTCTCTGTATCCATAATAATGAACCGTCATTAAAAATTCTAAAGTGACTTTTTAACATGTTTAAGTCAGTAGTTTGTGATGGTTTTTTTTTTAAACAAAACTATTTAATGGCATCATCCAACACTCACATGACTTTCATATACTTTATTTTAAAAATAAAATAAAAAGTACATGTATGGGAAGTTCTCTTCTTGGAATAGAATACTGTTAATATAATTTGAAGAAGGCAAAGAAAAATGCATGATTTTGTTTGTAGCCGAACGTCCAGGGGCAAATGTTTCATTCATGTTCAGATCCAGTATAATTTTCTGAGTTGCAGACTCCCAGATATCATTTATATTCGTTATGGATAAGTCTGGCTAAATTGACATGATGGTGCAAATGTATAGTTTGTTTACGTTGTACAACACTTTTTTCATTAATATCCCATAATTCATCCACTGTACAATTTTCGTTTGAACATTTGTCAAAACAGAATCTTAAATGAATGTAAATCCAAAGCAAACAAGGTAAATTACGATTAAAATTCCATGAATTAAATGAAGAGTTTTATTTAGAAAGAGACTGATAAAAACGGGGAACGAAGAAACGTAAACAATGATGTTTCCGTACGCAATCTTATAAAAATATTTCTCCGATGAGTTGGGTAACCTTCTATTCACTTCGATATTTGTACATGTAACGTAATAAAAGTGGTTTGATCAGTAAAAAATATAGAAAATCTGCTATTTAATATATAGCAAAGTGATTGGAAGAGATTTATTTCTTCTAAATTCTAAAGTGCCCTTACTGCAGTGACGTCATTTAGAACTGTTCTACAGTCCTGACTGATTTAGTCAGTTCTGCTGACAGTTCCACGGTTAGAAGTGATTTGGACAGTTCTACCTAGAACTGATTTAGACAGTTCTACCCTAGAACTGATCCTGACAGTTCTACCCTAGAACTGATCCTGACAGTTCTACCTAGAACTGATTTAGTCTTATATAAGCTAGCATTTACATTGATTGAGCTAAACATAGAAGTCACTGAAATAAACATTTTAAACAAACAAACGAATTACATTTATTGCAACGGAACAAGACAATAAATTATTAATAACTGAAATATCAATTAGGAAGCTCGGTTTTCCCATGCTACATGCACAGATTATATGTGCAGTTTGTTTTTACTACACTTAATCTTAATAAGACACTTTTACTTGAAAATCTTCACTTTTCCCTATATTTTAGAACTGATTTGGACAGTTCTGCGTCTAGAATTGATAAAAAGTCAGTTCTATCCATGGAACATTTTTTAAGAAATCTTTGTCTTAAATATAAATAAGTCAAAAGAACTAATATAATATATGTTAAAAAATTCTCATCACAGCACTGCTTTAACATTTCTTGCTACGGAAAATGTCATTTTTATAACTGTTGTACTATTCGGACAGGTTTAGTCAGTTCTATGGCTAGAATAGTTTTAGACAGTTCCGCTGACAATTCTACGTTTAGAACTCATTCAGTCAGTTCTGCTGACAGTTCTACGGTGATAACTGATTTGGTCAGTTTTGCTGACAGTTCAACTGGTTTGGTCAGTTCTACCTAAAACTGATTCTGACAGATTTACTTGGAACACTTCTGGGATAGATTATTCTGACAGTTCAAACAAGAGGTTAGAAGTGATATCCACAGTATTGGAACCCTGTTTGCAAAGGCTTACCGAATTTATTGTTTTAAAAATGCTATTAATAAAATAATAATAATAAAACGAATTAATGCATAAGAGCTTGGAGAAAGCATCTGGCAAAATAGAAATTAAATAAAATTCCGCGAAAGTCTGTTTATATTTTTGGCGCATTAAATTAAAAGAACTAAACTGATTTTCTTCTAACGGTCATTCATGAAATAATCAAAGCAAGCTACAAATTTATTAGACTGTATGAGATTTATCTAGCAGGGAGTAAAATAGAACAACCACACACAAGGCATACCCACCCTCACTTCAATTTTTTTAATAACGCTCAGAATGAAATTCGAATATCACCTTTAATAAACCGAAAGTGTATAATTTCATTTAAGACCAAAATTGACATTCTTAAACCGGAAGTTGACATTTTTTCCATTTTTTCAGGAAAAAATAAAAAGCATATTCATGTAATGAATCAGTATGAAGAAACCTATGATTGACGTAAATAGTAACTTTAAGTTAACCGGAAGTAGCTTCTCATCAATAATTTTGAAAAAAAATGATGCGGAAAGACTTTCAATTGTTCTCTGAACAATTGGTTTTTATTTAGGTCTTTTCATTTTTCTGTGAAAAGACATATTTTTTTCTTCATCCGCCACTATTTTCTGACGGTTCTTTTTTGTTTCGCAAGATGTCGTTTAGATTTTTGGCATATGATATCGAACAGATTTTACAATTTTGAAACTGGCCCTGATAAGCCATTATACTTTTGATTGTAAAAGTTATCTTCTAAATCACTGTTATTCTTATGTGCAAATCTTCTCCGCAACCGCTAAAGATAACAACAACATTATTTTACCAATTTGCTCGTTATATCCTCAGGATCTCGAAAAATATTTTGACCGTATTTAGCATGTCAGTAATTCGTTAACTGCATGCAGCCCATTATGCTCATTGAAATTGAAGTTATCGGAAGTAAACATAATGTGGGGAGACAATTGTTATAGAATATTTAGGAACTTTACAAAAAAAGACAAAGGAACACGCATGAACAAATCATGTTAATGTAAAAGAAAATATGACGTTCTTTGTGGTATATTTGTAGCAAGTGTCACCTTGGTCCAGAGTTACAAAATAGGATTCAGATATACAATTAAACAAATATTTAATGTCAATTGTTCGCTTATTCACTTTATTCATCTATTTGTAATAATAACAATTTGTATAACTAAAAATAAAGATTTTGATAAATGTTTGTTTAAATTTAACCCATATGATCCCAAAACATGTCTGCTCAGCTGGACCGTACGCGTATACTCATACGGTCCGACCGTACGCGTATGGTCGGACCGTACGAGTATACGTATACGGTCCGAACCGTACGCGTACGGTCCAAATACTCATATGGTCTGGAACAGATACATAACTTTGAAAATCAGTTTTAATCGAGTTTGATTGAACCTATTTACATTATAGTGTCAAATTTGCTATATATTTGTTCATTGCAATAATTTTGTACATATTCTTAAATCTAAACTCACTCATCCTGAAACATGAAATGGACTGAAGAATCAATCTTTTATAACTGACAAATGCAGTTTACAATGTTTGATTACGATTATGTGTTTATCAAACATCAAATTCAACGCAACAAAAAGTACGTATTTTACCTCCGAATTACTCTATATATCTGATAACATTCAAATTATAGAATATCGAACATCCTAACAGTTTCGTTTTTCTTTATTTGTAATTTACAACGAATTATTCTATTTTAATATCAATACTTTATTCATTGTGTTTTGTTAAATCATGATGACAAGTTTTAGTGCAATTCTGATTTCTTTTTTTCCAGGCGTATACTTTACTTTATCTGCATTTTAGTCATCATAATATATCTATCCAACGCAAATAACAAAAGAGAAAATTACCACTTAGATTTCGTTTATAGTAATCTAAGTAGAATAATAGCTGAGATCGAGAAAACAGGTACAACATCAACAAAGCCATTAAATAATTTAACTTCATCTTATAGACTACTGAGAAATCCTCGTCATCAACAATGTCAATCAGAATCTTGCCTGACTTTTGATATCATATACCTTATCAAATCTGCTGTCTTAAACTTTAGTCAAAGGAAGGCAATTCGTGAGACATGGGGCAAAGATGGAGATATGCACATACTAACAATATTCATATTAGGATATAGCGGATCAGTGCAATCACTTATAGAGACAGAATCCATAATTCATGGTGATATATTGCAGTTTGATATGCAGGATATATATGATAATCTCGTGTATAAGACAGTTTTCTCTATTGCTTGGTTATGTGATTCGAACATCAATACAAAATATGTCCATTTTGTCGATGACGACCGGATGATTAATTCAAAAAATCTTCTAAAACTAGCATTAAAAAATTTACACAAGTTTGACATGAAAATGATAGGATATAAAGCTAACTTTGAAAAACCTTACCGCAGGAAAAATTCAAAGTGGTATATATCTGTTACGGACTATGAATTTGATGTATGGCCACCATACATAATTGGTGGTACAATGATCACAAATTTGCACGTGATAAAAACACTAAGAGAAGGGATACCATTTTCTAAAGTAATTCGAATCGAAGATGCATACATCGGTATATTGGCAAAACTGCTCAGTATTTCATTGGAACACAATAAACACTTCACGCCATTCTTCATATCAGGATATGAATTGATTAACAAAATATCAAGTCCTGATTACCGCAGCTACAATACAATGAAAAGGGAATGGAAGGTTCTAAATTCAGTCAGCAATCTCACTATCCGCAGGAACGGTAACTCATAATGAAAAAATCAGTTGAATTGAACATCGTGGGAATTACTTTTAGCCCATAATTTTAACAAAATATAAAAAGAAACTAATTTCTTTGTAAAAATAATTCATCTATGTAATAATGATTTGTATGTTCATTAGACCGACGGAAAACAATAAAGACAACTTTTCTTATAATTTTGAGCATGTCAATTTTATCTGAATGGGTCTTCTTTGGTTTTTTTCTCACTTTATTATAAGACTGAACAATCAATCACTAATTTTCAGATTCATCAGAAGTGTAAAATTCAGTACTGTTAAGAATTGTTTTTGCAGTCAACTAATATAGAGAAAATAACAAAATGTTAAATTTTCGATTGCCTATACCGCATATTAAGCTATAAAAAGCCCCTAGATGACACATGTAAAACAATTCAAACGATAAAACTAAAGGCAAACTCTATCTAAAAATATTGAAAAAAGAAATGTGTCATGAACCAAATCACAAACGACAACCACTGAATTACAGGCTCCAGACTTGGGAAAGATATATTCAGAATGTGACGGGGTTAAAGATGTTAGCGGGAGCTAACCCTCTCCTAACAGTGATCTCTAGAGATGTTTTTTGGATAATTATTACAATAGATGTATGTTTCATTATAATACTTTATTCAGATTGGCTAACTGCATATCACGTGTTATTCCTCAAGCAATTGCATTACTTAATAAAACTTTTCATTCATGATAACACGTGGTCCCACAATAAAGTGCACATGTGAATTAAATAAAAAAAAATATAAAATTCGTGTTTTCATGATCATAGAAATTGTAATTATAAGTATTGAATGCTTTTTTTTGTAACTTCATAGGGTTGTAAAAGCGTTGACCGTGCGCAATTTTTAGAATGAAGCGCTTCCGCGCTTCATACAAAATGTACTTCGGTCAACGCTTTTACACCCCAAAGAAGTTACAAAAAGAAGAATTCAATTATTAATTAACATTAATTTTATAAGTTGCCCTTCCAAAATGACATTTATCCGTCGGTTAATAAAAGGTAATGATTTTCTGGGAAAACCAACTTTCGTTTTGGTGAATGTGGAAGCATATTCAATTGTATCTAGGTCCAAAGTAGTGTAAAATAAACGTTTAAGGAGGTTCGAGTGTATACAAATTTCAGAAAGAAAATAATATGTTTCTTTCTTTACAAATTTTATTCGTGACCTTAAATAGTTGTTTCTTTATCATATGGTATAAAAATCATTCAAAAAAATAAAATCGTGTTGGCGCCAGATTACTTTTAAAAATGTATATATCATTCAAAACGCTCCAAATTATCTCCCTGTGGTGCAAACATGTCATTTTTCGGTATTAACTTATCTATTTTAAGTCATCGGTGACCTATAATTTTTTTATTATTATTTTCAAATAAGCTGCACTTAAACTAAACTATTGTAAAATTTGAACGATTTCTGTAATTAAGGTCTATTTTTATTTCGATATTACCTCTGTTTCTCCTATTAGTTCAACAGTAAAAAAATACCTTTACCAAAATGTGTGCCTCTTTCGGATGCAGATTGTGAGCGTAAATGATCGGTGACCCCATTTTTGTATTTAATTTTTCTAATAAGTATACGATAAAGTTCATTTATAGAAAAATATAGCGAAAACCTATATTTAAAAAAAAAAAAAGAATTTAGACCTGCGAGCACCTTTATTGAATTGAATAAGCAGGTTTGAGTATAGTTTTGAATTAAAGAAGCAAGAAAGACTGCAAACGGTGAAAAAGCGGAGGTTTGTGCGTCATTCAATGTGAGGTTTGATTCACAAAACATATCTGGCCTTCGATAGTCTTGTTTTTCCCCCAAATTTAATTCATTTATATTTTGGATTTAAGTGTAACGTCCATTTTCATTGAACAAGTACACATTTTTTAGGAGCCAGCCGAAACCTGCGTCCGGGTGCAAGATTTTCTCGACGTGTTGACGGTCTATTGGTTGTTTTGGGCAGTTGTCTGCTCGATGATCGGATGGTTGACTCTTTAACACGTTCCCCTTTTCCATTCTCAATGTCATTATCTAAATATGCATTTTAGGCTTGTTTTACACACATGCAGGTAAATAGTCGAATAAAAATTCACATATCTTTGGTCATTATCGTTCTTTTCATTATACTACTCATGTTTGATATGAGATGATACCACACACAATGCATGCGTATAAACCATTAAGGTCATAACGATATTTTGCTTTAAACAAGGAAAAAACCTAAGAAACAGTTTAAAATTAAAAAATAGTGACGGCAATTTGAAAGTTTAAAACACCTATATTGAAAAAAAAAAATCATTTCCTTCTACTTTTCTTCAAATTATATTACTGCAAAGTGTTCCCTCAACTGTTCTTGTCATACGTAAGCATCAGTTATTCAAAAGACACGTTAAAGATGGTATTTGCCAATCCGTCTTAATAATAAAAATGGAATGATATTGCATATAAACATGCATAGCCTATGACGAAATTTGAAATAATGTTTTAGCCAAATCTTAAATACTAAGAATCCTATAATTTCCTCAGTGTAAAGCATTTTGTAAGTTAATCTCATTAGAATGAAACAATATGTTTCATGGACTTTTATCGCTGTTCGAGCTCTCCTTCTGGTATATTGTGCAATGTGAGCTACTCTCATCCTTTGGCATCTATCGTCACTTGCACAAATACATTTTCTACTCTGACCTGCCTTATACTTGAACAGTCCAAATATAATTGACAAGCAGATCACAGTCCAGATCTTGGTACCAGGATTTAATTAAGTATGACTGTTTTTGAAGTTCTTGTATTATGATTGTAAGAGTACATATCTAACTTGCTCTGTGTTTTTAAGGACCAGGACCAGGATGCAGACTTGGGGTCAATTACATTGGAATGTAATTAATTAAATTACACATTACATTGTAAAAATGGTCAATTACACTAATTACACATTACACAGTTTTTGAAATGTAATTAATTAAATTACAATTACTTTACTAAAGTAATTAATTAAATTACACATTACATTTCATCATAATATTTGTTAACCAATATTATACATGTATGTATAATGTATGTGTAAAATACTCGTGTAAACATAGTTTAAGCGTTGCATTTGATAATCATGAGTAATTTCAATGTTTTGTCATTTAGTCTGCATCTCTCTGGTCTGTACACTTTGACAGCCATTCTCAAAAGTATTTCTATAGGAGCTAATGTGGCATATATCGTGGAGGTATTATACTTTCATAATCAGTAGATGTGTTGATAGAGAAGGAAATTAGTTCCTATTAACTTGCCAATACATTAAGGGGTATTTTGACATCTCAGAAGTGAAGTTATTTAAATCAAACATGGCATGAATAAAGAAATTATAAATAAATAAAAAAAAAAAAATCACTTAATAGTTATTAAAAGGTATGCTTGTCACAACATTGAAAATAATTTTTAGTACAAACAATGTATATCATGTCTATTTCTTAGCAATATTTTGCTAATTAGATAAAATACATGTAATAGTGGCATTGCCCCATGGACATTTTAATCTGATTAATTGCTGTTTGTTTTTACAGCTGTTAATTTTTATCTCTATAATCCTTTTGTGTATACTAATTTGACAAAATGATTGTGTGCAGTAAATTTAAATTCAAAATGAACTCTCATAAAGATTTTTCAGACATTTTTTTGTTTTTGTTTAACATGGTGATTTATTACTTTTCAATCTATTTAGTTAAAGATCTTTCTTTAAAACATATGTATTAAGACTATTCAGAAAAAATTCTGTTGGTCAAATAAGTAATATAAAAACTTTAGAATAAATTACAGAAAGTATGTGATATCAATATTTGAAAAATAAATATAATTTTACAATTTATATTATTAAACATCAATCCTTATCATTAACACCATAAAAGTACATGTAATTGAAATGTAATTCAAAAGTAATTGAGCATTACATGCTTTTTTCAATATAATTAATTAAATTACCATTACAAGTAATTAAAAAAATGCTCAATTACACATTACATTCAATTACATGGAAAATTGTAATGCATTACACTTAATTACCATTACATTTTTAATTACCCCATCCCTGCCAGGATGAATACTACATCATACTAAATTACCTAAGTACACAGTATAATAGCAGTATATCTTGCATACCTCCTATTTTAAAACTTCACCTTGATGATCGTGATTTTGTATCAAGTAATGCTTCAAATAGTCGCCATAGTATCTTTTGTCGAGGTCAGAACTTTTCTGTAACCATCTTGGTTATCTTACTTTATGTTTTGGCATTAAATACAAATTGAATAGTATTTAGACATCTAGTTGTTCAGTGTTCATTTGGTGTAGCATTCCATGAAACTTTCTATCAGAGATGTTGAATCCAAAGTTCAAAAGAAAATATAGTTTTCGTATTCGAGTATTCTCGCAATGTGTCCTTGACGATACAAAGATTTCGAAATTTTGTATGCAACTCTGATTAAACTTTCAAGTACCATTCTTTAAGAAGGTCAAATTGCCTTCAATGAAGAGGTTAAAAAAATGTATTCACAATACATATTGTCTTCATCGTCTTGATGTTTTAGTGTTTTCGGTTCAAGTGAGTGAATTTAACCTTCACCATATGTATTCAAAACATGAAAAATTTGGTTCCCTAGCTTTTCAGAAAAAAATGCAATCTCTCAAATGAAACTAATGATAGTTGTCATTTGTACATTGTTTACAACTACAATGTATATCAATTCAATATGTTTTTTTTTTCAATTTCAAACCACTGTTGGTACAACAATACCATGTGTTTTATGTAAATCTGAACGTTCTAGTGTAGCTTGTTCCTCCAGCGACCCAAATCTGCTTCAACTTTACATTCAACAAATGCATGAACGCCATTGGTATGGTAGACACATTGCTATGACAGACACCCAGTAACAGTGTCGGTGGGCTTGTGCTTGAAAATATATCTTTGGTAATTGCCAACGAATTGTCGAAGACCATTGTACGTATTGATGATTTTATTCAGTTTACTGTTTCCTTATTTATCAACTCAGAAGCCTCTTTCCTCTGCTCAATTTCTGTGATAAATTTGGAAATGTCAGTATTTACATGTAATTTCAAAAACTTTTATAAGCCTGTTAGAAAACAGATTATCTTGAGAAGGTTTCTTGAAAGTCTAATATGAGTGGATTTTGTCTACTTAACTGGTACTTAAATATATTTTTTTAGTCCCATTCATTCTCACTAAAATTCGCCATGTAATTGATATGAAGTGTTTGATAGTTATTTTCATTAAAGGCTTTTTTACAAATGGCGGTACAAAAGAGATACGAAAGATACCAGAGGGACAGTCAAACTCGAAAATCGAAAATAAACTGACAACGCAATGGCTAAAAATGAAAAGAACAAACAGACAAACAATAGTACACATGACACAACATAGAAAACTAAAGAATAAACAACACGAACCCCACCAAAAACTAGGGGTGATCTCAGGTGCTCCGGAAGGGTAAGCAGATCCTACTCCATATGTGGCACCCGCCGTGTTGCTTATGTTATAACAAATCCGGTAAATAGTCTAATTCGGTAGGTCACATTCATTAAAG
The DNA here is from genome assembly GCF_965363235.1 of Mytilus galloprovincialis. Taxonomy (NCBI): domain Eukaryota; kingdom Metazoa; phylum Mollusca; class Bivalvia; order Mytilida; family Mytilidae; genus Mytilus; species Mytilus galloprovincialis. Next base: position 87,413,442 of record NC_134838.1, read on the forward strand.
GGAAGGTGATTGAAGTTACGACGTAAGGAACATATTCGATATCATTTGTGAAACGGTTATTCCATAACGGTCAACCAACTTGTGATGACGTCCATAAAATTCACGAAGAGATGATTTCACTTCACCATTTGGAACACTTATTTTAATAGCTTCCTTGTGAGCAACAACCCTCTATCAAGAAAATCATGATAGGAAATGCAAGCACGGGAATATCGTATCAATTGGGAGATATATATACCGTATGCAGGTGCTGCTGGAATGTTGCTACTTAGAAATGGAAAGTTCACAATTGGAAAGCTGAAATCATCTCTTTTGTAGTAAAGTTTTTTTCAATCGACCCTCATTGTCAATTTCTAGATGTAAGTCAAGATATGAGGCCGATTTAAATGTATCTGTTGAATCCTTTATCTCTAGTTCAATGGGATAGATGCATTCGACATTTCTCATCAACATTCTAATATATATTTTCAATTTTCTTTCGATAAAGACCTTTTGACATTTCTGCAGCAATTGTTTTGAAGACAGCAAACTCATTCATATAATTAAAAATGTACGTTTTAACACCCCGAAAGGTCACAAACGTGTAAGCATCTACAGTTCTGATTTTTTTTCTTTTTCGAAAGTTATAGTTTTTGGTTATCTTTTTGATGGCTTTATCTCCTTTTTTATATATGTTTTCTAAGAATCCTGACTAACCCAACAACTTTAAACACTGTTTCGTTGTTATCTTTTTCAAATTAGACTTTTTGAAACTTTGGTACTAGAACTTCTATGTTATAATCTGAAACAAAAACACCTTTTATTAATTTAATGGTACAATGTAGGGAATCTTGAACATAATAGACAAATGTCACTTCCTGAGTACTGTATGTTCACGGGTAGTAAGGTCGTCATATCGAGGAGCGTTTAGTACAGTGATTTTGTCATAGTTTGGATAAGTTTGACATGGTTAATTTATATTGCTTCCCTAAATTTTTGCCTCAGTTCTATTCACACGAGCTGATAAAAAGCAAATAAGATGCTTGAATCTGTATTGGAGGTCAAACGATCTATATTGGAATTGTTGTCTCACGAAATTAACGCAGAATAAGCAAGATATCGGAATTGCTATGGTTTGGTTAAGCGATTGACATGGTTCGGTTAAGAGTCTAGAAATTCGTCATGGTTTTGGTCAAGATTGTCATGGTTTAGATCGAAATAAAAATATATGTGTTTCACTTTAATACTGAAAATTTGATTGATAGCACCTGTTATTGAACGAAGTTACACTTTATATTAACTGTCTGCGAAGAAAAAAAGCCTGTTTAACCAAATTTAGCGGGGTTAATCGTCAAAACGTAAGTTAAACATCTAGTTTTAAGTATGAGGTGGTATATTATTAAATGTGATTGAAAAATTAATTGAAATTCAAAGACCCACGTGTTATGTTGTCTGGTACATGTACATTTAGGGGACGACCATTTGATATTCTGGGGTGTGTGTGTGGGGGGAGGGGGGGGGGCTGGAGGATTTGTTTTTATCGGTTATTTATATTTGTAAACTAAGAGGACAGATTATTCATTTAGTGCACTGTTGAAGCAAGATTTTTGATTTTCATTAAAGCAAGGGACTGATTATTCATATTCACAACTATATTTATGATATTCAAAAACATACAATATTTAGATGATTTGTTTATTATAAATAATATATGTATAGTCAAGTCATTATGTACCATTTAGTCAGAATTAATCATCATCCTTTGCAGAAATGAATCTTTTATATTCCCAACTGCATATACATGTATTGCATACATACATAGTATTAATTTAAAAGTTTACTTGTAACTTGCCTCTATTGAAAATATTGGCAAACCTTTTTTTAAGGGTTTTTGGAGCCACTGAAGGCCCAAGAAGCTATAGAACAAATGATGCAAAATCATGCTTTCTGGGTGTTCCAAAGAACCTTTCATAATCTGAAAATGCAAGTTTTGTTTTAATAATTTTTTGACAATATTTTGGTCTCAAAGCAAAATGTATAAATTCAGTGCAAGACTTAATTTTCTAGGAACAACATCAAAAGACCAATGTGCATGATAAAGCAAAATTGGAATTCACATAGTTAAGTCGTGGCTGCTGTTTTTTAAACTCATGATCAAGTTCATAACACAAATTACTAGATTACAAAATGAATGCAACACTAACAGAATACAGAAGGGCAATCAATGAACAAAAGACACAAAAAATCAGGGCTACGTATGAGGGAAGTCAGAACTTACTTCTTGCAAGGCACACGCCTTGAACACAATTAAATATGGAGAAAGACGTTTGGTTTTGAAATTTCCTACATGAGGCATTTGCCTCATTGAAGTAACGACCCTGTTAAAATAAATGTGAGGTAAGGTTTCCTGAGACAACATACCTCAAGTTAAATGAACCCAATTTTCAGACATTTCAAGTATATTTAAATAATATTTATGTTTTTATTATTAAAAATTTGGGAAGTGTTTCCCGTATTTTTTTTTTTTTTTTGGAAAAGATGATCTTATGAAGAATCTGGTGCCATCTCATAGTTTTGATTAGACTGGCTGAGTTATTTATTTTCAATACATTGCAAGTAAGGTACTTTTTTGTAATATATTTTCAAACTACCACAGAACAAACCATTTATTTTTGTGATTATCAAGGCTGAGTTATTTATTTTCAACCCCCCCCCCCCCAGAATATCAAATGGTCGTCCCCTTAAACTGTATACGACCTTAATTTAGGCCTGGCTAGACAAGAAATCATCGTTTGTAATAGGACAGAACGGATTATAAGATGGACGAAGAATAAACAGATGGTAAGTTTGTTGATATATATCACAAGTACACTTCATTTGAGCTTCTTAGATATTTTTGTGCTATCTATATTTGCCGTTTATCATTTTTGCTTATTTGATTTCAATTTACTAGGTAATATCAAATGTGGTTCGAGTACACAGTTATCGTCGAATATAACCCCTAGTGTGGACAGTGTGTTACTTGTCATTTTTTTATACCCCTTCCAACTTATTTATTTATGTTTTATGCCTCAAGTAGCAAGAACGGGGGATAAAACTGCACTGTAAAAAAAATTGATTCACGAATTTTAATGTAAAGTAGTGATTTGGTCCAGTTGAAAAAGGTCAAAAATTAGCATTTCGGAAGCTGTCAAAAGATTTCAAGACCCTCTTCGCATAAAATTGTCCATATTTTGAGTTAAAGCTGATGAAGTTTTCTATAATTTTGATATAATTTGTCCCAAAAGTAGTACAACACACTGTAAAAATTTTATGGAGAAAGCGCAGGTGGGATTTTTTTATTTCCATTTATTGCCTAAAAGAAATGCACTACGAAATAACTGTCTACTCGGACCATGTAAGATGACGTGGGAAATACATAAATGAGACAGCAAACCAACAACACAAACATGAATTCTTCAACAATAGGATGAATTAAATAGACCAAACTCTATATCTGCCTGTTTCTATAAAATGGGTAAAACAGAGACAACCAGAGATCTGAAACCATCAAACTATTCTCAGTATAGCGTAAATATTGGCAGCAGAATAACATCCTGAAATTTAAAAGAAACTATCTTAGAATCATGACTTTTTATCATTTGTTATTTGTTTGAAACTAGGTCCCACTAAATGTCAGTACTTTTTTGTGTCTTTAGTGTTTCTGCTACTTGATTTTCTTGTTTAAACCCGATCTGGTGAGTTTACATGTGTTGCATGGTTAAGGCGAAGAAGAGGTTGAGGAGCCCGCAAACATGTTTTACTCCACAATAATTTGTATATACTGTCTCAAGTTAAGTGTCTGTAATGTCATGAATATCGTATATGACTGTGTATCATATTTTGCTTTTAATTTTGGACAGAAATTAGGTTGATGATTTTCTAATTGGAATTCCTATACATTGAATTTTGTCGCAACCTTTTATATCTTGCTAAGAAATATGGTTTTGCTCATTGTTGAATGTTGAAGGCCTTTTGATGACAAAAAGCTGCTAACATCTACGTCATTTGATCTCAGGTGGATAGTTATCTCCTTGGCAATCATATGCATCTACTTATAACATATTACTACATTGTATGTGCGTTTTTATGTCCCTTTGTGTTTCAAATGAAACAATTGTTGTTAATTTAGATAGTAACTCTTCATTATACACGACAAGAATTACATAACTGAACCATGTCGGACATAAACTTAACCATGACACGAATGAACCAAACCATGACACAGATATTTCAGTAATTTTGAATTGGTTGCAAAAGTAGGTATTTTTTAGAATAATTGACCGCAGTGTTATATCACGAAGATATATGTGATGTAACAGACTGTAAGAAAATAACGTTGTTTATGCACAATAAACCAATAGCCAGTTTTAAATTTTGACATACGCAAGCTTTGTTCTGTGTTAAATCATTAACCATATGATAAAACTTGTGATGTACTAACATATTTACTTTATACAAAGGTACTTTCCAGCTTAAATTAATGATCAGAAGCTCCGTTTACAAAATATCCCAATGTTTACATTTTTCCACTGATTGTCATCAAAAAGACTTAAAACCGTCATGTCAAACTTATCCAAACTATGACAAAATCACTGTACTAAACGCTCCTCGATATGACGACCTTACTACCCGTGATGTTGCCATTAAGATGCTAATTTATTTGATGTATAATTTTTCTCATGTCATTAACATGATATATCCACAGTCTCATTTAAACCCTCCACAGGGGCTTGCTATCGGTGCAGGGGCCGAGGGTCTAATCCATAGCCAAATAAAAATGTGTATTAGCAGCTATTAGTGTCTTTTTCGCTTAGCAGTCGATACTACTGGTTTTGGTTTATTCTTCAAAATTCCGACAAAGGCCAAAGACGTGCCTATACTCTAAGATCGATTATTAATAATAAGAATTCATGAACCTTAAGAAATCTGACATACCAAAAATTTGTATTTCTGACGCGAAATTTTCAATTTTCATTTATCCGTATGAGATCCGTTCATCATCCGTTTTATCCGTTATACGTCCGGTAGAAGTCCGTTTCTCATCCGTTCAACAACCGTTTTATCCGTTAAACGTCCGGTAGAAGTCCGTTGGTGAATTTATCTTCCAGACCTCCAACGGATGTATAACGGACACGTAACGGATAAAAAACGGAAACGAAACGGACGAGTACCGTACAAAACGGACGCCTAACGGACGTTCAACGGACATTTCATCCGTTGGACGTCCGTACAAAGTTTTGAACATGCTCAAAATATTCCACCGGACAGAACGGACGCCGACGGATAAAACGTACGCTTAACGAACATGCAACGGATATGGACGGACGTCTAACGGATAAGAACGGACGTCTAACGGACATGAACGGATTGAAAAAAAATTATCCGTTAGGCGTCCGTTCGAGCTATCCGGTAAGGTGTGACCGAGGCTTATGTAAAACATTTATTGAATTGATATAAATAAGATAATAGATAACAAGAATACTATAAATTGTTTCCATAAACATTGCATCAGTTCCAATTAATATGTGTCTTATAAGACACAGCAATACTATTTTTGCTATATTTAATCATACAATGAAAACAATTGAAGGCATGTAAACTTTAGTGTTCTTCTCTTGAATATATCTCTTATATAATGCATTCTTTTGATTTTAAAAACGATTTTTCTCATTAAGATTTATTTATATGAAAATGTCTTAAATATATATCAGTATAACTTTATCTAAAAATGATACAGAGAAACAGAACTTTTCTTTTTATCAAAAGTTAGTGGTAGGATTAATATAAAAACATACCTTTACGTTAGCTGTCTGTCTGTTCTTCATGTACATTTTGAAATATTTTTGTACAATATACACTTCTATTTGTCTTGTGGTCAATGGTCTAACTGCCATGATTACAGATAAGAGTTTCACATCGAGTCATCAGATCAGGCTGATAAGAGGTTGTAATATATTAACATCAATAAATTATTGCAACGGTACCTGATATGTCCTAAATTTTAGGGTTTACCCTAAAACTATATAAAGCTATATCGTCTGGGAATATTATACTCGACTGACTAACTGTCAATATATTATGTTAGACGTCCTATGTATCATTAATCGGCAAAGATGATTCTTAGAAACTTTGAAGGTTCAAACTTATACCATGTCTTATACATCCGGGTACTGTAGAACTTTCATTTGAACAATCCATCGAAAATAGAATTGTAAATCCAAGGCAAATGAGGTGAATTACTAGTACGTGAAAACGATAGTTTAGACTGTACAAAAATGGGAACAAAGCACCTAAACAATGTTGTTAATCATAATATATTCCATCAAATGCACATTTTCTCAATAATGCGTTGGACAACTTTTTATTCCACCTTCAAGTAAAAAGAAAAATCATAACAAAATCTTTCTTTGATGATGCCTGGTTTTATATAGATCACTAAGCGCAAAATTTTAAAGCATTATTGTATATTCATCTAAAATTATTTGTCAGTTTCTAAAAAAATGAGGGCTTGGTCAGGGTACGAAGGTTCGATTCCGTCCCTAAACCTTAGTCAATATTATCTGGTTGCAGAGAGGTCAGATTGCTTAGTGGCCCACCCTAACTTAGCCTTTTTCCAGGTTTTTGGTAATGCCCCAGGTGAAAGAACATCTCGGTTCAAACGCATCAATAAAGCCAAACAAGTTTCCAAAAGAAGAATGGTACAAAAAGTGGAGCAAATTACTATACAGGGACAACTATGAAGTGAAAAAAAATACACGAGTGCGTTCAAATCATTTTGGATATGGTCAGCCACGTGAGTTAGCACCATATCCTTAACTTCATATGAAATGGTATGAAATAACAACTCTAAGACTACTTCTCATGAAAAACACAATTCCTGAAACCCAGCTGGCTGAAAATGACTACCAGCTTTCAATTGCAAAAGGGAAAACGATCGTGAAGTAAAAAAAATCATTTGGTATAATTAGCATTAGACATTAGATAAACTTGTGCTACATACATAATTGGGTTCATATTCTTTGTTTTGTTGGTTACTTGATAATGTAAGGGTACCAATTTCAAATATAAAGCACTGCAATGGTGAGGATCCTCATGAGACAACAAGCTACCAAGAAAATAATCTGCGTCCAATCGTTTTTTGTTTTGAAATATCAAAAACAAAAAACAAAAACATTTTTCGTTTTTGATTTCTTAAAAACCAAAATGAAAAACAAAATTGTTTTCGTTTTTCGTTTTTGATTTCACAAAACAAAAAACGAAAAACAAAAGTATTTTCATTTTTCAATTTTGATTTCATAAAAACATTTCATATACACGGACCCATAAACTAACGCACTTTTATAATTGAAAATTTTCGCAACAACAGAGCTTTTTGTTTCTGATACCTCGTCTTTTTATTAACTTTATTTTAACATTCATTTGCCACTGATGTAGTAATGCGTGCAATCCTGTGGTCAAACCATATTTTTGAACTACTTTTTTTGCAGGTTTGGAGGACAACATAGTCAACAGTTCCATATGTTATTGAATTATCAAGTTTTTACAGGAGTTCCTCCCCAAATTCACATTTATTAAGGTTTTGTTTTGATTCAATATTTTCATTAGCAAGAACAGGTATTGTTTGGCAACAGTTTTCACTTCCTCTTCAATGTGTATATTTTCAATATCAGGATAAGCAGCATTATTTTCAAAATTACTTCTTGGCGAATACAGTAGTACACCACAATTTCTATTTATTATCTTTTCCAGCTTATCCAAATCAAAATCTAATAATGTTTTTTTTTCTTTTTGGTAGCAAAATGCTCTAGGGTCAAATTTTTATCTAGATTTATTTCCTCTTTTTTTCAAATTTTCTGGAGTAGTTTCAAATCTACCAGTTAATTATTTCACTACAAGATTGCGTACAAAGTTAGAAACAGTGTATTTCGACTCCATTTTTTAAGTTTCTTTTGTTTATCTCTTCAACTTTTCACTTTATTAGACCCTATAATTATTTTGATTCGATCATCACTGATGAGTCTTCAAGTTGTATAGACACAATGCACGTCTGGCGTAGAAAAAAATATACGCCTGGTACCTTTGATATTAGTATTAATATGTTGCTTCGCATAGGGTTGTACATTAAAAGCTGTATTTTGTTATGCCCGCGTCACACTGTCCCGATTTTTACGCCGATGGCAACACGATTATGGAAATTTTCAAAATCGGGACTGATCGTATCCAGATCGGGCTATTCGTAGTGCCATCTTTAACCATTGTAGAACCATCGGCCACTTTTTCTAGCCTTCGGGGACAACTTCGGGAAGGGTTCTAAATTTTTTAACATGTTAAAAAATCCCCGAAGGTGCGTCCGATGTTTAGGGTTCGTATTGAGTTCGTATCACCATCCTCACCATCGTAATGTCACCGGGAATGCATCTTTGAACATCGTATTGCATTCGTGTTTTCATCGTTTCCATCGGGCAGTTTTGACATTACGATGTCTACACGAATGAATCACGAAGATAATCGAAGGTCTTACGATGGCAACACGACTTCGTGAAGACCTCGTAATCCCGTCGTGATGCCATCGAATAAAAGTACGAAGGTGACAAGATGGAACTACGACGGCAATAAATCCAGCTAAATGTAAGTTAATTTTCGCGCTTAAATACATTTAAAGTGCCATGCGCGATATGCACTGGTCAGTCTAATACGACAGTTAAGAAAGAACATGGACCTCATATCATATGATTCTATGCAAACAAGAAAGGCGACAGCGTTGTTTCTATTAATTCAAATGGAACAAGAAGAGCAGGTATTACAGGCTCAGGATTTACTTTTACAAATAAAATATTATTTTTTGTCAATTTTTCATATCAAATAACATAATAAAAATCATAAACGCGCCTCGTATACCAACACTGCAGGTACACGTATATAGGGAAACCAACTTTTTCTTCATTATTCTGATTTTTTATGTATTGTCTGAGTTGTTGTCACACGAATGTTTACCAGTGGCGGATCCCAGGGGGGGGGGGGGTCCGGGGGTGCGCACCCCCCCTTTATTTTTGCCGATCAATGCATTTGTATCGGGACATATGTTTTGCACCCCCCCCCCCTTTGCCCTGGGTTAGCACCCCCCCTTTCGAAAATTCCTGCATCCGCCCCTGTTTACTTCATAAACATTTTGTTTTCTATATGTCATATTTGCCACATTTGTTGCTTTCCCCACATCCTTCCTTTCCTTTCAATAAAAGGGATCAACGAACCCCTTACCTTACCTTTAAGATAGATCAGTAAACATGGGCATAATTATGGGTGATTATTCAGACTAGTGCACACATTTTACAGTTTAAACAAGTCAATGCCGAGCGTGACATCCCCTCGTATGTAACATATTGGGGACAAATATGGACACTATATTTGTATATGACACATGCAGAAAATGGTAAATTGAATACGCATATTTGATACATAAACTATTTTTTTTAGAAATCAACCAAATTATTCAGTAACTGGAAATACCCACGGTCTTCCGTTTTATGATTAAACCAAAGATTAAATGTACAATATAATGTATATTCAATATTGATCAAACAATTTAAAACGCGTGATGCCTTCGGCATATAATGTAAATGCATCGTAAGCTGTACACGACGTCTTTTAAACATCGTATGGCCATCGTGCCATCATCGTAATCCATCGTGTAGCCTTCGTGATCCATCTTGTAGGCTTCGGCTGAGATATGAAGCTTAAATACTGTCTTCGGTTAACATTCGTATGTCCATCTTTTGCTATCGTATATACTTTCGGCACAATCGTATAGACTGCGTTATTCATCGTACTTGCTTCGGTCACTTTTGGGTATTTTAACGAGATCGGGACCAACTTCGTACGAACTTACAATTTTCGCATTCGGGTGTCCATCGTATATAAAAATCGGGACAGTGTGACGCGGGCATAATGATGTTCTGCTTTGTTTACTCTTTCTGACATATTCTTTGATGATCTTTGGTATGGCTATACTGGTTTTTGCGGGGGGGATAAAATAGGAAACTGATGCTGCTGGGGGAAACTAGGTTTTATTCAGGCTCTCATTTTGGTCGAAAAAAATCAATCTCGACAGCACCTAGAGTAAAAAAATAAACTGACTCACCTTTTGTTCATTAGAAAAAAATGTATGTGCCTTTTATAAGTCTTTGTATTTATAAGTGAATATAGGGGGGTTGTGGTATAGTTTTAAATTTGTCCTTACATAACTTTATGTAGTCTTCTACATCTGTGGCTGATGTATTCGGGAAATTGATAAAGTTTTCTCCCACCCAGCTTCAATCTTTACAGGATCAGGAAGCTTTATTAGTCGAATTTCTATTACCAACTTCTTCGTCCGCTCCTCGATGGTTATCTTGGTGTCATCATCCATAGAAGTTTTCAGGGGGACATATTCTCTTTTTCAGCAATTGATGCCAGCATCAGTCTTCCTACTGGCATATGGGATTCCGCTGTCTCGCAAAACACTCCCAACTCGTACCGTTTAAATCATTTACGTTTTTCTAATCACTCATCTTTCAATATTTGTATTTTACAGCGCGAAACTAAGGACGCAACCAATCCCACTATACAACGCATTTCCATGCGCGATCTGCTATGCGCGTTACATCCGTGAAGAGATCTATTGACGGACAGTGAGAGAAATACTTAGAACGTTTTGGCTAGCTCATATCAAGATGGTTGCCTTTCAAACGTGTCTTGTAGGTCCGCTTCGAAGTACACAAGTTATGAAATTCACTATTAGAATCGAAAAACAAATACGATATACAGCAACAAAAGGCACCCACCGATTCACAAGCTAATGAAGTCGGTACTGGCACATACAGAATCGTGGGGGTGAACGTGTTAACGCCCCTTCCCTCCAAAAAAAAAACAAACCACAAATAAAAATGGTATAACAGCACAACATATGAACAAACTAAATAATCTGTCAATTGAAAAAGGCTCAACTCATTCGATTACAGAGCCTCTATAGTAAATGTACGATTATCGGATGTCTGTTTTTTCGTCTTTTACCAAATTTTATGATGGTATACGATATAGTAAAATTATATCAGTGGCGTATCTAGGGGGAGAAAAGGGAGTACGCCGACCCCCCTCTGTGGCACTATAAAACCAATGGCTAAAGAGGAACTAATTTTTATTCAGTGCCTAGTTACAATCTGAACTGTCTTGTTAGGGACAGTTCTTTTATACAACTACGAACGTGACTTTAATTTAGAAAGAATTTTGTTTATGATAGGTACTTACTTTTAGATAGCCTATAGCCACAAATAAAATGGTTATAAAAAGTGACCATTACTTTTGGTCTCATATACTTAACGTTAGGTCAATTAAAGCCAAACTATTAAAATCTAATTAAATACGATGACCACACGTTGCTGAATGAAAAAACAATTGTCATCAACTTGAACATCCCTTAAGCCAAAACATGTACATATAGAAAGTCACGTTTGTAGTTTAACAATAATACATACAATTATAAACTTTAGAAATTATGTTTAATAATTTCAATACTTTCGATCACTGCATAGTGTTACATACCCCCAAATGTTCTAGAAATATAGCATAAATTTCTTTGCTACAAATATAACACCACAGGATCAAAAGATACCTAAAATAAAGAATCAATATACAAAACCTGAAATAAAACATAAATATATATATTGTATAAAACAATCAATTGATAAATTTTACATAATTGTTCAATTTATTGTCAAAAGTTCTATGCTATCATTCTCCATCTACCATTCTCGTCTACCATTTCTCTGTCCACCATTCTCCGTCCACCATTTCTCTGTCCACCATTTCTCTGTCCATCATTTCTCCGTCCACGATTTTTTTCGTCCACCATACCTCCGACATCCATTACTCCGATATCCTTACTCCGACATCCATGTTCCGACATCCGTTACTCCGACATCCTTAATTCCGACATCCTTATTCCGATATCCATACTCCGATATCCATACTCCTACATCCTTATTCCGATATCCATACTCCGACATCCTTACTCCGACATCCATTACTCCGACATCCATTACTCCGATATCCATACTCCGACATCATTACTCCATCATCCATAACTCCGTCATTTGTATATACAATGTATAAAGAACAGTTAATTGTCATGTTTGTATATATATGAATAAATAAAAAGTCAGTATTTGTGATCGTATAGTGTTTTAAAACATTGTTCGTTATAATCGAATAGTACTTCAGTATTTACACGTTGAGTGTTATGCTATTGCTTCAATTTATATTCGCACTGTTTGTTCTGCTAATTTTAGCAGTGGATATAAATTATTAGCCACTTCTTCCTTTGAGTTGTCTAACATTGGTGCAGAGGGAACATCTCTGGAGGTGTTAACATCACCCTCGGTCTTAGCCGACACCAGTTTACTCACTGTCATACTTAGGGGCGACATTCTGCATCTTGCAACCACTTCCTCGTTTGACTGAACAAGGTAACTTTTTTCTATATTTACATAATATGAAAATGACAATACCTAACAAAAGAGAAATTACTGGATAAATTACGTTATACATCCAATTTGGAAAACTTGAATCTTCTTGTATGGTTTGTAAATTTTTCAATTGGTAAATCAGATTATCCATTGGGATTTCTTTAATATTTTTCAATTCTTTTGGTAGCTCAGTCAAGTTAAACTTCGGTAAGGAGTCATGGAATGGCTTCCAAAGTTTTCGCATTGTTAAATTATAATTTTGAATAACTTTCGTAAATGGATCATCCTCAAGAGTATATGAAGATTGTCTACTATAAAACGGCAAAAGCGTAAGATAGTCATTAGTCGCGGTACATGTCTCATTTAACGCTAAAATATTCAAAGGAGGGTTAAATATTTTAGTAAACGTTGACTTTTGCTTATATTTTTCACAAACAATGGCAAAACGTAAGGGGGTGTTAGTGGTAACTAACCATGAACCTGACGATATATAACTTGCCATTGGAAGAACTGAGTTTGGTTCTACTACAACACGACAATATTTATCAATATCATTTCGTTTCTTCAGGAACAAAGAAGTTATGCAATTTTTACTTAAATTAATAGGATAAACAGGACTTATAATCTTACAAAATTTTGTGGAAGTGTTTGTGCATGATTGTATTTCTTGCTGTTTAAGCAATACATATTTTGACCTTTCTGCATTAACTGCAAAGTATTCTACATCCAAATCGTATTTTGCAACCATACCAGTCCTATACTTGTATGATTCTTTTGCATGGGCATTGGTAAATTAAATGCCTGATAAATTTCAAATTTATTATTTGAATCGAGAAGAGGAATTGAAATGACAACTAATATTCTACTGTCATACAGGATAGTGGAACATGTCAAGAACCTATAAAAGAACCACAGGTTTTCTTTTGGATCGTTAGTCAATTGTAAATATTTTGGAAGTTTATCTTTGATTTCAATAAGAAGACCTTGTAAATTATTTGGTGTTATCGTACTTGGTGAAAGATGGCCCAATGAAAGCATGCTCAACTGATCTTTTATATGTTCTAAATAGAAAAATCCTCTTTGGATTAATTGTTTTAAATCCCCAGTTATTAAATCTAATTGAATATATATTTGCAAAAAGTTTTCCAAATCTATTATTTGTTTTTCAATAGCCTCAGTAATATTGACCAAACGGATGTCTAAATCTTGCAACCCTCTTGATAATTTATTAATGGCGTCTCTATTTTGAGATACCTCTAGCCTAGTTATGTTTAAAATTGATAAATTCTCAGTCAAAATGTGTGAAATTTTCTTTTGATTTTGTGCTAATGTACGAACGTTGCCCTTAATTAAATTAATATCGTCTTCTGTCAATGTACCAAACAAAAAACTCATTGCGCTACCTATAAACGGAAAAACAGAACGTTTGTGTCGATGTAAAGTTTTGAAATCGTCGAATGTATCAGTTATCGAACGATGCATGTCCATTAATAGATTAAATTCTTGTTCCAAATTTGCAAAAGTGTTATAAAAATGTTCCTTTCCAGGTTGTTCATAACGTCTCAAAACAGTTTGTGCTAATGCGGAGGATTTTACCATGTCATGGGATATTCTGTTCAAAAATACTCCAAAAGGTTTTAAATCAATTATGAAGGTTACCAACCATTTCGACCTCGTGGTGGTAACAGTATTTACTTTGTCAAATACAATATTGTCAGATATGAAAGCCAGCTCGCCAAAACCAAAAAGAAATGTTAGAAGTATATGTCCAGCCGTCCGTCCCATATCCTACAATTAAACAAAATACCTTATTTTCATGTCTCATTATAAAACCATAAAATAATTTAAAATAGTTGATGTACACGTTAACTCTCGCGGTACAACCACAAAAGATCATCCCGTATATCTCCCCCAATTTCGGCCATGAACTCAGGGCAGAATACAATCGCCCTGTTATACCTTATTTGGTTTTCCATTTGTAATCTAAGAGTGTGTAAATAAAAGAAACCCTTGTTTCTGGCTCTTTCTACCACAATTTCTACTACCTCTTTAACTAAAGAAGGAATTAATAACCGGTCATGGTGGGAACTGTCGAAAAAGGTTTTATAAGAATCCCTAAAAATAGTCCCCATCATTCTATTTTCGTGGAACAATCTGGCCTTTTGGGACCAGGTTTTATAAATTTGTTTAATAAAAATAATAATAATAGAAGGAAGAATCCCCTTTTCAGCCAACGATTCGTGGCAACCCGAGTATGCTATACAAGCGAATTCGGTTAAAATCAAATTAAATTTCTGTTTTGTTCCACAGCCTCCATGTCCTTCCCTTCCAAGTCTACTCCTCTGAACTGCATCTAATATAGTAATATAAATATATTAGTATTTTATATATATAAAATGCCAAGACATACATGTATATATATATAGAGAGAGAACAAGCTACTGTTCGAGAATATCTTTTAAACATTTTGACATATCAGAAAATATATTCAAAATTTTGTCATTTTTGGCTATGTCATCCCGCTTACTCGCAGGTTTTTCAATAAAATGATTTACTGACATTGCCTCGTCTTCCGACGAGTTAGCATCTAAACTGATAGATCTTGTTTCAGAAGTCATTGCCCGAGATTTCAAATTATTCTGGAGCTCAAGTAAAGGAATATTGTCTTCTTCGTCCGTCGTATTTTCATATTGAGCCTTTATCCGTTTCTTACGGTATTTTACCCTTTTCGTAAGTTCCATTAAAGGAATATCATCTTCACCAGAGGATGATTCGCGTTCGTTTTTATACCTTCGTATCAATTTGTCACGAGTTTGCTCTACTCCTTCCATAGACGAATTTTCGCTATCACTTTAATTTTCTGACTCTTTATCAGATGATTCGGGTGGTACAACATAAGTAGTTTTTCTTAACTGTTTATCTTTGTCAGCTTGACCTAATTTCGGAATAGTCCACTCATTTACGGGCGCAGGTCTAAGATGTTGGGGCGTGCACTTTGGTGGTAGTTCCGTTTAGTTGATTTTTTATGATAAAACTGACCGGTGACCTTTGTTCAATTATCCTATAAAATGGTTTCCATTTACTGTCTAACTTACTTTTACGGAGATGATTTCGATAAAATACAGCTTGCCCTACTTTAAATTCAATATCGCGTCTCGACTTATCCGCGTGTTCCTTTTGTTTTCTTTTTGACTTTTTCATATTTTTGTGAACCATGACAAAAGATTTATGTTGCTGCTCTAATAAAATTTTATGGGGATCGTCACCTGCGTACTTCCGTCTTGGACGCAAAATATTATCAACGGGAAGTACAGGATTTCTGTTGTATAAAAGAAAGAAAGGAGAGAAATCAGACGACTCGTTTTTGTTAAATCTAATTGCGGCTAACGTTTGATTTACGGCCTAGCCACAATCAGATGTGCATTTTGTGTTTCACATGAAGTCAAAAATGAGTATCGACTCAGGGAAAAACTCTTTTGATATTTTGGTTCAAAAATGGTTTAAATTATGAAAAATTGCCATCGTTAGGCTAACACTGGAAGCATTTATAAAATTACATGCAGTTTTTGAAAGAAATATTGGATATTTTTATTAAATAAATGGTGTTTAAAAACTGTATAATTTTCTTTAATGGTTGCCTTCAAGATATGGTCACCAGTGACAGATTTTTGGTCAATGACAAAGACAACAAAATATGTTTAGAACTATAGAATATCAAACATTTTAATTGAAAAAAAATAACAAGAACATGTTTGACTCACAGTTATTTCAAACAACAGTAGCTTTCTTTGATCATTAATCTTATCTGATAAAACTGTATCTAAAATTATCCATAAATAACAAAACTTCCAAAAGAACCCTTTCTTTTGGTGTATAGAACATTAAAATAACTTGATGCATGTTCTTACAATAAACAATCAAACTTTGCAATACAATTTATATGTTTTGTCTACGGACAAGACAAATGTATTCATATTTAATGAAAATCATTAAAACCTAATTTTGATATAGCTGAAAGTGTTATCTTGAAAAAAAAACATACATTTTATCAGGTTTATCTATCAAATGATGCTTAACTTCGAGGAAAATGGAAACAAATACATTTTGATAATGTCTACGGACAAGACATTTTATTGATATTCAATTAAATGCTTTCAAAGATGATTGTTAAAGTTAAGATTAAAAGTTACTAATTAAGTTTTAAGCGGTGTTTTTTAATTTTGGAAAATATAAAAATGTACCCATAATTCTTTACATATCTCAATAATTTATTGATTAAGCCAAAATGAAGACACATTCTTTTAACTGAAATCCATATATCTGACTGTTTAAAACAATCAAACTATCATTAAAACTCAATTTTGACATAGTTGAATGTGTTCTCTTGAAAAAATATCATACATTTTACCTACCAAATTAGGCTGAACTCAAGGAAATTGGATACAAATATATTGTGGTAATGTCTACGGACAAGACAATTTCAGTTAAAAAAAAATCTGTTAGAATTAATTGTGACTATATTTATGTTGAAAATACTGAGTTTTAATTTGAATAGATAACTTTCATCACCTATAAATAAGATTTAAGTTCCATAGCAGACAAATAATGGAATTTAATACTTGTTATGTACAAGTGTCTTGTCCGTAGACGCTTCCTCATCTGCTGTTAATACTGAAATGCAAAAGATAAAGTTAGAGAGAGAGAAATACTTTTTCTTCATTTGATTTAGTTAATCTTTTAAGGTATGCAGCAACTGGAATAAACAATATTGAAGTAAATTAAGGTATGCTTTTTATGACTGATAATCTGACACTTTTTAAAATCCACTCCTGTAAAGTAATTTTACAAAAATTGAGAACACTTAAATTACCATTTATTTATTAAAAATAAGATATTTCTAAGTTTAAACAACACATAGGACTAATTAAGACCCATAAAGCCAAGCAATATTGATAAAAAGACATGTCTACGGACAAGAAATTCTGACATATTTTTGAATTTTTTCCTCTATTAATAGATGGTAGAAAAAAATGTTAGTAGTGTTTTCATATCTACAAAAGAACAGGAACTTAGCAATGCAACATTAATGTAATTATGCTTCCAGTTTACTAGGGAATGCATGTCTACGGACAAGACATTTTTTCACTTTATTTGTATATCCAACTTTGATGGCATATATCTCCAGCTAGGGTACTGCAATTTTGATAAATGAGGTAGTTTTTGATAATGTATATACTAAAAGAGAAAACAAAACACATAATAGCATAAATTTGATTTATTTTTCTCTTTTATCACTACACTGAGCAAGCTAAAAACAAAAGTACAAAATTTCATAACGAGCGCATAGTATTCAACTTTTTATCATAACTTTGTAACCACTGAAGATTTTTTGTTGCAACAAACAGTAAAAGAAAGATGAATAAATTGTCTATAGCAATGAACCAATAATATAGTTCAAATTAAGTTCACTTATTAACTATCAATTGATAAAAACAGCGAAATTTTAAATGAAACAACATAACGTGAAATTTTGCCCATTTTCAGCGTGTATTTTAGTGTTTTTTTCAAAACGGTAACACCTATACATAATATTTGATATTCATTGTGAAGCCCTACATTCTCTTCTTCAGTTCAAAGATGTATTACTTATGTAAAGTTTATCTTCTTGTCTTTACAAGCCTATAACATAGACCCAATATGAAATGCACATCTGATCTTGGCTAGGCCGTTAGATAAACGTCCCATGTTGAGGCATCGTCTTGTATTTTCTTTGCTAGAATGTCATGCAAAAATCAATGTAACCTTTCAACTTTGCCATTGGACCCTGGTGAATAAAATAATGTAGTCACATGGCTTATATTAAGTTCTTGTAAAGTTTCGCGAACCATATAACTTGTGTTTTCACCCCCATTATCTGTCAATATTTGTAAAGGAAAACTATGTTTTGGGATGATTTCTTCTAATAATAAATGAACTACATTTTCAGCGCACTTATCAGGAACAGCAAAACATTCTGGGTATCCGCTATAAAGGTCAATAAAACTTATGATATATTTATTTCCCGACAATGACCTTGGGTACGGACCGGACAAGTCAATTGCAATTTTTGCAAATGGAAATGGTGGTATATCAGTTTCCTGCAGCTTTGGTTTCGCATGATAGGAGCTCCGTTTTTGACACCTTATACAAGAGTTTACATATTCATGGAGTTCTTTGTATAATTTTGGCCAAAAATATTTACCCTTAAATAGCGTCATACGTTTTGTCAACACCCAAATGATCTTGATCATGATATTGTTTCACTAATTCGTCTCTTAATTGTAAAGGGACATACAACCTTAACACAGGTTCAGTATCTGCTTTAGAGATATAAAACATTATTTCATCTATCAGTATATACTTATTTTCAACTGATTTCGAGGCTTTGCCATTTTTCATTTGGCTTATTATCAAAACTAATTCTTTGTCGAGTGATTGCTCATATTTCATGTCGTAACCCGAAACAACAAAATCTTTAAGGGTCAAAGTATCTGACTCTTTGTAACAACAACTTGCAAATTTCTTTGGGTCAATTTCGTTAGAATTAATGGTGTTAATTTCGTGGCCTTGCCACTAATGTCTATTTCAATGTCTTCGTCGTCTGTCTTTTTACTGTCTGATTTATTAACTTCTACCCGGTTAGGTCTTCTAGAGAGATAGTCCGCGATAGTGTTTTCTGTCCCAGCCAACCATTCAATTTTACAGTTATACCCTGTTATGCCTAATGCCCATAGTTGAATCTTTTTATTCTGCATAGTTGATTCTAAAATATACTTCAATGGTTTGTGATCGGTCTTAATCGTAAATTCTGCGTTATGCAGATAATGGTCTAATTTTTGAAGTGCATAATGAATGCTAAATGCTTCTTTTTCAATAGTTGACCAACGCGTCTGTGTGTCACTTATTTTGTGTGACAAGAAATAGATTTGTTTTTCATTTTTAACCCCATACAAAACTTCCTCAGTATCATTGCACGGCTGAGTCAAACAAGCACCGATTGTGTCGTCTGAGGCGTCCGTGTAAAGCGTGTACCGCTTTGTCAAATCTGGGTATGCTAATAATGGAATAACTGTCAAACTATCTTTATGATATTCAAAAGCTCTTTGACATTCGTCTGTCCAGTTAAATTTTGCATATTTTTTCGTCAGTTCAACCAAAGGGATCGATATTTTCGAGAAATTTGGGACGAATCGACGATAATAACTAAGCTTACCGATAAAACTTCTGACCTCTTTGACATTAATTGGTGCAGGCAATGATCTTATCGTTTCCACCTTTTCCGTATCCGGTTTAATCCCATTTCCGGTTATTTTGAAACCTAAATAATTTGTTTCATTTTTCAAAAATTGGCATTTCTTTAGTTTTAACTTAAGCCCGTGTTTTCTCAAGCGATCAAATACTTGTTGAATGTGAGAAAGGTGTTCGTCTAAAGTACTTGAATATATTAGAATGTCATCAATGTACGCTACCGCGAAAGGTAACCCTTCGAGAACGATTTCCATTAATCGCGAAAAAACTGCTGGAGAATTTTGAAGACCAAATGGCATTACATTATACTCGTAAAGGCCTCTAAAGCAACCGAATGCCGTTTTCTCACGGTCCTTATCGGACATCGACACTTGCCAAAATCCTGATTTCATATCGAGCGATGTCATGTATTTGGCTTTATCTAATAAAGCAAGAATGTCATCGATTACTGGTAGAGGATAGCTCATACTTTTTGTAATATTGTTCAATTTTCTAAAGTCTGTGCAAAAGCGATTAGAGTTATCTTTCTTTTTTACTATGACTATTGGTGAGCACCAACTACTTTTTGACTAATTATACCGGCTTCCAACATTTCATCAATTGCCTTATTAACAATGGACCTTTTATGCAACGGTGTACGATAAGGTTTTAATTTAATAAATGGCTCATGGTTTCCTGTTTCTATTTCCATTTTAACTGTTTCAGTATGCCCAATTCAGAGTCTTTCAAAGCAAACACATCCCTATTTTTACTTAATAATGTGTCTATTATTTCCTTGTGTTCAGGGGGCACATTTACTTCTGTTTCCACTTCCTTTTCTAGATTAGCATTTTTAATCTCTTTTTCAAAACTGACTAAATTTTCTTCAAGAATTGAACCTATCCTAGCAATTGCTGTTCCTCGTTTAAATTTAAAAGTTTTGTTGGTACTATATACCAAATGAACTGGTATTTTGTATAAAGATTGAATTTTCGCTACCGCATTTCCGACCATTAAACCTGGTTCTGAACTTAAACTTCCCTTATCCACAGAGGAAATTTCATATAACCTTGAATTTGATAATTCCGTTCCCTTTTTCAATTTCGTCAAACATATATTTGAAGTTTGAGGTTTCAAAACAATTTTCTTTGATAATCTCAAAATTGTGGAATTATGAATGTCTTCTTCTAAGTTAGCATATATATTTCCTACCCTTAACATTCCTAAATCGTAATAAAGCCTTACCCCATTTTTAACAAGCCAGTCACGACCAAGTATTCAATTTCTGTTCATGTCCGAAACCACATAAAATAATTGTGACATTTTTGTACTCTTTATATAAAAGTCTATTTCTATGCATCCTAAAATGTTAAGTGAATTTCCGTTTACAGATTGGAGTTGAACTGTCTTTTTGTTTAATTTTGGTAAATCAGCCAAAGATTTATAAACATTTAAATGCATTAAAGACACTTCCGCTCCAGAATCAACTAATGATCTAAATTTTTTCCCATTAATATTAATGATGCAACTATTTGGATTTCCTGCCAAATTTATTGTATAAATTTTTGTCGTTACTGGTTTATTAATTCTCTCTTTGTTGGCTCCAAAACAAAGAGAGCGTCCTAGTTTCCCTGATAGTGTGATTGATTGGGTCGAGAATAACAGTTTCTTTGAATATGTCCGGACTTCCCACAATTCCAACAAACTATTTCTTTTCTTGGTTTGTCTGTTTGATAAACAGGCCTACCCTTATATTTGTCATTTTGATCGTAAGCATTGACTTGACGCGGCATTTTCCTAGCCCTACAATCCTTAGATTGGTGCCCAATTTTGTTACAATTATAACTCCTACGTGCAGGTCGGAAGTGGTCAACTTCCATAGGTTCTTGTCTGTCCGGATACCCCGTCTTGTCAGTAGTTAATTTTACCCTCCTTAAATCAAACTTTTTTCTTAAGTTTTGTTCTGTCATAGCAATTGTTACTGCACGTTGCAGTGTGTCAGGGTTTTCGCGCATAATTTTCATCTTAAGCGTATCCTGAGATAATCCATTTATGAAAAAAATGATCAATTGCGACTGAATTATCGCTTGAGTCCCATCTTGACCCTTGAACGTTTCTTCTGCCAAAGTTAGTAAACGTTCAGCAAAAACCTGAACATTTTCTGTCGGGTTTTGTTTCAATTTATTTAATATTTCGAAAGCATGCTGAGAGTCGGTCACTTCAGCAAATCTTGAGCTTAGTTCTTCTTTTAACTGAGGCCAAGTTCCCCTGGGGTTGTCCCTTAGCCATCTATGAATGAAATCGCTTACCGAGCTTGTACTTGACTGGTAAGCTACTAATTTAGTATCGTTTTGTTCTAAGTTTGTTAACATAGCATATTTCTCAATTGATTTCATCCAATTTTTTAATTCAGCTTGATCGCCCGAAAATGTTGGAATAATTTGATTTACCCCTTGAGCCCCTAACTTTATTGATAAGCCTTGTAATTGATGTGAAAAATTTTGAAATGCTACCCCAAATTGTTGTCCCTCTTGCTCAGCCATGGTGAGAAAGTAACGGTTTTTAAAATGCAAAAATTTGTTTTACCTTTTCTGACAAGAGTAAAGATCCTGGTCACGGCACCAAAACAACCCTATATGTGACACTATAAAACCAATGGCTAAAGAGGAACTAATTTTTATTCAGTGCCTAGTTACAATCTGAACTGTCTTGTTAGGGACAGTTCTTGTATACAACTACGAACGTGACTTTAATTTAGAAAGAATTTTGTTTATGATAGGTACTTACTTTTAGAAAGCCTATAGCCACAAATAAAATGGTTATAAAAAGTGACCATTACTTTTGGTCTCATATACTTAACGTTAGGTCAATTAAAGCCAAACTATTGAAATCTAATTAAATACGATGACCACACGTTGCTGAATGAAAAAACAATTGTCATCAACTTGAACATCCCTTAAGCCAAAACATGTACATATAGAAAGTCACGTTTGTAGTTTGACAATAATACATACATTTATAAACTTTAGAAATTATGTTTAATAATTTCAATACTGTCGATCACTGCATAGTGTTACACCTAATTGGGGGGCTAGAAATAATTTTTTTAACATGTTTTTCACGATTTATATATGCTCTTTTTTTAGCATAAAATCGTCGAAAAAGTACCCCTCTGTAATCTGCTACGCGCGGTGGTATAAAATCCGTTTTATGAATACACCCCTTTCAATATTCCTCGGTCCGCCCTTGAATATTGACAATTTTGACTTATTTTTTACAGTTAGTTCCAGTTCAGACCTCATGTTCACTTTGGTCTTCTTTCGATTGACTATAAAACCCTCGCCAAGTTGGCCGTCCATTTGGCTGTATGGAATGTACAAGTACTTAGTCGAGTCTGGTCAGAATGGGGACATGGCGTACGATGCCTCGATCTTGGTACCTTAAGAACCTTTGCAACAACTGTTTGAAGGTTCCGTGAGAGGCATGTTGCAAGGCAAAATATCTACCCCTATCTAATATACTATCATTTTCTAATGACACTGCAAATTGCCCAGATCTTCATCCCGATCGGCCTCTATTACAGGAGTTACCTTATTTGTATTTATTGTGAATTTGTTATCGTCATGAAAATGCATGAAATATTTGCCACTAAACGTTAAGTAACCAACAATTAATCAATCAATCATTTTTAAAATCCTAATTTCCCCTATTGTATAACTAACACTTTTTGAGCTTGCGTAATCGTCACATTATTAGAACTTTCAAAGATCACTAGATCAATTAGGTAACGATGAATCATCTTCGTGGAACAAGCCAAGTTTTTAATACATTAATAAAAAAACCTAACAAATTGTTTGCAATAACATACAGAAACATTTAAAAAATTCCATGTTGAAACGCCCTGAGCAGGGGCTCTTTTTCCTTCATGAAACAAATATGTTGTTTCTTAAAACAATTGTACTTAAAGAATTTATATACCCCTTTCCTTAAAAAAAATCAAAAAAAAAAATAAAAATCAATCGGTCTAAGCAAAAAAAAAAAAAATGAATACAAATGAAATTTTACTTCAATTCTATATAATGTACATGTACATAAGACGTACATGTTGTTTACTCAGTCAGGATTCTACTTCATTTTCACAATCGTAGAAATGGAAGCCATTGTAGGGATGACGCACTGCCAATTTTGCTCTTGAAAACCGACAAATTTATCCACATAACCATTACGATTCTTATATGTCAGTTGTATTTTTAAAGACAAATGTATCTACTAGCTAATGAGCATGAGTTAACTTGTCTGCATTCATCAAACTTAAAACTATTGTATGATCGGTTGTCAGGTGGAATTTTCGAAAATTCTTAAACATCTAAAAAAATTATAATTAAATATTTCGTGGAAGGGCAGACTAAAGATTTTCAGTGGTTGAAGATTATAAACGCTAGCTATCGTACACAAAACATTATATTTTTTCGAAGATATGTATTTTCATCATCCAACTTAGAAGACTGTCGTCAAGTACTTTTAGTAAACAAATAGCTATTCGAACACACCTACTCTGTTTTTGTGATTCATTAGATAGGTATTTCGCTTGACCCATATATTCCATTTTTTCGTACTGTGATTTTTTTGATGTTATAAAGTCAACCTGTAGCTTTGATTTATAAAAATGATAGAATCTGAAGCGAGATGATATATCAAATACTCTTGCTTTGTACGTTTTAAAGACAAAATATACACCTCAAATACGCCCTAACATAAAAAGGTGCACTCGATCTTCTCTTTTCGATACAATTGTTACACATTTTTTGGATTTTTTTCTTGAGTCACAAAATGGAAGGGCAGACACGAAAATTACTGAACTAATAGATTGATATGTTGTCCGTCCGTGGTAATTTAAAAAAAAAAATGGAAGGTTATGCATTTTCTACATCCAACTTAATAGATACCCATGTCGTCGACTTGATATTTAATCGTTCTGCATTACTATGTAGTTATAGATAAATTGAAAACTTGGAAATGGTGTTTTTAAAATAAATCACTTCGTAATTGAGAAGAAAATTGTCCTTTTATTTGTTTCGATTAACTTTTAAAATTTTTGTTACTGTAGTAAACATTACAGTAAGCATTTATCGCCTTCGAGCTTCGATTCTTTTGTTATATTTCAACAGGGTTTCCGCCTGTTACTGGTGTGAACAATTCTCATGTACAGATTAGAATAAATTAATGTGATATTACATTAAACTAATTATAAACAGGTTTACTATACGCGACTTTTGGTGTGAACATGGCCTAATTGTCATTACGAATGAATATATTGAAAGTATGAATATATTTCTAGAAATATGAGAAAATTATATCGCCATACTTTGATGAACATGTTAAATAATTAAAAGAAATTCAAACTTTTAAGTTATTTTAGTTAACTACTTTGAACGACACTGTCACACATTTTCATTTTCTTAATTATATTAGGACGAACAAATTATTTCAAGAACATGGCATGTTACTTTTATCTCATTTGAGAATTGCTGCCGAAATTATGAGTTTTTTACAAAAAAATTTTGTCGATTCAGATTGTTCATTATATGATTTTCTTCCATGATGCTCAAGGCCAAATGTTTGAAAGACCAAACCGTTATACAAACGTTGAATAGTTACCGTAATACAAACCTTGAATAGTTGATAAAACCAAAAAGGACAATAAGTAAAGCCAAACCTTGGCAAATATCGAGATAGATCAGACGGACATGTAAATTTACAGTTAGGTACAATGTTTATCTAAATAGTTGCTAAATTTGAAAAGACAAGTTCAAAATAAAAAGAAATTGAAAATAATTACGTTGTTTTGTACCAGGACATGATCGTAAACTGGGCAGCATGTTGGGGAGACATTGTTGAGTTTATACGATTACAAGTAACAATGTACTTATTATGTAAGAATTAGGGATTATCCATTTAAATACCAGGTTTTCAGCAATATGTTTGACATGCAAAAGGGGATATAAGGGTTTATAGTATTTCCTGATTGGATCCATATTGTTGTATTAAGTTCGTACTGCTTAATATTCTAAATTTCACCATGTTGACGTATACTACAAGATATCAGATCGTGCAGGGCTGTAAAGCCAGTCAAGGTCGTTAAAAACTTCCATTTGTTTGACTACAAGATGGAAGCGGATGATACATAAGGAATATTCAAATACTTAAGTCGAAGTAAAACTGAAAAACCAAGACAATAAAAACTAAACATTTAAAAGACAAACATTCGTCTACAAAAACATATTAGTACTTACTGGTATCGATCTGTTCTTCCATGAAATATAAACGTATATAACTGCAACCAGTAAAACTAGTGTTACGTATTCTTGGCCTTTATATCTCATCATTGACCTATATTATAACAAGATGAAAACAAGATACTTGATGCACATATTCATCATTATAGATCCGTAACAATACATTATAGCCTACTTAGATAAATAAAACGAAACATCGGTGATGCATATGTTTTAAAGGTGTCGTAAGAAAGTTAGACAGTGAACGAATTGTAAGGGAATGCATGTTACATATGTATAAGCAAAAATATAAGTAAGGAATTTTGTTTATCCGTCACAACAAAATATTAAACAAGCAAACAAAATAAAGAAATAGGGCTGTCTATCTGAAGTGTAATGCTTTAAATCTACAAATGTATTTGAAATTTGAATAGTTTTGATTTTCAAACACCTGTCTCAAGAAAACAAAATCAACAACAACAAGGAGAAAAGACAAAGAACACATTCTGATTACAAGCTGACAAACTTCAGCCTAATTGTATCCCGTTGATATTTTAATATAACAACACTGTCATTGTTTAAACTGTTCGAGAGCAAATGAATAAACGCAATAGTATACAAGTTTTAGCTTTCTAAAAAGCTATGGACTGCTTCTCTCTTCCCTAATTAAGGTAATATGTGTGCATGTGGTTGTTAATTAATTATTGAAATGTGGTATTTTAAGATATTGATTGATAAATGAATAATGTTCTTTAAGAGTGTCTGTCTGCGTCAAATACCCATGCTTTAAAAAAATCTAAATTTCTTGTTGAAAATTAAAACAATTATAAATGACAAACGACTCTGGGGGTGTGCCTAGATTGTCAGAAGTTATAAACTACAGATAATGCATTTTTGTAAACATTGGAATATTGTTTAGCAAAGCAAATCGTGCAAATTGCAGAGTAACAAAGCAAATCAACACTTATTAATAATTGATATTTTAATATTGAATTCATCTGTGAAATGTATGCATAATAAAACAAATATGAATTAATGACAGTTGATCTGAACTGAAATACACATAGCCAATTTTCCGGCATTTAATGTCTTATCCTGGCCGAGAAAAGTCTGTAATTCTTTATCTCATTTAAGCCAATAGCTGTTGTTGTTTCTCAGCCGTATCCAATCAGAATCTATTCGTGAAAAGTAATTTATTCAAGATGGCGTGCATTTCGATTGAAACTAATAGCTCCGCACCGTGATGCGAAGCAAATAGTATTATATTGCGCTTCTGGCGTACACATGGTCGATGCCACTGCTGGTGGATATTTATTTCCCCGAGGGTATTACAAGCCCAGTAGTCTGTACATTTTTGTGCTGACATGAATTATCATTGATATGGTTATATTTATAAATTAACTGTTAACAACATTTGAAATTTTTTGAAATAATAAGGCTTTTCTACCTCAGGCTTAGATTACCTTAGCTGTATTTGGCTTAACTTTTAGGAACTTTGGTCCTCAATGCTCTTCAACTTCGTACATTATTTGGTCTTTTTAACTATTTTGGATACGAGCGTCACTGATTAGTCTTTTGTAGACGAAACGCGCGTCTGGCGTATATATAAAATTTAGTCCTGGTATCTATGATGAGTTTATATACCTCTATTTAAGCAGTCGTCACTTTTAACGAAATTCGACGTTTGTCGGCAGAACGGATAAATGTTTGCTCGTCGTGTCGTAGTATTTTGATTTCTTAACAATATATACTCACTGTTTCATGAAATTTGCAATTGGCCGTAAACCTTTTTTTTTTCTTTTTTTTTTAATTAAAAATATTGATGACTAAAATCAATTGTAAATTAGAATTAAAATAGTTTTGTATATTCTTATATGTCATTAAATGCAGATGACCACCACTGAGATATCTATTAACTTTCCAACAAGCTTACTCATTATGTTATACCTGTTAATACCGCAGTACCACTAGGCCACGATCGCAATACGATCTGTGAAAAAAATGAAAATTTGGCACAACTTTTTGGAATTTTGGTTCCTCAATGCTCTTCAACTTTTTACTTGTTTGGCTTTATAACTATTTCGATCTGAGCGTCACTGGTGAGACTTATGTAGACGAAACGCGCGTCTGGCGTATTAAATTATAATTCTAGTACCTTTGATAACTATTTACGATCGTTGTGCGATCGTGCAGATCGTAGTAAGGACGTAATACGGTCGTGGTGAGGTCTTCATCATCGTGATGAGCGTGGTCAACTTTGAACATGTTCAAAACAATCGTGGCGCGGTCATGTCGAAATCAGGTTGTAGTAGAAACGTAGTGAGAGCGCAGTAAGGTCGTTGTAAGATCTCAATGGTCGCTGTATCATCGTATAGTACGTCGACTTCGCAAAAAAATGTCGAATCCTGCTACAAGCATGAAACTTGGCACACAGCTTCATTTAGTATTACTCTTTGATTTCAGATGGGAAGGCAATCTGAAGGAATGAACCACTTTCGATAAAATTCAATATGGCGGACGTTTTACTTAAATCAGCCCAATTTTGAAGGTTGATATGTGTAAAGGTGTTATAATCATGCTACTATCATTATATTCGGCACAAACCTTTGTAATGTGCTACTCTTAGATATATTTTATAGATTATATGACATTAAAAACTCTACTTCCGGTTAAATCCAACATGACTGACATTGTACTAAAGCAAGCTTATTCTTTAGGGAGGGTAATTGAACTATGTTTTAACGTATTGCTACTATCATTATATTGTAGAGGAACCTTTCTTTGGTGGTGCTTATGGATATGATTTATAGGACATATGTCTTTTAAACCCCTACTTCCGGTAATATTCAATATGGCGGACATAGAAATATAAATTTTTCATTTTGATATTCAACTTTTTTTCAAAATTTTCGCAGAATAAGCGTGATGAGAACGTGGTTTAATCGTAGAATGATTGTTTTAGAAGCGTAATGAGGACGTAGAAGCAACGTGATTGAAACGAACATTTTAATTTTCATGCCGCTCATAAATGTACTGCGAGATCACCACAATCTGAATTTATTTTAGATCGCGGTGAGCGTGATGCGATCGTGGTCTAGTGGGACTGACCTTGAGTACTGTTTTTTTTCCGTAGAGATTTGATGAACATTAACTAAAATAAGTACTTGATGATTGGCATTTAGGATAGTTCAGCGTATTATAATAATGATCACCCCGAGTTTTTGGTGGGGTTCGTGTTGCTTATTCTTTAGTGTTCTATGTTGTTTCATGTGTACTATTGTTTGTCTGTTTGTCTTCCTTCATTTTTAGCTAGGCGTTGTCAGTTTATTTTCGATTTATGAGTTTGACTGTCCCTCTAGTACCTTTCGTCCCTCTTTTATAATAGATTAGTATAAATGTAGATATCATTTGTTGAGATATTTATTGAGTTTCAGGATACTGTCAACATAATAAAATTTACTTTGCATTGCACATCCGTTTAAGTGCTGTATGATGAATGTTTCAAATCCATATCACATTTCATAGAGGGTATAGAAATACTTTCAGGAGGCTAATAATCTACTTTCAAGTATGCATGTTATATGCATAAACATTAGTAAAATATAATTATTGTATACCACCAGGATTTGGAAATATAAATAAATGTGTATTTGACATTTCAGTATATTTAGCGCGCACACTTTATTATCGTTTTGATTTGAAGAATGAACCGTATAAAATATGAACGCGCCCTTTATGTATTTGCGTTATCCTAATGTGACTAATAAAAAGCTACAACCAGTTGATTTATATTTGATACTGTTAATAATCATTGTAAATATAACTAAATAAAGGCTAAATTTGCAGGCATGTTACATCGTTACAAATATAACAGTTGTCTTTCTGGTTTATATATATAAGCAAATAAATATGTAATATACCTGGTAAAATTTACAATCTATTTACAGACCGGTAGAAATAAATTTTAAAAAACCCTGTTGGTGTATTGCATACTCATTAAAATGAAAAAAGACATCAAACGTTTTCATACTGAACTTATATCTACTATAACCATGAGTAACAAACCGGGTATTACATATTGAGCAGATTTAACTTACCTTTCTGAATCACTTGGGATTATTCAATATTTACCATGTAAACTAGTGCTTTTCTTTTTTTGTCGTTGCTTCCTTCTTGTTCTTTTACAACTCTTTACTATAAAAACACAGAAATTTAGTTGGTATTACTCGCTTGAAATTATTCTGAAAGAAGGTATTTTGTTGTTGCATAGCTATTTGTATTGGCTTTTTGTACCTAATTCACACATTTTCACGAGTTTTCGCTCGTGCATGAAATAAGGGGAAAACGAATCAATTCACGCATGAGTAATTCTTCAAAAGGCGAATATTATATTTAGCAGGACTCAGAGTATAGCAGTTTAATATGATTGATTTTTAAATAATTTATTTGTTGTTTTTTTAATTGCAAGCTAATTATAAATTGTTACAATGGCTTTGAACCTAAAACTATTTTTGATTCGATTCTATATTTAGTGATAATTTCAACAAATCTTATATATTAAGCAATATGTTATTATAAAAATATTCTTCAACAGCATTATGAACTAAAAGATTTTGATAGTATCGATTCATTATTGTTTATGTGCATCTACTGGAAAAATAATCTTTGAAGACTTTTTGCAATGTTTGCATTCAATATTATCCTTCATGTATTCATTACTACCGCCATTATCGTAGAATCAATATCATACCCGTATTACTACTATCATCATCTCATTATTATATAATCTGCCAAAAAGGAAACGCATAATTGATTTTTAAGAATTGTGATACATGTATTTTAAAAAGATATTTTAAAATTATTAATAAACATATTCACTCAAAAAGTGGTTAATTAAAAGAAGGACAGTCTATTCCTTCGAGGTTAATGAATAAAAGTCAATCAATCTTCCTCTAAGACTGCTACGCGATCTCCTCGACATGGATGCTGTCAATGTTCTGATGTTGTTGCGTAGATTTGCTCGCCATTCCTGTTGCAACATTTGTTGGAGCTGATCAAGGGTCTGAGGCGGTGGTTGACGCTGGGGTATGGGATATGTAAATTAGATTGACAAAAGTTATGCTTATCGATTTGTTAGATGATTATATGTCGTCAACAGTATTCACAATATGGGACAACTGTCCGAAAATACAGTGATCACTTCTAACCTCTCATTAGAACTGTCAGGAGAACTGTCATAGAACTGTTCTAACCTGTCCTACCCTAGAACTGTTCTAAGTAGAACTGTCAGAATCAGTTCTAGGTAGAACTGACCAAATCAGTTCTAGGTAGAACTGTCAGGATCAGTTCTAGGGTAGAACTGTCTAAATCAGTTCTAGGTAGAACTGTCCAAAACAGTTTTAACCGTAGAACTGTCAGCAGAACTGACTAAATCAGTCAGGACTGTAGAACAGTTCTAAACTGACGTCACTGCAGTGAGGGCACTTTAGAATTTAGAAGAAATAAATCACTTCCAATTACTTTGCTATATAATAGCAGATTTTCTATATTTCTTTCTGATCATACGTTACATGTACAAATATCGAAGTGAATAGGAGGTTATCCAACTCATCGGAGAAATATTTTTATAAGATTGCATAGGAAACATCATTGTTGACGTTTCTCCGTTCCCCGTTTTTAACAGTCTCTTCATACTGTCACTAATATATCTCTGCATTTAATTCATGGAATTTTAATCGTAATTTACCTTGTTTGCCTTGGATTTACATTCATTTAAGATTCTGTTTTGACAAATGTTCATACGAAAACTGTACAGTGGATGAATTATGGGATATTAATGATAAAAGTGTTGTATTATAACGTAAAAAAACTATATACATTTGCACCATCTCGTCAATTTAGCCAGACTTATTCATAACGATTATAAATGATATCTGGGAATCTGAAACTCAGAAAAATATACTCATTTGAACATGAATGAAGCATTTGCCACTGGACGTTCGGCTACAAACAAAATCATGCATTTTTCTTTGCCTTCTTCCATTTGTCTTCAAATTATATTAACAGTATACTATTCCAAGAAGAGAACTTCCCATACATGTACTTTTTATTTTAAAATAAAGTATATGAATCAGTCATGTGAGTGTTGGATGATGCCGTAAAATGGTTTTGTTTAAAAAAAAAACATCACAAACAAACTAACTGACTTAAAAAGTCACTTTAGTGACGGTTCATTATTATGGATACAGAGAGAAAATAAGGGTGCGCTAAATTTTTAGATATGGTATAAATACACCTTACCGCTATTTGTCTGCCATTACTGGATATCGCACAGGTTCCCGTAAAAATTTGACATCATAAAACAAAATATCTGACGCCACAATGGAAAAGTGATTGTTGTATGCTTCAAAAGTTCAAGAGGCCGGGTCAGCCAGGATTAGCAATATAGGTGTATTGTGTTCCAAAGTTGGTGTCATTTTTATCATACGATCCGTCCTGACATAGAAATATTATTGGTTTACAATGAGGCCATATATATTTACATGATAAGTGTAAATAAGTTCAGTTTTGGTTGATATGGTCAAATAATTTTGTTAAAACGACTCAGTCTGATACATGTATACCGAAACTACTGAAATTTGTTTACAATTCAATATTTTGAATAAAAAGAGGACTTGCAGAAAATTGCTGGTACTCTAAATTGATGTGAAAATTTTTTTTTAGCCAATGTGTTACAATCATGTGACAATATTGCTGGCATTTGAATTATACAATCCATCGTGATATGTAACTAAATGTATAAGTGATTTACTATGCGGTTATTCTGTGACTGTATATTACATTAATTTGTAGGATCCTTTACTATAGATAATTTAGCTGATCTGTAACAATAACATCTTCATGCCTTATATATCATGTACTGTAGTACGCCGCTAGATTAAAACTGACGAGGAAAGGTAACACACGGCCAGCGAAAGCTCTTTTTTTGAGAGCCCATGTGGTCGTGTGGTCTAGCGGGACGGCTGCAGTGCAGGCGATTTGGTGTCACGATATCACAGTAGCATGGGTTCGAATCCCGGCGAGGGAAGAACCAAAAATTTGCGAAAGCAAATTTACAGATCTAACATTGTTGGGTTGATGTTTAGACGAGTTAAGTTATATATATATATATATATATATATATATATATATTAAGATTTACATTATAAAGTGTAAATATGGTCAGTTTTGGTTGATGCTGTCACATATGGTCAGTTTTGGTTGATGCGGTCAAATATGGTCAGTTTTCATGGTTTTGGTTGATGCAGACAAATAATTTTGTTATATCCATGAGTCAGTCTGAGATATCAAAACTACTGAAATAAGTTTATGGTTCAAAATTTTGATTAAAAAGAGGACATGCTGGCACTTTAAACTGATGCGAGCATAATTTTGTTGCTTTCCTTTATCATGTTTATATTGAACAATCCATCCTGATATAAAAATATAAGCACGCGCAATATAAAATTCTACTCGGAACAATATTCCCCAATATTCATGCAATAACCCTATAATATAGATCATTTGTAATATAATGATTATACACTCCATCCTTACATAAAAATATTACAGATTTACTATGCGACTATAACAGTTGTATAAAAAAGAGCAAATATGGTCAGTTTTGGTTGATGTGGTCAAATATGGTCAGTTTTGGTTGATGCTGTCAAATATGGTCAGTTTTGATTGATACAGACAAATAATTTTGTAACATGAGTCAGTCTGAGGTATGAAAACTACTGATATTTGTTTCTGATGCGATATTTTGAATAAAAATAGGAAATGCTGGCACCCTCAATTAATGCGAAAAAAAAATTTGTGGTCATTGATTTCCAATATTGCAGTTATTTATATACTACAGTCCCTCTCGAACTAAAGTTATAACTGAATTGCTGTGCAGCTATATAGATTTACATAATAAAAAGCAAATATGGTAAGTTTTGGTTGATGCAGTCAAAAGATTTTATTACACGACTCAGTCTGAAGTATAAAAACTACTGATCATGCTGATATTTGTTTATGATTCAATATTTTGAATAAAACAAGAACATGCTCATTGGAGGATCAAGGGGAGGGGTCCAGGGGTTGGAACCCCACTTTTTTTTAACATCAATGCATATGAATGGGAGCATATAGTTCGAACCCCAGCCTGGATCTAGCTGCCCCTGCATGCTGGCACTATAAATTGATGTGAACAATTACATTTTTTTCCCAAAATTGCTGTTACTTGTATATTACAGTCCCTCTAGACCTAAAATTAAAACTTAAGTACTGTGCAGCTATATAGATTTACAGAAAGAAAAAGCAAATAAAGGCAGTTTAGATTGATGCGGTCAAAAGATTTTTGTTAAACAGGTCGTCCGAGGTATGAAAACTACTCGTAAACAGATATTATATTGGTTATTGAGGTCCGATAAATTTGTTATGTGGTAATGAGCCATCCTGACTCCCGGAATAACAAATGTAAAACAATTCAAATAATAATGCCCCCCCCCCCAATACTAACGGCCTAATTTATGAACAAAATTTGATAGAAAAACAAAAATTTATGTAACACATCAACAAAAGAAAATCACTGAATTACATGCTCCTGACTTGGAACAGGCACATACATGCAGAATATGGCGGGGTTAACAGGTTAAACATGTTCTCTAAGGCAGCAACCATTTGATTTTCTGGGGGGGGGGGGGGGGGCTATGGGTTTTTTTTCTGTATAATCTTTTTTTTTCGACTTCGGCGAAGAACAATCTATTTTTTAGGCGACAAACCGAAAACGATTTTTTTCTTTCAATTTTAGCATTACATATAGTGGCAGCTGAGGAAGAAACAAACAATTTTTTTTTCTCAGGGTCTAAAACAAATTATTTTTTTCACCAAAAACTGTTTTGGAAACAAACTTTTTTTTTCCAAAAAAAGCCATAGACCCCCCCTCCCCCCCCCCCCCCCGAAAATCAAATGGTTGCTGCCTAAGTCTTGCCGATTATAAATCTGAAATAAAACCGGCAAAGAATTTATTTAAATCAATTTTAGCCGCAGAATTTATAAATCAATTTTAGCCGTAGAATTTATAAATCAATTCTGGTCGTAAAATTTATAAAAATCAATTTTAGCCGTAGAATTTATAAATCAATTTTAGCCGTAGAATTTATAAATCAATTCTGGCCGTAGAATTCATAAAAATCAATTCTAGCCGCAGAATGAGAAATCAATTCTAACCGTAGAACTGTTCTAGAAGTATAACTGACCAAATATCTGGTCAGTTCTAGCTAGAACTGTCAGGATCAGTTCTAGGGTAGAACTGTCAGGATCAGTTCTAGGTAGAACTGTCCAAATCAGTTCTAGGTAAAACTAGAACAGTTCTAACCTAGAACTGACTAAAAGGTGTCAGGCTGACAGTTCTACGTACTGTTCTAGAACAGTTCTCCTGACAGATTTAATGAGAGGTTAGAAGTGATCTCCACTGTACCATATGACAAGGGAATAAACAGCTATGTGTCACCGTACGGCCTTCAAAAATGAAAAAAAAGTCCGTACCATACGGTTAGTTATAAAATGCATCAAAATGACAAATGTAAAATAATTCAAACGAGAAAACTAATGGTTTAATATGTGCTTACAAATATTGAAAAAAACAAAATATGTAACACAGGATAAACGAGAACCCAGAGTAACAGGCTCTTGACTTCTGATAGCTACATACAGAATGTGGTGGTGCCAAACCAATCCCCTAACATAGGACAGTGATGTAACAGTACTACATAAGAACACACTTTAAGAATATCGTAAGAAAGGCTTAACTCATCAAATTGATACAAATAGATATATATATGTAACAAAAGCTCAGAGTGGAAGTGGACCGGAACTTATATATCCTCAATGCAGAAAGACACAAAGTGTTTATCTGAGAGTATCTGTAGTTACTGACAACTAGTTCAAAGCCAATAACATTTAATGATAAAAATCATTTATTTCGTTCTGTAAATAAAGACAACAGTAATATACTGATTTTCAAAGGTCATAAATCGATTAAGAGAAAAAAAAGTGGGTTTCAAACTAAAACCGAGGTAACACATCAACTATCAGAGGAAAACAAAAGAATAACTGGAACACTGCAGTGCAAAAATAGCAAACAACAAAATAGTTACAGATACACTCTATTTGATATTTTGCCATATTCCTGACTTGGTACAGACAATGTTAAGAATAAATGGTTGACTGAACCTGGCTGAACCTGGCAGTTAAGTCTTGTTGAAAGTTATAATAAAAATATCAAACAAATTACTTTCAAAATATGTAACAGTTGTAGTACTAGACATTTGCGGAAACTGTTATACACCTACGATTAGGATTACAATTACACTTACAGGTACCATTTAAATCTTGGGTCGTTTCAAAGTGTAAATACAAACCGTCGATTCAAAACAAAGACTAACTCCTGTGATGTTTTCTATAGTTGAACAACGGTATTTCTACGAAATATCTGTAAAAATGGCTTCTTGGTAGCTTGAGGTGGAAACTAGTGGTGAAAAGACAACTCGGACCAGTTTGAAACACTTGTCAGACCAGTAGCTTTTCGTGGTTTTTACGTTTAATATAATTTTTGTTTGTTTTGTCTGGATTTGTTTTCCTCTCAGTTTCCCCTAACCTACCATCTTAGCTAGCTGTGACAACTTGTCAGTTTGATGAATTTCATTAAGTTCTGTTACTATAAATTGTTTTATGACGGCCTAACGAGATCAATAAGAAATATAAAAGAACAAATATCTT
Source organism: Mytilus galloprovincialis (assembly GCF_965363235.1). Lineage (NCBI taxonomy): Eukaryota > Metazoa > Mollusca > Bivalvia > Mytilida > Mytilidae > Mytilus > Mytilus galloprovincialis. Next base: position 87,450,310 of record NC_134838.1, read on the forward strand.
TCAATGCAATTAAAATATAAAGCATATATATCTATAATACTAAAATTACGAGGTCCAATTTGTCAGCCGTCATCACGTAAAAACGACGAATCAAAGAATTCAACTTTATATACAACTAATATAGTACAAAGGTGTAGATTAAAAATTACACCACCCCAGGCCCTTTTGTTTTCCACGTAATTAATATTGCCAATAATTAGGAAGTTCCGGGTCGAGTCCGATACCGATACCAATAGTATAATCACCTATTACCTTATCTGTACGTTCCGCATTTGACAGGCGCACCACCAAACGGTGTATACAGGATTAATATGCTATATACACGGGTCATAATTACAGGGTTGACACTACTAAATTGTCAAATTGTTACCTATTGTAGTATTTTAATCCGTAAGACTTTCTAAGATAACAATACGAATACTAAAAATCTGGACTAAAAATAAGTTTCAATTTGTTAGCGGGCATGACGTAAAACAGCGAATCAAAGAATTCAACTTTATTTATTACTAATATAGGACAATGCTGTTGATTAAAAAATACTCCATTCCAGGACCTTTTGTTTTCCAAATAATTAATATTACCAATAATTGATAAGTTCCTGTTCGACGGGTTCAAACAGAAAGATTTGAAAGCAGAGAAAATTGTGTATCTTATAATCGGCATGACAGATGACAGTACTAATACTAAGATAAGGCTTGCGCATAGTTATATACTTTAATTCAGTCACGGACCCGCGATATCACGGGTGTGTTCTAGTATAGTATATTCTTCTTTACATTTACGAGCCCGTGTTGTAATAAATGATCCTTGAAATCTTTCAAGATGGTTGAAATGCTTTATTGTGGTTTGTCAAATTATCCTTATTTGTCAGAGGTGTCAATCATTTAATTTAAAACGTTACCGTTATAATAATTGGAAAACATATATCATGATTCGTCAAAATCAGTTGATTTTTTTATCGTCATCGAGAAATGAACAATATGTTTCTTTGTGGAGTTTTTGTGGACTTTTATTTGTATTTTCGTCGTTTTAATTTTGCCCACGGTGGGGTCTTTTTTTTTCTTGATTTATGGGTTCTAAATGCCCCATTTCATCGTTTTCTTTAAAAAAAAATAAAAGTAACTTGAGTTGCATTAAACATATACATTTTAAATTAGATCAAGCATTTCAAAGTATAGATCCCCAGGAATTTCGTTTAAATATTCTTAAAGCACCCAAGTTGTCTTTTAAAGTACGCGGATGTCTATCTGTGAACCCAAATTTAGATTTATTGCAAGTCATAGCACGTAAGTTGTCTTTTAAAGTACACGGATGCTAGCTGTGAACCCAATTTTAGATTTATTGCAAATCAAAGCATCCAAGTGTTTTTTTTTTAAAGTACACGGATGTATGTGAACCCATGCAATTCAAGATTTATAGCAAGTCAAACAATTTTCTTAAACGATGATTTTTTTTATATTTCTTTAAATATAAACATGATAAATTAGTAATATGTTATCACAAAAAATTATATTACTTCATTCTTGACTTAAATGCTCTTTGCTTGTATAGATATTTGAATGCACACGCATATTAAGTGGATCCGAATCTTAATCCAACACATAACACATCATTTATAACGAGATATTTTCATATTTTATTAGGAATAAATTATAAGCTGATATTTAAAAAAAAATCGCCAACGCGTTATTTACTACGTCAAAAACACGTCAAAAACAGTATAAAAATACCGTTTATATTATTTGGCAAGATTTGAACGTTTTTGTTAAAACAAACATTCACTATTTAAGTGGAAAAGCATATGATCCCGACCGGTTCTCTGTCGTAAAAGACCATTAACATCCGCTTCAATTTGAAGTAACATTTTAGGAGTTTCACTTATAAAAGGAATATCGGGGTTGCTAAACAAGTGACCAACACATCTCTCCCAGTCCAAAAGTGTACCTCATTGCCTATAATATTTCCCTGATTGTACAAGATTGGTCGTTGGTCAAGCTAGGACTACCAGGGTAAGAATCATACGACGAGTGAAATGTGTATCATCTGGTGGAGTCTGCATCAGGGCAGATAAAGCTGCCATGATGGTAAACCTGTGTTCTTCATAAGGAGGAAAATAAAATAAATGCGTGAAATACACTTATAATTTATTCATTTTCCGTATTTATAGTTTCAATCGCTTTAAAAAATCAAGCGGTATATTGTAAAAAAAATGTCGTTCGTCTTTTATACAATAACACTTTTGTATCTACAAACAAATGCTTCCTAAACGGTGCCAACTTGTGCGATGCTTGTGTACGACATTTCTCCAGTCGAAAGCACCAGCGATACAAGAAAAGTCCAGTAATTTTTAACGGCATCAATCGCTGCTAAAATATGCTTTGAAGTTACACATGTAGGGAGCAGTCAATGAATTGCATAATTTATAATTACAGGCAAGGGTTTTCAACCCATATTTATCATACATTGCCCAACAAAATACCAATACATATAATACATGTACATGTACATCTAAATATGACGATTATCAACAGATCCTCAATGTGGGGCCCTAATGAAGACAGAATGTGTCCATGAGTCACAGATGCCCTGCTTAAACTAGAAAATGTGCCTATGAGCCACAGGATGTCCCTCCTGTTATTGATAAATATATGAGCATCAAAAGTAGGTAGGAATGACCAAATTCTTAGTAAACCCTGATGTACTACCTACGATCTATTTCTTGACAAAATATCATTGCATGGTCTACCATGTATAGTAGCTGAGTTTGTTGCTAAATGTCCAGTCACAAATATTCATTTGAAAAAAAATATGAATTTTTGCCAAGTCTTCATATTTTGTAAATTATATACCCGGCCAAAATTTTTGCGCCTTCACTACTACGACTCAGCCGATATCGGGTATCGGGATGATAACCGGGCCGATATGGATTTATACAATATATTTAACTAATCTATAAATATCACAAACTTTAGCATTGAATTTGCATTGAAAACACCAGTCAATGGACCGTGACTGCGGGGTCATAGGCGTAAAATCATCATGTATCCGAAATATACTACCGGATACTAATGCAACTGCATAAAAAATATTATGATCTAGTATCAGTGGTTCATGTGTAACTTCAGCTAAATCATAAACGTGAAAATTGTGAACGCTGCCGCTGACGCCGTCGGAAAAACAATACCTAAGTCTCATGCATTCTTTGTTTAATTTTATTTACATGTGTATGTAGAATTTAATAGTATTTAAATATAAATCTAAGTGACAAAACCCTAGCTTATTTAGTAGATAATACATTTAATACAGAAACAGTGCTCACTTTCAGTTGAACAAGATGGGGATTTCCACGGTGTTTAAGACCTTGTTTTGATATCTGGTTCAACTGTTTGGGGCCTATTTTCAATGACACAAATATGTTTTCAAATCATAACAATTTTGAAATAATAACCATATTGACAATTCTATTTTGATGTCCTACATTTTGACTTGGACAGAACCTTAATACTTAGCAGACCTTTTTTATTTGGACCAAAGTCCTGTTACTTCACGATTCCTGTATTGCGAACCATAAATAGAATACATTTAATATAGTATATACATGCCGAACATTCACAAAGATAAAGAAAAATACTTTTACTTGTGATAAGTCAACAAATCGATATAAACAAATACAACAATCACACTCACGTTCGGTTCCTCTTTATTCCTAGACGCCATGCTGGAATAAACACGTGACGCGTCAATTTATCAAGATAAACAAAATAAATATCGATATAACGATATAATTATTTCGAGATAACGAAATAAATATATCGATATAACGATATGAATATCGAGATAACGAAATAAATATATCGATATTACGATATAATTATATCGAGATAACAAAATAAATATATCGAGATAACGATGTAATTATATCGAGATAACGAAATAAATATATCGATATAACGATTTAAATATTGAGATAACGATATAATTATATCGAGATAACGAAATAAATAATTATCGAGATAACGATATAAATATATCGAGATAACGATTTAATTATATCGAAATAACGATTTAATTATATCGAAATAACGATATATATATTGAGATAACGAAATAATTTTTTTTTTTAGGTCCCCTATGGGCTTCCGTATATGTGCAATATAGGTTTCGTTGTGTATGAAATATAATACTCACTTGTGACATCTTAAATCCTATGATTTTCAAAACCAATAATCAAAGATCAAGCCTTAATCAAAGTTTTATTATAATGCATTTAGCTAATTGGAAGTTAGATTTCTATGACATTAACCATATATATTCGTCCGTTTTCAATAATTGACTTTAATGACGAGACGTAAAAAATAACGCATTTTGAAATATTTTGTGTTTTTGTGTATACATGTACATATAGCTAAGGATACTTTACCAAAAACATGAAAAGGCATTACAGATTAAACTGTTGAAAACAACAAGAGGGTCATGATAATGGTCTTTTTGTTTAACTAGAAACTAGTTTGAGGAGAAACACAGCATGCATTTAGTCTCAAGATAAAATTACGGATTGATTTTCAGAGATCATAGATTAGTTTAGTTTTGTTTATTAAAGAAAACTCAGCCGCAGAAGACTGCGTAACAGGAGCATATTATACACAATATTAATTACAACTTAGTTCATAATACAAACACAAGGATTTGTATACTATACAAATCCTTGACAAACAGAATACATTTTTAAATTATACATCTTCAAAAATAAGTTTGTGTTTATTACAGTAACTGTTTTAAATTAGACATGCATCTTTTCTACCTTTAGAATAAAAATTGACAGCTTAGATAGCACATTACTATTACTATATTTAAGCATGCCAAGTACTTTTTTTTCATTTGGATACTTTAAATAATATGTAGGTATGAACTTCCCCCTTAAATCCTTAACTTCACAATTGGTACATTTACATATATAGTGGTATACATCCCCAAGACCAGCTTTACAAAGAGGACAAATTCTCTCATTTCGTGGTACATTTCTCCATCTTCCTGTTTCGATGGGAAACTTTGTATTACATACCCTTAATTTACATATGTTTACTCTATGACCACGCCTTAATTTTAACAGAAATGGTTCTAAGCAAAACTCTTCTTTAAAGTGTAGATAAAATTCCCGCCTTGACAAGTTGTTCATATATGAGAACCATTTTTGAATAAACTGGTCCTGGAGACGCTGCCTTACATTAATTTTAATATAATTATAATCAACTTGCTCCGGAAAATAATATAGTTTACAAAAGCCACAGTCATTAAACACAGATTTTACATAGTTACACCACTTAAAATTATAACCTTCATGCTCATGCATGTACCAAAGTAACCGATAGTTTTTTATCATTTGTTGCTAGCTTGTGCCAAAAACATACCATTTTTAACTTGATCTGCAGTTCAAGTGGAAATCTTCCAAGTTCCCCATACACCATAAAATTTGGCGAAGATGATCGCACATCCAAACTGCGCGTACAAAACTGTAGATGTAATTTTTCAGTATTATTTTTATTTTCAAACCCCCATATATCCGAGGAATAGGTCAAAATAGGAACCACCAATGCATCAAATAATTTTAGCTGTAGATCAATCGGAAGTGAGATATTTTGTATCTTCTTGTAAAGAAGCTTGGTCTACCAATTTTTTACGAGCTTGAAAGAAATTTCCGTTGTAATTAAACAGCAGACCAAGATAAACATATGAATCTTTAATTTCAATAGTTTCATTACATAGTTTAAAAGTAATATTCTTATTAAACTTTCTCTTTGAAAAAATTAAAATCTTTGTTTTTGTTACATTAACAGTGAGTTTCCACTCAAAAACAATATTGCTCAAAAACATCCAGATTCTTTTGCAACCCTTCTGCCCACTCCGCAAAAATAATTGTGTCATCGGCGTACAGAAGAATAAATAACTTGATGTACAAACCAAGACTCTCGGTAAATTTTCCATTCATAAATTTTAGACCATCCACAGAGTTTTCATCCAGATATTCCTTCAAGTCATTAAGGTATAAGGCAAAGAGAAAAGGTGATATTTTTTCTCCCTGTCTTACACCTACCTCACACGGGAAAAATAATCTCAATGTATACATGCTCAATATAACTTTAAACATTTTCCCACCAATGTTATATTTTAATAGTTTTTTCCATAGTCCCACCCTCTACACTGTGTCAAACGCTTTTCCTTAATCTACAAAAGCGCAAAATAATTTCTTTCCAGAACTCAAATATAGTGAAATTAAAGCATGCATGATAAACATACTATCTTGGACAGAATAACCCTTTCGAAAACCACCCTAGGCATCAGTTTTAATCCCGATCTCGTCTGACAGAGCATTAAGTCTTGAATTAAGTATAGAGGTGAACACTTTTCCTAAATTCGATGTAAGACAAATATAGCTCGGTAAATATCCAAATTATTTGGATCCCCCTTGTTTTTAAGGTAGATCATAAGTAAATGTTTTTTTAGACAGAATTTTCTCATAATTTGACAAAATGAAGATTTTCCTATACTTTTTTTCAAAAATATAATAAAAAGTATGGGTTACCGTGCTATTTTTCAAGCAATGAGTCGTTGAAAATTAACTAAATTTGGTTAGTTTGTTCATGAAAAAACACATAACAGTGCATAAAAAAAATTCTATGAGATAGAGTTTTGAAATAAATTGTGAGAAGATAGGTTTTATAATATGTTTTAAGAAAATACAAAGAAAACATGGTGTCACCGAACTTGTTTTCTTGCCACAAGTAAAAATAAAAAAAAATCCCTATTAGCCCAGTATAAATTTTGTGCTAAAAGAGTTATCTCCCCTTAAATGACTTATTTAAAAAAATGATTTTAAAAAACCAAAAAGGTGGATATTTGTAAAAATATTTTTAATAATACAATAAATTAGCAAGTTTTCTTTATAAAAATAAACAGTCTAATCATTAAATTGCAAATCTGTTTCCAAATTTGCTGATTTGGGCAAATAACTAGACCGATTTTGTACTGTGATTGTACAATCCAAGATGGCGGTATACCATGAATCTACCAATAAGCCATGAATTTGGAACGATTCCAGAATTAAACACTAAATTGAATAACTTAGTGTAAATATGCAAAAATTGATTCATCGTGCTTTTTATATATAATATTCGTTGACAATCTAATCTTCCCCTGGGGCTTTCCCATTACATAATTTTTTAACAGCTGACAGTATTTCGTCCTCTGTAATTTCCTGATCTATAATTTCAATAGAACCCTGACTTTTTATACTATTAGCTAAATCCTCATAATCAATAGCATCATCTGGAACATCGCTCTTATTTAATGACTTAAAATACTCATATAAATGATCAATAGTAATTTGGATATCTTTATCAGACCCCAATCTATCAAATGTTTTCAAGATTTTCCAAAATTTACCAGAATCTTTTTTCGAAAGTTTACGCATATCAGATTCTAGTGCATGTTGAAAACTCTCAAAACTTTTATTCATTTCGGTTCTGTAAACTTTCCCGGACATTTTTTTAGACAATTATTCATAGATCCATTTTATCTAAAAAATTTGATGAGCAACGCTAGCAGACATGACAGGTTAATACCACAATAATTAGGATAAAAATGCCAAAACTGTGTCAATATACAACACAGACATAAAACGCAACTTACATAAAAATAATCATACAAACGTAAAGTCAAATCTGACAACGATGCGAACCAAAAAAGTTATTGTTGTTCAAAGTCCATACTGTATAATGAAATAGTTATCAAAGATGGACGTCAAGTCTGGATCTGTCATTTAGGCTTAACGTTTAGATTATGAAATGAAGCTGCAGAAAAGACAGTATATACATCATAACTCATTACTCAACTATTTCCTTTTCAGAATTCTACTAAATGAACTCACAATGTTGTTCTATATCATTATAGAAAATGTCCACGTGATGATATCAAATGGAAATACTGTATGCATATAAAACCACGTATTGATAAAAAAATGTATCAATTGATGCCAAAACTGCTAAGCAATGTGATGGACGTAAAGGCACGAGCTGGTATCTCCTGAAGTTCATTGTTCAGTGTTCTAGTTTACGATTTTTGATGCAGATCTCCAAAATGACAGACTTACATTGTGTTATTAAAAAAATTGATTGTTTGCATTGAGTCACCTGGTAATAAGCATATTGTGTGTTTTGAACATTTTCATTATTTCAACTTCTATAAGTTTAGAAGTTTATGTATATTTTCATTTATGTATCTTATTTCACACATGGTATTCATATCGTGAAATCAAGCATGACCGACGAAAAGCTTTAATGCAGAAACATGACTTTTTACTCTTACGTAGTAAGTAATTTATACATCATTGGCTTCAAATATTTGAAGATATATTCTAGATAAAGCTACATTTTTGTACGTAACAAGAGAAATTTGAACATTATTTTTATATATTGATATTGAAAACGATTAAATAACAGGAGAACATAATACCATCCCTTTTGTTCCATTTAGACTTACGGTTAAAACAAGAGGAAGGGCCTCGTTGGCCGAGTCATCCAAGTAGTTACTATTAGCCAGTCAACACAGTAGTTTTGAGTTCGAACTCCGCTTGTGTGGGTGCACTCGTCTCAAATCTTAATTGACTATGGTCGTCAGTTTTCCTTTCGAAGGTCGACGGTTTTTTTCCAGGCACTCCGACTTCTACCAGCAATAAAACTAGCCGTCAAAATATAGTCCAAAAATGGCGCATAAAAGTGGAGTTAAAACACCAATAATCAATCAATCAATAAAACACGAGGACAGTAAAATAGTTATCACTTGAACAAAATATCAACAAAGACATGAGTCTTTTCTTTGACTGATCGGTGAATGATCTATGATGTGAACTTGCTATTTGATAAACTCCCTTTAGCTTATCTAATGGGTTCAATGGGAGAGTTATGATGACAACCATCAACGATCGATCAGTAATTTAATTACATTCACGGATCAGAAGAATATTTGTATAATCAAAATTATGATATTTTGAATGGTTACATAACTGTAGCATAAAGATACGCTCATATTATTTTTCTTAGTATAACAATTGTGCCAAAACAATATCATTTGAAATCAGTTTTATCCTATCTACAATTACAGATACTTCGTTTTTTTCACATTGACTAACAAGAATGTGTCCATAGTACACGGATGCCCCACTCGCACTATCATTTTACGTGTTTACTGGACCATGAAATTGGGGTCAATACTTTAATTTTGCATTAAAATTAGAAAGATCATATCATAGGGAACATGTGTACTAAGTTTCAAGTTGATTGAACTTCAACTTCATCAAAAACTACCTTGACCAAAAACTTTAACCTGAGCTTCACACTATCTTCTTCTTTGTTCATTGGACCATGAAATTGGGGTCAATACTTTAATTTGACATTTAAATTAGAAAGATCATATCATAGGGAACATGTGTACTAAGTTTCAAATTGATTGGACTTCAACTTCATCAAAAACTACCTCGACCAAAAACTTTAACCTGAAGCAGGACGAACGAACGGACGAACGAACGGACGGACGAACGAAGGCACAGACCAGAAAACATAATGCCCCTCTACTATCGTAGGTGGGGCATAAAAATTCATTTGAAATCCTATGCCTGAAGGAAAATTAGTACCCTGTGTGACTTCTTAAATCAAATATTTTCAATACAAGGGATAAACAAGATACCAAAAACTTGTGTTCTATTGTTTAAGACTGCAATATTTTTCCTGATTTAAAAAATCATGTATAGTTTTTAATTCAATCAATTGTTTTAGTGCCTTTTGGTGAGATGTTTGTTATTAACTATGGAACGCCTCAGCTGCCTTATGATAACAATAACCATAATTATCATTAAGGGTAGAGATATATCACGAAGAAAATGTTCTATACTATAACGGCATTTGACTATAATACTCTGTCAATTTGCTACGCTATACAATCATCTCGCTATAGCATGGAATAATTTTGTCATACTATTATGTCATAAACTATCTTATAAACAAATTTTAATATCAAGTTAATAATTCTTATATCACGAGGTGTCATCTATATACCAGTAGACTATTTCATTACGCTATAAGACCATTTCACCATACCATAAGACCATTTCATCATACCATAAGACCATTCCATCATACCATAAGACAAATCTATAATTATTAATAGCGGCGAAAATTCCGCGCGAAATTCATCAGCAACATCGATTGTAAAAAAAAAAGACCGTCAAGAAAATTGTTTTGCGGACCCTAGGAAATCGCTTTCAAGATGAATGAATTTATCGACTTTAGCGATGTGGAGCTGAAAAGACACGAAAGGCGACACATAGAGTAATAATATAATAAATTCTTTTTTTTTAAAGAAGATAACTCAAACCAGGAATTTCGTTACCACAAATTTCTTAAAACTTTTACTAATTTCTCCCATAGATATAATTAAAGATTTGGTTTTGAAGTTTGGTTGTGCCTTTAGAAAACGTATTTCAAACGGGTTAGAACATCCTCATCTTTACGGATGTTGTTTACCGTATCAGTGAAATTTAGAAACGATTCTGGTAAACTTATCGATCCTTTAAATACTAGTAAACTTATTCTAAAAGGTTACCAATCCAACACTGTAATTAGATCAGTAAATATTGTTTTTTATTGGTATTAATAATGATTTTGTTATCCGTAAATTAAAAGCAAACTAAATATTTCTATAATGTTATATACATATACACATTCATGGATCTACAATCTGTCGATACCTGTATCATGGCATTGTACAAGGTCATGTTTTCTCTGACTGTGTATGACGTCTTTACACCGGCTAAATCCATTGGATGTTGGATGTGTACTGATTGACAATTTAGTCTAAGATGCATGATTTTTTTTATTAGTTGTTACCGACGTTGACCTAGCTGTCAGTAACTACGAGTGATTAGCGTCTTTTTGTTGTTGGGATGTATAAGTACCCGGTCACGTCCACTTGTATTTGTAGTATTTGTATTTCTTCAATCCATCTAATGAGTTAAGCCTTTTTTTAACTGATGTTTATAATTCGTTCTTATATTGTAGTGAATTGTACTGTTATACCACTGTCAAAGGTAAGGTGAAGGGTGAGATCCCGCTAACATGTTTAACCGTGCCATATTCCTTATGTATGTTTCTGTACCAAGTAAGGGGCCCGTATATCAGTAGTTGTCGCTTGTTTATGTGTTACATCTTTATTTTTCGTTCATTTTTTTATACATAAATTAGGCCGTTAGTCATCTCGTTTGAATTGTTTTACATTGTCATTTTGACCATTTCTGAGTTTTTATAGCTGACTATGCGATATGGGATTTACTCATTGTTGAAGGCCGTACGGTGACCTATAATGTGTTATTTGGTCTCTAGTGGAAAGTTGTCTCATTGAAATCACACCACATCTCCGACTTCTTTATATCAGATAGCTACAATAAGCGAATCTTCCATGAGGCCCTCACATACAAGTTACAATACAACCAAACTCAGATATTTACACATTGTTAATTTACAGGTTGGTATCCCTTAAAAATAAACAAACTAAAAAATGAATAACATACAAGCTTAAAACAAAAAGATGGTCTATATTTCTTCCCCAAATTTTAACATGAAAGCAACCTGTATTTTTTAGATAGTTTACTTAAAGCACGTGTTTGTAAATTATTGACAGGTACGGTGCAAAATGTATACAAGCGTTCCAACTTTCCCCGTACCCAATACAATTTAGCTGTATTTTTGAACATTAGTATTAACAAAAAGCTGAGAGCTAGATTGGTATATGTTTAAAATGACAATATTGTTAAAATCATAATGATCTATAGAATGAAGTTAACAAATCAATGCTGAGAGTTGGTAAATCTTTACTTTTCTATTTATTTTACGAATTTGTATAGCGTTTTATAGACACCTTCGGGTCAAAAAGGGAGGGTGCATTTCAATACTTAATTGATAGGGGTGCCGCTGGGGTTCAGGTACCCTACCTACCCTTTTCGTATGATTAAGATTCTTAAAATGCATAACATTTCATAATTTGCGTCAAAATTCGCGTATGCGAAAGTATGACTTTTTTATATGTTGGTTTGGTTTAATATAAGGTGTGTTGAAAAATTAACTACCAAAGTGACAAGAGGGAAAAATTTGAGGACAGCCATGAACACCCAGATTTTTGGCTATGAAAAAAACTTTTTATTGAACAAGAAATGACATTTCTTATATATTTCTGATATTTTCGCCTACCTCTTCTGTTGTTCCAGTCGCTGTTACACTTTCTCTAATGTTAATGGATTTGTGCTGTCACCAGAAAAAAAATTAATAATCAACTTGAAAAGTTACTTATTATATACGTGTCAGTGCAGTTGAGTAGGGAGAGCATGTCTGATATGTGTAGATAAAATGCGTCCTGGAGGGATGAAATGTCGTCTTTGCAGACTGTTTTTTGTGCACTTTTTTGTTTTTTGTAATTTGTTTATTTTTGACATAAAGACAGAAAACAAGCAAAGCAGGATTACACACATGTACAGTTTCAAGTATGGTCTTAAAGATATTTTCATTATATGACAACTCTAAATAGCAAGACATACAACAAAATATAACTATAATTTTCGTACCAGTTATAAAATATTTAAATCACCTAGGACAGATTGTAATGGCAACCATTTTTTATCTATATATTCTTTTTGTGTAGATGATAAGAAATTTACTGTATGTTGTTCTATTCTTATACAGTATTTTAAATATGCAATACTACCTTTCACAGAAGGTTTTTCTCCTGAATTTTTACAGCTATAAATATAAAATTTTAAAATCAACATTATATGTTGTACTACATTATATGGGTCAAATTTTGAAAGTTTCCCCAATACCAAAAATAACATCTTTTGCCTCTATATGTTTAAGGCTAAATCCACATTTTAATAATAAATCTTGAAGTGCTATCCAAATATTTTTGCTGTATATACATGTACATTCCCAAAAAATATGCAATAAGCTTTCTTTGGTTTCAGTGCAAAAAGTGCACATTTCTGTTTCTATTAAACCACATTTATAAAGAAAAGAGTTTGTGTATACAATTCTATGTAATAACTTGAATTGAAAATTCTGAAGTTTAGTGTTTTTTGTTGCTTGAAATGCCATTGAATAAATTTTTCCCCAATCATCAATCTTAACACATAAATCATCAGACCATTTATTTTGTGATCTTAAAGGATTTTCTTTAATTTTTTCTAGAAATAATTGATAAAAATATTTACATGTTTTTTTTTGTCATTTTTGAGTTTTTCTACAATATCATTTTCAATAATATCTAATCTACCATGATCTGAAATGGTTTTCTTCCAGATATCTGGAATTGCACTAACAAGACCATAATATTGGTTTTAACTGCATACTGAGTTTTAAGCTGCTCAAATGTCAGTATGTTTTTCCCATCTGAGATTAGATCATTTATAAAAAATATACCATTATTACAATAATTTTCAAAAATAAATGGCTTTCCACATCTTTTAATGTTGATATTCAGCCAAAAGGGTTGACTCAGGATATTAATGGGATTGTTTTCATTTTTCACCTTTTCTGGCTTCAATTTAGCCAGATTTAGAAAAATGTCCCTCCAAAAAGGATTTAACTTTTTTGCAATTTTTTCCAGACCCTCTTTTGTCAGGTATAATATTTTTTGTTCACTTGAAACGTATAAAATCCAACTAAGCATGTATGCCTTGTATGAAACATGCTCATATTCAAACCATCATAACTTACTCCTGTTCCGATATGAATGTAATATTTGTTACTGGACCTTAAACACTAGCTCATCATTTTCCTCCATTTTTTTTCAATTAACAATCCAGTCTAAAACTTTAAATTCAACGGGATATAGTATATAGATATAGGAAGATGTGGTGTGAGTGCCAATGAGACAACTCTCCATCCAAATAACAATTTAAAAAAGTTAACCATTATAGGTCAATGTACGGCCTTCAACACGGAGCCTTGGCTCACACCGAACAACAAGCTATAAAGGCCCCCAAAATTAATAGTGTAAAACCATTCAAACGGGAAAACCAAGGTCTAATCTATATAAAAAAAACGATATTTCTCATCGATGTTTATTATTATATATTTGATTAATTTTTATTTTGGTTCGTTTATTTCGGTTTCTTTCGTTCGTTTCTATTTCGTTTCAACCTTTACAGGTTCCCGATAGTAGCGTTCCTGTCTGATGTTGGTGTGGGGATTATCGTTCGGTTTGTGTACGTAAATCAAAGATTAACACCTGAACACTTCTTTTTTGAAACAACTTCAAATAATAAAAAATCGAAACATAAATGCCTCCGGGTGCGGGAGTTTCTCACTGCATTGAAGACCCATTAGTTGCTTTCGGCTGTAATTTGCTCTATGGTCGGGTTGTTGTCTCTAACACATTCCCCATTTTTATTCTCAATTTTATTTCAGTTGAAAAAGGTTACATTTTTTCAGCTAAATAGTATATGAAAAGTAGATTATATCAGAAATACATATATATATATATGATATGACACAAAAAAGTTCCCATTACTTGTTATTTAAAAAGCCCGGTATTTTTTTTTTTTCACAGCCGAAATTGCATGGCTATGTTTCTATCCACAAATAGTCCCTCTTCGACACTTTGGTAGTCATTTTTTTAACACACCAGATGAAACCAACCAAAATGTAAAAAGGTTACACTTCCACATACACAAATGTTTAAAACCACGATTATACGGAAAGTGTAGCGTACATGAACTCCAGCGGCACCCTTTATCAATTGAGTATTGAAGTGCACCCCACCCCTTTCTGGCCCGACGATGTCTTTGTAAAACACTAGGAAAATTCGTTAAATGTAGATAGAAAAGTAAAGTTTAATCGACTTTCAGCATTGATTTGTTAATTTCATTTTACAGATCACTATGATTTTAACAATAATGTCATTTCAAACATCTACCGATCTGGACTTTCTCTCAGCTTTTAGATAATAATAATATTCAAGAATACGGGGTACCAACCTATATGCGTTGCCTTTCGAGACTTTTCAACTCCGAATCGCTGTGGACACACAGTGGCGGATTCACAACTTTTTGTAAGGGGGCCATTTGAGCTAAGGAGGGGCCGCTCCAGTCATGCTTCAGTATTTCCCTATAATTATAAGCAACCAATTTTTTATCAACAAAATAGCCCCCCCCCTTTCCAGTCTTCATAGTATGAAATATTATCTTCATAACAAATTGAAATGACAGAATAATATGAAAAGCTAACACCATGTTGTATCAAAGTGTCTTTATAGTACATAAATTTACCTAAGTGATATAGCAAATTGACAAGAGTATTATAATCAAACGCCGTTATAGAATATAAATTTATCTTAGTGATATAGCAAATTGACAGAGTATTATAGTCAAATGCCGTTATAGTTTATAAATTTACCTTAGTGATATAGCAAATTGACAGAGTATTATAGTCAAATGCGTTATAGTAAAGAACATTTTCTTCATGATATATCTCTACCCTTAATGATATGGTTATTGTTATCATAAGGCAGCTGAGGCGTTCCATATGTAAGCATTACTCTTGATGTTCTAATAAACTAACAGTGATGCCTTAATAAGTACCCAGGTGTCTACAATGAATGTAATTATATTGAATCGGTGTGTTGCTACCTTAGTAGTACAACTGTTTTTTTTTAAACTTTCCATTTTATTTATTGTCAGTGTTCTGCCAGCTAAAAAAAGTTAAATGACCTTTTATTTTTGAAAATTGGTTGAGTTATAAATATTTCTCGAAGGTTAGCAGTTTTTAATGAAATGCACAAACACTGAATTAAAAAAAGGTGCCATATCGAAGTGTGCAATTTCAATTCTACCTCAATTTTTGGTTACATTTTAAAACTATTCATCTGGTTGCAGTTCTTTAATGTTAACATTTTTAATAAGATCTCTGAAGATGCAATTTAAAGCATAACCATGCTTATCTTTATGTTTATTGCAAAATAAAGCCTTGATTAAAAAACTTGGTAATCGGGTAATAGGGAATTAATTTCTTACAGCTTAATCAACTATACATTAAGAACATGCTAAAATGTAACATGAAATCTTGATCAACATATTAATTCGATATAATCGCACGAAATAATACAAAGCGTTCCATTCTTAGGCTACTACATACATCGCAATCCTTCAGAAGCTAGAGTACAAATATGAGCGTTGTGTCAACATGTTCAGTTTTGAATGCTAAGGTCTGTAAATCAATAAAATTAGCATGTATTGTCGTTCTTAGACACTTTATTTCCACAGAAATTGATTTTAAATTTAAATATCAATATGTATTTGGTATGAACAGTCTTGAATTATGCAATTCTGAGCATTGTCAGTTTGTTATACTGTGCGTATTGCTGTGTTGTGGCACCGTTAAAGTCCACAATTCATCTAAAGTCCACAACACCGCTAAAGTCCACAACAATTTTACGCTAAAGTCCACAACGCCGTTAAAGTCCACAAACTTTCCGCTAAAGTCCACAAAATGACCTCCGCTAAAGTCCACAATAAAACACCGTTAAAGTCCACAATAACAAGTTGCGCTAAAGTCCACAAAAAAGCACCGTTAAAGTCCACACCATTTTTTTTATTGTTAAAAATATATTATTCGTTATTTTTATCCCGTTCGTACAATACAAAGCATGGGCCTTTCTTCTCGGTAGTATTTTTTTTTATCAGTTTGATACATGAAAAAAGGACAGTATCTGTACATGATTTTGTTCCATTAACTTTGATCTTTGTATTATGATGATGATGGCCAATTTGGACATCATTTCTAAAAAGTTTGTAAATTCGTTAGTTACTATTACTGCATTCTACAGGTACTTTTTTTCTCTTATTCTTTGCATATAATCACTTTTTGACATAATTAATGTACAAAGCAAAGGGGGCTTCTAATCTATAACATTTGAACGGCATTCATTCAGGCAACAATCTTGTATATCATAAACAAAAAAATACTTAGTTTATGAATTCCCAAAGGTCTCCTGTCGGAAAACTTTTAATCAACGTTTAACGTTATTAATTTCGGTGTTCGTTATAGAAAACAACGAATAATAATGTGTTATGATTTTCAGAACGGAAAATGAAGCCAATATGATAAATTCTAAATAAAAAAGAAAATGTTTTCAGCTTTAAATTATATTTTTATCGATAAGTATCGGATATCGATGCGTTGAATTGGTGTCTACCAAAATTTCACAATAAAACTAATTTGATCGATATAGGAAGATGTGGTATGAGTGCCAACGAGACAACTCTCCATCCCAGTTAAAATTTATAAAAGTAAACCATTATAGGTCAAGGTACGGCCTTCAACACGGAACCTTGGCTCACTATGACTGAACAGCAAGCTATAAAGGTCCCCAAAATTTACAAGTGTAAAACCATTCAAACGGGAAAACCGATGCCCATAAATGGGCCTTAAGAATATACATACACTAGTTGTTTATCTTGGTAAAGTGTTTTAATCACATGTAAAATTACTCAAGATTAATATGTATAAACTCACAAAACGCTAAATCTGTACTACAGTAACCAATAAAATTGTATTGAAAAGAACAGAAACGTTCTTTGATATTATATAATTCGTAAAAGTTTCAGCTTAAAACTTCATACTAGTCTTCCATTTAGCCTTTTCAAAATACAGAAAAAAGTATCTTTAAAAGAGAATAAAGAAAGGAAATTAACTCTGAAAGCGATACCGTGAACTTTGATGTGACGTCCATTTTATCAATCAATATCAGTCTATGGAAGAAGCGAATCGATAAAAGCTTTTCTTATATCAACGAGCGATATTGTCTTATATCAACGAGTTGCATTGTGGGAAATTTCAGACGAATGTTAGCATTTGTACGAAGAAAGGCAGATTTCTCGATATAAAGTAATAACTCTTTTCTTAAAACAGGGTGACATTTTTCATGACATACGTCCGCTGTATAATTTCCATGAACTATTTTATGTAATAACAAGTAAGGTGTATTTAAACGAGAAAATTGAATTGTTGAATAAATGAAACATAAATACACGATTTATCATTTGTAGATGTACATATTCAATAAATATCATGTAGCAAATTCAGTGGAATGCAATTGAGATGAATTCAATTGTTTACTAAACCAAAATCACCTATAAGTCAAAGATACTGCTATATTGTCTTATATCAATGCGATGTTTGTCTTATATCATAGCGATGTTTTTTTAATATAAAAAATGTATGAATGCGATACTTTTCTAATATAACTGCTATAGTTTTCTAATATAAAATGAATACGATGAAACGTCACAATGCATGTCAAGAAAACCGCAAACATAATTCACAATCTTAGTTCATGACCGGCTTAATGTTTTTGGATTAATATCACTAAAATTACGAACCTGTAACAAAATTAACGCTTACATGAACTTATCATTTCGAAAATGTTGCTTGACCCTATTGATAGTTGAAAGTGTTAACATTATATAGGGCGCTCTATAAATTTTCATTATTATTATTTTTTTTTTGGGCCGATCAATGCATTTGAATGGGGACATATGGTTGGACCCCCTTTATCCTGGGTTTGGAACCCCCCTTTTGAAAACGGTTGGATCCGCCCTTGAGGTCGCCACACTGCTATAGCCTATCCACATGGGTAATATCGAAAAAAATATCATTTCTTAAAAGAAAAAAACATTCATTCAAACAATCCAATCCAATACAGCTCCAAATAACAATGAACAATCAAATTTTAAAATATTCCAAACAAATTAAAATGTACAAATGCTGATGTCCCGAACTTTGAATATACCAACTGAGTAGCCTCAGACTATAAATTGAACAACTTCAGATACAACGAAAATTAAAAATCTTGTGAAACAGAAAATGTATTTATTATCAACATTGAAAAAAATATTGAGAAGAAAAACAGTTCTTTTTGGATATCAAAGACATTCCCCGTTGTTAAATCGATATCTCTATGAACATAATCAGCTCGCCGCGTGGACGCTCTTTTACGGATTTAGCTATACTTTTTGAACCTTTTGGATTATAGCTCTCCATCTTTTATATAAGCTTTGGATTTCAAATATTTTGGCTACGAGCATCACTGAAGAGACATGTATTGTCGAAATGCGCATCTGGTGCAGGAAAATTGGTACCGTTAATGTTATTACTACCACTGGGTCGATGCCTCTGCTGGTGGACTGTTAGTTCCCGAGGGTATCACCAGCCCAGTAGCCAGTACTTCGGTACTGGCATGTAAATACGGATGTTTTTGTGTTATTAAAATTTGCTGTAACAAATTGTTAGAAATTATTATAAATTTAGGAATGCATCTCCCTCATGCAAAGCTCTGATTCCTTTCACGGATTTGGCTATACTTTTTGGACCTTTTGGATTATAGCTCTTTATCTTTTATATAAGCTTTGGATTTAAAAGATATTTGCTACGAGCATCACTGAAGAGACATGTTTTGTCGAAATCCGCATCACGTGCAGGAAAATTGGTACCGTTAATGTTTTTTCATCGCGACGACCGTGAGGACATTCCGATGTATTGTTGCCACAGAGATTTTACCTTAGTTTTTGACTAGTAACCGATCGTATAAATACGCGAACATTTCTTAGTGCAAAATAATATTCCGTATCGTTTGTTATAAATTAATTTCTTCAATGAATACTAAAAAAAATGTTTAGAAAACAAATAAATAAGATGTAAATGTCTGTTGACGTTAGAAATAAACTCATCATAGATACCAGGACTAAATTTTGTATATACGCCAAACGCGCGTTTCGTCTACAAAAGATTCATCTTTGTCGCAAGTTAGTTTCATTGTTATCAATAAAGAAAGTCTTCCATGCGTGCGTTGCAAGCATATCAGATATATATTATTTCGGTGCCTTCATTATAAAATTTGCTAAATGTTATATATGTGAACAATAATTTTGATACTTAGCTATTTGATTACGACATTGTTTATTAAACCCCATCGGTACTGGCATTTTCAAATTTTGAAAATGGTGGATTGAACCTGGTTTTATAGCGCTTAACCTCTCACGTGTATGACAGTCTCATCAAATTCTGTCATATTTACAACGATGCGTAAACAAAACAGACATAATGGGTAAAATTGTCAAAATATGGGTACAGCAGTCAAATATTAATACTAATAAGTACTAATATTGATATAACAAAAACACCGCTATGATATTTTAAAAGTATCGCATTGATATTAGAACATATAGCATTTGTAAATTTATGTATATAAGAAAAACACAACACTTTTACACGAACATAAACGTTTGCTTCTTACTATTTTCTGAATGTATATTTAGACTCAACTGTTGTTTATATTTGAACAACAAGTTTTAAAGTTAGTATTTTCTTAATTTTTCGTTGCCGAAAACAACATTTTCCGCATGGAATGTCCGCATATTTACAATTGATATTAGACAATATCGCTATGTGATATAAGAAAAGTTTTTATCGATTCGCTTCTTCCATAGACTGAATATGGCTACATGATAGTTCAACAATTGTTAGTGTTCGGGCTCAATGCAAGATGAACGTTCCTATCGCCTTTATTCTATATCCACACCCTCCAATGCTCATAGACACATATTTTTATTAGTTCTGGATTTTCACAAACCATTTGTTGAAAGGTGCAGAATTTTCTGAATACATATTTGTTTATTAAAATTTGGTCATATTTTTCTTCGGTTAGTTTTGTTTTTCTCCTGTTTGAAATCAAATTTTTGGATAAAATAAAAACTTTGTGTTAAATCATCAGAAATTGATAATTAACGCTTCAAAATAGAAATATTACCAAATAAACAAATAAACCTATGAGAGTTCTGCTTCTATTGGTACCAATTTTGATTATAATCTTACATGATTAATATTTGTTATGAAAAAAAACCGTAGATTTTCATGATATATATATAACAACAAATTGTAGGTGACAAATACTTCTGACCATTATATTTTACTGACGGTTTTTGAAGTAACGTTCCAAAATGTTCTAAAAACTTATCTTCCAAAATATACATGTATGTACTTCCAATAACTTCAATTGCAATTTGAGCATTTGAACTCAATTTCATACTAAAAAATGTAGCGTCACTTTTGTATTTGGTTAAAGTTTTTATTCCATTTTCTGACTCTTGATAAATTTGACAAATGCACATGTATGGTCGAGCTCGTACTAAACCGTACGAGTATACTCATACGGTAGGAGCATACGTTTAGGTATACTTATATGGTCCAGACCGTACCCGTACGGTTCAATTACTCATATTGTCTGGAACATATATACATGTAGCATTGTTGAAAAAAATGTACTTGTACTCATCATGGATAATACACAATACAGAACCACATCCGCGTATAATTTATTCAATTCATCTTTCATTCTGAAACAAATTCATTTTTCTTTTTGAAAACAAAACAAACATGCAAACCAATGAGTGATGGAAATCTGCTGAGCACCACAAAATGCATGAATGTGTGGTATTCTTTATCATTATTTTGCTTTCAAACAAGAACATGATGGTTCAAAGTGTATTTTTGAGATTTACGGACCGTTTTGGCTGCTGTGGAGCCTAACAGACACTGAATGGACATCTTACTTATGTTTTATAGATATTTGCAAAAGAAATTTAAATGTCAAATATAGGCTTCAAATTATGTCCCCAGCATATACATAAAGAGAACGCTATGTTGGAGTTTCTTGTGGATGAACAAATGTTTACAAAAGAATAAAAAGAGTATACTAGCTAGATAACTTTTCCGAAATGTTGTCTGTTTGATTGATAAAAAATCGCAACGCAAAGATCAAATTTTTGGTGATAAAGAAAATACTATAATCTTTTCATTCATCAAAAATATAATTTATGCTGACAAGATATACTTTCTAAGAACAAAAGTCCATGCTTTTAATTAAATCTATAATATCAGGTGTAAGAAACAGAAAATTGACCTGTTGATAGTAAAAAAAAAATTTTGGACTTTAACGGTGCTTTTTTGTGGACTTTAGCGGAACTTGTTATTGTGGACTTTAACGGTGTTTTCTTGTGGACTTTAGCGGAGGTCATTTTGTGGACTTTAGCGGAAAGTTTGTGGACTTTAACGGCGTTGTGGACTTAAGCGTAAAATTGTTGTGGACTTTAGCGGTGTTGTGGACTTTAGAGGAATTGTGGACTTTAACGGTGCCACACTGTGTGCATGTATTTTCTTCATTGGCTAGAGGTATAGGGGGACGGTTGAGATCTAAAAACATGTTTAACCCCAGCGCATTTTTGCGCCTGTTCCAAGTCAGGAGCCTCTGACCTTCGTTATTCTTGTATGATTTTTAATTTCAGTTTCTTTTATTTTGGAGTTGAGTAAAAAAGTGGAATAAGACTACTCACTCAATTGATAAATGTTAATCCAACATTTTCCGATCTTAGACCGCAAATAAAATTCGTTAATTTCTGCGACATGAACACATTATATTATATATAGGGAGTCTGCTCTAGTGTCACTCTTAACAATCAACCAAATTGTTTCAACAAAAGGGAGGTCCTGAAATTAGTCTCACTTTACATTTCTTTACCTTATTTACATCACCATCTATGTAATGATTTTTGTATCGAACTAACAAATGTTAAAACTATGAAAAAAGTATGAGACATGTACACATTTGAAAAAAAATTTAACAATATGGATATAGAACGAAACAGCGTCACTATTATCATACATTTTTGTGTAGCGTTTCCCACGTAAAACTGAAATATCAAAATGTAGAAAAGGACGGTAACTGTTATTCCTTTTTATAAATTTAATACCGTACATTAAGAGAGTGCCTAATTATTGTTTAATTTATCAAATAATTGGAATTTAGACATGTCTCTTCTGAGTTTTGCAATGAACTGTGATTTGTGGTGTTAATCAGATGTGGATTTAAGAAAAATTCAAAAGAGTTATTGGTGAATTTACAATCTCAATCATTAAAACATTGTACCAACATTAAAACCTTTGATTTTTCAACTCTTTATTCCACTATTCCACATACTAAACTTAAAGCTCGACTGAATGAACTCGTCAGCTTATGTTTCTTTAACAAAAAGGGCATTAGACGCTTTAAATATCTAGTTTGGGGCAGGAATTCAGCTTACTTTGAAAAATCATGCAGAGTCAAAGAAAAAAACACACCGAAGAGGATATCACTGCCATGCTGGACTTTTTGATTGACAACAAATTTGGAGGTTTGGTCTTCCAACAGACTATTGGAATCACAATGGGTACCAATTGCGCTCCTCTTCTTGCAGATTTGTTTTTATATTCCTATGAAGCAGAATTTATCCAAGGCCTTATACAGAAAGGAGAAAAGAAATTAGCCCAGTCTTTTAATTTCACCTTTCGGTATATTGATGATGTACTGTCTCTTAATAATAATAGATTCAGTCATCACTTACATTTAATATATTCAAGTGAACTTGAAATTAAAGATACTACCGACACAGATAAATCTGCTTCATATTTAGACCTTTTTCTCGAAATGACTATTGATAGTAGGTTGAATACCAAAATTTATGACAAACGCGATGATTTTAATTTTCCTATAGTCAACTTTCTATTTCTGTTTAGCAACATCCCAGCGGCACCAGCATATGGAGTATATGTGTCTCAATTGATACGTTACTCTAGAGCTAGCTCAAAGTACGTTGAATTTGTTGAACGAGGAATACTGCTTTCTCAAAAGTTGCTAAGACAGGGCTATGAATCAATCAAATTAAGGTCATCACTAAAGAAATTTTACGGTCGCCATCATGCGCTGATTGGCCATTATGACAAAAGTGTGTCAGAAATCATATCTGATATTCTTTGTCAGTCATAATAACCTTCCATCATTACCGAACTGAACAAAGAAATAAGACGACGGGTGCCGTATACGGTGCAGGAAATGCTTACCCTTCCGAAGCACCAGATTTCACTCCCAGTTTTTAGTGGAGTTCGTGTTGTTTCTTATTTATCATTTATAACTGTTGTTGTAAATGTCCCTTGGTTTTTAATGAGTCTTTGTTTACTCCTTGGTTCTGATTGTTATTGTCTTGTAACAATAAAAGTAGACATATGCTATACAAGGAGCGCAAGTTGTACCAATAGGAATACCTTGTTGATCGACTTTGTTGTGAAAATGAACATATATGTTGTAAAGGTGGAAATTTACAACCATGACGCTCACTTTCTAAGAATAATAAGACTTATATAAGTATAACTGACTCCCATCCCTACTCGCGAAAAGTAACAATCATTAATAAAAAAAAAAATGTATAAATAAAAACCCTGCAATTTATTTTTATTTTTCCTATTTATCTATACTATTAAACGAGAAGACCTCATTTTGTGTGTCGCTTCTCTTCCTTCCACAATACATTAATCATCATGCCTCTGTGTTCTTTAGGTAACATGCATAGTCGCATTTGTCATCCATTCTTATGATTATTCACATTGAGTTATTGTGGGAGAAAAACGACAAAACAGGTGTCCGGATATTGTTTCCGTTATCAGACTGACTTTTAGTCATAGATTAGACTTCCGGTTTTAAACATGCACAAGAACAACCATTCGTATGATAGATTACAAAAATGAAAAATAAATAAGCCAATCAGAGCGTTCTCCATATCATGGTTTTTAGATTGCAAGAACCACAACTATTATACCGCCTTAGATACAATTATGTTTTCGCGTGTATCCAACTGTAAACTACGATTATACTACAGTAACTATAATATACAGAGACTCTATGTATTCTGTACATGTCTACTTTTTCTGAAATATTTAATATCTAAGGGGTCATACCAGTTGCATATATATTGAAATAAGTAAAACATGTGGAAACAAGAATGTGTCCATAATATACGGATGCCACATCGGTACTATCATTTACTATGTTTAGTGGACCGTGAAATGGGGTAAAATCTCTAATTTGGCATTACAATTAGGAAGATCATATCATAGGGAACATATTTCCAAAGTTTCGAGTTGGTTGGACTTCAACTTCATCAAAAACTACCTCAACAAAAACTCTAACCTGAAGCGGGACAGACGGACGGACGAACGAACGAACAAACAGACTAGAAAACATAATTCCCATAAATGGAGCATACAAATTTATTGTTGAAAGTGAAAACTTCAACCTGAAGCCGGACAGAAGGACGCACGAACGAACGACGACGAACAGACTAGAAAATAAAATTCCCATAAATGGGGCATAAAAATGTATTGTTGAAAGTGAAAGTAGTGATTTGGCCAAAATGAAAGTAGGGTAGAGATTAGAGGGAGGCAGGATTTATTCGGGACGTCGGGATCGGGTGTTTTTAAGTTCGGGATTACGGGCTTGATCTTTACGGGATGCGGGAATATTTTTTTTTAAATTTCGGGATGTCGGGATATGAATTTCGTTAAAATACGCAACTCGGGATTTTATGTTTTTAAGCCCGGGATTTCGGGATCAGGGCCTCTCAGACCACCCCTGAAATGAGCCTTAGTCATTTATACGAGATTCAAATCCTACCATTGGCATGTTAATAGGGCTCTCAAAAGGAATAACACCGATGGATTGTCCTAGAAGCACATTTTATTAGAATAATAATGGTCTATAAGAAGTTTCATTTATTTCATGTTTGAAGTGGTGTAAATTTTTAATTTAATTTGACTTTTACCAAAAAATGCATTGTAGCAAAGGGGAGGCCAGAAACACGAAAAATAATTTTAGCTAACAGAAAGGAAACACATAACGGAAAAAAGGGAGAGGGCTTTTGATAATATATGAAATTCTCCAGTCATTATATCTTTTACCAAAATTCATCCTACAACAGTTTACAAGCTGTATATGCCCGCGATTTCGCGGGTGTGTTCTAGTAGTTTTTTTTCTGTTTCTTTAGAAACTCATTTTTAGGAAGCGTATTAGGGCCCAATCTAATTAAAAACCGATCTCTCATCGCTCCTGTTTCTGATATGTCGCGTGGGAGATCTAACGAAACCGGCTTTGAGGTCACATGTGAGTGAACTAAAAGTTATGAATTTATAATGATATGCAACTAAGTTGACGACCTATTGATAAGCCAATCAAAAAAGTTTATGAATTATTTTGACTGACGATTTTGTCATAAATAAAATGAGTTACATCCCTTTACCTTACGTTAACCTTCCAAGATCGTGGAAGACTCAATTTCATTGGTCGAAAAAGACACACCTACGAGGTCACTCACATGTGACCTCAAAGCGGGTTTCGTTAGATCTCCCACGCGACATATCAGAAAACGGGAGCTATGAGAGATCGGTTTTTAATTAGATTGATTAGGGCCATCCTTTTTTTCTTCTTCAAAAATTGTCAAATTAATCTTGGAACTGTCAGTTTTAATCTTGGAATTTTTAACTTCATTCTTGGTATTAGCAACATCAAACTTGGAAATTCCAACTTAAAACTTAGAATTTCAAACATTAATCTTGGAATGATCAACTTTTGTTTGCGCCGTTAATTTATTAATGTATACAAATCGATGATAATTGTTAAAAGTGTTAAAACAAAATTGGCGGAAATGGTAAAAAAAAATATTAATTCCATAAAACACGAATACAAGTTGTGTTCCTTTACATATACAAAATAAACAAGTCTTAATTGTATCTGTTTTTTTTTTACTTATACATTCAGGAGAAGTTGTTGCAGTTTTAGTACAGATATTCACAACTTGTTTAGGAATCGGATCAAATAAGTACTTAGAACATTGCTTAGGTTCCTGTGTACTATTGAGGACCTCTGTTGAACTCTCTTGCAAAGATTGCTTTGTGTTATTAGGTTGATGTCTCATTTGCGATGCCGGTTGATCAAGTTCCTAACAAACAGCATATTCCAATTTATATGAAACACCTCCATGTTCAGTTGAAGAAGCAATCAAGTTATATAATTAATGTTATGATATAGCCATAATTAAGCTTTTAGTTAATTAGTTTTCATATGCTTTGTTGTGACGTGGTCATTGAAAGCACGATATTATGAATGTCGATTTCATTTAGAAATTAAATATAAATTTTGATTGCGTCCCGATGGATGTCAGCCATTGAAAAGTACGTATTCTTATGAAACATACATGTTATGTAATTATTTGTAGTAGGGGCATTAAGGCCTGGTTTTGGCCCAAGAAAATAAAATGTTTGATAACTTTTTTCAAATTGGAACATAATCTTTAGAAATGCATAGGGTCAAGAAATATAAATGAAAAACATTAAGACTCTTATGTAATGACGTCACAATTACGTCATAATATATACTGTTTTTACAAAAACGATGAAAATTCAGAATTTATGCAGTTTTCTATCTTTATTTCTGTTGTGGAAACATCGTGCGCAGCCAAGAAACAACAAAATAATTTAAC
Source organism: Mytilus galloprovincialis (assembly GCF_965363235.1). Classification (NCBI taxonomy): domain Eukaryota; kingdom Metazoa; phylum Mollusca; class Bivalvia; order Mytilida; family Mytilidae; genus Mytilus; species Mytilus galloprovincialis. Next base: position 87,477,803 of record NC_134838.1, read on the forward strand.
TGAAGCTTTATCATTACTATTGACAAAATCTCACCAAATATAAAGTTGTTTCTTGGGTGCGCACATACTTTTCCAATCGAAAATATACTTAACAATTTGATGAAAAACAAGGAAAATCACAAAATTTTACAAAATATGCAAATTAAGGCATGATTTGTTGCCATGGTAACTTGTTTAATGTCCAAAATTATTTTGTTTTTCTGAATACCTTCTACCTGAGATACTTTTCAGTAATTTTAAAATATGTATGATAACTTTTAAATTTGCAGTAATTTTTGGGCCAAATAAGGGCCTTATTGCCCCTACTCCTTACTCTTATTGGTCTAGAAACAATGCACGTTTTACAATTTATTATAAAGTTTACCTTGATGTGACTGACTCATATAAAAGGTTAAAGACTCATTAAAAATTATATTTCATTACAGAACCTAACATCATTTTATTGATGGTTCCTCTTGAACAAACACAATAAATGCCCCCTTCCATCATTTGGGGTTAAAATGCCGTTTCCATATATCAAAACCGAGCCGGATCAATAACCAGGAATACTGCATTTCCTTATCATCTATAGTGAGCATGCTGTGCCGTTAGACAACACCGAATTATTAAATACGGACAAACACAACATCCAATGCCATACCGTCTCTGTTATTACCATGTTCATTATCTAATTGAGAATGTTCCACATAACCTCCAATATTTTGAAAAAAAATTCGTAAATTCTGTAGTTTCTGTAATGACTTATTTACAATATTTTTCTTTCCATCCCATGTCCTGTATTCAATAGACCAAATATTTACCACTATTTTTCCGGATATCAGTTTGTTTCTTATTGACTCCAATATAATCATTTCTGATCCTTCAACGTCCAAAGAAAAGTAATCAATATGTTGCACGCCTATTTGATCTAAAACTTCGACCATGTCAAAACAAGGAACTGAAATTGTTCTTTTAGTTTTAATCATCTGCATATGATCATTATCTAATTCTGACGCTATGCCACCAACAGGTCCGCTCTGAATAAATTCAGTTTTTCTTAATTTATCTGATATGCAAGCACATAGACGCCAAACATGCCGTTTCAACGCATCTATCTGACGACACAGATCGGGGTTTGCTTCTATCAGCAGTCCAGTCCAGTTATGTTTTCTTTCCAACCACAAAGTATTTGAAAATGTTTGACCATTATAGGCTCCCATTTCTACAAAAAAACCGTTTTTTTTGGGAGAAATTTTATACACAGTTTCATCCTGGTGTGCTTGTGAGTAGTGTTTATTAGTGTTGTTTACAGGAAAATACGGATGTGGTATTGTCAGGTAATAACCAAGCGTTCTTGTAAAATTTACATTAATTTTAGTAAAAACATGCACGCGTTGTTGTCCATGGCCTCGATAATGCTGTTTCCAATTTGTTGCCAGATATGGATACCTTATCTTTCCATACCATCTACCGGCATTAAATTTGATATGATCCCTTTCATAACTGTATTGAACCCCAATGGTTAATGATCCTCCTTCTTTAGTTACACACCATCCCCTGGCAATCGCAATTATGTCTCCCCATGGATTTAGTCCGTCACCATACCTGCCTAAACCGGAATGTTCTACCGAACTAAAAGTTACAATAGCATCAAATCTACCTAAAGTTTTGTTTAAGTAACTTTTACGAAATTGATCGGGAATCATTGTTTTTATTTTAGGGTGTTTTGAAACAACTTTACCGTATTCTAACGTGATAACCTCGCGTGCTCCTGCTTCTAACGCGCATGCTTCTACCCAGGGAATTTCTGAACCTATAACCAAAACTCGACCATTCGTAATGCCAGGTGCATGCTTTAAACCATCTCGCAAAGCATTTGTTTCTGATATACCATACGTTCCTTTTAACTTATTATCTTTTGCCAATGAAATATAATCCTCGATCAGTTGTTCTTTCCATACTGCCATTTTTGCTGTCTTGCCTAAATATGCTTGATTAAAATACCATGTTGACAGGTTTAGTCTGTGTTTCATCGTAAAATCAGTATGTAAATGTGTAGGTATTGTTTTTGGAGCTATAGATAACCCATGACCACGATCGATGTGTTCATTTGTAAAGAGCGCGACGCAATCAACGGGGACAGTTATTTGATCAAAGTATGGTCCGGGTATCCCTTTAACATTTGTTTCACAAAGCTCTCCGCAATCCTTCCTTATGTATTCTACAGCATCTAATGATTCATGAAGGGATTGTGCCTCTGGTTTGGTATTATAAGTGAATGATTCCTGCGGGGAATTTCTCCTTGTTTGTATACCTAGTATCTTTGATGAGCTGTTTTTATAGTAAACTTTATATATACACACGAAGAGTAGGACAAGAGTAACTAGTATCAATTGTTTTCGTTGAAATTTTCTGTAGCACATCATTATTGACAGGACTTTTTCTTTAAAAGAAAAGACAATATAATATATCGAATGATCCTGTTTTACAGGAAGAAGCTGTATCAGTTAATCATATCAGTTATCTTAAAGCGCACATGGTTTTGTGAAAAATTATTGCCATCACTTGCCGTCCATCAGTAAAAATATATCTGTTAACGGAATAAACTACTTTCCTGAAACAAAGAAAACAAAAGCTAGACATTCAGCCGAAACACAAATAGTACTACTGTAACTGTAATCTCATAAACCATCAACAAAACACAAATAAAACAATATTTAATCTCTAAAACAAATAAAAAACACAAATAAATCATGTTTTATATCCACAACCCTAAACACCACACAATTCAAACGTGTGTAATCTCCACAACACTAAACAAAACACAAATTAAACATGTTTAATCTCCACAAGTGAAACACATTTTGATACACGTATAATCTTTTATACCATAAAAAAAAACTAACAAAAACACAATCCATACATTATCATCTTAACAACCACTAACAAAACTTATAATATCCACATGAACTCACATATTAGTTAAGCTGGTCCAAGGTCATATTTGCTCTTGATTCTTTGAAAACATAACCAGTCAAGATGCAAATAGATATTGATAAAATTGAGAAAGGAAGGCCACCAATGGGTCTTCAATGTAGCGAGAAACTCCCGCACCCGTAGGCGTCCTTCAGCTGGCCCCTTAAAAAATATGTATACTAGTACAGTAATAATGGACGTAATACTAAACTCCGAATTATACACAAGAAACTAAAATTAAAAATCATACAAGACTTATAAAGGCCAGAGGCTCCTGACTTGGGACAGGCGCAAAAATGCGGCGGGGTTAAACATGTTTATGAGATCCTAACCCTCCCCCTATACCTCAAGCCAATGTAGAACAGTAAACGCATAACAATATGCACATTAAAATTTAGTTCAAGAGAAGTCCGAGTCCGATGTCAGAAGATGTAACAAAAGAAAATAAATAAAATGACAATAATACAAAAATAACAACAGACTACTAGCAGTTAACTGACATGCCAGCTCCAGACCTCAATTAAACTGATTGATATATTATGTCTTCATCATATGAATATCAATGTTTATATAGAATTGCAAGTTTCTTACAGATGGCCAGTCTGTTTATCCAGGGGGAAAACATTATTTTTTATATGAGGGAACAAGAGAGTTAATATAAAACAGTACACGCGACGACATATTAAGAATAGATTGCATTTGTAAAACATATCCTTTAAAATAAAAAGAACAAAAACATATTATAGACATTTGTTATGAAGGTCCACAGAGGTCGTCACTTAAGGTAACACGATACCGAATGGCATATCTCCCGATTTCCAAACTTTTTGGCACACGTGTTCTTTGAATCGAGTTACATCGAAATATGTAATAAAAAATGGAGGTCACCATTTTTTGTTTTCTTGGTATTTTCATAGGAAAACGTCAATTTTGGCGACAAATTTACATAGGTATATAGGGGAAATGCCTATTTTTCGGCTTACCTTTATAGATTTTCGAATGTATGACTATGTTCTTATATACGGAGAACAACAAAAAACTAACATAATATCCAGGATTGCAAGCTAAACCCATACACGTATAGAAAATCATATTTCACCATTCTAATGCTTTTGAGATAAATGGCTTCAAAGTTGATTGATACCCTTAGAATTTGACCAAAAACGTACATGAAGTTATTGAATACAGAATGTAACGTTATTCCTTCCTACTCAGAAATATGGAAAACAAAATATGTGTCGGGATCTAAATGGTGTTTATCTTATTTTCATTTCTCATGTCGGGTTTGTAATGCAATATAAAATTCTACTGGTATAATTTATTTCGTCCTGCACATGGAAATTTCACTCACATGAATTAACATTAATCTCGTCCGATTTTCACACCAAACGAGCATATGCTTGAAACTTGCTTGAACTGGTTTGTTCCACGTGATTCTTATGATAATAATTCACGAATAAATCACCGGAATGTGGTACACGTTAAATTCACGTAAATTTTTAAAAGAAGAATATTCAAATAATAACTTTATTCTAACACTTAATTAAAATCATGAAAAATACCTTCATATTTTTGTTAAGTTCACGTGAAAATAACATGAAAAATACCTTCATATTTTTGTAAAGTTCACGTGAAAATAATATGAACATTTTTACGTGTGATTCATTTGAATTACTGAGTTTTTAACTCCATCCTTTTTAAAGACAATGGTGGACTCATTGCTTAATCAATGCAGAAATAGAGTATACCTTAAAAATTTGATTCAGTTAACAGTTGCTCGGTTTTTGATGGTCGTTTAACGTTCAGTGGCAAATAGTTCATGCATGTTCGGGACGATACATTACAATTTTGAAAACAGTTGTTTATAAAAGACACATTTGAGGCACCAGTCAGAAAAGGTTTAACATTCTGTTAGTTGTGAAACTTATGAGGGAAAATAATGATCCTGAAAAAAAAACACGTTCTAAAAAGTGAAATAACAAACTCAAAGAAAAATTCAAAACTTCTATTCTTGACTTGCTACGTACATTAGTATAGCGTACTCTACGTGGTGTAAATGTGTTAGTTGGTTGCTCAGCAAGTCGGACAAACATTTCAAACTGTATAGACAATTTCACAAAGTTCAACAGTCTGTCATTTGTGGAAAATTATTTACAAAACAAATAATGAGATCATATATGCATTCTTTAAAGTAAAAAAAAACTGCGAAATATAAAAGTTCCAGCTTGAAATTTCACATGTTGGAGATGTAAGCCGGAGTCTGTACTCTGCGTGCCTTTTATATTTTATTAAGTCAGATGCCTAATCCAGTAACATGTCATGAACAAAAAATCAAGAAAATCCAGACGATATGCGCACCTTTAATATACGTAGTAACACCAGGTACATAATTTAAACCTAAAGCAAAAAGACTACATGTACGAAGTGCGGGATTGAAAATCGAACGGACATGGGTGAAACTATATGATGATACGTGCTCTATTAGGATTTTGGTGACAACAAATATTTTTTAACATGCAGTTCATATAATAGAAATGTAATTTGGAGATCTAAAATGAAGTAGCAATGTAAGCAAACTAACATTTCAGTCATTTTGTCTTTGGTGGAAAGTTGATTAATTTGCCATTTTATCGCACCTCCTTATTTCATAATGGTTTGAATTTTCTCCAGAAGAACAAAAGTTTTAAGACTTAAACAAATATGTACTAAGAGACTGAAATGTTACTGTGATAATTATACTCCACATACTTATCAAAACTCTCCAATTCAGGGGCCCAACGTTTACTAAAACTACAAATTATAAGAAATAAAAAGACACTCGTCCAATAAACATTAGTCACAGTTTGCTTGATGTCTTTGGTTTTGATGTCGTTAAATATCCAGATGTTGCTTTCATATTAATTGCATATCCCATATCTCCATTTATCATTCTAACAGCCAACTATTGTACATATAACATATTCCATATATTTTTTCTTTGTATTTGTACGTTTACAAATAAAGTCTCAACCAGTCCACACTAATATACAGCTTTTCTATAAAATCATAACACTTAAATTATATAAATTTTATATCCATAGATAAGATAGGTAAATACTATTCTGAAAAATACTACAAATTGTTTTATCATATTTAACATTAGTCTAAAATAAGGACAACATATTGACAAAACGTCAAAAATATGCGTGTCAGACGTAACAGACTATACGAATTTTAACTTTAGCAGGGGTGTTGTGTTCTTCAAAACAGTGTTATATGCGCGAAAATTCGAATGAATGGTATGCTTTATATATAAAGTATTAACATTTTACTGAATATGCGTTCCTGTAACTATCAACGCTATTTTTTGGCAAAAGCAAATAGTGTTAATTATGGTCAGATTTAGGAAAATGTTAAATTATCAAAACTTATAGGTTTTAAATATAAGATTATATGAAATTTCGTTCGTGTAAATTATGTTAATAAAAGTACATAGATAGACCATATCAAAATCGAATTTTTGCAGCACTCACACCACATATAAAAATGTAACGGCTTCTGGCAAATGTCTTGCAAGATGACCAATGTCGGATTTCTCCGCTATTTACAAATAAACCGTCATTTGCGACGTTATTTATTGAAAATTTAGATTTGTTGAATTTTAAATAGTGCTTTTCCGTAATTGTACTTTAACTCTACAAAACAGCTTCATACTTTTTGATAATTTGCGTAGTCAAAACGACTTCGTATTCAAAGAAATGAAATGTCTTGCAAGTTTGTCCACTGGACGATTTTCATACGGTTTCAACGTTATCGATTCGGGACGCTTATTATGGTGGATCATCTGTATATATTTTCTCAGATAGAATTTTCTTAATAGTCAGATACTATCACCAAGACCACAAAGAAAATAAGAATTCCGATCACTGGGGTTGTTCGTCTACATGAGGTTCTTAAGTTGTGAAAAAAGTTGTGTATTACGCGATGATAATAGTTATCAAAAGTACCAGGATTATAATTTTATACGCCATACGCGCGTTTCGTCTACATAAGACTCATCAGTGACGCTCAGATCAAAATAGTTAAAAAGCCAACCAAATACAAAGCTGAAGAGCATTGAGGACCCAAAATTCCCAAAAGTTGTGCCAAATATGGCTAAGGTAATCTACTCCTGGGGTAAGAAAATCCTTAGTTTTTCGAAAAATTCAAAAGTTTTGTAAACAGAAAATTTATAAAAATGACCATTTAATTGATATTCATGTCAACACCGAAGTGCTGACTACTGGGCTGGTGATACCCTCGGAGACGAAACGTCCACCAGCAGTGGCATCGACCCAGTGGTGTAAATAGTTATCAAAAGTACCAGGATTATAATTTTATACGCCAGACGCGCGTTTCGTCTACATAAGACTCATCAGTGACGCTCAGATCAAAATAGTTAAAAAGCCAAACAAATACAAAGTTGAAGAGCATTGAGGACCCAAAATTCCCAAAAGTTGTGCCAAATACGGCTAAGGTAATCTACTCCTGGGGTAAGAAAATCCTTAGTTTTTCGAAAATTCAAAAGTTTTGTAAACAAAAAATTTATAAAAATGACCATTTAACTGATATTCATGTCAACACCGAAGTGCTGACTAATGGGCTGGTGATACCCTCGGGGACGAAACGTCCACCAGCAGTGGCATCGACCCAGTGGTGTAAATAGTTATCATCTTTTTCAAATTTTCAAATTTTGGAAGCTTAAAACTGCGATTTATTTTATTTCTCTGCAATAAGATTCATATATATATAGAACTTTAAATATTTTGAATCTAATTGGTTGAAGATTGATAAAATAAAACACAAATTCAAAGGAACACCAAACACTTACTTGATTTAAATAGTTTTCAAAAGGTAATATCTAAATTAGATTCATTCCTAGGTTACGTATTACGTTTTTTCTCCGTTTCTTCGTTTGAAATTTTATGTTGACCTCTTGAATCGATATATAGAATTACTGAGAGGACATTCAGATGAATTATTTGCTCTGTTAAGTTTTTGAAGTTAAAATCAACTCACCATATCAAATGTATACGATTGGGTGTATCAAAATTGTTATGCTGCAAATGATACAAGGGTTATTTGACACTACAATCAGTGAAATTCTGAAATAGCCTATATCTGTACTCGACTGTACTGATTTTTACTCGACCAGTCTGAATTGGTCTAAATTTTAATTGATGTTACTCGAACCCAATCTGAACCATACTCGACTGTACTAATTTGTACTTATTTTACTATTGGAAATAGTTTAAGATTATTACTCCACCAGTGTGAAACAGTCTTAACCCATTCGCGTTTGGACCTGTATTATATTTCCCTTCGGGTTTATATGATTCGTTCATCCTACTTAGAATCTTTAAAAATAAAGAGTATATCCTAAAATGAGGTACATTATATGACCTTCCAAATACGTTTCGATTCCTAACATCATTGAAGAGACATTTAAAATTTTCGAAATCCGTATATGGTGTACAAATGTTTGCACCTCAAGTATTTCTCCAAAAAAATCTATTCAAGCAGCATGATGATAGATTATATAATGTGGACCAATAAGGGATCAAATATTTATCTCATCTGCCTACAAACTTTTAATTATTATACAAAAGATGACTTAAAGAATGATAAATACCACTAATGGACCTCTTTGTCTTCAATATAATGCGGTATACCATCTTTTTCGCAAGTTTATTGTTTTCTGTTTGGTATATAAAAACAAAAGATCCATTTGTTACATCTGGTGATACGTTTATTTTGCAATCGTCAATGGCAGTCAGCAGGGTTTACGAACATCAGTTGTTCGACCTGTTAGTCAAATGCACTTTGTTGAAATATACCTATAATTTTTTGGGCTTTATTTGTGCTGTATTTAGACCCCTTTACCAACACATTTGTTTTGCATGCACATGTATAAATTGCGGTTTTTTATCCAAGCAATCATAGATTTGAACGTTGTTTTTAATTTAGATTTGTATAAATACTAGTAAACATATATATATAATTTTTATATATATATATATATTACGGATTACAAATGTGTCAAGTTTTGTGATTGGATAACAACACAGAGATGTCAGTATATACAGCTAACTCGAAATTTCGGATGAGTTGAAGTTTTCATGTGGTCTCAAACTTTGTTCCATATAAATGTATGTATTTCGATTCCTGATGAGACGAAATTGGACGAGTCGAAATTGCAGTGGAGTCGAACTAAATTTACGGTCCTATGATTAACAAAAGCATTCAAAGTTCATTCATTATCTCAAACTAATACACATATGTCAAAACATGACCTCAACGATTTAAATGGATTGAAGAGTTAATCTGACAACACACGTGTAATTAAATTTCCGGTCACTGACCACTGTATTGATTTATGACATGCTATTTCCACGCGTGTTTACCTTAGATTATCTTTTTTAAACATTTTATAAATAACTAGTGATACATTGTTTATGTTTATGAAAAAGTATTTAAAATGTTTACAAAAAACAATTAATCGTGATTTACACTGATGAGCTTGAATGTGTATAAAGTGGGGATTAAGACTTTCTTGTTGGTGATCACCTACAAACTACTCAATCGGCGCCTTTAATCTTTTTGTATTCTCTCTTGAAAAGAGAAATCTAAATTTTCTAAAATCTCTTGTATCTGAGAATCATAATAAACAATTTTGTCAATTCTAAATGACATAAGTAAAAAGAATGTTATTATAAAAATGAAAGACCATGACATACTAATACATCGATCTGATACCAGAATATCGACCCCTTCCCTTATTTATCCATATTTATTTTAGCTTTACCAAGCCAAAACAAGAGTTCTGTCCATTGATCTGTCAAACTTCCGCTTTTCGTTTGAGTCGAACTACGTATATCTTGAAACATTTCTCTGGTCCGACTAACTTCGAGATTACGAGAGTCGACTGTATAAATCATTTATTGAAATTCCTTTATCTTTTTTTTTTTTAAATTAATCAAAGTTTTATTGCATTTTTGCTGTTAACAATTTACTCGATCTACAGCTTCAATTAAGTATTCCTTAAATTAGTTATTGAATATCTTGGGAAAAATATTCAATAAAGTATATATCTATAAAGTTAGTTATATTTTTTAAATACATTAGAGCAGTTCTACAGAGTATAATGTTATACCAGAATACGGTACGTTTCTTAACCTGAACTGTATTTGATTTAATTATTAAAGTTTCACTGAACCGTGAATGATGATAATCTTTGATACTGATAGCATGACTTTTCATCTGACAAATTTCATTAGATGCATATCACCTGACCGGACACATGTGCAGTCATGAATTAAAGAGGTCGCAGCTTGAACGTGCTTTACATTTATAAAACTTCGAAATATTCCAATGTTTTAAGTATTGCTTCTAATTTTATTCATGTTTATTATGTCCCTGATTTCATTTTTGAAGATTTTAAAGATATCAATGACCTTGTCTTTCTTGTCAGACATGTAATATTCTTTATAGATGGAAAAGAAAATTATAGGTAATAGATAGTTCATATCAAAATAAGCTTCATCTTCAATTTCATAGCATGTTACTAAACTTCCAAGACTAAGTATATGCTTATCAATCTTTAATAATGTTAATAGCTGGTCAACTTTATGCCATTAATGAACATTATATGAACTGGAAAAAAAGAAGGGTTTATAATCATCATGTTCCTTACAATGGAAGCACAAACTGCTTAGTACTTTTTTACATTTATATAGTAATTCATTACAGGCTAATATATAATGCATTATTTTCCATTTAAACATTTTAAATTTGTTGATTTCAAGGTAGTTAAAGTTGAAGGTGGATTTCAATTTTGTAGACATTTTTTTATGCAGAATTCTTTCCCATATTCAAATTCCTGTTGGTTTATCATTTGTAAATAGACTTTGTAAGGACGTGTATATTTCTTTGTTGCTCGTGTCTGGTGAAATTTTATGTTTAAGTAGGATATTTAAGTTCACTGATTTCTTTATATTGACAACAGTTTTGTAAGAGCTTTCTTGTTTTAAAATATTTTGCCAGTGCTTTGGTATAGTATTTTTAACTAAAGAAAATTCTCCTATTCAGTCTTGTTTATTGTTTAAATTTTTTAGTACAATTTCTGAAGAGATGTGTCCGTTTGCATTTTTTATATTATTGATGTACAAAATATTACTACTAATCCAATTTTGAAAAAAAAACAGACATTTCCCATTTTCTTTGATAAAATGATTTCCCCATATAAGTTGTTTTATAACCTCAAAAAAGTTTTTAGGTGCGATAGTTTGACCTCTTTTTACTTCTACCCAAGTTTTAATTGATAATGTATTTTATTAAGCAAATTAACATTTGTTAAATTCATTCTGAATAAAAGAAAATCTTTCCCAAATTCATTTAGATAAAAACTTGAAATAATTTTCCAGTTTTCGCTTTCCTTTTTTATTAGTTTTAAAACCCATCTGATTTGTAAGGATTTTATAAAGGAATCTAAATCGATCATTTTTATTCCTCTATCAAGATATGGTTTACATAATATAGAGCGTTTAACTTTATCTTTTTTTTCCACTCCATATAAAATTATATATTAAATTTTTGAACTTTTGTTTTATTTCATGTGTTATTATCATACATGATGCAGTGTATGTTAGGTTTGGTAAAATTAAGGACTTTACTACAGTAATTTTTCCTATTAATGTTAAATTTCGTTTGCTCCATCCTTGAATTAATTTTTCACATTTATCCATTTGCTTCTCTGTGTTTAATTTTTGACAATCTTGATAATTGTATCCGAAATATATTCTTAGACTTTTAATATGGTCTTGTTTCCAGTTTATATTTTCAAATTTATCTTTTGAACTTTTTTATTTTGCCAAGCCACAAACCTTCTGTTTTAATTCTATTCAGTTTGAGTCCAGAAAGGCTTCCAAAAGTTTCAATGATATTAAGGGCTTTGCGTATATCTCTGCGTGTTTTTAAAAACAATTGAGTATCATCTGCCAATTGACATATTTTCAGTGAGCAAGAATTTTCATCTAATTTGATTTCAAATCCTTTCAATTCCTTATTTTCGCCTAATTTAATTGCCATTATTTCAACACATAAGACGAAAATTAACGAAGATCACGAAATGTATTGAAGGGGGCAGACACCCATCCATTATTTAACATACATCCTTTTATATCTGTATACATAGTTTCAACTCATTTTATGAATTCTTTTTTAAAACCATTTTTTTTAACGATTCAAACATAAAACACCACTCAAGTGAGTCGAAAGCTTTAGTAAAGTCTAAAAATAAAATTGCACCATCTACATTAATTTTTTCAGAATAATCAGTAATGTCTTGGATTTGTCTAATGTTAAATTCTGTGTATCTGTTTTTTATGTAACCTTTTTGATCAGAGTGAATGATTTTTGGTTGTACTGATTTAAGTCGTTCCGCTAAGGCATAAGCTAGTAATTTAACATCATAGTTTAATAATGTAATAGGTCTATAGTTATCAAGGGAGAGGGGATCATTTTTTTTAAACAAAAGAGATATGGCTCTCATTTTTTGGGAGTTGGTCTATTCTCTTTTTTTAAAGCAATAGTTGAAAACTGGTACTATGAAATCTTTCATCTGTTCCCTAAATTTTCTGTAAAACTCAACATTTATTCCGTTCAAACCTGGGGCCTTGTTTAATTTCATTTTAAATATAGCCTCTGTGCATTCACTTATAGTTATTTTTCCCTCGCATGTATTGCTTTCAGGTTCATTTACTTTTTTTACTTTCTTTGATAGTATTGTTTTACTTCTTCTGTATCGGGTTTTGTTGAAGTATATAATTTAGTATAATAATTAACTTCTAGATTTAATATATTGTTTTGGTCATATGTTACTTGATTATTTTCATCATACAGTTGAGTTATAGTTCTTTTACTTTGTCGTGTTTTTTCTAGGCCAAGAAAAAAAAGATGTGTTTTTCTCCCCTTCTTCTAGCCATTTTACACGTGATCTAATTTGATTTCCTTTAATTTTTTCATTGTATAAACTTGCTAATTGTTTTTCTACGTTTTTTTTATGTAAATTTTTCTCTCGTGTATATTGCTATCACAATCAATTTCTGCAGATAGTGTTATAATGTATTTTCTAAAATTTCAATAGTATCTTTTTTATATTTGCCTTTAATTTATAGTATTGAATGGTATAATCCCTTACCTCAACTTTAAAATTATCCCATAAAATATCTAGGTTAAGATTTGTTTCTGATTTTGTTTTATATGTATTTATCAATTTTGAGATAATTTTAAGATACTGCTCATCATCTACAATGCTACTATTTAATTTCCAATAACCCCTTTTGAGTTTCTATTTATGTTGATTTTTAATGAAACAGCGTAATGATCAGTGTGTTGTAGAACTTTTGGTCTTACGTCGCATGTAATGCAATTTTTATCAACTTCATCACTTACTAAAAAATAATCAATTCTTGTAAATTCTGATAATTTTTTCCTTCTCTAGGTAAATTGGGTTTTATTCATGTTTTTGCTTCTCCAGACATCAGTTAGTTTTAGATTCTTAATTTACATTTTAAGGTTGTGAACTGGTTTATTAAAGTTTTTATTTCCTAATTTAGTTCTTTGTATCTTTAATAGCTAATATGTCGTTGAAGTCACCCCAAATTATTAACGGGCCAATACTGTAGTTTTCAATTAATTGTTTTACTGATTTATAAAAAAGTGTTTCTTATTTAACAATGATTAGGTGCATAAAGGTTCACTAATGTGTATTTATTGTCATCTATTTCTATATTAACTAATATGAATCTACCTTCTGAAACCTTATATTGGTCAATAATCTTGAAGTTTAATCTGCTTTTTATCCATATAGCAAACCCTCTTGCATTACTTAACCCATTACTTCACCTTTTAATTCTTGTTTTAGTTTTGGTTCTAAGGTTTGAGTAAAATGAGTTTCTTGTAGGAATACTTTATCACATTTTTGTTGATTAGCCCATTCAATAATTTTGTTTCTTTTTCAGATTTTTGAAATCCGTTGGTATTTACAGTGCAGACATGGATACAGATTTTGTTTGTCATATTGTATTAATATTAGGAAGGTAAGTTAGATAATTACAGAAATTTGTGTTTGAAAGCATGTTAAACTTGTTAATCCGCATGACTTAGATTTAAGATATTATTTTTATCCTTGCTTTGTGGATTTTATTTTAATATGATATCTTTATCAATATTAAAGTGTTTCTATATGTACATCTATGTGTATAATTATCATGATTATAAATGTGTAAACATAACATAACATTTCAATTATTGACCTCAATATATAGGTCATGATTTGGGTCAACAATGTGATTTCAGATACAGACTCCTCTGTGTCCCAAAAAAATATTTTGAACTCATTAAGTTTGTAATCATACATAAAAATTTGATACAATCAATAGCAAAATATATACAGAGATAGTTGATAGAAAAAAACATGACTTTAAACTAAACACAAAGTAAACAATTTTTTTTAATGTTTTTACATGTAACATAAAAATACATACTGGACTACTATTTACATAATATTAACAGAGCCAATGTTACATAGAATTATTGGCTACTTGATAAGCAAAGTTAAACACTAGTATGTTTGTGATAAAAGTTATAATAATCAACTTTGTTTTGATTTTTGTAGGTGTGATTTATCCTTTTGAGGTATGGTGTATGGATTCACAGATGATAATATAATATCCTCTTTAATCAAACATATTGAAGTATTTATTACAATTATGCAGGAACGTTTTTAAAGAGCTTTTGAATACAAAAATGTTAAGTAAATTTACTTGTGTAGCTATACAACAAGTGAAAGAAAAATACACAAAGAATTTTAATGAAAAAAGATCTAAAGATTTTGAGATTGTGCACATGCTGCTTACTACTAGATATGAGAATATGTACATAATTTCCAAAGGAATGTAAATTTCTTCTAAAGGAGGATACTTGTTGCTGTTGTTATGTGGACTGACAATTAAATGGTATATCATTAAAAGACTTATAGTTAAATGGTCAGCTAATTTTTGAAATGTGAATAAATGATACATGTACCAATAATAAAATATAATTTATTATATCATTATATTCATATTCTTGTGTTATGGATTCTTATACAAACACAGGTAAATAATTACATGTATGTATATAATTAGGTATCAGTTGTTTTGGACCTCTTGGCAGTAGAATCTCTTGTCGTGAAGCTTCTCAGTTGGTGTCACTGGAGACTTCAGAAAGGTAATGATGACAGGATGCTTTGATGGAGTTCGAGATTTTTTGGTTGATTCTTGTTTGCTCGGATCGTTACCAGACATGAATGAGGTTATTTGAGCTTGACTTGGATCACTTTATTTTTCTTTTTTTTTCCTTTATCTATTCATTTCTATTTATTTAACTTTTCAATGCCTCGTTGGGAGCAGTTGTATATGTGGTGCAAGTACTGTTATTTATCTCAAGGTTGGAAAGATCGAAGATATCTTCGACTGTTGTACATTTGATGCACCATAATTTGTATTAGCTCAAACATATACGGTATACAAAATAAGGGGAATATACACAGCAACCCAGAGCAACGCCTAGTATTCATCAATCAGATGAGTATAAAATCCACAATACGATAACAATCAACACAACGAAAGCATTAGATTTATAACTATTGCATACTAGACACTAAAACAATGGGGATAACCGAAACAAATATAAATATTAATTACTTAAATAATATTATCAAAGACCGCAGTCACAGACAGAAAACTCTTTCATATATGAGAAGCTTTTATCTTATACAGCAAAAAGTAAAATCACAAAAATACTGAACTTAGAAGAAAATCAATTCGGAAAGTCCATATTCACACGGCAAAATCAAATAACAAAACGCATCAAAAACGAATGGACAAAAACTGTCATACTCCTGACTTGGTACAGGCATTTTCAAATGTAGAAAATGGTGGATTAAACATATTGAGATTCAATGCATATACAGTATTGATAATTAATATTTCAATCTACTTTTATGTTTTCACCGATTGAATAAATTTTCCTTTTATGATTAAATGCATAACTTGCAGAATACGTTTACTTTTGTACAAATTATCAATCCATATCTTGTGTAAATGTCTAATCTCTCTGCATCGGTTATTAGTCCCTTGATCAAGATCGTACGTAGTAAAACGTTTAATTCATTAAAGTTAGCCGCTTGTATTATTGGCCAAAACAATTTATAATTCAAATAGTTTGGACAGCAGTGCTTTCTTTGATAAGATATTAACGTTATCATTTTATGAAATTATTTAGCTTGTGCCCTCCCGAGGACCACACGAGACGTTAATATTAGATTTTTACTGTTTATTGATTTAAACATTTTATCATCTTGTCGATGTTCATCCTTTACTCCCCAGGTACAAGATCATACATTATAATGACAATTTAAAGATAATTATTTTACCTCAATTTAGGATAGACTCTTGAGTTTTGAAAAATCGAAATAGAATGAACGGATTATATAAACCGGAGAAAAAATATAATACAAGCCCAAACGAAAAAATATAAACAAGTCGATTTTGAAAACAACCTTTAAACCTACCATTGCACTGGAAAACCGCTTCGTGGTAGAAGGGTCTAAATACAGCACAAACAACATTTTCCAAAAGACAAAAAAAAAAAAAGAAAAAAGAAAAGGTTTTTAATCAAAACGCATTTGACTATCAGGTCGAACAACTGAAGTTCTTAAACCCTGCTGACTGCCATTGACGGTATAAATATATATAAATATATTACTTTTTTGGAGTGTAAAAAATTCTTTGGATGTTTTAGATAAATTACGTGCTTTTGATGGTCCTTTTGATTCTGTTAATAGTTTTGATTTTTTCTACTCTTTACACTACACTTTCACACTATCTTATTAAACAAAAGTTTTCCTATTTAATTAAATGGTCGTTTGGTAAAGCTGAATGTAGATTTATTTGCTGCAACTCATTTAAAGCCTTCTTCTCAAATGAGAAAGGTAAATACGATAGATATACTTACTGGAGGTGTGATGAGATGATTGAAGCTGTTAATTTTCTCCTTGATAATATTAATGTACGTTTCGGCAACACAGTTTATCGACAGGTTGTAGGTATCCCATGGGAACTAATTGTGCCCCTTTAATAGCAGACTTGTTTTTGTACTGTTACGAATCACAGTTTATGACTAAACTCAGTAAAGACCCGTCGAAATTGCATTTAATTGATAAATTCAACAACACTTACCATTATCTTGATGATATTTTTTCGGTAAATAATCAAGAATTTTCTCAATATACTGCTGAAATTTACCCCAAGGAACTTACTTTAAATAAATCAAATTTATTTCGGTTTTAAACGGGAAACTCCACACTAAAATTTACGACAAAAGAGACGATTTTTCGTTCCCTATTGTTAATTTTCCATTTTTAGATGGTGATGTTCCTTTGGCACCATCTTACGGTGTTTATATTTCACAACTTCGCTATGACCGTGTCTGTTGTGATGTTTTTGATTTTAACGAACGCAACCTATGTATTACTGGTAAATTATTAAACCAGGGATATCGTTACCATAAATTACTTAAAACCTTTACTAAATTTTTCCATAGATATAAAGATTTGGTTTTGAATAAAATTGAGAATGGAAATGGGGAATGTGTCAAAGAGACAACAACCCGACCAAATAAAAAACAACAGCAGAGGGTCACCAACAGGTCTTCAATGTAGCGAGAAATTCCCGCATCCGGAGGCGTCCTTCAGCTGGCCCCTAAACAAATATATACTAGTCCAGTGATAATGAACGCCATACTAATTTCCAAATTGTACACAAGAAACTAAAATTAAAATAATACAAGACTAACAAAGGCCAGAGGCTCCTGACTTGGGACAGGCGCAAAAATGCGGCGGGGTTAAACATGTTTTTGAGATCTCAACCCTCCCCCTATACCTCTAACCAATGTAGAAAAGTAAACGCATAACAATACGCACATTAAAATTCAGTTCAAGAGAAGTCCGAGTCTGATGTCAGAAGATGTAACCAAAGAAAATAAACAAAATGACAATAATACATAATAACAACAGACTACTAGCAGTTAACTGACATGCCAGCTCCAGACTTCAATTAAACTGACTGAAAGATTATGATTTCATCATATGAACATCAGGCACAATCCTTCCCGTTAGGGGTTTAGTATCATACCATCATAACATATATGAGAAGAACATAACCCGTGTCATGCCAACAACTGTTTTTAGAATAAATGTGTTTAGTTCCGATGCAAAGACCTTATCAGTGAAGTTTGAAGTTTGGTTGTACCTGCAGAAAACTTATTTCAAACGGGATAGCACATCTTCTTTTTTACGGAAATGTTGTTAACCGTGCCCGGAAATTTAAAAATGATCCATATAAACTTGTCGCTCCTTTAAATAAACTTATTCTAAAAGGTTACCTATTCAACACTGTAGTAAGATCATTGAATATTGTTTTTATTGGTATAAATATTTATTTTGTTATCAGTAAATTAAAAGCTAACTAAATATTACTAGTATGTTATATACATATATATATATTCATGGATCTACAATCTGTCGATACCTGTAACTTGGCATTGCACAAGGTCATGTTTTTCTCTGGCTGTTTATGACGTCTTTACACTAAATCCATTGGATGTTGGATGTGTACGGATTGATTGTTTAGTCTTAGATGCATGATTTTTTATTAGTTGTTAGTGGCTTTGAACTAGCTGTCAGATAACTGCGAGTACTCTCAGATCTGTTCATTGCGTCTTTTTGTGTCGGGATGTTTAAGTACCCGGCCACGTCTACTTGTATTTTTGTCCATCTGATGAGTTAAGCCTTTTTAAACTGGTTTTTATAGTTCGTTCTTATGTTGTACTGTTATACCACTGTCCAAGGTTAGGGGGAGGGTTGGGATCCCGCTAACATGTTTAACCCCGCCACATTATTTATGTATGTGCCTGTCCCAAGTCAGGAGCCTGTAATTCAGTGGTTGTCGTTTGTTTATGTGTTTCATATTTGTTTTTCGTTCATTTTTTTTTACATAAATAAGGCCGTTAGTTTTCTCGTTTGAATTGTTTTACATTGTCTTATCGGGGCCTATTATAGCTGACTATGCGGTATGGGCTTTGCTCATTGTTGAAGGCCGTACGGTGACCTATAGTTGTTAATGTCTGTGTCATTTTGGTCTTTTGTGGATAGTTGTCTCATTGGCAATCATGCCACATCTTCTTTTTTATATCCTATAGATTAATAGAGATATGATTGGTTAAAGGATTTCACATGGTGACTACGTATATTTGATATAGGGTGTTCTAAAAAATTGAGGGTTAGTTACCATACATGGTTAGTTACCATATGGGGTTAATAGAGAGTTACTTCCCTTTCAAAACAAAAAAGATGCCACAATCCTTTATAAAAACAACACGCTGTTAAAGAAAAATCTGAATTGATTCAACAGACGAAGAAATTGACGACGAAAGGTTAAAATAAATTCATAAAACAGAATTGAAGCTAACAAGTTGTTATCATTGGCATAACGGAGTTTTCAAAACAAAAAAAGAAATCTGAAAGGATTCAACAGACGAAAAAATTGATACATGTAATGAACGATTGAAATAAATTCATTAAACAAATTCAAAGCTGAAAAGTTGTTAATGTTGGCATTTGTTTCCTGTATAATAGACCAATGAAAGTAGGATCTTAATACTAAGTATTGAAGACCTGATCACTTTGTTAGGCCGGCTAGTCAAAATACCACATGTGAAGATAGTAACACGACAAAAAAGATATCAACCTGTACCACATAGACACTTTTACACTTGATAATTTGGTATCTTTTAATTGGATTTAAATGATAAATATCTCAGGAGTTGTTGCTTTTAATCAAAATGGATGATGTCAATTTCTATAAAAAATTTAAATTATTTTTGGCATTAAAAATATGTTTCTTTTTTAAATTAAGTGTTGTATATTTGACCTCATTGTAATCATTTTACATAGGAAATTAGATGATACTCAATTTATACCTTCAGCTAAGGCCACACCAATTTGATTCCTTGTTCGACGGACCCGCCCGCACCTATTTGTTTCAAAACAGAATTATTTTTTATTTTTTTTATATTCCCGCTTCCCGCATCCGGAAATGTAATCATGTCCATTTCCCGCACCGGTTTCTTTGTAAATATTATAAAAAGATATCAACATTTGTTTTTAAAATCACAGTCTAACCTTTAAATAACGATTTTAAACATAAAAGCACCCCACCACACTGTGTAAATATCTGTTAGAATATGTGTTTCAGCATGAAACCTATTTATCCAAAGTGGGAGTGCGATATAAATTTATAACAGCGGAAATACCTGTAGAAAAAAAATGGTTTCTTTCCCCCTTACTTATATTCCCTATCAAAAATGTTCGTTGTTAGAATAAAGTACAAAGAACTTCTGAAGGATTTGCCTTCAACTGCAATTATATTGTATGCTGACGAAACAAAACTATCCATAGCCGCTGCATGTTTATGCACCTGTCATGATTGATTCAGGGGTTGTCGTTCAGCAGTTATCGTTTGTTGATGTTGTTCATTGGTATTTTCACGTTTGGATATATAAATTAGATCGTTGGTTTTCCTGTTCGAATTGTGTACGCTAATAATTTTGGGGTCCTTTATAGCTTGCTGTTTGGTCTGTATCAAAGCCCTGTGTAAAAGGCCGTACTTTGACCTGTGTTTGTTATTATCAGGTTGAGAACAACCGTAGTCTCAGACAAGGGGTCATTTTACTGATGTAGAAAAGAAAATAGAAATACCAAGGATTTGTATATTTCTTCTATACAAAACCTTTGAAAACTTAGAATTTTGTACTCAAAAAGAGGAGAGTTGCATCATATTTTAAACAACTTTTTCTAAAAGACAAATGAAAGAGGGGTCCACTTATTTTGAATAATATTAAACTGTTAAAGTAAATGTGTTAATTTAACATGGTTAAAGTCCAGGAATATTACATAATTCTTGGACATATTTTGACCATTTAATACCAGATAGATATATAGTTCTTTGAGAAAATATGAGCCCTTTTGTACAAACAAATATATTATAACTTATATTGATCCCTCATAAAACATGTAAAAAGGATATTTATAACATTAAGGGGTTGCCCCCAAACTGATTATGACTTGGATGGAGAATTGTCTCATTGTCCGTCACACATACATAGACCAGATTTAATTATTTCTTGGTGAACAGGGAAAAAATACTTCAGAAATTAAATAAATGTCAAAGTACAAGTGATAAATCAAGTTTTAATATTGTCAAAACCTACCATTTTATGTTTACAAAAAAAATTATAATCGCTCGCCTTTACTTTTCAAGCTTCGCCTAAAAAATTTGCAAATTAAATATTTTTTTATTAAAATTTTCAAATCGCTCGCTCGCTCCAAATTTTGGAGTCCAAAAATCCGTAGAACAAGAAATTAAATTGTTGTGGCCTAATTAATATCTAACTATACCATATGATTGATGGCCCGGACAGCACTTTTACGTGTTGTAATATTGTCCATAAATTTCACTGTCATGTTAGTTTATTTTACGTTATTTAATTTTTTCTTGCTTTCACTAATATAATGTAACTTTTAACATGTTCTGCCCCTCTATTCATATTTTCGATCGAAAGATTGCAAATATTCAAATAGTGGCACAGAGGAGTTAATACACCAAGATGATATTAAACCTAACAAAGTATGAAATATATCAGCTCATATAAGAATTGGCTTTTTGGTTCTCTGCTGATTTAGAAGTCAATAAATCAGTCATCACGCAAGCTTTTTTAAGTTTGTAGATAGATGTTTTTGTGTTCTGTTAAAATGTTCCTTTTAAAATTGTTACACGATGATGACTGCTGTACCCATATTTTGACTATTTTATTTATTATGTCTGTTTAGTTCACGCATCATTGTAAATATAACGGAATTTGATGAGACTGTCATCAAAGTGAGAGGTTTAGCGCAATAAAACCAGGTTTAAGCCACCATTTTCTACATTTGAAAATGCCTGTACCAAGTCAAGAATATGACAGTTCTTGTCCATTCGTTTTTGATGTGTTTTGTCATTTGATTTTGCCATGTGATTATGGACTTTCCGATTGAATTTTTCTCTGAGTTCAGCATTTTTGTGATTTTACTTTTTTCTATTATATTATGTTCACGACATCTCATTTTAAAGACAGTACATCGATATTTTCCTATGATAAAATTCTAACCATAAAACCAGGTTTGATTTACCATTTATAACATAAAAGAAATGCCTTATCATGTTTGGAATATGACAGTTGTTTCTGATTCATTTGTTGTGTTTGAGCGTCGAGTTTTGAGCGTTTGATGTTGCCATTTGTTAAGGAGCTTTCCGTTTTGAATTTGCTTAAGAGTTCGGTATTTTGTTATTTTCTTTTATTTCCATACTACTAAGGATAAGATTTACTATTATCATACTCACTGTCAGTAGCAGTTTGATAAACAAAAGAATGAAATAATTAAAAGGAAAAAGGTGTGAATTTAATATGTTTTTCTATTATCTTTAATGACTGCAACCATTCTTGACTAGAGTTATCATTGATATGTTCATAATTTTAAATTAGCTGTTTACAAAACTTTGAATTTTTGAAATGATACAAAGGCTTTTCTACCTCAGAAATAGATTACCGTAGCTGTATTTTGCAACACATTTAGGAATTGTTGAACCTCAATGCTTCGTACTTTATTTGGCTTTTTACAATTTTTTTCATTCGAGTGTCAATGATTAGTCTTTTGTAGACGAAACTCGCGTCTGGCGCAAATATTAAATTTCAATCCTTCAATCCTGATTTCTACTATGAGTTTATTTACTCATATATCGTCACGCCACACATACTTTTACACGGGATAAGATGTGCAGAAAGTTTTACCCCTTTGTGCCAATCAGATGAAAGTGAAGTTTTATTTTTTGCAAGTGTTTAGGCATAATAACGCACGGCCGGTCAATTACCCGGTGAAATTAAACCTACTAAAATCTTAATCAAGATATTAACGTTATAAATCACTTTCAAGTTTAATTGAAATTTAATTGTATTAAATTAAATCAACAAAGCAAACAACTGACTCGGTGTATTAAAAAACAAATTACTTGGAAATCATTTTTTATAATTTAAACTTTAAAAAAGGGTGTAATGTTTTTCGTTTGTTTTTTTCGTTTTTTATTTTTTTTTTTTTTTTTTTTTTTTTTTTTTTTTTTTTTTTTTTTTTATCGCAAACAAGAAATTATTTTTTACAGCAATTAAAAATTTACTTTTTTATATAATTATTTTCTTTCTTTCGTAATACAATTTTTCTTAAAACAGCAGGTAGAATCAGGATAGAGAATATCAATTCTATCTCGAAAGATATTTTTTCTGCTTAAAGCATTTCAGGACTATTAAAATTGAAGATTGTATAGAAAACCTGCAACAACACACGATAACTATCAAATGATGTTTTAAGATATTGTAGTTTGCATAATAATCAGGGTAAATAATGACCTAAAATAATTCTTTTATTATGCCTTGAAGCACGTTTCATTGAAATTTGATTTCATCCGGTCTATTTTTTAGACGAATGACCTATCTTTCGGAAAGAAAGAAATCCGTTTATATAAAAACGCTGCAAACATAATCGGGATGTATAAAATTAATAGCAGAACTTTCAACTGCATTGAAATTAGATTTAATTTGAAATATTCAGTAGATGTTCATCTAGAGAAACTTTAACCTTCTATATATTGATATTTTTTTCAGAAGGGTAAATTGGAAATGCTTTACAAATTTTGTTATTCGACTTTCGCGAAATGTTAATTTATTTTTTTTTTAAATTTGGAATAAGCGTATTATAAATATTAATAATTATCTTTCGTGAACTAAATGACGTCTTGTCAACGACATTTACAAAAGGTATACTTTAGCATTAGACTACATTTCGACACATTGTCGTTTCTTCAAAACAATCTTGATTCAGGAATTCTTTCTTGCCGGTTTTGGCTTTACTTTTGGACTTTTACGGTGTTATCAGCTACCTCAATTGCCACTGAAATGATATTAATAATGAGCATCTGGTGGAGTGAAATTGGTATCGTTTATGTTGTTCACTATGAGAAAAGCATTTTATAGCTAGTGGCAATACATACAGTGATAATAGAAGTACAAAGTAGGCGGATCTTCGTCCTGTCTTTAAACAATTTATGTGACACAGGTATTATTTGGCGTTTTTGAAGTAAATAATTGATAAAACCGCCAAGCTTTCTCGTTCTGGATATATCCTTATTCTGTAAGTTTATTGTTTTGCAATATAGTTATGTATCCTGTCTTTTATATATTAAATGACTGAATAAATAGTCAACGTTTAATCTTACAGGGCGATGGATGATGTAATATGATTCTGTACACTACAAAATATAATATATAACAAGTCAAAAAGGGTACCACGTCACAATTAAATAACTATAAAATGAACAACTATTAGATATTTCGGATAACAGATATCCTTCTTCGGTAATAGCACGATGTCAAATGAATCATGTCAATATATTCAAATATACTTTTACATCGCCAAATGAGACTTATCGTTGAATGTCTACTCATAATAAGAAACACCAATGCTGCATAGTAAGATTCTAAAGGACCTAGAAAAATGATATGATAATCTATTCGAAACGAATGATACACCAAACGACAGATTTATACTATTATAATTATAGAGAGAAAAACATATGACAGTCAACAAATGCACTGTTTTTTCATTTAACCTGGAACATTACAATCTATGGAATGAAATGGTAGTAACTTGATGTTCATAACAGTCAAAATTTTGTTTAATTTATTGATATTTTTAGTATTTTTGGTGTTGTCTTAGTTTTGAAATATATGCAACACTGTTATTTATTCCATTTTAGCAAAAAGGACAAAGGTATTTAAGATGAATCTAAAATCTAATTATAAGGTTATTTAAATTTAATTGAATTGTGTGTTTATCAGTTAAAACTCAATTAGGCAACGTTAACCTTTGAAGGAATTGAATATTATTAAAGGTCATTTTTGTTCTAATAGATCTTCAACTCTCTCAGTTCTTGTACATTCTTGACTTTCAAAAATTCTGCTTTGACCGTTCTTCATGAAGATTCATAAAAGCACGACGGACGCATGCAATTTATTTAGTGTTACTGTCTTATTCTTTAATTGAAATATTAATTATCGATCTATGAATTAGAATTCATCTTAATTGAATTAAATAATTCTAGGATCTTTTTTACAACATTATATTTTAAATTCACATATTTCTAAATCTAATTTAGACAGAAAGAAATCCTTGTTCTAATTCTTTGATTCAAATATGATTATTCTTTGACCTATGTATTAAACTCCATTGAATATAAAAATATTTTACACACACCTGTTTTTAACAGCTAATTTAGATGTTAGATCTTTGCTTTGTTTTGGTGCGGCATATCTTTGTTTATATAAACGCATTTAAGCCACGATATTTAGCTTTTGAATTCTGCATGTTTCTCGTAGATATCGCTGAATACGAATATCCATGTAATGGTTTGTTGGTTTATGAAGTCTACTACAGAGTAAAATTACCTGAAATATGGTCTAGCAATATTCATATATATCCATGTTTGCTTTATGAAATTAACACATTTCTTCATTTAGGTATTATTTAAATTTGTTCTGATTTAAGTTGTGTATTGTCTATCTATAATACTTTATCTTTAGATGCATTGCATTTTTTTTCCATCTGAATTTATTGCATGGTCTCCCTTTTTGCGATGTTAGTGCTCTTAGTATTTTAAGATAAAAAAAAAGAAATAATTTGATTTCTTTTTCAAACACTTATCAGGATGGATCTCGCCCTCCTAAAAAAAATTCTTGTTGATTTTGATGTGTTTACCTTATACTGCAGTCCCACTAGGCCACCATCGCACTACGATCAGTGAAAAAAATGCAAATTTTGATGATCGTAGTACGATCGTGTAGATCGCAGTAAGGTCGTATCACGGTCGTGGTGAGGTCTTCAGGATCGGGATGAGTGTGGCCAACTTTGAATATGTTCAAAACAATCGTGGTGCGGTCGTGGTGAAATCAGGTCGTAGTAGAAGCGTAGAGAGAGCGCACTAAGGTCGTGGTAAGATCGCAAAGGTCGCTGTACCATCGTAGCGAGAGCGTAGCGAAAGCGTGATTCTATTCGGAGAGACTGCGCTACGATCTTATAGCGACGTTATTACGACCTAACTACGACCATCACGTTCTCACCACGACCCAATTCCACTTGCACTACGACCATACCACGTTAACACTACGCTGTTCAAGACCACAGTACGATTCTAGCACGCCATTGCCGCCCTCATCACGCTCTTCTAACGACCTCACTACCTTCATACTACGACCATAATTCTCATTGTCATTTTCACATAAAATATATCAAATCTCTCCAGGTTTTGTTTCTCTGTATGTAATTAGGACTTCTTGTCCATTTTCTCTAACGGCTCGACCATGCTTCTCGTTATTATATAGATAAGATCGTTGGTTTTCCCGTTTGATTGGTTTTATTCTAGTAATTTTTGGGGCCCTTTATATCTTGCTGTTCGGTGTGAGCCAAGGCTCCATGTTGAAGGCCGTACCTTGACCTATAATAGTTTACTTTTATAAATTGTTACTTGCATGGAGAGTTGTCTCATTGACACTCATACCACATCTTCCTATATCTATTGACAAATCTGTGTCATCTTTGCTCTCGTTCACTAAAATATCGTCATTTGAACTTGATGGACCAGCAATAGGTTGTAATTTAGGTTGGATTGATCTGTCAGACATCTATGCTGGATCATAATTCGTTACTATCAGAGCTCCCGTTGCCTATCAACAACCCCTACCACCACGCCAACGTGTTCTAGTAGATTTTGGTTGCATGACTCTATTGTTTCCGAGAAATCTGCGTATTAGTCAGAAAGAGAAGGAATGGAACTGTATTGATATGGAACACGATGTTGACGTTATTGCTGATAACGTAGTAAGATCGCGGTATGAACGTAGTATAATGCTGGTAATAACGTGCTATAATCGCAGTAGAAGCGTGGTAAGATCGTGTTGCAATCGGATAACTCGTGGTATGGTCGTATTGAGAACGTGATGAGCGTAGAACGATCTTGACAAGCGTAGTGAGGTCGCAGAATAAGCGCTGTGAACGTGGTATAATCGTAGCGGGATCGTATTAGAAGCGTAATGAGGACGTAGTAGCATCGTGAAATCAACGAAAATTTATATTTTCGTGCCGGTCATACCGCGACTTCACCACGATCTAAATTTATATAAGATCGAGGTGAGTGAGGTGCGATCGTGGTCTAGTGGGACTGGGGCTTTACTTTCCATATGAATTTAAACTGAATTGTTGTTACATTTCGTTAGACACTTTTCTAGCTATATGAAATTTGGTGTTTACATATCAGTCTAAATATAAGAAGACTTATTTCAACTATATCATAAAAATATAAAAGATATTTAAAAAAGAAGATATGCCCATGAGACAACTCTCCATGAGACAACTCTCCACAAGAGACCAAATGACACGGAAATTAAGAATGTATTTGTTTCTTATACTGTTTTGATTGTATGTTTTGTTTTTATATCCTTTAGATATTTAAATTTATATCTAAAAAAAAGGTTTCTTTTGGCCATTACACTTTGAATATTTTACGAAGCTTTTTTGGAATAATTAATTTTCATTAGATAAGTTTATATAACAGCATTGCATCGTCTGATGAAAATTTGTCGAATTTAACGTTGTAGTAGTTTATTTCGAATGTAGGACAGAACGACAGGACAAAAAGTATCGAAAAAGAGTCACAATTCTTATTTGAGATGCATCTTTGATTTGATAAACAGAAATTTGATTTATTAATAATTATTGCATTTATCATTTATGATTACACATAATGTAACAATGTAAAAAGAATTTATTATACACAATTTTTATAATCATTTTTTTTGTCTAGATAACGAGCTTGTTAAATTACGAGGGTAATGGTTTTGAATGATTTAAAATTCAAAATAAATCTTTAAATAATGCTGATTCCTTATCCTTAGGCAACATTGACCTATGATGGATTTTACTAGTAATAAATGTCCTTTTTGTCAAAAAGATCTTCAACTCTTTCAGTTCGTATACATTATTGACTTTCAAAAAAATTGCATATGTTTCTTGTAGATATTGCTGAGATGTTTGTGTTGATAAATTCGTTACACGGTATGCTAGTGACCTTATACTGTTAGTCAAATACGTTTTGTTAAAATATACTTTTTCACTTTTTTTTGTCTTTTGGAAAATGTTTTTTGTGCTGTATTAAGCCCCTTCAACAACGAACTTTGTTTTACATGCACACGTATGCACACGTATTAAAATTGCGGTTTTTATCCAACACAATCATAGGATTGAACGTAGTTTTCAATTTAGACTTGTATATATATCTATATATATATATATATATATATATATATATATATATATATATATATATATATATAAACAAGTCTAAATTGAATATATGTATAATGACTGAATAAATAGCCAACGATAAGTCTTACGGGGCGATGGATTATATAAATATGTTACAGTGCACTACAAAATATAAGATATAACCAGTCTAAAAGGGTACAACATCACCAAAAAGATATCAATAAAATGAACAAATGTAACTATAGATATTTCGGATAACAGATATCCTTCTTCAGTATGACAACGATGTAAAACGAATCATGTCAATCTATTTTAATTATAACACTATCACAATCTTGAATTTATACAAAAAACAACAGTTTTAGCAAACATCAGAGACGCTGGTACAATTTTAAAATTTCCAAACACGACGCAAAGACTGCACAAATATGCAAAAAACAAAAATAGTTTTTTGCGATATGAACTTGCACAACTCTAAAATTCCAAAAGTGAAGACAGTTAGGATGTTATAACAACTGCATGGAAAAATAATCACAATAAACAGCCCTGACCAATATAAGTTGGTGTAATATTTCAAATTGTTCAAAGGTAGGGCAATAATAACAGAGACTGCGTATTTAAACATTCCAAATAAATAGCAGTTTGATAATGATTAAAAAAATTAGTATTTTGACTAAGGTTAAATAATGGAACGTGACTGCGTACTTATACATCCCTGCCAATCGTGTAATTTAAACTAGTATACTTAGAAAAATCTTGAAATTAGTGAGAGTCCAGTACGGAAGCTGGAGTTACTGGAGACAAGTGATGGCAGGAAAGAGTGATGGTACGGAAAATGAGTGACTCGTTCTATGTTTTTTCATTAATGCCTGCTGGGGAAACTGTTCTGAGATTTTTTTTTAATCCAAAACCATTCCCGGGCAATTATGTCGGCCCTTGACCAATCCTCGTTGTGATATATGATGATGATGGTAGTCACTACGATGACCATTCATGCGTTTGTTGAATGACTGTTCTGTCTCGACAACATAGTACATGCCACATCGACACTGCAGAAGGTATACAACATTCTGGGTTTTGCAAGTTTCCTATAGAGTCTGTATACACAATATTTTGTAATGTAACTTGCAAAACCCAGAATGTTGTATATATTTTGTTCTTCCCTCGCCAGGATTCGAACATACAAGTCTGAATTGAAAACTATGTTCAATGCTAAATACAGCACAAACAACATTTTCAAAAAGACCAAAAAGAAAAAGTAAATTTTAACAAAACGCCTTTGACTAACAGGTCGAACAACTGATGTTCTTAAACCCTGCTGACTGCCATTGGCGATTGCCAAATGAATTGATCAAAAGATGTAACAAATGGATCTTAATATTAATTGACTACTAAACATAAAACAATAAACTTGCGGCAAAGATGGTATGCCACAAACATGAGGTGCAATAATTTGTACACCATATTCGGATTTCGACAATTAATGTCTCTTCGGTGATGTTAAGAATCGAAACGGTATTTGGAATATCCCTATATATATATACCATATGGTTGTATTTCTTGTTTATGAAAAGTTTTCATTTCACTAAAAGTTTTGTTAAGAATGGAGGTGTTATGAGTAAATAAAGTCGATAATATATCAATTTCCTATTGACACGTTCCCATTTTGCACAGTCATCTATGAAATCATCAATAGTGGTGTGCTCCAGACACAAACATTGATCAATGGTTAAGACTTTTATAACTTCATGATACCTGTCATGAATTGCTTGACCGATACGATATGTATGCGCTTAAATTCACAAGCGAATGTTTGTGCAAATCTTGGCTCTTTTGATGCTGGAGTTGCTGTCCGTTGTTGTTGACATTTTGACTGAGTGTAAATTTGCATGACGTATGAGGCATGCATAGCGAAAGACGTTTGTTGCATATTTTGAGTTGATGTGATTCCTTAAAGGTATTTTTCTAATTGAAGTATATCTTTTTTTATAAATTGGAAACTTATGTTGCTTCTAATTTAATGAAGTTAACATCTTTCAGAGTAAATAAGAGTAGCTGATCTGTCGAAAATGATAATTTGTCTGTTAGGGTTTTGACAATAACATATGTAAATATGCTCCCTGGGACCTTATGATGTGGTTTACTATATGTAATGACTTATAAGTAATGACATCAACAAGAATATGGCATGTCTCATGTTGTGAACTAAATACTAATTAACATATTGAGATCTGTGATATTGACGTTGAAAGTTATATAGGTTTGTTAAGTGTTATGTGACATTTATTTTTAAATGATAACATCATGATAACTCTGGTAACTTATACATATTGGAACCGTAATAATATGTCTGTTTAAAATATAAAGGTAAGGTATTGAAGTAAAAAACACTATTGTTTTCACACCAACTTTGAATGTCCGGAGACTGACAAGTATCGTCATTAGACAGAAACGTGATGTCTTAATACATTTGGCGAACGCATTTAGTAAGATTCTGTTAAATAAAACATTTGTTTGCGGTTGGTTGAGTTTAAAACAAATGATATTTTCAAAACTAATTCATTTCTTTTAATCACGAGTTATTGTGACATTGTACAACTCATGTGTTAACAAAGCTTTGGAAACTTCTTTAGGTTTGTATACTATGATGCCTTATATTTTTTGTCAAATTTGTTTACTGTACAAACAAAATTGTATGCGGTATGGAGGAAACTAAACCAACATATGACAAAATTGAAGATATATATTCAATGGTTTCATTATATATATATTCTTCATTGGTTAAGTGTTTCTAATCAGCAATATCCTGATTGTTTTCTATGATAACAATATATTT
Organism: Mytilus galloprovincialis; assembly: GCF_965363235.1. Taxonomy (NCBI): domain Eukaryota; kingdom Metazoa; phylum Mollusca; class Bivalvia; order Mytilida; family Mytilidae; genus Mytilus; species Mytilus galloprovincialis. The sequence continues at coordinate 87,509,176 of NC_134838.1, forward strand.
TGATATTTGAATGTTTATACTTTATGTAATATAGTATCCAGTATGTGATAACAGAACTACTAATGCCTGTTATATTATTTGTAGAAAAGAAATGAAAAGAATGCAATATTTATTATAGTAAAAAAAGTGGTACGATTACTTATGTAGCATTTCTACACTAAAAACTAAATGAAATGAATTCAACAAATGTAAGTCACCGTACGGCCTTCAACAATGAGAAAGAAAAACCATACCGAAAACTAACGGCCTGAATATAGGTGAAAACTTTTGCACTATTTATGCCGACGACAATGCCTTCAATAGAAAAAAACACATATTTGATCAATTTTATTAAAACAAAATCATGCCTAAGATAAATAGATTTATTTTACAAATCATATACTTGGGGCTGTTACTCCAAAATTTGATGTATTCTCTTTATATATTCTGCTTAATTTTGTTAGAATTTTACAAACGCTCACCATTTTATACTGTGGATTCATTCACAAATTTTGTATTGCATAAGCATAAGAATATTTTCATGTTCTAAAAATTAAAAAAACGAAAAGCGATAATCAAGATAGTTCTATCGACTTATTATGTTGACGAAACTCTTCAAGTATACTGATAACAACAAGCTAACTTAGATTTACAAACACCATGACACTGACTGCCCATTTATACAGTTTGTCGTTTCGGCCTTAGTGTAGATACATTTTGCTTCATCGTATTTTTTAACAGCGTTCAAATTTTCAAGATTTCATTTCAATTTCATTGAATTTGAGTATTGCAAATATTTAGTAACGGTTGATAATGGAAAACTCACCGGACAACAATTATTTTCTTTATTTTAAAAAAAATAAATAAAGCAGAAGGCATAACAAATTTCATTTAATTTGTGAAATTAAATTACTCATTTTCACACCAACATAATAAGCGAGTGATAAATAATAAATGTTAAAAACAATGTTTGTTATTTCAATACTTGAATTATTTTGAGAAAAAAATAAGATAATTGACCAAATATTGTGATAAATTATGTGCAATGATTTTGTGTCATGAACATACCCATACTTATTTTGTCTTTTATTACATTTTGTATTTTAATGATAAATTGGTGAATATATAGGTTACACATTCAAACAAAAAGACTTGCCACCTCTTGAAGATCAATGTTAATATGTGTATTTATCTTATTTGCCGGTTCATGTAAGCTAGGGTAATTAGAACATTTTAAAAGATATGACAATGTGCAATGTTGCATAACAGTTGGAAAATATACTAAATATCAAAATCAGGAGACAAAACTGAGAATATTGACTATTATAACAAAAAAATTGGAGGACAAAAATATATAATTACACATGTATTAAAGTTCGTATGCTACTTTTATGTATCAATCAGTTGTGACCGATATCCAAAACCTATGCCACAATAATAAAAGCACAAGAAATACATGTACAATAGTACACAATTTTTAAAGTCTTAAAAAAATAATTACTGATCACGATAATCTTACCTGTTTGAGACAACTTCAATTGTTTCAGATTTGAAATATTTTAACAGCTGAAAAGTATATCGTCATTCAACATGACTCGTGTTGACTTCTAAACATTTTTTTTAACGTGTATTTAAAAACATTTCCTTTAAGATTGAACTTTATACACAATTAGTTGGACGATTTTTTATTCCTTTTTTTTTGCTCTTTGTAACTAAAAATAAAACTGCTTCTTAGAACTGCTACAGAGTCGTACGATTTGTAAAATCTATTTGCAAGTAATATAAAGAAAAATATAGAAACTCGTAAGTTGCTCGTATAGTTTGATATGACGCCTTTGAAAACATTACAGCAATATCTTTACCAAAAACAACGGAAATCATAAGAAACGTAAATGATTGAAAAAAAAAGAACCAACACAATTATGGCATGTTTTGGAAAAATTTTGGATATCAGTCACACAATATATTCATTCCACCAGAAAAAAACAGACTGGTCGAATGAAAATGTAATATACTGTCAGGGCTAATAAATTTATCTTTATAGTAATATCATTTACAACTTTACATTTCTGGAAGGCTTTCGAATCTAGGCCGTTAGGGTAATGAAGTTGATCATCTATATATATGTTTCAGAGTTATAGATTTGACATGTGTCATTCCTTACAAGAAAAGAGTAATTCCTCTGAAAATGTGTATGCAAACTTTATCATTTGTTAGTGCTCTATATTGGCTATCACGTGTTTCTTTTTTATTCTCATTCAATAATCGCTATATTTGAGTTGAGGCTGACAGGTTACATATTTTTGAATACTACTGATTGATATATTCATACAAACAATTGTTAAATTTATTTCATTTTTTATTATAACTTAAATAGCCCAACTACAACACAAACTTTAGCCAAAACAGAAATGATTTTCTCTGATTTTGAAGATTATCCTCATCGTTCAGATTTTTTTTTATGCGAACAAAACGTATATAAGTTGTGTTAAAAAGCTTGTTATTGATTACAGTCAGCTGGTTTATTAAGAGTTAGACTTTGTTTATTCATATTTTCAAATCTTACTTAGTCCGTACATTTTGTGGCCTAATGGAACACTATAACTATTCTTTATGATGGCGATATATGATTTTTTCAACATTTTGCATTAAAAAAAAAAAACAGTCTCAAATCATCGTTTGAGTCTTAAAGTGTTATATGTCCAATTTCTGATAAAAATGGAAAAAGTTATATATATTATTTTATATCCATATTCAATCTCTTAAACAGCTACAATACGGGATTTGTACATTTTACTAGTATATATCAGAAATATACTGTTTTGTCAACACACTCCCATGACATTTTATTAGTTTATTTATTAAGGTAGGCACCGGAAGTTGAGAGAATAAAATTGTTTGAAGTGTTGTGCCTCTATTTTGAAGATGTTTATACTTATTTCAATTTCTAGTGTACTTTGTATGTTTCAGTCATACTTTATTTGGAATACAAGGTGTCTCCCAAATTTCGTCTCAGAATTCTTATTGACACTCGATCAATATTAACTAATGTTAAATCGTTAATTTTACAATTGCCAAAGTCATAAGCTCGCTTAAAACTTGAAATAGGATGTAATCTTGACACACACATCAATCGGATGTGAAAAGGATTCACTTTTGATATTTTCATTATTATTGTCACCACGTTCAAATTAGTGACATTTCCAGTACCTGACCAATACCAGGATATATTGTTTCTGGATAGTTTTTAAATGAAGCATATCATTTTGACCTTTTATCTCGTATAGGATTTGCAACACGCTGACACCTACCTCTAACGGTGGTGGTGAATGCAATGGAGTTTTCCTTAATGGATCTTTGCATATTCCAGGAATGTGCATGTACATATCCTCATCCGTTATCCTAACGAACTGTGCTTTTCTGCAGTGTAGTGTTGTCCACTGATAACCAAACAATGTTTTATAAGTAAGATAATTGTATGCGTCCTTAAAGTTTCCCAAAATGATAATATTCTTCATGGGTAGTATCTTTTTTTTTTCCATATATCTTTAGTCATTGGGGATTCTCCAAGTAGAAATTCGTGTCCTATATTTCCTTTGTTCTTTATGTGTTAGCCAAACAAATCTCTCGAATACCGTTTCGACTCAAGGAAGACGTTATCATAATCTGCATATCGATAGACTCATTACTAGGTTTACAAATTTCTTCATTATCATTATCGATGGTTTCAGTGATTGCTTTCTGAAAAGCAACCAATACATTTGTGATTCCTGTCTATCTATTTGTTTAACAGGTATTTTAGTCCTTGTTTGTGAAGTTATATATTTAGTTCATTAGTTTTTTTGCATAAAATTGCTTAATGTTTGAAGAGTTAATATATACTGTATGGAGTTTAATTCCCATGGACGTTATGGACCTTTCAAGAAACTTCCTATTTTCATACAAAGGAAAGAACGTATCTAACGTTCTCTCTTACTGAACCAAAAACACACGCCAAAATGCGTAAACATGGAAAAAGTTTTGCATTCCATAATTATATTTTTTTCTAAATATAAATACGCCAATATGAAGTGAATTGGTATGGCGTTTTTACCTCCCTTGTTCAAATAATTTAACTTGCAGTAGAATTCTTGCTTTAAGATGTGTAAAGAAAACGTTTCAATGACCATGCAGTAGTCGGATCGGCGGACGTAAGAGCTAAATGGGGTTCTTTTTTTGCTGTATCCACTTGCAGCGTTACGTATATAACAGGACATCCTGGAACGAATAAAACCAATACTTGCTTAATATTTGCATTATTTATTAAAATTTGAATTCAAAAACGTTTTTTGCGAGAATTTGAATTGTGACAAGCCAGATTTTCTTAAAATAAAATATTTACATCTTCTTCCTCTCGTTTAATTTTTTTTTAGTATTGACATAGTAGGTGAAGTGGCGGATCCAGTTGGAGCGAATTAGTATTGTGTTCTTTTCTTAAACTGATATATATACATTTTATTCAAGATCTCATGCAAACAAGACCGGAAATGGAAGTAGATTTCTAAGCAGATCCGGAAACCGGAAATTCAAAAACGCGACATACAAATGTTTGAACGATTTTGATTTCATTAGTACAATGAAAAATTCGGTAAAATTTCCCGATTTTTTTTAAATTTTTTTTTTTGAATTTTCTACTGTAATAGGGGACTTCGTCCCCATATAAACATGATAAATTAAACAGGTACAAGTATAATAAATTCCGAATAGTTCGACACAATTTTTGACATATTATTTGGATTGTTCAGCGTAATTAAATCATTGATATCGGGCCAAACTTTTAATGAATAAAAGTAGCTGTAGGGTACATATAAATGAAATAGCAATCCACTTAGAAAAATAACCAAGACATCTAGATGTTTCAAAAATAGATTAACCCCAAGAAGGCAACTTCGAATTCAATAACTGACGGGTCTTTATACCAATAGATCTAGATATACATATATTTTATTGTATGTCTTTCTATGATGTTGTGATGTTACACTATTGTTTCAGGTAAGGGTAAAACATTTAAACCCGCTGCATCTGTTTGCACCTGTCCTAAGTCAGGAACCTGATGTCAGTAGTTGTCGTTTGTTGATGTGGTTTATAAGTGTTTCTCGTTTTTCATTTATTTTGTATAGATTAGACCATTGGTTTTTACAGTTTGAATGGTTTATCACTAGACTCATTTTTTTTGTAAATTTTCTGTTTACAAAACTTTGAATTTTTCGAAAAACTAAGGATTTTCTTATCCCAGGCATAGATTACCTTAGCCGTTTTTGGCACAATTTTTTGGAATTTTGGATCCTCAATGCTCTTCAACTTTGTACTAGTTTGGCTTTATAAATATTTTGATATGAGCGTCACTGATGAGTCTTATGTAGATGAAACGCGCGTCTAGCGTACTAAATTATAATCCTGGTAACTTTGATAACTATTTACACCACTGGGTCGATGCCACTGCTGGTGGACGTTTCGTCCCCGAGGGTATCGCCAGCCCAGTAGTCAACACTTCGGTGTTGACATGAATATCAATAATGTGGTCATTTTTATAAATTTTCTGTTTACAAAACTTTGAATTTTTCGAAAAACTAAGGATTTTCTTATCCCAGGCATAGATTTCCTTAGCCGTTTTTGGCACAATTTTTTGGAATTTTGGATCCTCAATGCTCTTCAACTTTGTACTAGTTTGGCTTTATAAATATTTTGATATGAGCGTCACTGATGAGTCTTATGTAGACGAAACGCGCGTCTAGCGTACTAAATTATAATCCTGGTAACTTTGATAACTATTGGGCCCTTTATAGCGCGCTTTTCGGTGTTAGCTAAGTCTCCGCCGTACTTTGGCCTATAATGGTTTACTTTTACAAATTGTGACTTGAACAGAGAGTTGTCTCATTGCCACTATACCATATCTTCTTATATCTATATGTATGTTGTAAATACAATTATTGGTCAAATATCAAATCTTCTCATTTCTGTAAAGGTATGTTTTAAACACAAGAACTCTCCAAATAAATAATAAAAAAATAAGATATGACATATTACAACTACAGACAAGGTTCCTACCTTTGGTTATGTACATTTAAATTTTGTTGTGTTAAACTAGCTTACAGATTTCAACCCTTTTTAAACGTAATATATTAACAAACATGCATAACAGAAAATAAGATTAAGACAAGTACAGGAACAGCACGTTACTCTTATCTATTTAAGATTCTGCTACAAACCATTTTTGGTGCCGACAATATCATGTTCTTCACCATTTTGTGCAAACTTTACTGTTGTAAATCATGATTGCCCGCAAAATATACAACTATATTAAAACCAATCTAATTAAAATATTGATCTCTGATTACGTTATACTACATATGTAAAAGACATGTTATAATCTATTTATCACATATTTAAGTTTTGCAGGAAGGAGAAAAAAAAGTTCAATTTTAACAATTTAATGAAACAAAACAGCACCATCATTGTTCGCCATTGTCGTTAAGGATGCAATAACGTCACGTCATTTGGAATCAGGGCACACTATCAATCAATCTAATTAAAATATTGATCTCTGATTACGTTATACTACATATGAGATCTAACAACTACCCTTATCTCTTTCACTTCTGTCACCTTTTATTACGATATATTTGACCCCAGAAAGTATTTATATTGACCGATCAAAACCGTCCTAATGAAAACAGCCTCAGAATGTTTTAAAGATGGCGACGCAGGATGAAAAGACGATTTCGAAAACCAGGCCTTCCTAACTTCCGGACAGGCGCCATATTGGAAAAAAACTGATCATAGTCAAAGAGGTTAGTCGTCAATTTGAAATGTTGAGTTAAGAAAATCGAGCAAACCAATTTTATATTGGATTTGTTTTTATTGTACTGTGAGTTAAAAATTTTGATGTTATCATATTTTTATAAACAAAATTATTATGGTTATTGAGAAAAAGTTCAGCATTGCAAAGAATGTTGCAAAAACACATGTCTGATAAAACCAAGTCTTGGTTTTATGAATTTTTGACAATTGTTCGTTTTTGGATAAGATATTTCTTTAAATTAAAGGTCCGATAAAAGTTTAATAGGTTTTTGAATGTTCATATGACAACATCATTGCAGATCGGATGCAAATTATGCATTTTGACGCACATGTTATGCCGCTTCATTGTTATTCAAATGAGCGACCATAAACGGTTGTTTGTGTATTTTAACACACATGATGTATCATTGAAAATTGACAATACTACACAAACAGGAAAAATTATACGAGTCTAAAAGATTGTGTAACGATACCGATAAATAGATGGAAAACAAAACACTAAAAAGTGTTGAATATCATCGCTCAAAGATGGAAAAACTGAACAGATGATATAAATTATACAATAATTGCAAATATTTCGGCTCAACAAATGGCCTTCTTCGGTGTCAAAAGTTTTAACAATACAGATATATGATGTGAAATATTGATCATAATTCATTTTGTACACAGTTGGAATATAAGTCTGCTGGGATCGTGAAAAACACAATGCAGGTAGCCCAAAAATAATATAGAGTCTATAAGAATCTACCAACCAGTAAACTTAATAGGTAATTGACAATACTACACAAACAGGAAAAATTATATGAGACTAAAAGATTTTTACGTCCGCCATTGTTCACAAAGAACAAATAAAACACCCACAATACAGAAATTCGCCAATTAGTGCCCATCTTGACATTTGTGGTAAAAAGCATTTTCAAATAATGCCTATTTTTAAATGTAGACGGGATGAAGCATATAGAAAAAAGATGGAACGTTATTTCATAACAACGTTCCGATCGAAATTAAATCCAGAGAACTTTTAATAACGAACAATGGCGGAACGTCATAAACCTCCTTACCGACGTCGCCTATAGCGACACTACATCAGTTATCCTGAAGGGTCCCAATAGAAGGATGAAATCGATAGAATGGAACTGTTAATATATATATATATATATATATATATAAATATCTAAGAATATAACTTAAAGACGCTAATTAATACATTAAAACGTACTATTAGATTTTAGATAGAAATACGCAATATTTCGCTAAACAAATAAGCTTCATCAGGCGTGTGCATCTCTCAAGGTGAAATCGGATGCATGACAAAAAATATTGTTGTTTTCGAGCACTAGTCTCAGCAAATGAACGAAACAGTCTGTTGGGGGATGTTTATCCTTACGATTGTTCCATACTTTGGATGGCCATTTGCAGATACTATCGGGACCCGGAATCCATTCTTTATGAAGTTTAGGGAGCAAGTTAAATCGACCGCCGATATCGTCAGGGTGTAGATAGTCGTACGCGTCGTTGTCTATGTGTTTCTTGCTGTTCATATCTGAAAGGACCTCATGAAATTGTTTGCTTATTTCTTTTGTACGATCACAATCTAATTGTTTGTTAAATTTGATGTTTGAAAGCTGACGATTCCCTTCTTCAATGTAGTCGGTTTTGTTGATCACTACAACTGCACTTCCTTTGTCTGCTTTTTACTAACATTATCATTACGGATTTTTAAATTGTTCATGGCTTGGCTTTCTTGTTCTGAGAGATTCCGTATACGTTTGCCACTGACTGATGATATTACTTTAGTTTTGATAGATGAAAGATGATATAAAGGATTCTAAATTGTCGTTCTTACTCCTTGGAGGATTCCATCCCCTTTCTTTTTGAATCTGCGGATACATTTGTTCTCTTTATCATTGTCATATTCCAAATTATTCATTCCGGCTTCCTGAATGTTTTTTTTGTGTTGTCTATTAAAATGCTCTTTAAGGTGGTGGCGTCTTGCAAGTTGATCTACATCTGTCTCCAATTGTAGGTTGATAATATTTGCTGGTATCATGGGTATAGGACAGAAGTTTTAACCTCTTCTTAACTTAGATTTATACAAACTTGTTGTATGTAGTCAGTCTGTATTATGTCTCATAATGTAATTTTGTAGTCTCTTATCTTTCCTGAAATATTGTAGATGTAAATATTTCCTGTAGTTTAAGAAGGTGGTTGTTTATTATTTTGTTGTTGTCCAGTGGTATGCAAACACTTCTTTTATAATACAGGCTTACTAAATATTTTGAGTTATATTCATTTACATGTTTACCTATCCCAAAGAGCAAAGTTTTATAATGTAAGACTTCCATTGATGAAAAGAAAATTTTACGATCACATGCATCAACCTGTATTTTACAGCTGTAATTTAGGTAAATTATTTTCTGTGTGTATTGATGAAAAGTCCTGAAGTTCAATAATTGGTTCAAGAAACTCTCCTGATAAAACAAATCTCAATTAAAGTCAAGACAGCAACCCAACATATTTGAGCATTGTACACCAATTACCAGCTCAAAACACAACTAAGCCAAATTTAACATAAGGGATATCTCTGTGTTAACCAAGACATAATCCTTGCGAGTCACTCTGGTTTAAAGCAGGAAGATATGTTAGAATAATAATTTTATTATAAACAATCAAAACAGTTTTGGCCCTTGAGAAACACTCAGCATACAAAATAAAATTTTGAGTTCCTGCCTGAGCAAGTCAGCTTTCAACCTTCACTTAGAGGGAACCTGCCTGCCCGACAATGCGCCAGCCAGGAAGTGGAGTGTCTCCACAGAGAGGATGAGAATAGACATCTCATCTGCAGCCGGGTTGTGCAAGGTTTGCATCAGGGGATAGCCCATGTGCTAGTAGAGTAGCAGGGGTCTATCAAACTGGCGCTGGAATAATTTAGATAAAATTTGTCCCCGAAATGCTTGGGGATGAATGAAATTTTAGAAATGACAGTGATAAAATTCCATCAAGGAAATATAATATGAAAAGAAAAATAATATATATCACTAGTAAAAATGCTGAAATGTTTCCCTTGTCATGAAACATAATTGAAGGTGTTAGGAAGGTGGACGGTGGGTGGTAAATTGAATAATAGCACTGTAAACTATATTAACTAGTCAGACTGCTGTGAACCTTGAAAGTGATTATACGAAGACCATGCATATGGCTTCACACACAGATTGGGTACATCAAATCATACAGTGGGAGGAGACTGACCTCACTTGGCCTTCAGAATGATATACTGATTGCTGTGCAATAAATTTTTTTAAGATCTGTTATCATAATCTGCATTTCCTCACCAAGAGTAATTGTTTGTGACATGTATCTGATTAGGAAAAGATTAATGTTTGTCCTGGTGAGACTCCATAACCTCAAAGTGTCAAATACCATAGAAAATTTTCTCAAACTAAAAACAGGTGGTCAATGATGTAAATGTATCAATGATGTCAGCATCTTTCACCAGATAATAATTATACTCGTATTTGTATAAACAAAACTTATATTACATATAAGTTAAATAATTATACAAACTTGTTGTATGTAGTCAGTCTGTATTATGTCTCATAATGTAATTTTGTAGTCTCTTATCTTTCCTGAAATATTGTAGATGTAAATATTTCCTGTAGTTTAAGAAGGTGGTTGTTTATTATTTTGTTGTTGTCCAGTGGTATGCAAACACTTCTTTTATAAATGTGTAGTGTCAGTGAAACAAAACAATGTAGTTCACCAATGACAGGCGTACTAAATATTTTGAGTTATATTCATTTACATGTTTACCTATCCCAAAGAGCAAAGTTTTATAATGTAAGCCTTCCATTGATGAAAAGAAAATTTTACGATCACATGCATCAACCTGTATTTTACAGCTGTAATTTAGGTAAATTGTTTTCTGTGTGTATTGATGAGAAGTCCTGAAGTTCAATAATTGGTTCAAGAAACTCTCCTGATAAAACAAATGTCAATTAAAGTCAAGACAGCAACCCAACATATTTGAGCATTGTACACCAATTACCAGCTCAATACACAACTAAGCCAAATTTAATATAAGGGATATCTGTGTGTTAACCAAGACATAATCCTTGCAAGTCACTCTGGCTTCAAGCTGGAAGATATGTTAGAATAATAATTTTATTATAAACAATCAAAACAGTTTTGGCCCTTGAGAAATACTCAGCATACAAAATAAAATTTTGAGTTCCTGCCTGAGCAAGTCAGCTTTCAACCTTCACTGAGAGGGAACCTGCCTGCCCGACAATGCGCCAGCCAGGAAGTGGAGTGTCTCCACAGAGAGGATGAGAATAGACATCTCATCTGCAGCCGGGTTGTGCAAGGTCTGCATCAGGGGATAGCCCATGTGCTAGTAGAGTAGCAGGGGTCTATCAAACTGGCGCTGGAATAATTTAGATAAAATTTGTCCCCGAAATGCTTGGGGATGAATGAAATTTTAGAAATGACCAGTGATAAAATTCCATCAAGGTCCAAAAACTCAGATGGAACAGCTGAGTGCCCCCGAGGATTTAGGAGGACATGGTTTTGAAAACGTCACAAATCAAAATTTGGATACATAAGGAAGACAAAAGAGAGAGATTTTGGATGCACTAGTTACGAACTCTTGAACTTAATGGACTCAATGAGAGATACGAAAAAAGATTTATAAACAAATCAAAACCATTATCTTGAAATCATATAAATTAATTTATAGAAAATTCATACAATTTATCGAACATCAATAAATGTGTTAAACTTTTATTCAAACTGTATGTAGTCGTAGCTACAAACATATTTTTTCAAAGAACATCAATAAATATGTTAAACTTTTATTCAAACTTTGTGTAGTTCAAGCTACACAAATATTTTTGTGTCATGCATCCGATTTTACCTTGAGAGATGCACAAGCCTGATGAAGCTAATTTGTTTAGCGAAATATGGCGTATTTCTATTAAAAATCTAATAGAACTTTTTAATGTATAAATAAGCGTGTTAAAGTTATATTCTTAGATATTAAATTAATCTTAATTCAGTTACTGTATCAATTTATTTTCACAAACTGATCCACGCCTAAATAGATTGAATGTTGATTGTTGCTAATTTTAGACATTATATATATATATATATATATATATATATGTCGCTTATATGACATTCGTATATGTCCGGAGGTCAATTTAATAGTTACTTAGATGGCGTCTAGACTTAAATACATTCTTAACGAAGCTACATATTCTCGAGTCAATGCCCAGTAAATTGTTTATTTAAGACTTGTTATAATATGAATAAATGTTTAACATTAATTTTATTGTCATAAATGAAAAATAAGAATTTTTCAAATCGGTGAACATGCATTTGACAGCCAGTGCCCCTTAAACATATAAAATGAAATACATTATAATTATTTCAATTAATTCTCTACATAATGTTATTAATTAAATAAATTTGTAAGAATGATTCTATGGACCACCACCGTAATATGAGATATGATTGTTCTAAGATAGCTTTGTTTTACATCCAAAGACATGTATAAAACCATTCTTGATAACGTTCAAACATATCTTAGTACATATCCTAGGATATTTACAATGAAATGGCGAGCATTTATTTTATGATATTTGTAAATATTTATCACAAACAGGAAGCTTAACAAACAAAACTTCATTGTCGTACAGACATGGGGTCAATTACTTTTGAAAGTAATTAATTACATTCAATTACAATTACAAAATCTTCGATTAAATTACACATTACATTTGACCTTTTTTACCAATGTAATTAAAAGGATAATTTAGATAAAATTTTGAAGACATGCATTTCGCCAATAATATGTACATAATTATCATCCATTGCTTTATAGTAATAACAAATAATATCTTCAGCGACTATTTTCAAATTCAGTCAGTATCAAAGATGAGCAAAACTTAGGTATCTTATTTGGTTAAATGTTAAAAATGATAAAAACCCTGATTCAATATTTTGAAAATATTGACTTTTGTTGTTATTACCTATTGACATTTTATATTTTAATGTATTTTTTGAAAATATTTTTTATTTTGATCACAAATTATTAAAATTATTTTTCCTAAAGAAATATTTGTTGATTTACATGATTTAAAAAACCTGACCTTTTTAAATATACTTTAGTTTTAATCACAATTGATTAAAAAACATTTACCTAGGGAAAATTTCTCTCTCTCTAATTGTCGTTAGCACCTGTAGTTTAAAATACAAACATAATTGTTATAAAAACAATAGTTTTATAGTTTATAATATACCAAATAGCCAGAGGTTATATTTATCGATTATTTTTAATCAATGTCTAAAAATATCTATCTAAATATTCATGTAGGTAACAAGCTAATTAAGGTATAAGACCATGACTTACTAATGGTTTATTTTATACCCAAATCATGGCATGTTTTTATAATATCTGTTTTTTGTTTCTCTGTATTTTATTTTTTTGTAAGTTCAATACAAAATGAAGAATCTTCCATTGTTGTGTAATTATATAGTGACTACAATGTGTAGGCTTTGCTTTGTCAGCTTAGAACATTTACTAAGGTCATGGCTTTTCATTATTTTTTTATAACATTCACGATTCAATCTTTCTGATCCAAAACTAAAATGTAATTGATATATAATTGAAATATAATATCAATTACCCACAGTTTTGGCTTTGACTTTAAGTATATTTATTGAATTTAGAAAAACAGAAATAACAGAAAGTAGCATACCATACATTGGAAAATTGTTCAGGACGTGTAAAATAACTATTGATTTAACTTATAAAAAATAAATAGTCAATATTCAAATACAAAATGTTAAAAATGTCGTACGATTGTCAATGAGACAACTCTCAACAAGACACCAAAGGTTATTTTAAGACAGGTTCCTTGAATATACAAAAACAAGGGAACTGAATTGCTAAGAGACGAACAGTTTATTTCATTTGTTTGGTTGGGCTTTCGGGCAAGAAGATTTGAATAGACAGAATAATCATTTCACTCGTTTTAAGACTGGATCACTTGTTTTATACGTTTTCGTCGAAACATTATTTTTTAATGTGTACACACTGTTTTCGTGTTTCAAATCGTATGTGGCTGATGTGCATCTGAATGTACAGAACATTCTTTTTCAACATATATTGTGCAATATTATTGATCGACAATTCTAGACACTATCACATTAATTTTATAAAGCATCCATCATTCCCATCTATAAATATAAATTGTCCCCCTAACTAATAGAACTACTCTGAATCCGCTAAATTGCTATGTTTGTATTTCAATAGTGGATGATTTACAACAACAACAAAAAAAATAAAAAAAGTCTTTCACCAAAAAAATACGTTGAGTTTTCTACAAAATTTCACAGGATTTTGACATAACATTGCGCTGGTCGTTGTTAACTTGTTGGAACAAATCTTCTCCTCTGAAACTTATAAGTGAACGAAGTAGGCTAAGCAATACATTTTTACCCCAAAATATGGAGTTTGTATAAACTAGTTTTCAATGTAAATTTAATAAAACTATGTATAAAACAGTAGAATACTATTGTGGAATAAATATTAGTAGTTTTAGACAATACAATGGACACGCATTATGTACTAAAATCATTCTTTCAAGCAAAAATACTGACATTTTGGCATTTGTGCTAATTGTAAAACCGATTTTTTGTTTTACCTGAAATGAAAATGGCAGATCATGTGTTCAGTCTCAATCTTAAAAGAACACTGTATTTAATAAAAATGTATAACATATAAAAGTTTATACTGAACATGAATTCGGCCGTTTCCATTTTAAACATAACCATCGTAAAAGTGACATATAATAATAATTATCAAAGGTACCAGGATTGCAATTTAGTACGCCAGACGCGCGTTTCGTCTACATAAGATTCCTCAGTGACGCTCATATCATAATATTTATAAAGCCAAACAAGTATAAAGTTGAAGAGCATTGAGGATTCAAAATTTCAAAAAGTTGTGCCAAATACAGCTAAGGTAATCTATGCCTGGGAAAAGAAAATCCTTAGTTTTTCGAAAAATTAAAAGTTTTGTAAACAGGAAATTTATAAAAATGACCACATTATTGATATTCATGTCAACACCGAAATGTTGACTACTGGGCTGGTGATACCCTCGGAGACGAAACGTCCACCAGCAGTGGCATCGACCCAGTGGTTTAAATAATTATCAAAGGTACCAGGATTATAATTTAGTACGCCAGACGCGCGTTTCGTCTACATAAGACTCATCAGTGACGCTCATATCAAAATATTTATAAAGCCAAACAAGTATAAAGTTGAAGAGCATTGAGGATTCAAAATTCCAAAAAGTTGTGCCAAATACAGCTAAGGTAATCTATGCCTGGGAAAAGAAAATCCTTAGTTTTTCGAAAAATTCAAAGTTTTGTAAAAATGACCACATTATTGATATTCATGTCAACACCGAGATGTTGACTACTGGGCTGGTGATACCCTCGGTAGCGAAACGTCCACCAGCAGTGGCATATAACATATCTGATATATTTTTCATATTTACACTTGCATTTGAGCATTTCTAATGACTAAATCAGTTCAAATCTTTAACACAAACTGATTGAAACGATTGAAGTAGTCACTATACTTAAGTACTGTTCCATGTAATTATCAAAGTTTTCGTGTTTATGCTTCACACTTCAGAAAATCATTGTTTTCTCTATACTCAATCAAACAACTCAGAAATGATCCTAATCAACATATTGATAGCCTTTTATAAAAAAATTAGTAATGTCAGTATACCTTTCCTATATAATAAGATCCTTACTAGTATCATAGATCATGATAATTTGAACCCAACTTTGTATTGTTGCTTGGCGCTTTAATATTAAGTAAGGGTTGTTGCATTATTACTAAATAAAAGTAATAACTGAAGGTCAAAGTTCAAAGCCATCAATAACCTTTGACATTGTATCAACCATAAGCTTATTGATTACACAACATGTTTCAAGTAATTTTGATCCTTTATCTGTCATTGTTTTAAAGCTAATCCAATAAATTGAAAGTGAATGTATGTCATACGAAATGCCTATAATTTGCCTTCTTGAATACATTGAAAACTCAGTTATTTAAATCAGTGTTGCCCCATTGTTCCCTTTTTATCAAAATTCATTTTTATCTTTCATCTAACTCATTAGGTGTTACATGAATGTGTTAATGAACAAAATGTCAAATTATCATTGAAATGTGTACAGAATAACTGCCTCAAACGGGTAATTTTGTTTGTCAAAATATGCACTTTTGTGATCCGTTACCATGACAATTGGTATATATACAAGAAAATCTGAGCCTACACATGTATGTGCTGATACTTGGTTGGTGGTTACAGAAAATTGCTCTCAATTAGCAGTTGGTAGACGCTTTGAAGTGTTATGTCCTGATTAATTTCTTCGTAAAGAACATCCCTACTGTTGGTAACCGATGTATCTGTTTGGTTTAATTCCATTATTTGGCCCACTGGTAAGGATCCTCAATATTTAATTCGTTGTTCTAAGTACTGTTCACTTGGAATACAATACACCTCAGGGTACAGATGGAAAACAAATGAATACTATGGTCTTTCAAAATTCCTCTCATTGTTGATTTTGGAGTTCGAAACATTAACAAATAACATAAAGAACTACAGTCTTTAACAAATTTATAACGGACGGAGGGTCCCATTTTTACCAATCACAAACGTGAAAGTTCAATATTCCATTTGTTTTTATTTCATAACCATGACAAATGACCAGTAGAGTTCTTAGGAGCAAAAAAACATGACACCTCCATTCATACATTTGTAACTCTCCGCTCTTCCTCAAGCTCGACACAAAGTTCTATAATTTTAGTAAGATGCATAAAATCCTTAATACGGCACATTCATTCAACTATCGAATCCCATAAAAACAGATGTTTACCATTCAAATTTACAAAATTTGCCTTTTTTTTTTGCTTTCTCTAACAAAGAGTTCCAATTCTCATTTTTGGTTTCAACTGGGTTTCCGTCTGTAGCTGTCGCCAAACTTGTGCATCACTGGCTGTCGTAAAAAAAAAATCGGCATGTCCAGGGCCTCTCAATAAGAATGAAAAAAGACATCTCCTACAAAAAAAAAAAATACATACACGTTTAAAGGAATTTGTGTTCAATATGATAGATATAATCACATAAAATATTATTTGAAAATATTTTCAGAGGTTATATTACGAAGTAATCATAAATTTATAATATGTTTTCATTCAACACATAACTCATTAAAGCATACGAAAATTTTATTTTTCTTCGAGCTGAACATAAAGCAACATATGATCAGTTTTGTTTTATAATGCGTTCACGAAAACCATTTAAGTCTTCTAGACTAGATAATGATTCAATGCATTGAAGATATCATGCATTGCAAATAAGTCAGTGGATTTGTAAATCGCAATTATAAAAAAAAACGTGTACTCACTAAATAATGCATGCCTTGATTGTAAATGTGCTAACTAATACATATCCGTATAAGGAAATTTGTCCGACCTGTAAATTGCAACTGTTTTCTGGATTTAAAAAAAAAAAACCCGAATGAACGTATCACAGCAATTCAGAATCAAACTTACTATTTTGTGTTTCAGCATATATCCATGCATTAAATATTTTCACAATATCTTTATTAGAATAACTAATCAAAAGCACCCAATGTAAGGGTGAGTATTTCACTGTAATGAGTATTGTTATAATGTGCGCTTGATTTATTATTCCAAACACACGGAATTTGAGGACTTCACTTAAGTCATGAATAGATATTGAAACATAGTAGGCGAGTGACTTATTTCAAAACGACGCTTAGTAGACGACTTTAATGCACCAACCTAACACACGGCTGTATTATATATCATTCGAAAGCTAATAATCTGTATTTTTTGTTTTGCCCGGTCGTAAAAAAATCGTATAGTGCATTTTCTGTCAATTCAAGGTCAAAGGTCATGAATAAACATTCCAATTTTTTGATTACTGAACAAAAAAAAAAATTTTCTAATTCTTGTACAATAAAATTTTTCAAAAGATCATATGAACTTTATTTAACATGATACATTATTTCCAAATCAAACAATAACAAAGAGGTTAGATGCGCAATATTTCCCGAAAATTGAAATTCATCACAAATCCTAAAAAAATGAAAAATTGTTTCAAAAGCAAAATGTATCTTGGGGGATCGATATTTGTATGCTAAAAAAATAGATAAATGTATATGTTTTAGGTCAAGGAATATTTGTTTTGTAATTTTAAGATGCAATTATTAGTTATAGTTCATAGAACTGCCTTTTATTGAAGTGTTTGGAGTTGCCCAAAATCTACCATCTGCAAATAGCGATCATTTTTTTATTCTATGTTAAGATAGCATATCGCTAATTGTCAATATCAGGGAGGAGAATAATTTTCCATAATAAAAGAAGGGGTATTTAAAGTTCGAAAAGACTATATACGAACTAATTGAGGTAAACAAATGTTTTTACGAAGTCAAACTTATTTACTTTACTTTGTGTAATCATGTTTAAATGCAAACATGACTTTGCGACTAAATTGTAGGCATCATTGAAATAAGTAACCTTGTTAAGAAACACTTGGTTGTCTTAAGGGGATGTAAACGAACTAAATATAATGCTGCTGCTTCTAATTCAGTTTAAAATCGTGTTAGACACATTAAATGTGTTTAGAAATTTAATCTCTTTAATAATTTGAATAAACGATGCTTTGAGTAATTTCAACATCATCTTTTAAAATACAAATGCAGGTCATACAAATGCAGGTCATTGTGTACGTAAAACACTATAAGCAGTTGTGAAATAATTTTAAGTTGAATACCCTTCCTGACCTCATAAGATCATTCGTTGTTTTAAGCAGTGATCGTATGCATGCTGTGCTGTGTTTTGTGGACTGTTGTTCGTCTCTTGGACTTTAATTTTATTTTGTTCATGGTTTAAATTAAGCGTATTTGATTCATGGTTTAAAATGTTGATTGTCTCTTTGGTATTATTTTACTTTAAAGAGATTTACTTGCAGTAATGAAAATCGGCAAAAATATCGCCTCAAAGTAAAATGAAGAAGATTAACGCAAATAAGACAAATATCCGCGTAAATAACTAAATGTGCTCAAGGTGATATATATATATATATATATGTAGAACCAAATCGTTAGCATGATACATTTTACTACAATGATTTACAATTCTAAAAACTTTTACTACTTGTGAAGTTTCAAGATAATGGTAGCTTCTTTTCAGTCGTCATTAGAAGCTCTTGCATGCAGTCATCCTCATATGAAAAACGAACTAGTCGTTCAAGCTTCAGGAAGTCTAGTTGTAGCTAGAATCGTTGCGTATTAATGGATTTTTTTTCCTCAAATTTGTTCTTTATGATGAACTAATGCATTTAAACAAAGAACAAAGCAATTTAAGCAATCAAGAAGTCAAGTTTTATAATGTGTTTACTGTTTTTATTTTCAATTCTTTGAAATTTCAATTTTCATCAATTTATTTTTTATTTATTTTTGTCTAAATTTTCAATTTCTTTTTTATGGTTCACATCAAATTAATAAAAGGTCTTTTCACTACATCAATATTTATAATGAAGCTACACATCAAACAATTAGTAAACTCGAAAGATGTTTAGTTCAGTCTGGTAGTTACAATGCAGATTGCAATCTCTAATTTTTGACCCTTTTATTTCAAGCAATAACATTATTCGCGAACATATTTTTGTACTTTAAAATTTTTCAGATTCTTAAGAATTTGTTTATTAAATCTTATATTGACCACATACAATGTTTAAATAGGAAGAAATGCTTAAAAGCTGTTTTTTTCACAGATGGCGATATTTTGGGCAACTGTATGAGTTGTTAAGATTTGCTGTTTGATTAGAAATAAGCATAATTTTAGGAAATGTATATTGTCAAAAGCTTCTTTAATAGTTTTTACAGGGTTTTACTTAGTTTCAAGTGATTAGCAGTTGCATCAGAAAGAAAAATTTGTGTTTTCACACATTTTGTTAACTTTTACTCGAATTTCAGGAAACATGTGCTGTCTATCAAAACACGCTTTAAATATTTAAAAATGCATGCACTTATTCGACCTTGGCCTTTGATCTTGATTTGACGGAAATTGCACCGTAAGATTTTTTTACGACCGGTCAAAACAGACAGTACAGTTGTGTAGCTTTCAAATGATATATAATTTAGCCGTGTGTTAGGTGGGTGCATTAAAAATCAAATTTTCTGGTTAAAGTCACTGACCTCATATGATATCAGACTCAGATCAGAGTAAATTTTACACAAACGACTGGATATAAACGCTTCTGCATATTTCAACAAAATATTTTTGTGTTAAATGATTTTTAAATATTCCCGAAAATCGGATGATAATTTAATTTCACACAAATAATTAAGTTGCCCATAGGACAATGAAGGTTCCCCGTTCTTATTGACAGAAAAAAAGTAATCGCAGGTAACTCCAAATCGCCTATAAAAATCAACGTTTCAATGTAAAGAGTAAAACTGAGTTGGAACCTCTGTTGTTAATTTCTTAATCCTATGGCAACACTGGTTATAATGTAACGTCTCTTTTTTCTCTGACCAAACCGCAAAAAGCCTAACGTCAATTGACTCCATCACATTACTATAATACAAGCAACCTGTTGTGTTTTTATTTTTATCTTTTAGAAACCTCTTTCTATATTTTATCGTTTAGGAAGCTGTAGTAACAAGATAATTATTGCCGCTTTATGTGAATAAATTAATAAAATTTCTTTGATATTTTCAGAAACCGAACGATGATACGTAACTCAGTCATAACATGCAGTTCAGGTATGTTTGTAATTGATATTAAGGCGGTTGGGGGTGTCTTAATTAAAATTCATATAGTTTTTTCATAATTTGTCAAAATGAAGTTTTCATCAAATTACAGTAAAAAAGTTAGGGCCACCGGACATTTTAACACGCTATAGGTTGTGCAAAATTGTCAGATTGTGTATTGATTGTGCATTGAAAAATCCAATGTTATGTGATAAAAAAGACTACAACATAGAATTTTGAAATAAAATGTTAGAAGATAGATCTTTTAACATGCCTTCAGATAAGAAAAATGATAATAAATTGTGTAATTTCTATTGTAGAATTACTTTATAAGAGTTATCTCCCCTTATTCGTCAACATTGAAACAACTGAATCCAACAACACATTGTGTTTCTAAGAAAGTACAGCCGTTAATATGATAAAATACATAATTTTCTATGTTAACATTAAAATTCTAACACATGAATTACATTCTTCTCTCAAATTGTGAACACTTCAATAAAGATCTCGACCATTTGTTATCTGCTACTTCAAAATCTAAGATAGAAGAAAACACCCGAGCCACCTTAAATATGTACAATTCGGCTACAAAATCTATAGAAATAAGTTTGGAATATATATTTCCTGCTACCATTACAAAAAGGGTACTCAATGTACAATGTATATACCGAAGCAATAAATTAAGTGACATGATTGGGGAACTTTCAAATATATCATTGAATATTCATTTAAGATTCGTAAGTACTGATTTGAAAAAAAGTAAAGATGTTTATATATCCGTAAATGTAAGAGGTTATATAAGTTGTGTAAACACCGACCAATCTCCGGTATCTTCCTTATCAACAATCAAAATATTGATATTTACATTTATCCGTCGGCCATTTGTATAGACCGCTTTCCGGATATTCTTTCATATATTTCTTGTCTGGTCGCTGTGGTCCTGACAATGGCTATTTCAAAGTTTTCGCGATTTTAATTAATTTCTACAACTGCCGGTTAATGAATTTATAATTGATAGCAAAATGACAAAATGGATATAGATTGCTGTAATTAAGACAGCACTTCAACTTAACATTGCTTTGAATGTTGATGACATGAAGTTATGTTTTGTTCAGTCAAATATGTTTTAAAAGTTATCAATTAGGATTACAATATCTCGACACAATTAACTTACATCGAAAATGATTTACGTGTCGGCATTATTATGCTAAAACTAAAATAGATAATTACAATAACAATCAAGTCCAAATTGTACCCAAGTAGTACATAGAAGATTATCAATGTTGAAAACTACGGTAACCATAATAATGTCATTGAACTATATATTGTATTGCGCATTAATCATTTTAACAAAACTTTAAACGCTTATGCACTCCGACAGTACGCAATGATAAAATTAGTGATAAATTCGTGGTCTTTGTGTTGTTTATATAATATGAAGGTACATATTCGATTCTCTGTATGTGTGTTGTACTCATCAATATAGGGTTCCAACATTGACATTTTTCTTGGTTATTGCGTATCGACATCAACATTTTATTCTTTTGGACACTATTTCCATATAAATAATAAGTAGCACCTACATCAACAAAAACATGGCGACTTTGTTAGATATATTTGTATGAGATTTTACAGTCAGTTGTGCTATATGTCTGTGGTGTATTTTCACAGAGCTTCCGTAGATGGATTATTTGTACTTTTACCATCAGTATCTGTTTTTGTTCTTCATCTTTATTGTCAATATAACAAAACTTCAAATCAGAATCAGAAGGGTAAGGTATAGCAAGTAACGCAACCATCATTGTTTTACCAACCATGTTCTTTTGAAAATGCTTATAAATCAATCAAAGCTGGGCTTCAAAGTTATTATGAAACTGCCTTCTCTAGAGGTGGTGCAAATCAGATGTTGATGACTCCAAAGATATTTGAGAGGACATACAAGCTAAGACTCATGTCATCTTTCAAAAGTATTAAAACATTTGACTTTTCTTCACTTAACACAAGAATTCCCCATTGCAAACTAAAAGACAAACTGAAAGAGTTGGTACACATGTATTGTTTTGTTTTATAAAAAACGTAAAAATAGAATGGATTAAGTCGATACAAGTATTTTGTCTTATGGGTTGGAATATCAATCCTATTTTGGAAAAAATCATTCTGACGTTTGGCGGACGTGTTTTTCAACAAACTTCAGACATTTCCATGGGAACCAACTGTACCCCTCTTTTTGCCGACTTGTTTCTTTATTTTCATAAGGCTGTCTTCATACAGGAACTATCGTAAGGAGAAAGAAAAGAAGTTGCCAGTATCATTTAACTCTACTTTCCGCTTTAAATTAATCTCTCTCACTATATATTTCAAAATTTGGTGACTATGATGAACGCAACTATCCGATGAAACTAGAAATGAGGGATAACACAGATACAGTAAAGCAGCCTCATAACTTGACTTACATCTAGAAATTGACAATGACTGTCGGTTGAAAACAAAACGTACGATAAAAGAGATGATTTCAGCTTCTTATTGTCGGCCCTGAAAAAGAGTACACCACCATCCACCAGGAGAAGGGACGCCAAGCGTTACGACCAGTGTGTGCAAGCCAAAAGCTCTGCTGCAACATCGGCTGAGGTTATACCACACACCACCACGGTAGACCAGAACCAACAGACAGAAGCCAAAACAGCACTAGAGGGAAGCAGGGAGATAGTACCCACAACATATCATGGGGAACCTGAGGGCATTGTCATCAAGACTGACACTGTCATCAGTCCGTACAACCCCAGGAAGGCATGCAATCGCCAATACTATCTTCAGCCAACTAAAGACAGAGGCAAGCGATGATACCTACATGATCCTGAGTTGCTCCGAACACCACCACACACATCGCCAATAGTGATGCCATCTCCAGAGGCAGTAACAATAGCAATTATGATCTTGGAACGGCCAAATACACCTTACCAAACTCCTCGAAAAAAAGTTAAAGCTAAACGGTCAACTGAAGCAGAACCAAACAATAGGTAGAAGTTAGTCCGCAATATCCAGACAGGATAGGCGGACGGAAAAATCCACACATCATCATCTTATTGTGAACTTTCCATTTCTATTTAGAGGGGCCTGAATACGGAGTTTATATCTCCAAACCGATATGATAAACTGTAACGCCGCCTCCTTGGTTCCAGAGTCGGCCACCAGAGAACACAGGGTCACAAAGAAAAAGAGAGTAAAAGGATCTATAAAGTTTAAGGTTCGACGTCCACTGCTTTCCGTCGGACCAAAACACGTTACAGAAAGGGAAATCGTATACTTGTGTTTATATAGAATTCTTAGTTATGAAATAAAGTATCTGAATAAAATAAAGTTTCATATTTTATTAATATTAAAAATAGTCCACGCCGGACAGAATGGGTCTTGCAGGCTCCGTCACTGGACTGGTCAGGTCCCCGGTAAAGGTTGGTCTTACATAGACACACAAAACTAGTACATGTATATAATTCAACATGCAGTCAGGTAACAAGGTTGTCACTTATTTTATATCTTTCTCTAATCTCAATTAAAGGATAATAACGCCCATCTACATTATAGAAGACAACAACTTAGTATAACAAACTAAATGATATATTAATCATGTCAATACCGCCAACAGAACTCTTAATGTGCAACTTCAATAACACCGTCACCGGTAACCATATTTAGCACCGTCACCATCACCAGCGTCACCGGTGACCGTATTTATCACCGTCACCGTCACACATATTTAGCACAGTCACCGGCACCCGTATTTAGCACCGTCACCAGCACTGACAATCTTAAATTAAAACAAAGATAAGTTTCAACGCTTGTCTGTATTTCTCAGACATATTCCAGCTTCTATTAAAGTTTGTCACTTCCCATTCTTTGTCAACCCAACACTCCGTCGTTTCTGTTGTTATTTTTGTATCTATACTTTCGACTGACCAATGGCAGAGCTTGTTACATATCGATTACCAATCGGAAACCATGGATCACACAAGGGAAATTCCCGTAATGTTGATATTGTTTGTAAACATGGATTGATCTTCATCAATAAAGATGAGTTTTGACTTTAGATATATTAGTAGATCATTCGAACAGTAATATTTGAGTTTATAGTATAATAAGGTAACTAAATAAAGGCAACAGTAGTATACCGCTGTTCAAAACTCATAAATCCAGGGACAAAAAACAAAATCGGGGTAACAAACTAAAACCGAGGGAAACGCATTAAATATAAGAGGAGAACAACGACATGACACCGAAACGTAACACACACAGAAACGGACCAAGCATCAGACAAAACACCACGAGAATAACAAATAACTACCGCGAAAATACGGAATCAGTACGTGAAATAAAACTTCTTAACGAACTAAAATACACACATCTGTCGTATCATGGAAACAACAGCCAAAATAATAAATTACAATTCTTTTACTTTACTTGCAACATTAGACATCTCACTAACATCTATCGTTTATCCTCAATAATTTCAAGAAACTATACAGACATAGGTTTGCTATAAAAAGGGGGAATGCCGGCATTACAATACTTTGGCTTGTATTTCGTATAATGATTTTATAGAATGTAGGGTTGCTGCTCACAATCAAGCTATTTAACCAAAAGTTCCAAATAGCTGAGTTCAAATCATCCCGTCGTAAATTTTACGGACGCCATCGCGAGTTTATTGACCATTTTTCAACATCTGTTTCACATATTATTGCGTATATGTTCCCCGTCACTACAATCCCGTCCCCTTTTTACGAATGTGACCTATCAAATAAGACTTATTA
This sequence comes from Mytilus galloprovincialis, assembly GCF_965363235.1. Lineage (NCBI taxonomy): Eukaryota > Metazoa > Mollusca > Bivalvia > Mytilida > Mytilidae > Mytilus > Mytilus galloprovincialis. The sequence continues at coordinate 87,534,668 of NC_134838.1, forward strand.
CCGGGTTTGTACAAACATGAGCAACACGGCGGGTGCCACATGTGGAGCAGGATTTGCTTTCCCTTCTGGAGCACCTGAGATCATCCGCAGTTTTTTAGTGGGGTTCGAGTTGCTTAGTCTTTGTTTTCTATGTTGTGATTTGTGTGCATTTGTTTAAAAATGAGAATGGAAATGGGTAATGTGCCAAAGAAACAACAATCCAACATGTTTGTCTTCTCTTCTTTTCTTTATTTTTTAGCAATGTCATTATCAGCTTGTTTTCGATTAATGAAATTGAATGTCCCTCTGGTATCTTTCGACCTTGTTCGTTCAAAACCTGTTAAGGAATATGGTGTTTGGAATCCGTTCCGTTAAAAGACAATCGTCTTATATTTGACATTGTCAGGTTTTTTTTTTAATTATCCTTTTTTCATTTAGTAGTTTTACTTTTCTACTAGCAAGCCATATTGTATTATAACAATCAGGAGCAAAAAAGGGGCTAACATTCTAGATAGGATATTAGCTTCATTAATTATTTTATAAAAATCGAGTTATTATCCAGGAATTATTAAACGATTCTTTTTATGTAATTATTTCTATCGCCAATAAAAGTACGATCAGTAAACCGGTAACATTTGATACAAAGCAAAAGAACCAATTGAAACCGTAGAAGATCATTCAGCATTATTCAACACCTCAACGACAGATTTGAAGTAAAGTCAATGCTCTATTAACGGTACAAATTTTACTACACGAGATTCGCAATTCGACAGTAAAAATGTCCCCAGATATACTCGAGTCATACTTGAGGCCAAACTATTTTGAATTCAAAACACATTAAAATTAAAATTGAAGAGCTATTAAATCCGAAAAGAAAGGTATACTCAAATGGTAATACTCATATTATAAAAACATATTTTTAAACGGTGTCCTGCTTTTATTATCAATCGTGTAATGCTTGTTTTTTTAAACTTAAAACATGTTAACAATGTTCGGAAGAAGACTGTGTCTATAATACATATCCAAATAAGTCAGGAAATTTGGTTCTTCCTTTCAATTGTTTCACACTGTGTCCGGTTGGAGTCTATGAAAGTACAACAATTTGAGTTTTCGATAAGACTGATACAATGGTATCAAATCCTTTGACACAAAAAAAAAAAAAAACAAACTATCCGAAGTTGAAAAGAGTTTACAAAAGTCTTTTTTTTTTTTTAAAGATATCAAACAAATTTAAGATACTTCATCAATATACTATCCAACACTGGAGCACTTGGTTTGATAGCTTCCTTATGAGCAGCAACCCTTTATATAGCAAATTAACCTGACGATATCGGGATATGGGTATTTAGTCGGATCTTAAGACGTACTTGTGATTTGTTTGAAACCGGTTTAAACGAATAAATGTTGAAATGTTCAGAACTTAATTAAATCTGTTTTTGGGTAAGATGGTGCAAGCATACGATTTTTATTGTGTCTTACACTTTGAGAAGCGAATAATCTTTAGTTACTTTATTTAAATATTGTGTAAAAACGTTAATTATGAGCTATGAAAGTCAAGTGGCTCAAGCATTTTACTGAGGAAGTTTTAAAAAAATGCAAAGAAATATTTTAACAGTGGGTTAGATTTCATTAGTCTTTACTATCTATAGATTAACAACTTTTGGTTATATTTATATTTAAGAATCATCATTGAAGGTGGAGCGCGATTGCACAGTTATTTAATTATATTGATGTGCCATTTGTATGCAAGAGTGACATTCCGTTGTATTATGTGCCAATTCGAAAAAGTTATGCGAGTATTGTCTCCCTTTAACAGGTTCATTATTTTATAATTAAGTTTAGGTTTCTGATATAAATTTGAATAGTTACAAAATGTATCAATTCAATATATTTCAGTTTTTGTTATTGGTGTATCAAAAACATTGATGTACGAATATAATTTCATAAATTTGAAACGTTTGAAATGATAACATACCAATATAAAGAACCGTTCATCATTTTTGAAAAAAGACTATGATTGAAATTCGTATTATTTATCTTCCCTTCATGATAGATTGATTGGGAAATGAACCAAAGTTCTCTAAAGGTAATCACAGAGAGGGACTAGCAAGCAATTTTTAATTGTAGCTTATTTAACTTTAAAACAACTTTCCACTATAAACAAATGTTATTTTATACAAATATAAGGACCTTGTTAGCTAAATGTACAAATTTTATTAGATATTATGAATTTTTATTACAATAGATTAATATGTTACTTTATAAAAGAAATCATAATATGAAATACCAGCCCTTACATTTCGTATCAGCTACGAGATATATACATGTTCTCCGTATGCAGACGTTGCGTTAATGTTGCTTTCTAGAAGTTAAAATTTCACATGCAATGGGGAAGCTGATATTTTAAGTCTTAAATTTTGTTTTTAACTGACCTTCATTGTCAATTGCTAGATGTTAGTCAAAATATGAGACAGAATTAGTTGTACCTATTGTATCCTTTATTTCAAGTTCGATGGGATAGTTGCATTCAACATAGTTACTAGTACTGAATTTTGATTAATTTAGTGAGAGAACATCAGCTTTTGTGCGGAAAGTAAAGTTTACGATACTCCGACGTTTTGTATCTACATGTGTATACGTTCTGCTTTTTTTATGAAATAAAGCAAGGCCAACTCTTTAAAGATGTTTTTGTTTGAAATGGGCAATACTTGTTGAAAGTAAAGTAAAGTCAAAGGTTTTCATACTATGGCAGGATGCAATAGATATAGATCGTATATAGAAATTCATATGTATGCATTGATCTAAAAGCATCTTGCAGCATTGTTAATACAAACTCTACCTTCAACATATCTTTCTTTTACAGGAATATTTTCTTCCTTTAAAATAAGAGATCTGACTAAATGTTAAGCATGCTCTTAATCCAAAATAGTTTTGCTAATATTTAGAAGTTATTTATCGAAAACAACAAGGTAAGCCTGGTTGGCTGTAATTACATGATTGCACATGCGTCAATTCGAATGGAAGCGAGAATCTAATATTTCTGGATTATATGTGGATTATTGTGACTCAGTACCATTGACAATTAGTGAGAAGTAAACAAACAAAAATACAGAACCCCGAAGAAAAATTCAAATCGGAAAGTCTTCAATTAAGGGTATACGATACAGTTTTGATTCCACGTTGATTTTTAAACGAAAATTTGCGTACAAGCGATTTTTCACCCATTAAATTCAAATATGTAATAAAAACATACATGTATGTGCTACTTTAAGAGATAAACGAGGTCGAAATTTTAGACATTAACAAACACTTCAGTTTTTGGGACATTTCTATCATTTGGATAAACATACGATGCTTTTTAGTTTCAAAAGATAAACACAATACCAGCAATAGAAACAGAAAACAGACAATTTAATGCACCCACCAAACACACGGCTGAATTATATATCACTGAAAAGATAAAACTAAACTTTCCGATTAAAGATGCCGTAATAATGAGAAGTGGTCGGTATTTTCATAATTGAGGTCAAAGGTCAACAATAATCTATTTCCAAATGGTGTCCTTAAGGTAGTACAATACAAAGATTTTTTCCCTCCCAATCAGACAACTTTAAACTGATGTTATTCATTTCATCCTTCTTTATTTTTTTATAAATGAGGTACTAAAAGAAAGAAGAAAGATTAATCTTTGAGATTGTGATAATTTCATTATGACATAATTATTACATAATTAATTATTATGTAATTAGTTGCTATATTGTGATGTCCAAACTTGAATGAATTTAGCGTCTTTGTTCTTCATAGCATCCCAAAATATTTTATAGATTCTTGTACAACACAGCTTGACCTCCAAAACCATGTCTCAGATTTCCAAAAACATCAATAGAACAAATTTTATACCCAATTGAATTTAGTGGTCTCTTACGAATTGATGTTGCAAACTACCTAACTGTGACATTTTCCGGAAATTTTTCCCAACAGATCCGGAATATTTTTAAACAATTATTTAACACAATATTAACAATGATAAAAAATAATATTTATATCCTCTTTAGATGTTCAAAATATCAAAATAACAATGAAATAAACAACAAAGCACTTATAGAATATTGTAAAGACAGATATACACACTTTAGCACATTAAACTATTTCAATGGATTGCACATTGATGGAACTGATCGGAATGAGATTAGATAAAAAATAAACCGCTCGGACCACAATTCCGGATTTACATAAATTGTATTACGGATTGATGTGTTCTATATAGATTTTGAAATTCTTGTAAATCAAATAAGAAATGTTACAAATAAAAGTTGTTTTGTATAAAGTAAAGATCGAAGTGTATATTTAGGCCAAAGAAACACAAATGAATCGTTTTATTAGTTTCCTGTTGTTAAAGGATACCAGTAAAAATCGTGACTACAACTACTGAAGAACAACTGTTTTTAAAATGTTGATGGTAAATATTTTAAACATGATTGTATTCTGACATTTGCATATTAAAAAATAGCCGTTATATTGTGATTCGTATCGCCCTTAAAGCCATTTTACGGAAATCCGACCATATGATTTTCTTACGGCAGGTTTAAAATATAATTTTAACATGTATTCTTTCATACAAACAAATCCAGGTGTGTTCTGTGGGTGCATTAAATCCTAAGCGCTAAGCGTCTTTTCAGATTTCGCCCATTCTCTACAAGCGGATTTTTGTTAAAACATTTGGAACATCTTCCCAACATAAGTATGCTCTAAAACTATATACAAATTCTTTTGTAATAATTAATTTTTATCAAAGTTTCAGGATTTAGAAAATATTTTTTTTTGCTGTATATTTATCTAATTTCATGTCTGCTGTACCAATATTTTGACCTTTTTATTTATTGTGTCTGTTCAGTACACGCTTCATTGTAAATATAACGGAATTTGATGAGACTGTCATCAAAGTGAGAGGTTTAGCGCTATAAAACCAGGTTTAATCCACCAATTTTCTACATTTGAAAATGCCTGTACCAAGTCAGGAATATGACGGTTATTGTCTATTCGTTTTTGATGCGTTTTGTCATTTGATTTTGCCATGTGATTATGGACTTTCCGATAAGATTTTCCTCTGAGTTCATTATTTTTGTGATTTTACTTTTTTCATAAAAATTTTGTCGTTGATTTTTTCATAAAAATTGGTACAAATATTCTTCATACGTAATCCAACCTAATGTCATTTTAAAAAAGGGGTCCATGAACTTGTTTTCATGTTTAATCCGTCTGAATGATAAAAATCGGTCGAAAAATGCATCTTTTCCCGATATGTCGCAGTTGGCAACGTCATTACCTCCCCTGTAACTATATCATATGCCCTTAAATGGTAAAATCAAAGGCTCATACACACCAAACGAATGAACAAGTGTCACATTTTTGACTTGGCACTGACATTCTCCCATGCAGAAAACGGTGGATCAAACCTAGTTTCACAGCTAGCTAGTAACCTTACTTTTACGACAGTCGCAATTAATTCCACTGAACCGACAAGATTGTTACAGTTTTATTCAACATTGATTCTATGAAATGCATGGATTAAATATAACAGTTAAAACTCTATATTATCAAATTTGTCTCAACAGTATTTTTTTTGTGTACATTGATTAATAAGTAAAATCATTGTGTACAGGTTCTGGTTTCATTTTTTGGAGTAGTGATCTGAATTAGAATCAGATTCATTTGATCTTCTTTTTAATCCTTTGTTATTACTCACAGTTTTTATTGTTTATTTAGTATCGTTGTTATTAACTGGTTTACGTCTGACATCGCCATCACTGACTGCAAATACGATCCTCACAAGTTTGAACTTAGCGGGTAAAAATCGGTTATGTTCAATCACTGTATTTTATAGAAACAATGTTCTATTGACCTTCAGTGGCTAAGATAGAACACATCAATTTATGTAAATCCGGAATTGTGGTTCGAGCCGTTTATCTTTATTTAATTCTCATTCCTATTAGTTCCATCACTGTGCAAGCCATTGAAATAGTTTAATTTTATTTCACTTTCACATGTTTAAGTGTGTATATCTGTCTCTACAATATTTTATAAGTGCTTTGATGTTAATTTCATTGTTATTTTGATACTTTGAACATCTAAAGAGGACATAAATATTATTTGTTATCATTGTTAATATTGTGTTAAATATTCCGGATCTGTTGGGAAAATTTCCGGTAAATGTCACAGTTAGGAAGTCCATTTTACTTGACCCAACAAGTGCCAATAACGTGAAATCGTCCTTAGTTTGGCGTAAATACATTACTGGTTAGGCTAAAAGCCTGAAAAAAAGTCACTGACAAGGGCGAATAAAGTTTTGTTTAAGCTACCAATAGTTATCAAAGGATCCAGGATTATAATTCAATATGCCAGATGCGCGTTTCGTCTACACAAGACTCATAAGTGACGCTCAGATCAAAATAGTCATAAAACCAAACAAGTACAAAATTGACGATAGGGAAAGATGCGATATATTTGAAGATTGTAGACGAGTTGTTTTCTTTCAATTATATCATTTCGAAAATATTGAGGTAAAATACCGTAGATTGTGTTGTAAATCATACACAAGCTAACAAAATCTTACTCGTTATAAACAAAAAATTATGTAAACGGATGAAAAAATCGACAGCACTTGCATAATTTGACCAGCTTCGAGCATATCTAGAATAAAAACTCGATCAGATTCGTATTTCTGCATTTTTTGCAAGAACAAACAAAAAAGTGTAAGACTGCACACAGAGTCGAATCAATAAAGTGCTGACTTCTGGGCTGTTGATTTCTTCAGGGATTAAAAACGCCACCAACAGTGGCATCGACCAAGGTCAGTGGTTGTAAATAAACTCAACATAGATACCAGGAATGCGATTTTATATTTGCACCAGACGTGTGTTTCGTCTACAAATGACTCATCAGTGCTGCTCGAATAAAAAAAGTTCGGATCTTGAAATTAAATCAAAGGTTTTACAGGATAATTTTATTGAAAATGCTGATGGTTATTTAGGTATAATGCTTGCTCTAATAAAAGTAAAATAACAAAAATGCTAAAATTCAAAATGGAAAGTCCCCAATGAAATGACAAAATCAAAAGCTCAAACACACCAAACTAATGTATAACAACAGTCATAGACGTCACACACCTTCTTAATGTTCTCTTCTGTTGTCAATTCAATCAATGCCACCTAACCTGACCAAATTTTTTTTTTTTGTTAAATGCTGAAAAGTTTTTTCTGGCCGTTTATACCCAAAATTAAACGACCGTTGGAAAAAATGCTTGGACGCATGTCGCTTACAGAAAGCATAGTATTAATGAGTTCTAATTTCAAATTGGGCTTGCGTTACAAATATATTACGAATTAGGATCAAAACAATCAATTAAAACATTACATGCTTACGAGTTTGGAAGCACAAATGATGATATAAGGCGATACCTAACAAGCTGTTCAAGTCATGAAATTGATAAGAACAACATGACCTGTACGTTCCAAACGGTAGTCTTCCATTGTCGTCTTTTGATTGTCATATTCAGAAAGGATCTCCTTACATATACATTAATCCAGAACCGGTGAATGGCAATGATACTTTTCATTATATTGCTAGTGATGTATTTTAACTGCAGACATACATGACAGATTCGAGCACTGTTGAACAAATAAAAGTTATACCAGGGCAGGGAAGATCAGTACCAGTAGACGAGCAAAACATGTCTTTGATGAACTGTCTACCATTTACTAATCAAAACTAGCGCCCTCATCCTCGCCATCGATAGAAAACCAAAAATGATATACTATGCTGTTCCGAAATTTGTACAGCTCAATCATATTCTGTCTTGGTTTTGTTGCGACTTCTGTACAGATAAATTGTTAAATTTCCAATGAATGTTTTGGTACATGCAAAAATTCAATGCTAAATGCACTAAATGAAACACGTGATCAGTTCAATGACTTGTCCCAGGTATCTTTATTAAATATAGATATTGTGAAAATATCAATACACACCTGATTGTAGTTGTTGTTGATGATGATGATGATGATGATGATGATGATGATGATGATGATGATGATGATGATGATGATGATGATGATGATGATGATGATGATGATGATGATGATGATGATGATGATGATGATGATGAGGAGGAGGAGGATTTTATGACCTATTTATGTCTTAAACATGATAATGTCTTTATATAACTTCTTTTACCTTCAGTTATTATCTACTTTTCTGTTATTCGTAAGTTTATGTAAGTTTGGCAACAAAAGCTATTTCTGGTTCTTGTGATAGGACGATTGTAAAGTAGCAAGTCGTGTTTAGACTTCATGTTTATGAAAAAAACAATTAATACCAAAGTTCATCCTTGTATGGAAACAAAATGAAGTCATAAATGAAAAAAAAAAAAAAAAATCCAAGGAAAACGTCTATTTTAACGTTGAAAAATAACGTTGTTTTTATAAAAAAAAACTGGTATTCCATACAGGCTACATATATACTGAATGAAAAATTGTCCTCTGCTTTCTTGATATATTTATCATTTTTGAATTAATCGCAAAATCAACAGTAAGGACACTATTTGGAAATATATGATTGTTGACCTTTGACGTCAATAAGGCATAATTCCGACCACTTCTTATGATTACGGCATCATTAATCTGAAAGTTTACAGTTTTCTCTTTTCGGTGATATATAATTTTGTCGTGTGTTCGGTGGGTGCATTACATTTTTTGTTTTCTGATTCTACTGCTGGTATTGTGTTTATCTTTTGAAACAAAAAAGTATCGTATGTTTATCCAAATTATAGAAAAGTCTAAAAAAAACTGTAATTTTGGTAAATGTCTAAAATTTCTACCTCATTTATCTCTTAAAGTATCACATACATGTATATTTTTTATTACATATTTGAATTTAATAGGTGAAAAATCGCTTGTATGCAAATTGTCGTAAAAAATCAACGTGGGATCAAAACTGTATCGTATACCCTAAAATGAAGACTTTCCGATTTGAATATTTTTTCGTGGTTCCGTTTGTTTGTTTGTTTACTTCTCACTAATTGGCAATGATACTGAGTCACAATAATCCACATATAATCCAGAAATATTAGATTCTCGCTTCCATTCGAATCGACGCATGTGCAATCATGTACTAACAGCCAACCAGGCTTACCTTGTTTTTTTCGGTGAATACCTTCTAAATATAAGCAGAATTGTTTTGGATTAAGAGCATGCTAAACATTTAGTCAGATATCTTATTTTAAAGGAAGACAACATTCCTGTAAAAGAAAGATATGTTGAAGGTAGAGGTTGTATTAATAATGCTGTAAGATGCTTTTAGATCGATGTATACAGATGAATTTCTATATACGATCTATTTCTATTTCATCTTGCCATAGTATTAAAACCTTTGACTTTACTCTAAACCCATATTTAAAGAGTTGGCCTTGCTTTATTTCATAAAAACGCAGAACGTAGACACATGTAGATACAAAACGTCGGAGTATTGTAAACTTTACTTTCCGCACTAAAGATGACGTTCTCTCACTAAATTAATCAAAATTTGGTACTGGTAACTATGCTGGATGCATCTATTCCATCGAACTTGAAATAAAAGATACAATAGATAAAACGAATTATGTCTCATATTTTGACTAACATCTAGAAACTGACAATGAAGGTCACTTAAAAACATAATTTACGACTTAAGATATCAGCTTCCCCATTGCATGTGAACTTTTAACTTCTATGAAGCAAAATTCACGCAACGCCTGCATACGGAGAACATATATATATCTCGTAGCTGATACGAAATGTAAGAGCAGGTATTTCGTATCATGATTTCTTTGATAAAGTGTTGCTGCTCACAAGGAAGCTATCAAACCAAGTGATCCAGTCTTCGGATAGTATTTTGATGAAGTATCTTAAATTTGTTTGATATATTTAAAAAAAAAATGACTTTTGTAAACGCTTTTCAACTTCGGATAGTTTTTTTTGTGTAAAATGGTTTTATACCATTGTATCAGTCTTATCGAAAACTCAAATTGTTGTACCTTCATAGACTCCATCCGGACACAGTGTGAAACAATTGAAAGGAAGAACCCAATTTTCCGACTTAATTGGATATGTATTATAGACACAGTCTTCTTCCGAACATTGTTAACATGTTTCAATTTAAAAAAAAAAAGCATTACACGATTGATAATAAAAGCAGAACGCTGCAGATGCCAACAGAACGATAGACACCGTTTAAAAATATATTTTTATAATATGAGTATTACCATTTGAGTATACCTTTCTTTTCGGATTCAATAGCTCTTCAATTTTAATTTTAATGTGTTTTGAATTCAAAATAATTTGGCCTCAAGTATGACTCGAGTATATCTGGGGACATTTTTATTGTCGAATTGCGAATCTCGTGTAGTAAAAATTTGTACCGTTAATAAAGCATTGACTTTACTTCAAATCTGTCGTTGAGGCGTTGAATAATGCTTGATGATCTTCCACGATTTCAATAGGTTCTTTTGTTTTATATCAAATGTATCCTCGTTACTGATCGTACTTTTATTGGCGATACAAATAATTGCATAAAAAGAATCGTTAAATACTTCCTGGATAATTACTCGATCTTGAACTTTTGGTTAAATAGCTTGATTGTGAGCAGCAACCCTACATACTATAAAATCATTATACGAAATACAAGCCCAAGTATATCATATCAGTTTGGAGATATAAACTCCGTATGCAGGCGCCTCTACAGAGAAATGGAAAGTTCACAATTAGGAATCTGAAATCATCTCTTTTATCGTACGTTTTGTTTTCAACCGACTGTCATTTCCAATTTCTAAATGTAAGTCAAGTTATGAGGCAGCTTTACAGTTTTTGTTTTATCCCTCATATCTAGTTCCATCGGATAAGTGCGTTCAATGTAGTCATTAAATATAGAATTATATAGTGAGAGAGATCAATTTAAAGCGGAAAGTAGAGTTAAATGATACTGGCAACTTCTTTTCTTTCTTCTTACGAAAGTTCCTATATGAAGACAGACTATGAAAATAAAGAAACAAGTCGGCAAAAAGGGGGGTACAGTTGAATCCCTTGGAAATGTCTGAAGTTTGTTGAAAAACACGTCCCCCAAGCGTCAGAATGATTGGTTCCAAAATGGGATTTTCCAACCCAGAAGACAAAATACTTGTATCGACATAATCCGTTCTACATGTGTACCAACTCTTTCAGTTTGTCTTTTAGTTTGCAATGGGGAATTCTTGTGCAAAGTGTAGAAAAGTCAAATGCTTTAATACTATTGAAAGATGGCATGAGTCTTAGATTGGACAAAAATGTATGTCCTCTCAAATATGTTTGGAGTTATCAACATCTGATTTGCACCACCTCTAGAGAAGGCAGTTTCATAATAACTGTGAAGCCAAGCGCTTTGATTGATTTTTACTCACTTCAAAAGAAAATGGTTGGTAAAACAAGGATAGTTGCGTTACTTGCTATACTTTACCCTTCTGATTTTGATTGATAGTTTGGTTATATTGACAATAAAGTTGAAGAACAAAAACATATACTGATGGTAAAAGTACAAATAATCCATCTTCGGAAGCTCTGTGAAAATACACCACAGACATATAACACAACTGACTGTAAAATATCATACAAATATATCTAACAAAGTCTCCAAAACATGTGCTACTTGTTATTTATATGGAAATATTGTCCAAAAGAATAAAATGTTGATGCCGATACGCAATAACCAAGAAACAGGTGAATGTTGGAACCCTATATTGATGAGTACAACACATATAAAAGGATTTATCCTGCCGAACTCACTTCAAATAAAGCTAATACCAACTATAAACATGGTCTCTTTCAGGATCTTTCTTGATCTTGATATTTTTATCTTTAACGGGAAGCTGAATATCAGAATTTATGATAAAAGATGTTTTTATTATTTTAAAGGTCTTTTGTATAGAAAACAATAGCTGTGCATGGAAGTTATGCAAAAAACAGTTGTAACCAGTCATTTCTATCCAACTGTTTGTGAATTCATACACCAGATTGTTTATTCATATATACAACTTTTGCAAATATGGCTTTGTTTAAACACTTCTTGTTCATATATTAGCTAAATTATGTAGATAAATGTTTAGAGATGGGACTGTTATGAAAAGAATTCTAAACTGACCATTTGAGGCAGAAATTGTGAACTTTCATTGACAAATAGGCATACAGTAATATGTGGACTGGATACAGAGGCAGGGTTGCAATACTTTTTATAATCTTGCATTTTGGAATGATTAACAACAAAACATAACATTTAGGTGTCAGAACACCAATTACTCCCTACAATTTAGAACGTGAAAGTAGGCCTACTTGGACAAAAACTAGTGCATTTGATGTCATTGTTTACTTAAACTAGCCAACAAATAGGCAGAAATGAAACTTTTGGTGAAAGACCATTTTGAGTCTAAATTTACTTGTCTATGAGTTTGCATTTAACATTGAGGATTAATGCACTCCATAGTAAACTTATTTGAGATTTCAAGAAAACCAGGTGTTATTTTTAGTAATGCATTTTTCGGGACACCTCTTCTTTCTTATATGAGTTTAAAGGTATGCTGAAAATTGGCATTCAGAAAGCTGATACATTTACAATTCAGGATATACCTGGTATCTATGAAGTTAAACATAAGGTAAAATATTAAGACAGCTGTGAAAACTGCAAAATTTGGCTGAACAGATAGGGACTTTTAATTAATTGTCTGACACCTTTTATAAAATGATAGTAGCCACATTTCAATCTTTTTAGGGGCACACTGTCACATATTGTAAATTTGAAGCCTTAAACCTGAGTTTGTGCTATTTTTAGCTTTTTCTCACCCTGACAATATGCTTTTTAATAAAAAAAAAATGTCCCAAATTGTTATAAATGCAGTTATGGGTTTCTGTTATGTTAAACATTAAAACATAAGTTGTTTACTACCCCAAATAAATTGTTGTTCTGAAATTTAATGAAATTGTTTGATTTTACCCCTTATATCATCGCGTCATACCATGTATTCGACAGACAGCATAGCCTGATGTAAACACTGCAGAAACTCACAAAAATACCATTTATTATTTCAAATGAATTTTTTATATTTTAAATTCTATTGACTGATGTAAAAAGACTTGTTACGAAAAGGTATATTCACGACGCTGAAGTTGACAATTTACACTTTAAATGGGGGGACTATGTCAAAACACACAAGAGAGATTAGCTGTGTTTACATTGGAAATTTTTAAAAAATTGTATTGATTCTTTGGAGACAATTAATTATAAATATCCCGCATGGAACGAATATTCAATAACATTTGAACCATAAGAAATATAAGAAATGGATATTCATAAATTCTTTAATATTCAAAGTTTAAGAAACTCTATAATGCAAAAAAAGTTGGGGGGAAAAGGTGGGCAGGTACACGTGGTAGATGTGCAGAGCACGGGGTACATACTTGTGTTAATTCTTAGGAAAAACTGTATATATGACAAATGTGTCATCTCTGTGGGCATACAAGCCCTTAATACCCCAGTCCCACTAGGCCACGATCGCACTACGATCTGTGAAAAAAATGTCGCAGTAAGGTCGTACCACGGTCGTGGTGAGGTCTTCAAGATCGCGAAGAGCGTGGACAACTTTGAACATGTTCAAAACAATCGTGGTGCGGTCGTGGCGAAATTAGGTCGTAGTAGAAGCGTAGTTAGAGCGCACTAAGATCGCAGTAAGATCGCAAAGGTCGCTGTACAATCGTAGCGAGAGCGTAGCGAGAGCGTAGCGAAAGCGTGATTCTATTCGGTGAGATTTCGCTACGATCTCACAGCGACGTTATCACGACCTTACTACGACCATCACGTTCTCCTCGCGACCCAACTACGCTTCCACTACGACTTTACCACGCTGTTCACGACCATAGTACGATTCTAGGACGCCCTTGCCGTCCTCATCACGCTCTTCTCACGACCTTACTACGTTCACACTACGACCATCATTTTTATTGTCATTTTCACAAAAAATATATAAAAAAAAACTCTCTAGATTTTGTTTTTCTGAATGTATATATCCATTTGCTCTAACGGCTCAGGCATGCTTCTCGTTTTTATATAGATTATACCGTTGGTTTTTCCCGTTTAAATGGTTTAACATTAGTATTTTTTTGGGGGGGCCCTTTATAGCGTGCTGTTCGGTGTGAGCCAAGGCTCCGTATTGAAGGCCGTACCTTGGCCTATAATGGTTTACTTTTATAGAGTTTTACGTTGATGGAGAGTTATCTCATTGACACCCATACCACATCTTCCTATATCATATTGACACATCTGTGTCATCTCTGCTATCGTTCACTAAAATATCGTCATTTGAGCTTTATGGACCAGCAATAGGTTATAATTTAGGTTTGATTGGTCGTTCCGTCATCTCTTGATGACAAGTATTATACTACTTATGTGTATAGTATCAGTTTAATTGAAGTCTGGAGCTGGCATGTCAGTTAACTGCTAGTAGTCTGTTGTTATTTATGTATTATTGTCATTTTGTTTATTTTCTTTAGTCACATCTTCTGACATCAGACTCGGACTTCTCTTGAATTGAATTTTAATGTGCGTATTGTTATGCGTTTAATTTTCTTCATTTGCTAGAGGTAAAGGGGGAGGGTTGAGATCTCACAAACATGTTTAACCCCACTATTTTTGCGCCTGTCCCAAGTCAGGAGCCTCTGGCCTTTGTTAGTCTTGTACTATTTTTAATTTTAGTTTCTTGTGTACTATTTGGAGTTTAGTATGGCGTTCATACTTTGCTCCCTCTGCCTATACATCAACCCTACTACCACCACGCCCACTCGTTCTAGTAGATTTTGGTGGCATGACTGTATTGTTTCCGAGAAATCTCCGTTTTAATCAGAAATAGAAGGAGTGGAACTATATTGATATGAAACACGATATTGACGGTATTGCTGAGAACGTAGTAAGATCGCGGTATGAACGTAGTATAATCGTGGTAGGAACGTGCTATAATCGCAGTAAGATCGTGTTGCAATCGGATAACTCGTGGTATGGTCGTAGTGAGAACGTGAAGGGCGTAGAAAGATCTTTATAAGCGTAGTGAGGTCGCAGAATAAGCGCGGTGAGAACGTAGTTTGATCGTAGCGGGATCGTTGTAGAAGCGTAATTAGGACGTAGTAGCATCGTGAAAGCAACGAAAATTAACATTTTCATGCCGCTCATACCGCGACCTCACCACGATCTAAATTTATTTTAGATCGCGGTGAGCGTGGTGCGATCTTGGTCTAGTGGGACTGGGGCTTAATAGACCTTGCAAATAATCTTAAGTTTTATCATCTTTTTTATACCAACTCGGGATAGGTATGTAACGGTCATTTTCATATACTTTGTTATGAAAAGCAAACAAAGAAGTGACTATATGTATTTTGATCAAGTTTTTGCACTCTAATTGATTATCTAACGTGGTCTATTTTATAACACCTAATTTTTATACGATTCAACAAAAACATGGTGCATTTTAGTTTTAGATTCTTTGCTCATTGTTGAAGGCCGTACGGTGACCTATAGTTGTTAATTTCTGTGTCATTGGATCTCTTGTGGAGAAGTCTCATTGGCAATCATACCGCATCTTTTCTTTTATAATTAAGCAGAAAAAAATATTTACTCATTTGACCGAAGTACATTTTGTATTTCCGCGCTTCATTCTAAAAATGTACACACGGTCAACGCTTTTACAATCCTATGCAGTTACAAAAAGATGCATTCAATACTTATAATTACATTTTTTAGCTATGATCATGAAAACACGATGTTTATCAAGCTTTTTATTTGATTAACCTGTGCACTTCATGGGATCTCGTGTTATCATGAATGATAAATTTTATTTCGTAATGAAGTTAATTAAGGAATAACGCGATATTACAGTTAGTCAATCAGAATAACGTATTATAATGAAACATACATCTAATGTAATTATTATATTTTCAAAATGTTTGAAAGTCTTTCAAATATCTTTATAGATTGGTTCTTATTGCTGTGTTTTACAATGCAGTATGTATTATATGTAACAAATGGTGAAACATTGATAAAGTATTTTTCTTGTCTTGTCTTGCATTAAAAACAGCAGTATTTGTTATCCATAACAAATGTAACCAATTCGTCTTATATTTCAGTAAATATTTCGTCTTTAGCCTTTTTTCAGTGAAATATAAGAACATCCTTACAATACATCCTCATTTTATCTTGCTAGATATTTAGAAATGTTTAGCAAATGCAGTCAGATTTACTAAGTCGCTTGCATTTCAGTGGAGCATCGTAACATTGACGGGGAAATAAAGTCTACAACCAGATCGACAAAAAAATAAACAACAAAAGAAACCGCACTCCAACGACAATTCTAAAAGTCCCTTATCAAATGACAAAATCAAGGGCTTAAATACATCAATCAAATGACAAAATCAAGGGCTCAAATACATCAATCAAATGAAAAACAACTATGACCTTCCTGACTTGGTACATGTATTTTCTTACGTAGAAAATAATGAATTAAACCTTGGTTTATAGCTAGTTGAACATCTCCCTTCTATGACAGTCACATATTATTCCTTTATATTGACAACAATGTGTGCACAATAGTCAAAACTGGGAGTGCAGCTGTAGATAGGGTTTTTGTCTCATCACGATAAAACAAACAAAGATTCTCCCATATCCGAGTATTGCAGAGAATTTGCCACTCCAAAAAGACATCTTTTACTGTTATTACCATGGACTGTCATTCAGTCATTCAAATTATGGATTTTCTTAATGCTGATATAATAGTTAATGTGACAAACGCTATAAGGATATGACTTTCTATTTTCAGCAAATAATGTGTTTAAAGTAGTTCTAGCCTTTTTATTTGGAATATGGACGATATGGACGTTAAAACAAATAAACGACTTCGAAAGAGCAGATTTGAAAAATATTAAGCTAATAAGAACTTCTGAAAAAAACTTTACTATATTATTTTATGCGAAACCTGTCTCGTTTAATCCAAAAACAGTCATCTTTGATAGATGTAACTACAAAAATTGTGAATTAACAGTAGACAAAACGATTTTTTCCAAAAGTGACGCGGTCATCTTTTATCATAATTCGTTTTCAACATTGCCTGACAAGCCAAGTGGTCAAGTATGGATATTTGCTACTCAGGAAAGTCCATATCATACAAGTAAACGTTTTAAAAATGATAAATTGAAGATGAAATTTAATTGGACAAAATCGTATCGAAAAGATTCCGATGGGTTTTCACCGTATGCATTTCTGAAGAAACAACTTCAAGATCCAGTAATAAATTACACTTCTATATTTATGAATAAAACAAAAAATATTGCTTGGGTTGTTAGCAACTGTCAAACTCAATCAAAGCGAGAAGCTTATGTGAAAGAACTGTTGAAATATATTGATGTTGATATTTATGGAAGTTGTGGGAAACCATGCTTATTCAAAAACAAAGAAGAATGTAAATCCGATTTGAGTAAAACTTACAGATTTTATCTTTCTTTTGAAAATTCATTGTGCAGGGACTATTTGACCGAAAAAATACTAACAATGTACAGGTATGGTATGAACTTTATTCCAATTTTTCGAGGTGCACCTAATGCAGGAGATTATTTGCCACCGAACACATATATCTCAACGTCTGAATTTAAGTCACCGCAACAGCTGGCGACATTTTTAAAGAAGATTGGCAGCGATAAATCACGTTATATTTCATATCTGAAAGAAAAAGACAAATATTTTGATGATGGATCTGGAGGGTTAAAATCGGGATTTTGTGACATATGTAATCGTTTAAATGTTAGAAATCAAAAGCCTAAAATTATGGATCTCAACAAATGGTTATGGGAAAATCAGTGCCATATGCCAAATGATCTGACAACTTAAAATAAAGATTTTTGTCAGGAACATACATTTATATTTCGCGTATCAAACAAAAACTAAAAAAACTAGCCAAGGAATTTGTTTTTGTCCCGGCTGATAAAGCTGCTAATAATACCATTATTGTTTGACGTAAATTTTATATTGAGGTTCTGGAAAAGGAAATCACGAATTCACCAACATTCAAACTGATTTCATTTTCTGAAAACGACATATATAACAAACATAAGGTTTTAGCTACTTCTTTACGAGCAGAACCACATACAATGAAAGTCCTAACTATGTAGTGGCTTCCAAAGCTACACAAAACACCTTAAAAATATAGATTTATATCATCTTCGAGCCATTTTTCCACTGCTAAATTTTCTATTCTACTTACTAGTACACTTGGTACAATTAAAAACCTTATAATATATTGTTCAAATAAGGCCTTTGAAAATAGTGGAATTAATTACTTTTGGAGCGTCAAAAACTAGTTGGAAGTACTTGATAATTTGCATGCATATATTGATGATTTTGAATCTGTTCACAGTTTTGATTTTTCTACCCTACATAGCACTCATATTCTTATTAAGAAAAAATCACACACCTAATTAAGTCGGCATTTAAAAAGTCAGAATGCGAATACATTTGTTCAAACTCTTTTATGTCATTTTGTAGTAGCAACAAACAAAGAACTTTGTCAATTGGACATGCTTTGAAACTATATCTGCGCTTGAATTTTTATTGATAACATTTTTGTTCGTTTTTGATATTCCGTGTATCTTCAAGTTATTGGAATTCCAATGGGAACTAACTGTGCACCACTTATTGTGGACCTGTTTTTGCATTGTTATGAGTTACAATTTATGACTAAAATCAGCAAAGACCCATCAAAACACTATTTGATACAAAAATTTAACAATACTTTTAGATATTTGGATGATATATTGGCTTTCAATAATGACGACTTCAGTATGTATACTAAAGAAATTTATCCTGTTGAACTTACTTTAAATAAAGTTAATACTAACAATGACCACTGCCCTTTCCTCGATCGTGATATCTATATCATTAACGGGAAGCTTAATACTAAAATTTATGATAAAATAGATGATTTTTCATTTCCTATTGTAAATTATCCATTGTTAGATGGTGACGTTTCCTTGTCACAATCGTATGGTGTTTGTATATCTCAACTTGTACCAGTCGCTCATGTGTATGTAACAACGTATTAGATTTAAGCGAGAACAATTTATCTATTACTGACAAATAATTACACCAGGGCTTTCGATATCACAATCTAGTCAAAACATTTACTAAATTTCATCATCGGTATAAGGATATCGTTCGTAAATATAACTCAACATGCAGACATTTTTTACGTTCAAGTATTTCACATCCAATCTTTTATGGTAATATTCTTTACAAAGCACAAAAATGTCAGTATTCACCTAAAAAATTTACAAAACCTTTAAACAGACTTATAAAGAAGTTATTTAGGTACGATACTGTTGTCAGGTCATTAAAGATTGCAAATTTTAAGCTTTAATATTGATTCACTTATATGGTTTTTGCATCAGAATTAAACACATGTATTCTAAAACCAGAATAATACTAAACCCCTAACAGGAGGGATTATGCCTGATATTCATATGATGAAGACATAATCTTTCAATCAGTTTATTTGAGGTCTTGACCTGGCATGTCAGTAACTGTTAGTAGTCTGTCGTTATTTATGTATTATTGTCCTATTGTCATTTTGTTTATTTTCTTTTGTTTCATATTCTGACATGGGGTTCGGACTTCTCTTAAACTGACTTTTAATGTGCGTGTTGTTGCGCGTCTGTTTGTTTTCTACATTGGCTAGAGGTATAGGGGGAGGGTTGAGATCTCAAAAAGCATGTTTAAACCAGCCGCAATTTTGCACCTGTCACAAGTTTAGGAGCCTCTGGACTTGATAACATTATCAGTGCACTAGTATACATAATTGTTTAGGGGCCAGCTGAAGGACACCTCCGGGTTCGGGAGTTTCTCTCTTTATTGAAGACCCATTGGTGACCTTTGGCTGTTGTCTGATCTATGGTCAGGTTGTTGTCTTATTGACACATTCCCCATTTCCTTTCTCAATTTTATTGATACAGAATGTTAAAACGAGACACTACTTTCAGATTTCAATATTTATAGAAGTGAATGTCATGTTTTTTCTCAATATTTGCCTCTTTAATGTATATGATAAGACCTTAAGATTTTTTAGAAGAAAGTTTCTATTATTTAAATAGTGGGATATATGTTGGACTTCCAACTGCAAATCTATGACTTTTTCCCAGTAATCGTTGATGCGTTCAGAATGGCGTTCATGTTTAGCATATTTTAAAGTTTGTTATAATTTGCTAAATTGACGCCGTAAAGTCGGAGAATTTAGAATATATTTCCAAAACATATGGTTGGGTAGAAAATTTAAATTATTGGATTACTAGACAATCTCTGTATGTTAAAAAAGTATTTAAACCCATGTTAAACATGTTTAAGATAAACACAATGTGCAATTGCTGGACACATCAATTTGGTTACCAAATATATTGAAACATCTAATAGTATCTTTATATCTCGTTCTAGTATATATATCAAGTGTTGTTGATTCTGGTCTAGCATGTGAACAGTTTATTAATACTGTACGCTGTTTTCATTAACCCTATTGCGTTACATTACGGTGCTAAATCATTCGAAACAATTGTTTCTTGTTATATGATCTGGTGCAAAATAAGAGTCGTCACCAAATAGGATATATGTCCATCAAAATTAAAAATACCCTGAAACGACGACAAAGCTTGATCTGTTTGACCAACATACAACAGGAATGTTAACAAAATCAAAGTATGTACACTGATCCAAAAGAAAGTGAATATTTTATATATAAAGCTTCCGATTCTTCTTAAAACTCGTATTCTAAAATAGGTCACATGGTACGAAGGTTACAATTATTGATAATGTCGATTCCGTACGTACCAGGGTTATTTCATAGGCAGGTGTGTTATAGAGGGGGCACACTAGAAAATAGGCCTCCCGTTTTGTTTAAAGTTAAATATGCAATTTCGAAAAAAAAAAAAAACCAAATCGAATGCTCCATGTATTTCTATCATTGACATCGTCTTTAACATGAATAATTTGATTCAAAGAACCTTTTTTGACAGGTTCATTCTAAACATGAAAAGTTATTCAGTTACAAAAAATGACGCCTTAACGTGACCTCATCACAACTAGCGTATTTTCTAATTTCTTTCGTCATTATTTAATAATTTATTTCCACTTTGAAACACACGATTTTGATGTTCTGAAAGCAACCGCTACGTACTTTGTGTTTCGGCTTTGTTTCCTGCAAATTAAGAGATGTATTAACAATAAGATGAATGGTTTAGTATTCGCATAAAAATTACTAACATATATGGATCTTATTACCATTACTTTCGAAAATTGTATAATTCGAACTAGCCAAATAATAGATTGCCCCCTACCCCTCCCGAAGGTAATTTTGGAGATGAATGAAGTGGAAGTATCTCTGTCTTAACTTATTACATAATAAAAAAAAGGCAAAAGAACCTCTTCAGAGTCTTGTCTAATTTTATTTGTGAAAACATGACAGCATATGAAAAGGAGGCAATATCTTTCTGTGAATGTGCTGTGGGCATTTTAAAACACATGTGCTGCTACCCATTATTGACTTACTAGCTGTTAACTGTTTCTTGAGTTGATAATTTAGGTAACTATTATTTTGAGAGAGAAAAATCCTGGGTTTTGGTGTTTTATTTTATTTTTTTATTGTTTTTTTTTACAGTTTATTATTTGCTCATTTAAGATCATTGAAATTTCTGTTATCAGTTATCAGTATACTAAATTTAATCTGTTTTAAACAAAATCAAAAATTTGTTTACCATGTTTATGGACCCCCTCTTGTTTCCACTATAATTACATGATAAAATGTATATGAGAACCTTTTTCAGCTCACATTTCCAAAGGAAATGCGAAACTCTTGCCATCACTTGGTGTCCATTGTCGTCCGTCGTCGACGTCATCCGTCCAGAGTACACAACTCCTCCGCTGAAATTGCTAAACTAATTTCAACTAAATTTAAGCTGAATAATCCTTAGGGTATTTATTTTTCAGCAAAAAAAGGGCTTGATTTCCTTGATAGTGGTTTGTTGCTTAAAAGGAAGATATTAAACAAAGTGTTTCAAATAGTGCAGTTGAAATCATCACTTCGTAAAATTCACGGACGGCATTACGAGTTAGTTGACCGTTATGTAATATCTGTTTCACAGTTGATTGTGTATATTTTCCTTATGCATTAAATACAACTCCGTTCCCTTTGCACGAATGCGATCTACCAAATAAGGCTAATTACCGGATGTGTACTAAAATGAACGCCACGATGAGTGCCACATGTGGAGCAGGATCTGCTAATTTTATACAGGTTTATTAGAATGTTTTGTTCTTGTTAATCGAATCGTTAGTCTCGATTTTTGCTATTTTAACAAAAACATATCACTCTTAGGATTCAAGCAAATTATTCAGCGGATGTTCTTTGATCTAAGAGGTTTCTGTAATGTTGCGGCAATCCTAAAATGGATTATACCATAGGCGAAGTTGTAACATTATAATGATATGAAAAGTAAAATCCAAAAAATACTGAACACCGAGGAAAATTCAAAACGGAAAATTCCTAATCAAATGGCAAAATCAAAAGGTCAAACATATTAAACACATAGATAATAATAGATATATTCCTTACTTGGTACATAAATTTTCTTATGTGGAAAATGGTGGATTGAATATGGTTTCACAGCTAGCCAAACCTCTCACTTGTATGACGGTCGCATCAAATTCCATTATATTGGCAACGATGAGTTAACAAAACAAACAGACTCATTAGGCAAAAATGTTACAAATAAGGGTATAACAGCAAAAAAAAAACCCCATTAAAACTGGGGTGATCTCAGGTGCCCCAGAAGGGTAAGCAGATCCTGCTCCACATGTGTCACACATCGTGTTTCTTATGTTATGACAAAGCCGGTAAATAGCGTAATTCGGTAGGTCACATTCATGAACAGGGAACGGGATTGTAATTCAGACACATAGAACATGTTCGATATCATATGTGAAACGGATATTCCATAACGATCAACCAACTTGTGATGTCGTCCGTAAAATTTACGAAGTGATGATTTCAACTACATGTATACCATTTGGAAGTCTTGGTTTAAAAATAAAAAAGTTCACAATTGGGAAGCTGAAATAATCTCTTTTGTCGTAAAGTTTGGTTTTCAACCGATTCCCATGGTCATTTTCTAGACATAAGTACTAATCAAATGGCAAAAGCAAAAGCTCAAACACATCAAACGAATGGATAACAACTGTTATATTCCTGACTTGGTACAGGCATTTTCTCATGTAGAATTTGAACCTGGTTTTATAGCTAAGTACACCTCTCACTTGTATGATAGTCGTATCAAATCCATTTTATTGACATTAATGCTTGAACAAAAGAAACAGACACAATAGGGGAAAATGTTAAAAATAGGAGTAAGCAGTCAAAATTGTGTTATAATCTTAATCACAATAAAAACAAACAAATATTTAACAAACAAGTGCGAAAAGGCATATATCAACCTCATTCATTGCTTTCTGCTTTTTGTATTTTATTTATGTATATTAAATCCACACATAAAGGATTGAAAGATTTTAAGATTTGGGACCCAATGGTTCGATTATCATTAACCCTGCCGTAGAATCACGCGTTTGACGTCATAATTTACACGCCACACAGGTAGATTTATACAATACTTTTGTCGTTCAAGGTATAAAAGAATTTTAGTTTATATTTATTTTAGGCATATCCTCTGCAGAATGTAGAGTAGAAGTTTACCTTGTCCCTTTTTGAAAAAAAGTTTGATAATTTTATCTTGATAATCGTTAAAGTCGATCATCTTAGGCAGTTTTAATTAAACCTCTCCCTCTCACACCGGTATAGCTTACCGGTGAAACCAATTTTAAGATTTTTTTGAGACATTTAGACATGTTTAATCGCCATTTGCTGACGTACAGATGTGGTTAAGGGCTCAAATTAATCCTCAGATAACCAGCAATGCGATTTGATGTGCATCAAACCTCTATCATTATTAGTTAATAAACAAGTCGCCCCTTACTGATGTGTAATTTTTCTGTAAAAACCATTTATTTTTCTTCGAATTTTGAGGGATATTCTCAAAAAGAAGTGCAAAGAAAACTGCTCTTTTAAGAGGATTTATGTCTTTTTTCAATAACTGTGCAGTGAGTTTTTGAAGAATAGTATTAAACTAATAGTTCTTACTTGTACTCTAGTTGCAAATGTAATTTTTAGTGTAGCAGCGCAATCACAAACTTGAATTACACTAAAAATCTGAAGTCATTTCTTAAAGATATTATGAGAAAAGAGACAAAAACCGCTAAGATATTCTGAATTTTTTTGGCAAAGTTGAAATAGATGTAACAAAACATGGTTTCGTAAGTGTTGCGGTATACTAAAGTTGAAAACACTTTTGTTTGAATAAAGAAACATGTATATTTCAATGACGAATTATCTTCAAACTTAATTTTTGAATTATTTTACCAATTATCTTTCATTTGAGCCCAACATGGCATGTGTATGACCATTGATGCGAATTATGTATTCATTTAAACTTCGATAATGTATTTTCGATAAGTAAAGGTCTAAAATGCATGAAAGGGAAAAGGTTAAAGAAGTCAGTGTTATTTCGATGAGCGATAAAACACCGTGCCTGAAAATGTTTGCACTTATAAATATTGACAGCTACAGCTGGTTCAATATACACTAACAATGAAAGTTGCAAAGGCTAAGTCCACATAATCATGATTTATTTTCTATTTGTGTATTTTTGCAGTTATTGTCGTGATTTTAATGGGGATCAAAGGAAGGAGTCAAAGATAAGCCTTGTAAAACATGACGAAGTTTTAATTTTTTTGTTTGTTCATTTATGGCGTTCAAATAGTGATCAGAAATTTGAAATAATAAAATTGACTCATACTTTAGAAAACTTGAAGGACTTGACATATACTGTTTATTTTAGTGCATAATTTATTAATATACAATATAGGTTTTTCTCATTGTTGAAAATGGTTCATCCATGGCCTTTAGTTTCCAGTTGATAGTTGTCTCATATCCTTATTCAGTATTTATGTTTTACTGCAAACTATTAATGTTTTAAAATTGATGTCTAGACCAAAGAAAATCATTAAGTTAAACCAATCAATGGTTATATCTAGATATTAAGAGTGAATCAATCGTCTAAATTTTCTGTAAGAACTTTGTAGGTAAAAGTTATATATATAATACAGAGGTGGATTTAGTGGTGATTTAACATATCAATAAAGATAGCCTCTGGTTATAGCGTTTTGTTTTATTTTCAACTATAGGATTACTGTTCTGTTTGCATTTTGATAGGTGTTAAGACAATAAGAGAGAGATGAACATTTTCTAAGTTAATGATTTTTTTTCAAATCAATTAATTGTGATTTGAAATAAATCATATCAACAAAAAAGTCAGGCTTTTAAATTTATTTAAACAAATATTCTTAAGAAAAATAACTTTAATAAGTTGTTATCAAAATAGAAAAGCTTTTAAATTTGTTTAAGCAAATATTTTTAATATAAAATCTTTTCACAACAAAAGAATTAGGACTTTCTTTTTGCATCATTTTCAATGAGATACATTAAAATATAAAATTTCAATACGTCATATTAACAACAAAATTCCAAATAAATTTTAAAAATATTTATCATTTTGAGCATCTAATCAAACCATTCTCTAGTCCTATTGATTCTTGATTGGCAAAGTAATCTGTGAAATTCAGCTTTATGTATGTTTTCTTTCCTTATTCCTACAACACACATGATACCTAATTTTTAGTCTTTTTTTAAACTGGCTAATTTTGAAAAAAAATAGCTTAAAATCTTATTTGTTATAACTATAAAGCAATGTAAAATATTAATATGTACATATCATAGGAGAAATTTATGTCTTCAATAATTCACATAAATAATAATTTCAAAAGTAATTAAAGCAAATAATAACTTTTGCCAAGTAATTGGTAGGTATTTAATTACATTGGTAAAAAAGACAAATGTAATGTGTAATTTAATTGAAGATTTTGTAATTAAAATTGGCCCCATTTCTGCACCAAGCAGCCTTCAACAATGATCAAAGCACATACCGCATGGTTAGCTAAGGCTCCTAAATGACAAATGTTAAACAATTCTAACGAGATTGTTTTGATGAAAGACATAATTTGATCCTGAAGGTTGGTTTGTTCTGGCAATATTGAAATTAGAAAATGTGAGTATTTGAAATGATTGTCTTTATTCCCTGGTCAAATAAATTCCAGGAATAATTATGACCTGATTTTTCCATCTTCTTGTATAAATTGTTATGGATGTGGCCAATGAAAATATAGAAAGTTGACATGGTGCGATGGCAGAAATTTACATAAACGAACATGATTCATACACCATATTTGACTACTCGTGAATATTTTTTTTATTCGTTACAAATTGTCTGCACCCTTGCCGTCATTAGCTCAAAGTTCGAAGTCATTAATAGACGTTTATGGGACGTCATGCTCAAAATTCTGTTCAACATTCATTAATGAACAATTTACAAAAAAAGCTGGATTTTTCTCTAAAACAGACTGTCCAACAGGGGTATGCGTGTAAAAGATAAACAATATTACAGTATACAAAACATAACATTGAAATTAAAATAAAGTTAGATGTGGTGTGATTGCAAAGAGACAATTATCCACCAGAGTTTAAAAGCAGTTGATGTAAGCAATCATAGGCAACCGTACAGCCTTCAAAACGCCGTATAGTCGGCTACAAAAGCCACCACGTGAAAATGTGCAACAATTTAAACGAGATAATTAATAGATTAATTTATAACAAAACAATCTTCGAAAATCAAATATGACACATATGAAACAACGACAACCATTGAACCACAGGCTTCTGACTTTGAACACTACATACAGAAAGTACACGAAGTAGAATTTAACATGCATGTGAGTGCTTAACCATGACCTTACCTCGGACTGTAGTGTAACATTACACTATCAAAAACAATGTAAAACACAGTTTCAATATACTTAATGCAATATATCGACATTACTGGATAATATAAATCCATTGGGGATGATCGCGGGACTACGGAAGGGCGGGCAGATTCTGCTCAACATGTGGCACCCGTTTTGTTATTCCTAAAAGTACACACCAAGTGATTTGGTTTTATTTTGGAAGTTCACATTCGAGGAAAATATTACGGAATTTTGGTGATGACATTTTGAACATATCCATCGTCAACTGAAACAGATTATTCAAAAAGTTTGTGCAAGGTATATCAAAGAATGTAATTTATGAAAATAAAAGATTGATATCGCTTAAATCGAATAATTCTAAGTTGTTTTTTTAGTGTATTTCGGAATATGGGTATCTAGTCGACATGAAATTGTGATAATTTAACAAACTGGAATGGATAAATATGAATAAGCAATGTCGAATGTCCATGCTTCAATGAAATCTGTATGTGGGTCACTAAGTTGATGCAAGTATACTATCTGTATTTGCCTTATACTATGAGAAGCAAATAATCTTTAAATACTATATTATATTATTGTGTAAACAATTAATTATGAGCTGTGAAAGTCATGTAGCTCGAACATTTTTCAGAGGAAGTTTTAAAAAATTCACGGAGATATTCTTTACTGTGGGTTAGCATCCATTAGTCGTCACTATCATATAGGCTAGCCGCAAAACCAGATGTAACCAATTATTTTTATCTTAAAATTTCCTGTACCTAGTTAGGAATATAGCAACTGTTATAGTTCGTGTCTGTGTGTGTTGCATTGGTATTTTTTTTTTGTTGCACCTAAGTATCCTGTTGTTTCGTTATATTTGATGTGTTTCCCTCAGTTTTAGTTTGTAACCCGGATTTGTGTTTTCTAAATCGATTTTTTACTTTCGAACAGCGGGATTACTACTGTTGTCTTTCTGTATTCATACAGATTAACAACTTTTGGTTATATTGATAATCTAGAATATTCATTGAAGGTGGAGCACGTATGCAAGAGTGGCATTTCTTTGTATTATGTTCCGATTTGAAAAAAATCAGTTCAGGCTATGTGAGTATTGTTTTAATTGCACAGACTTATATTTACGTACAGTTATTTGAATTAATTTTGAATAATTACAAAGTTTATAAATTCAATAGATTTAAGTTTTTGTTATTAGTGTATTAAAGACATTGATGTATACAAATAATTTTATTAATTTGAAACGTTTAAAGTTACTACACACCAATAAAAAGAACCGTTCATCATTTTTGAATATTATTTAGTTACAGACAAGCATTTACAATACCGACTTACTAAACTGCCTCACAAGATACTTTGTGTATTGAGACACTATATTGTTATATGTTTGGCATTGCAAATGCCTCAGACAGACTTTAATCACAGAGAGGGGCTAACAAACAATTTTTAATTAAAGCTCAATTAACGTTAAAACAATTTTCCTCTATAAATGAATGTTACTTTATTCAAATACAAGGACCTCGAGTTTGTTTGCTAAATCTATTAACTTTGTTAGATATTATGATTTTTTATGACAATGGATAAACATGTTATTTTATTGCATTGATGTTTTGTCGCTTAGTCCGATCCCCTATTTCCTGTAACTTTAGTGTTTGTTAATTTTAATTATCTCATTTGTTGACAATAAGGTACAAGACTTTGGATTTGTGTCCAGCCTGCGACATGAAGGTAAAACGGTACCATTTATTCTGCCATAGGCGACAATAGTTACATTTTCTAAATTTACCTCTTTATGTAATAAACACTTGGATAAAACAGTTATGTTTAGTGTCAGTAATTTATTATTCTGTTTTGAAAAATTAAGCCAAATAGTATCATGACCAACTTTTAACGGAGCTTGTTTATGTTATCCATGACAACCGTTATTTTACACCAAAGGTATGAACTTTAGAAGTCTTTTCGTATAATTCTCTAGAAAATATTTCAATAGGTTTCAAACTTTACATTGTAAATATACACACTGCAGTTATTCATAGATAAATAAAATATATTGTACCCTTACATCCAATTACAATGCTCCTAATTTGACTTCCTTCACCTGCCTTAGGTACACAACAGGCCAACCTCATGCTGGGAAAAACGTAATAGTATCATTTATCTATATGTAGCGGTAGTGGCGTCGGTGTCTTCGTAATTCAAATCGTTTGATTTCTCGTTGTAATTGTTTTTTACATTTTTCATTTCGGGACCTTTTTTAGCTAACCTGGCCGAAAGGCCAAGTGAGCTTTTCTCATCACTTGGCGTCCGGCGTCCGTCGTCGTCGTCCGTCGTCGTCGTCCTGTGTTAATTTTTACAAAAATCTTCTCCTCTGAAACTACTGGGCCAAATTTATCCAAACTTGGCCACAATCATCATTTGGGTATCTAGTTTAAAAAATGTGTCCAGTGACCCGGCCAACTAACCAAGATGGCCGCCATGGCTAGAAATAGAACATAGGGGTAAAATGCAG
Source organism: Mytilus galloprovincialis (assembly GCF_965363235.1). Classification (NCBI taxonomy): domain Eukaryota; kingdom Metazoa; phylum Mollusca; class Bivalvia; order Mytilida; family Mytilidae; genus Mytilus; species Mytilus galloprovincialis. Next base: position 87,564,243 of record NC_134838.1, read on the forward strand.
TTTTTGGCTTATAACTCATAAACCAAAGCATTTAGAGCAAATCTGACAGGGAGTAAAATTGTTCATCAGGTCAAGATCTATCTGCCCTGAAATTTTCAGATGAATCGGACATTCAGTTGTTGGGTTGCTGCCCCTGAAATGGTAATTTTAAGGAAATTTTGCTGTTTTTAGTTATTATCTTGAATATTATTATAGATAGAGATAAACTGTAAACAGCAATAATGTTCAGCAAAGTAAGATATACAAATAAGTAAACATGACCAAAATGGTCAGTTGACCACTTTAGGAGTTATTGCCCTTTATAGTCAATTTTTAACCATTTTCTAAAATCTTAGTAATCTTTTAGAAAAATCTTCTCCTCTGAAACTACTGGGCCAAATTTAACCAAACTTAGCCATAATCATCATTGGGGTATTTAGTTAAAAAAATGTGTCCGGTAACTTGGCCAACAAACCAAGATGGCCGCCATGGCTAAAAATAGAACATGGGGGTAAAATGCAGTTTTTGGCTTATATCTCAAAAACCAAAGCATTCAGAGCAAATCTGACATGGGGGTAAAATTGTTGATCAGGTCACGATCTATCTGCCCTGGAATTTTCAGATGAATCGGATAATCGGTTGTTAGGTTGCTGCCCCTGAATTGGTAATTTTGAGGAAATTTTGCTGTTTTTTTGTTATTATCTTGATTATTATTATAGATAGAGATAAACTGTAAACAGCAATAATGTACAGCAAAGTAAGAACTAAAAATAAGTCAGTTTGACCAAAATAGTCAATTGACCCCCTAAGGAGTTATTGCCCTTCATAGTCAATTTTTAACAATTTTCTTAAAATTTGAAGATTTTCAATAACATTTTTCACAGAAAGTACTATTATAGATAGAGATAATTGTAAGCAGCAAGAATGTTTAGTAAAGTAAGATCTACAAACACATCACCATCACCAAACACAATTTTGTCATGAATCCATCTGTGTCCATTGTTTAATATTCACATAGACCAAGGTGAGCGACACAGGCTCTTTAGAGCCTCTAGTTTATCTTACTATGTGGTATAGGTTTTGCTATACAGTCAAATATGGATGTTAACTTCTGCAGTATTTGGTATGTGGTTGAGAGTTGTCTCATTGGCAATCATACAAAATTGTCTTAATTGTATATCAGGTTTTTGACATGATAAATGTTTAAACCTTCATGAATTGTGATAAAAGTTATTCTACAAGATCAAGATAAAGCATATACTGAAAAAAAAACATGTAACAGTTATTTTTTTACCGATAAATGCACAGACATCTGAACGATTTAACACTGACAGCAGCAATATCAGGCGAGACACAGGGTTCCGTTGAATCTTTTGATATTGCTTACATTTGAGAACTAAGGAAATTAACGACAAGACCACGTATGTTCGAAATACTGTTAATTTATTAGAACATTTTTGTTATTTTTTGTCTGCCGTTCTCCTTTTTTTATACAAAATAACTATGAACAACAACTCGAAATTTATTTTAAACTTTAACTCAATGGATGGCGATACTCACCAAAACACCTTAAACAAACGACATATGGAAATCGGTTTAAAGAAATGGTCACGTGATATTGCCTCATCAAGTAATGGGATAACCACATCAAAGAATGACAAAACCACCTCAAAGAAGGAAAAAAACACATCATGTAGTGTACACTCGTCAATTTTTGTAACATCATTACGTTATCCTTAAGCCATATTAAGATGGCAACTCATCATAACGAAATAACAAAGCCAAGCCATGTAATGAAACAACTACATTAAGTTAAGTCACAGAGGCATCAGGTAATGTTAAAACCACATTGCCTTATGACACAACCACATTCAATAATGGTGAAATCACATCGAGTAATGACAAAACCATATTAAGTAATGAAAAACCTATATCAAGTTAATACGAAACCATATCATGTAATATCGATATATTATTTAGCAAATGACTATTATATATTGAGTTATATCAAAACATCATTACGTAATGTTAAAACCATATTAGAGATTTCCAATAAAATGACTTTACTCGACATAACCGACCTAACTCAACATATGTCGTCCTACTGCACTGAAGCATGACGGAGGGGAGAATATACTGCATGCATGTTTTGCTCTTTGAACACACACTTTTTTGCTGGATTATACTTAATGTAAAAATCAACACAATTTTTTTTTTAATGTTCAAATATTTTGTCATTAAACTTTGAATGATTTTATTGACACACATATTATAATGGAATAAGTAAGTTAGCAAATTGTAATCAAATACACCCATCATTTCTTATCATTTCACTTGACCCATATTTAAGTTCTTCTCAAATTATGAATTTTAAAAACTACCAAGATAAAGTTTAGAATGAAAATATTAAAATAATGAATTCCAAAAAAGAGACGGTTGTGTTTTTTTTTTACAAGTTTTAACGTTAAAAGTAGATTCCAAAACCCCCGAATGTAAAAGGTGTACTCGACTATTTTTTTTAAAATTAACTTTTCTATAATTCAATTGAAGATAATTTGATGTGGGCAGAAATTCATATCATTGATATATTTATCAAATAGTACTTTTTCTTCTCTTCCTATACTAATGTATGGGACGAGGTTTTTGTCCATTTAATTCCTAAACGTGCATTCGAAGATACATATGTAGAGGGCGTACTCCCCCTTCTCGATCGCTAAATAGTTTTGAAAATCGCATGTTTTTCAAAATATCTATACAAATTCGCAGCGTATAATCGTCCAAATTATTTTTCGCATCGCTCCGCTCGTCAGTATAAATTAAATATTTACGGGAACTTCACCCTCTTAAATATCTTGGATCCGGCCATAATCACACATAATATTGCACGAAATTTCTTTAAATGATTGTCGTTTGATTTTGGTAATAAATTTTAAAAGACAACGATGTCTGAACTTTAGACATCTCGCATAAGATTTAAAAAAATTTAAGACTACATACTGAATTGGATTTTTGCGTGATTTAGTAGCTCACTTACCATAGAAATGTAATACTGACGTGTAATCTAATTTATCTTACCTCCTACACATTTCTGGGAATGTGATTGGTTAAAAGCGCCCTCGTGGAGACCATGTATATTTGATATTAGGTTAGTAGGGAGGCGGGGATTATCTTATACACGGTTAGTAGTGGTGTTACGTTCCCTTTTTTTTCCATATAAGGTAGCAGGGAGGCGGGGCTAATTTCATACACGGTTAGAAGTGGTGTTACTTTCCTTCATAAAAAAAAAAAAAAAAACGGTACTGCGAAAAAAAGGTAAAGGTTTCAACAGACGAAGAAATTGATGATTGAGATTGTTATAAATTCATAAAACACAGTTAAACCTAACAAGTTGTTATTGTTTGTTGGTATATGTTCGTAAGATCAATGTAAGTAGTTCCTTAATGCTAAAACTATTGAAAAACTTGCTCATTTTGATAGTTATAAATTTCACACGTTAAGATAGTCGATAAGATTAATTTGTTACATAGTGTGCTAGTGACCTAATACGGTATATATGGGGTCAGTAAATTCCATATGGGGATTCGAGCTTCGCTCTCACCCTATATGAAATTTACTGACCCCATATATACCGTATTAGGTCACTAGCACACTATGTAACTAACAGTACACATGGAAACTACATATCATCTGCTATAAAGCTATGACCACTAATGGTCCTACAGACACTCTGTGCTTTTGACATGACAAAGGGTTTTGCTTTTCTAGACTGCCTATGAATGTTTTTATACCTAATTATGTACAAAAACAAGGTATATAGATATAAGCAGATGTGGTATGAGTGTCAATGAGACAACTCTCAATCAAAGTAACAATTTATAAAAGTAAACCATTATAGGTCAAGGGACGGCCTTCAACACGGAGATTTGGCTCACACCGAACAGCAATCTGTAAAGGGCTCTATGCTCAACTCTTAGAGTTGCATTTTCGAATCTAGGTAACAACAGAGCGTAAGCACTATAAAGACACACTTGTCTTTCTACAAATAAACCAATACCTGTTCTTACCTCGTGAATGCATCATGCTTGGTGAAAAAGCCAAATAATCTAGTCAATCGATCAGGGGGTCCAACAAAATAATTGAACCCGTTTTCGAGGCTATCCTGCTACCTGCCAATCTCATAAACGAATATATAATTATGAATATATTTTTTTCTGTCTCGTGTATCACCTTCACTGGTGAACCTGTCCATGGATCTGTCGCAGGGTTGTCACTGTTATATATATATATATATATATATATATATATAGTGTCTAAAAATAGCAACAATCAACATTCAATCTATCTAGGTGTGGATCAGTTTGTAAATAAACTGATGCAGTTACAAAATTAAATTATATAAGTGTCTAAGAATGTAACTTTAACACACTAATGAGTGTTATAAAATTAGATGTTATAGTGGGAGATATTATGGACATAATTGTGCAAATCGTGATACAAGCATGAAATTTGGTATAAAGGTTAACTAATTGATACTTATAAAAAATCCGCTGCTGGCCAGAAAAAAAAATCATTTTTTCAAGATGGCCACAACACATTTTGAAAATGGCGTCATATCAAATTAGCCATTATTTGTTAATCCTTTGAAAGGTGTGTTTTATGTAAAATCCATTATAAGTTTTGATAAAAAGCAAATGACAGTTCATAAATAACCACTAGACAATACATTAATGAAACTATAGGTGACTTCCGGTTTCAAAATGTCGGCAAAAGAGTAAAAAATTTCGATTTTTTTTACTTTCAAGCAATTTTACAAGGGATTTTAATCCTTGAAAGATGTGTAATGTATAATCCAATGTAAGTTATGATAAAACGTTAAAAACAGCTCCTTAGTACGACAAAACAACACTTAAATGAAGAAAAATAGTGGTTTCCGGTTCCTAATTAGAGGCAAAAAACGTAGAAAATATTTTAATAATTTTCATCAACTTAACAAATAATTACACAAGCATGAAATACAAGCATGAAATTTGGTATAAAGGTGGACTAAATGATAAGTAAAAGAAATCAGGTGCTGGCCATCAAATATTTCCATTTTTTCAAGATGGCCACCGATAATTTTTCAAATGGAGTCATATCCAGTTGAAATCCTTGAAAGTTGTGTTATAGGTATAATCCAATGTAAGTTTTTATAAAGCGTTAATAACAGTTCCTAAAGTACGAAAAAACAACACATAAATGACATAAAAGAGTGATTTCCGGTTTCAAAATGGCGGCCAAATTTTTTAATTTTTGTTAAGATTAAATGCCTAATTTTGATAGAAAGACAGGTTCGTTATCTTATAATTATCTGACAGTAGCCAATAACAAAACTCGTACAAGGAAGGACAGAACGGTAGCATTTACAGTCACCAACACAACTGGAATTTTCGCCTCCAAATTTCAAAAGTTCCCGACAGGAGGATGCAACTTTAACGGCAGCCGTAGAAGTCCTTTTTGGTTCCCAACTGTCATCGATTTTTTTCTTTCATCCAACCCCAGTGTTCATGAATTGGTACATAAATCAGGCTGAGCCCAAACTTATCCGCCTTGATACGCTGCTCTTTGGATGTGCTCCGGAAAAAAAAACTCTTGTAGGTGGAACGACATCACAATGCCGCTGCTACCTGGGTAAACATTTACATCGTGCCTCGTTAACAGCAAGTAGTGATGTTGTTCTGTCAGATATGATGCAAACAAATGCTTCATTTATGTCCATGTATGTGTCCTTATACTTCAGTAAAGAAATAAGTTGGTCCCTTACATGTTGAAATACTTCCCATATCATCCAAACTGACTTATTCCCTTAGTGTCACATCCACTGAATGAATGAAAGGAAGAGTAGCTATACGAGGACAAAACGCATTTGATATATCACGTACAGGAAGTCATCAAAAGTCTTCATTTCTGCCAAAACCTTTTCTCAGTTTGTTCCACCACATTTTTGGAGTGCTGCAATTCTTAATACTACTACATCTGTGTCGGTGCTACCTTAAATAACCGTCTTACAACAATTTTCATAATCATGCCGATCATGGACAAACATTCGTATATCTGCTCCTCCATGCTTACAAGGGGTAGCTGGAAAGTATCCTTATTAGTCTATACAAAAGCATTTCTGTCGGCAAAAAGTTCGTTTCGTTGTCATCTTCATAGAGAAAACTACTCCAGAACCCAACTTTTGTCTTTTTAGTAAATCTAACACAATGTCTACTCTTGAATACTTATCGATGAAAGATTTTATTTAAGATCGTATGACACAAGTGCAAAATCATCCAATATTGTTGCCCTACAAGGTGGCCTGGAATTAACCATTGCTGCCCCATCAACGGTAAATGCGTCAGAATTTGGATCTGCAAATTGCAAAATGTTTCAAGTGTATCCATTTGCACCGATTTCATACCACTGTTTAAAATGACATCCGAAGACAAAAACGGAGGAGCAGTTTGTCTTTATGGATTAAGAAATATTCCAAATCAGTTTGTCCACTGCGACAAGAAATAAAAGTCTAGAAAAGATATCTACAAAACGTTTACAGTTTTATTTTACCGACATAATAGGAAGTTGTTCTTTTTGATCTGGTTATAAGAAACCGGTTCTCCTTCGTTTTGTATTTGCTTTAAACGATCTTCAAATTATTTGCCTTTGATCTTTTAAGAGAAATCCTTTGTGTTCATTAAGTCGTTCATCTATTATAAAATGCCTCAAACCACTAGATCTTGCAAATTTATCTGATAGTCTACTTCTGGTCCAGCTACCATTAATACGCGTCTAAATGGGGTCTTCGGTTAAACCTATGACAACACATCGCCCTTTACAATTGTATGATTTTGAGTTTTTTGTCTGATCAATTGTTTTATAAGAAAAATATTTGCTGGTCTTACGTACATTGCAATTATCATTTTCAAAATCAATTGCCACCTGTGGGTGACGTAAGAGAAGGGAAGCCATATCTTGAAAAAGGTCGGTAGCGATCGAGAATATGTTACACGATCAAGACCTAAATGAATACGGTATCATGCTTTATATGGACTGTTTGTACAAAATCTGACTCATGAAATGAGCATACTACCAAATTCACAAGAAGTTTTTGTTTTATAATTGAACGCCAGGAATTGAACTGTGGTAGAGATGACTATATTTTCTTACACCAGTCTATCAAATCATTTAACGTCACAGAGTCGTGACATGATTATAACTTCTGTGTTTACCTTTCTTAAGCCGATATATACAATCCAAGCTAAAACACATAGAGTTATCTGATGCGCGTGTCTAGTGCTAGGTACATTTGAACATACATACAAGAATATGCCGTTCTAGGTGTTGCAATAATGGTTTTAGTGTGGACATATGTCTATCTACTTTCACGTAATATATCACCCAGAATTTTATAACAAGTCATTTCAATGTGAAATCCACCTCAAATGACGATAAACTTATCTTCTTTGTACAAATCAGGCGATTCCCACTGATTATCCATTACCAAAAGTGACTGATCTGCCGTTAATATTGATGTTTTTTTCGTATTAACCACATTTTCCGTCTTATCCATCAAGTGCCTGATCATTGCAACTGAATGGGCTTGTTTTTAAACAGTGGCATCATAGATTTTACACTAACTTGCTTTTTAAAGTAATGAGATGAACTACGGTTTGCCCTGGTAGTGCATACAAATGACTCATTATGTCTATAAAGAGTTTGCGCATGCGCAAAATTATCAATTCGTGTCATAAACTTGAAGAATGTTATTAAACCAAATCATAATATCATTGAAAATCCCAAATCACTTATTTTATAGTAAATAGTTGAAATATTTTTTAATGAATTTTGTTAATTTTTTCGCGCATGCGCAAACCCTGTATATGTTAAATACTCATGTCTAGTGAATTATTCACATGTAAGGAAGGTAGCTACCAAACCTGACAGCTGTTTTTCACTAAAAGAAGGTAAACGAAATGTTTTCCAAAAAAAAAATCAGTATTTTCAAACTGAAAAAACAGTCATTTTAGAAAACGACGGTGGCCATCTTGAAAAAATGATTTTTTTTAATGGCCAGCAGTTGTTTCTTTAAAAGTACATAATAATGATGCTTTGTGGTAATTTTCATGCTTGTATCATCATTTGCACAATTCCCTCGATTTTGCCTGCTAATATCTTCCACTATTATATCTAATTCATTATTCACGCAATATTTCGCTAAACAAATTAGTTTCATCGGGCGTGTGCATCTATCTAGGTGAAATCGGATGCATGACAAAAAATATCTTTGTAGCTTGACGGCTACACAAAATTTGTGGAAAAGTTTAACATATTGATTGATGGGGTATATAAAACATATTTTTGCCGTTTATTGTACATAACAATTTTTAAATCTAAACAAATAGTTGTTTTAGTTAAATAGAATGAAATTCATGATTTTTTCCTTTGGTTTTGGGTAGTACTGTTTTTCATCCCTTTCATTAAGTCCATCAGGTTCAAGAGTACGTAGCTGATGCATCCAGAACCTTTCTCTCTGTTTTCTCCTTTCGGTGTCCCAATTTTACAGATTTGTTTAGCGAAATATTGCGTGAAAATGAATTAGATATAACATATAATTTTATAACACTCATTAGTGTGTTAAAGTTACATTCTTAGACACTTATATATATATATATATATATATATATATATATATATATATATATATATATATATCAGTCTAAAGATTTGCACAACGGTACTGATATAAGATGTTATAATACGAAAATGTTGTTATTAAATCGTGCTGACAAATATTTCGGCTCAACAAATGGCCTTCTTCAAGTGTCACAAGTTTTAACAATACTAATTATCAGTATTGCTAAAACTTGTGACACTTGAAGAAGGCCATTTGTTGAGCCGAAATATTTGTCAGCACGATTTAATAACAACATTTTCGTATTATAACATCTTATATCAGTACCGTTGTGCAAATCTTTAGACTGATATAATTTTTTCCTTATCTGCATAGTATCGCCTATTCTAGACGAGTTGGTCGTTTTTATAGACTTTTATATATATATATATATATATATATATATATATATATAGGAACAAACTAAAGGCTGAACCAGTATTTTTGCATTTAAAATGATTCATATAGTGCAACACGAATATTCGTGCTGAACGGAAACTGTGTAGGTCAAAATCTTATATTGCTGATAAAGGTTGCTAGACCAAGTTGCGGTAGGAGCAAATAGTTATGTTTTTTTAAAGATGTATAAGCATAAATTCAACTGAATAAAAAACATACACGAACAAATATTGTTCTTAAAAAGCGTGTATTTGCATCTCTGTCCCCACCGGCAACATTAGGGGGAGGATAACAATGGGCAATTGTCTTATCGTAAAAAGACAGTCGAGTACATATTTTACTTTTAAGGCGTTAGATTTGATTGTTTTGAAATGAATATCTGGCTTTAGATTCGATTTTTTCAAAATCTATATATCAAGGCTTCGTGTTGATATAACAATATTTAGAATTCAAAGTATTGAAAAATGAGGGCAAGGGGGTACAGGAGCTACGATGAAAAATGTTGCTCTGCATTTTGTTTTCGTCGTAATATCTGTCCTGTCTTTTTATTTTTCACTCCTAATTGGTCCTGCCTTTTGTTTTGTAATTCATCCTGACTTTTCTTTACCTAAATTGTCATCCTGGCATATCTTTTTGCAAGTAACTCATCCGGCCTTTTTACTTTAAACTCCTGTCCTGCCTTTTTTTTTTTTAAATTTCATTCCACACCCTGCCCCCTTAAATATCAAATGGTAGCTCCTTAAATAGTGAAATATATTTTTGTGGTTTATTAAACTTTCGAAAATACCTCCTGACAACCGATCAGACAATGATGTTATGTCGAAGAAAGGCTTAAAGATACATTGTTTTCTTTTAAAGTACAACATTCAAAACTTAAAGGAACACCCCTTCCCCTCTATGGTAAAATTATCATCTCCAGTTATAAAATCGTTCTTCATCACAGGAGTGTGGAAATGCTATGCCCGACTCGCCCATTTGAACAACCGGACAAGTATTTATTTTTATCTAGGTTGCCCGTGGACGAGTAAAAAGTTATAGAGACAAAGTTCAAATCCAACTAAAATATAGAATAAATTTAAAATGTGTAAAGATGTTTAATTTATGTAAAAGAAACCAATGGTCAGCGAAAAAAAAAACACCAATGTTCATGACGATGAATATTACATAACGGAAATAGATCGATTACCAAAATAAATAAAAATAAGCATGTGAACCCGAGTCGGTTAACATTGCATTAGTTTTGTCCATTGACCCGGGATCGTCGATAAGGTTTCATCCATCATGTACCGGAAGTGTTATTTTATATAATTTGTATCGAGATTCAGATTGATAAATACTTTAAACAAGAATGTGTCCATAGTACACGAATGCCCCACTCGCACTATCATTTTCTATGTTCAGTGGACCGTGAAATTGGGGTCAAAACTTTAATATGGAATTAAAATTAGAAAGATCATATCATAGGGAACATGTGTACTAAGTTTCAAGTTGATGTAACTTTAACTTCATCAAAAACTACCTTGACCAAAAACTTTAACCTGAACTTCGCACTATCATTTTCTATGTTCAGTGGACCATGAAATTGGGGTCAAAACTATAATTTGGCATTAAATTTAGAAAGATCGTATCATGGGGAACAAGTGTACTAAATTTCAAGTTGATTGGACTTCAACTTCTTCAAAAACTATCTTGACCAAAAACTTTAACCTGAAGCGGACGGACGAACGGAGGCACAGACGGACGGACGGACGGACGAACGGAGGCACAAACCAGAAAACATTATGCCCTCTACTATCGTAGGTGGGGCATAAAAACAGTGGACAAGCAAGACAAAAAGAGTAATGAGTCGAGTAAAAAACGAAAACGCAAATGGAGGATAAAGAGTATTAAAAAAATGCAGAAGCGAGAATTTCAGACATCGTGACTATCAGATTGCACCTGGCTATCTAGGATAGAAATTCGGAAAATAAAATTATTTTCAGTTTGTCTTTATATTTATAGATCAAAGGTCAATATTATTTGTTGTCAGAGTGGTAAATAAAAGGATGCTTTAATTGCCCATTAAGACAATTATAAAAAAAAAACAAGTGTGTCAGTTGAGAGAAACACCAAAAAAAAAAAAATCAATAGTTAATCCATTATTTAATTTTCATTTCAACACTCACTGTCCTCTAAATTAGTATATCATTATATGTATCTACTGGCTACAATTCTTATTAAAAAACTGCTGCAAAAATGACTTTGACATGTCATTGCATTGGTTGGTTTGCTGTAAGGTTTCTGACCCGTAGACGTTAACCTACTTTCCTATTTTTTTTTTACATTTAAACACATGGATTTTATTTGTTTGTGATGCAAAACAGTGCCAATAATTATGTATTAGCTAACAATGAAATACTTCAATATTTATTGGAACCATCAGGGCAAGTAACTTTTTTTCCAGACAAGTGAAATTTACAGTTTTACTTGCCCAGGGACAAGTGCCCACAGCAAATATTTCCATACCCCTGCATCATTTGCATCAAATTATTTTTTCGACAATTTTAGAATTTCAAAACTACTCCAAGCTTATAAAATTTCATTGTGACCTCCCTCTTCCTTATTCCGAACAAAAACCGCAATACTATAGTCATTTTTTTAGTAAGCACTACATTATTACACAGAAATTTGATTTTAGCTGCTCAGAATACAGGACTATTACGCGCAGAAACAAGGCAGAGATTCATTTAGTTGAATATAAAGAAAACTCTATTGTACAAATGTGTCAGAGAAACAATATCCAGGATGCTTAGGTTACAACGACAATATAATCTTAATTCAATTAGAAAGTGGTCAGACTCTCCTGATAGGTTGTGCCTGATTCTTACAAAACATGTTTAACCCCGCCGCATTTTTGCGCCTGTCCCAAGTCAGGAGCATGGTGCCTTTGTTAATCTTGTATGTTTTTTTAATATTATATGAATAATATATTATAGAGTTTAGTGTGAAGTCCATTTTCATTGAACGTGTTCATATTTTTTTAGGGACTGAGCCCATCTCCGGTAGCGTGAGTTTCTCGCTGTGATGACGACCCATTGCTAGCCGTTGGCTGTTATCGGCTCTTTGGTCAGGGTGTTGTCTTTGACACATTCTTCATTTTCATTCTCAATTTTATCAGAAAAAAGTCCTTTCTTTTATATTTATGTTCTTCGTTATATGCAAAACCTTTTGCATTTTGATTTTTACGTAATTGTTGAAGATCGTACGGTGACGTTTAGTTGTTAACACCTACTGAATTTGGTTTCTGATGGGAAATTATCCATTGCCAAACATACCACATAATCTTTTTAATATATGTATTGTATATTTCACACCGTATTTTGATGGTCATGCAAAAGGGTTGTACTCCCGCAAATCGTAAACATATTTTCTTATCTTAAAAGGGGACAATGTGGGTTCCATTAACAAGTTAACTTTTATTTTTATTTTGCTTCTATCAGATTACAGAAAATTTAAAATATTGATAACCGATAACAGTGAATTCAAAAATCGGGGGTTTCTTTTTTCACAATATAGTAAACATTTCACAATGTCAATTTCAACAAAAACAGATAACAGCTTATAAGTCAATAACAGTAACAACACATATATTTTCAATATAACAGTTAACAAAAGTAAAAAAATGCCTAAAACACCTCAACAGAATTAGCCAAAAACAGTAACAACACATATATTTTCAATATAACAGTTAACAAAAGTTTGAAAATGCCTAAAGCACCTCAACAGAAAAGCCTTGCACCCCTTCTCAAAAATCAAATTAAAACCAAATAGACTCAACTTTGCTCATATAAAATATCCACAAAATATTGTAATAACTGGCCAAACGGGTGTCTTGTACTTTGCTGCCACCACCTGTGTTTCAGGTACACAGGGAACCTCAATAGACTAGAATAAGCTAGTCTAAAACAGAACAGAGAATGGTTTAAACGCGGGTGTACTTTATATTACTAGACCAACAGGGTTAAAATACTTCTGACACATTAACTTTACTTTATATTTAACAAGAAACTCAAATAGCGAGAACAATAGGGGTAAAGAATATTCAAATACGTAATAGTCTGTGTATCTAAACGCACTTTCTATCGTGTAGTTTATAGAACAGCATTACACTGTAAAATAGAGGCTGCACCTCTATAACCTGGAATCGCATATAAACTAACACTCAAGAAGTGGAAACTTCCAGGGCAGTACCATCAGACTATTCCACAAATGAATATTATCTATCTGACAATCGAATAGTCTCTTGTCTCGGTCTAACAAGAAGATCTATTCTCTCACGAGACAGTGTAATGACAACAATCAGAGACCAGTTGGACAACTATGATGTATTATGTGTTTTCAGCAAGGAAAAGTAAGATAATTGTGAGCATAAAGAGGTTTTATCAGTTAGTTCACGAATTGTTCAGTAAACAATATTACACAGTTTTTATCTAAATTATTTGCTACAGTGTTCAACCAACTATTAAATATGCTATAACATTAACATATATTTTATCTATGCCATCTTCTAATAAATTATTCATTAAAAATAACCGTACTTTGTTATATTATGTAAACTTCAGCCTCCTGGAGTAAGCACAGGAAGACAAACAGGACACTTAACAAAATGTCCTTAACAAAATGGGAGGGCAAAAGGGGAATGGGGAAGGCATGTAACTTTAATCCGTTTACCTCAAAGAAACAAGTTAGCAAATGAAAGCTAGCCTGAATAAATAGACCAGCTATTTATATGTACATGTACAATTATATTAACTCCATTTTTGATTCTGATCTAAGTCTTAGAATACAAAGACTTATAATGAACAGAAAACGTCCAAAATGTTCTAAACTGCAGTAAAACTGCTTAAACTACATGAAAATCATGATAGAAACACGACGAACTTCAGCTATCAACTGACCGAAAATCTGGCAACATATCCGTAGGTCTGACAAAGTAGGAAGAGCCCCTGACAAACAGGTGCAAGCTTTATATACCCGACGAAGCTATCGGGGTAACGAACGGTTCTTAACGGGGAAACGAACGGGGAACTGTGAACGGGCCTGACAAGAACGAAAATAATCCCCGATTGCTAGAATTAAGTACATAAAAACGTAAACAACATGTTTACGGAACAGAAAAATCATCTTAGTATCATTTACAATCACAAACAATATCGTTTTAATACAATAATCCTGGAATAATCAATCTACAGCCGCTATAGTATTCATACACTGTTTTACGCTAGTGGTACATAAAGTTCACTGAGGTTACACACAGATCACCTCATCTGCATAATCAATACACAAAAATCATTGTGCCGGAAATGGCGACTGAAGTGAAAGTGAAAGTTTACTACAAAAGTTATCTCGTTTATACAACAATAAAAATGGTTTTACACTTGGAAAACGGACTACATAGAACACTGAAAACATAATGAATTGAATTAAAAAGGTGAGAACCGGTGTCAAACTTTAAAATAGCCAAACATCGAATCATAGGCGATAACAGGTGCTCGACACGAAAATACACATGTTTTCCAAGGAATTTCGCTTGGTCAAATCATTACATTGGCTCCCCACTTTAGTTTTCAGTGTCCTCACGAAAACACAAAATTATCGTGAATTATTATGCTCATATTATAAAAAAAAATATAATTTCAACAATAACAAACTTTAAACTTTAAAACTTCAACCTTGACTAGAATTATTAAACAATAGACAAGTTACTTGTAAGCAACAGCACTTACACACAGATACAATTAATCTCTAGAAGAGTACTTCAGCAAAGTACAATAAAAATTACAAGATACAACTTGTAAAAATATAGCAACACATTAATGTCGCTATCAACATTCATATAACAATATCAATATTAATTCAAAAATCTACCCATCTGAGGATTTACATTTTTAGAATGTCTAATCCTACAACACATTTCAAAAATAACCAACAAACATAAATTTACTGACTACCATACTGGATTTAAGGTATAAGGTCAAGGATTCCCTATACCTCATAAAAACTTGATACATAACTATTAGCAATAAACATATTGCTAATAACAAGCAACACTATCTGTCACTTACAGACTAAATACACCAATGTCTAAATATTTAAAATACAAGTTAATTAGTGTTAGATTTTTGCTAACACTAAAAATGGCAACTATTAATACTGGACAATCCCAGTAACAGTACCAAAACAATGACTTAAGTAATTGAAATTTGAAATACCTAAATATATAAATCACAATCAATACAATTAAATAAATATAATCTATCTTTGGGTCTTCTTCTGTAGGGGTCTTCATACGCTGGACTTCTCTTCCTGGACGAGGATACGGTTCTCCTGGGGATGATATTCTTCTTCAGAGGGGAACAGGTATCCACTGGAAAAATGGGTCAGCAGGATGTTTACATGGCAATAGTATCAGACTAATTCTAAGTAATTGAGATATCAAATCAAGGTCTCCTCATCATCAGAAAGAGGCGGCAGCACAAAATCTAGTAGTAAATGGAAGATACAGCGGACAATGTCGGAGGTGAATAGTGGTAAATAGGATATTAAATGTGGAAATATGATGTCATGTTAAACATGTTAAAGCTGCCAGCAGAACTAAAAGGCTAATCTGCAATGGAGGAGGTTCAGGCTCAGGCCTTGCCCTAGTTACTGATTCACTAAATGCTGGAATCTTAGCAACAGACATGGCATCTTTATGCTGATCTAGTGATAATCGTCGAACACTCAAGTGTCTGGAAGTTTCATACTCAGAGTTATCTTTGACATTCACCAAATGTATAACTTCAAATTCCATTAAACGTGCAGTACCAATAACCGTGTTTTGGTGTATGGTCACCTCATTTGCTAAAGGGTTCACAAGTGTAATTTTACTCATCACATGACCAGCAAGATCAACCAAACAGGTAGTAATTATTAGGGATGACTTCTCTTTAAACTCAGCAGAAGGTTCTATCAAAAATTCTTGATGAGACAACCAACCGTCCAAATCTGTTTTCTCTATATATGCCTCCAAGATAAGCTCACTGTATCCTGGTACAACTGTACTGTCAGCTGTTACAACCTTTCTAACTCTACTAAATTCACCAGCAATTTTAAATGGAATATTCTGTTCATTCCAATATAAAACTTGATCAGCCAACCTTATTTCAGCAGGACCCTTTTTGCCCATTACAAGGATATCTAATCCTAGCAAAACGCTGTCCGCAATATGCGCTACCACTAGCTCCATATTAAAACTAAAATTTCCAAGTCTCACTCCAAAATCAGCTGTTCCCAACTCCCTGAGTGGGTTTCCATCAGCTCCAAAAAGCGAGTGCGACTGCACCAAAGGTGGCCTGACTTCTTCAGGTATTCTTAGATATAACTCTTCAGATATAACGGTTCTGGCCGCTCCAGTATCCACAGTAAAAATAGTGGTTACATTATTTATCATTCCATCTATATAAATTCCATCCTGTCTAGACTTCTTTTCAATCTTAAAAACTGGTTTCAATATAGGTTCTTCTGTTCTAAATAACCCCTGCATTTCAGAATCTTCAAAAATTTCAAATATATTATCATTTTCAAGGTCTAGAGGCAAAATTATCTCCTCTTGGATCTCAATACTTGGTTCTGCTGTATTAACAATCTCAACTGTACTTTCTAACTCTATTGGTGGCCCTAAATCCACAAAAATAAACTGTTTATCCTCCACAAAATCATGTGATATGGTACTAGGGGTATGGTCCAATACTTTTATATGGGCCATTTCAGGCTGGGTCTCTGCCATACATTTCTCAACTTTAATACTACGAATATGGTCCAATACTTCAATATGGGCCATTTCAGGCTGGGTCTCTGCCATACGATTCTCGACTTGATGCGTCAATACATTATGATCATCATACATTTTAATTTGGGGTTTCTTGAGTCCTTCATTAACAAAAGAAATCTCACTTGATTCATTAACATCAACAAAATAAATATTCTGGCCATTTTTATGTTCATCATGGGTCTCCTCTCGGCACATAGAATTGACCGTCATCAGTTTAAAGGGTCTGGATCATTCACAAAATCAGGGGCATTCGGATTCAAACTGGTATCAGGTCCAAAATTATTATTTCTTGGCCTTGGCTGGAAAGGAGCAGGTAAATTCTGGTTAAAAGACACTGGTCTGTCATTTCCATTTTGGTATGGGGCATTCCTAAATTTCCTGGGCAGGGGACATTGCCTGGCTAAATGACCAACTTGATCACAATTATAACATCTCTTGTCTATCCGAGGTCTGGGATCAAATTGCCTCTGTACAGAATCTTGCTGCTGGATCTGACGAACGGGCTTTCGGTTAACCTGGTTGAAACCTTTGGAGAAATTAAAGTCTTCATTAGGGTAGCGACAAGTTTCTTGGTAGTGTATAGTAAAATACATGGCTTCTTCTATGGAGCTTAGCTCTTTATTCAGTTCCACATGTATCCTGGCATTCTCATCTAGAAGCCCTAAAAGGAAAGTCCTTAGTAAGTCTTCTTGTCTGGTCCTTTTGTCTCTGTGGGGGTAACCTTTGTCGTAAAGCATTTTCAATTCAGCAGCAAAATTCTGTACTGACTCATCATTATGCTGCCGTCTACCATAGAACCTAGAAATATGAATTTTGGTTGTATCTATCTCTCCAAATCTATTTTCTAATTCTTTAACCAGTCTCCTGTAAGATTGGGTAACTTTACTAGACAACTGGTCATAGACAAAGTCACCGGCTGTTCCCTGCAATCTAGGCAATAATTCGGCCAACTTTTCTTTCTTGGACCAGCTGAACAGGTGGGCAACAGCTTCAAACCTGTTAAACCACACTTTCCATTTTTCCTTTCCCGTAAAAATGGGTAGTCTATTACTATTCTGTTGTTTACTTTTGGAGACCCTCGGACTCCTATCTTCATCACCGCTGGACTCGGAATCACTGTCGCTAGAACTACTACTAGACGAGCTAATATGGCGGTTCCGATTACTTCTTCTTTGGGACTTTATATCTGATGGGAAAGAGGACCTGCCTCTGTGGCTCTTCCTCGTCAGTGTCTTTACAGGGGGGACAGGGGGACTATGTATACTGGATATAATAGTTTCAGTCATGTTTCTCATGACCTGTACGACTTCCGACATCATATTTCTCATGACAGTTGTAATGCCTTCAAGAAGCCCCATATTGTTGTTCTGTATAGTCTTGTCTGGACTATCAGGTGCACCATGCAAGGTAGGAGAGGGTGGCATTGTTCCTCTGTGAACAGTTGATGGGGACCTTAAATTCCTGGAAACTCTCTTTTTCATTCTTGTACTAGTACTAAGTGCAGGTACACTCTGGCTCTTATTGGGTCTTTCTATAACTGTGGCTTCTGCCTCATCATATTCATCAGAGGACTCAAATTCTTCACTATACTCAGTTGTGATCTCGGTATCATAGGTGTCTTCACCACTGTGGTCTCTGGTTGATCTTGTTTTCACCATCTCTGTTTATTCGTATTACTATTTCTAGGTATGGGTTCGTATCACTGGATACTCAGGTAACTGTTGAGTATCCCACCGCTGCCACCAATGTAATAACTGGCCAAACGGGTGTCTTGTACTTTGCTGCCACCACCTGTGTTTCAGGTACACAGGGAACCTCAATAGACTAGAATAAGCTAGTCTAAAACAGAACAGAGAATGGTTTAAACGCGGGTGTACTTTATATTACTAGACCAACAGGGTTAAAATACTTCTGACACATTAACTTTACTTTATATTTAACAAGAAACTCAAATAGCGAGAACAATAGGGGTAAAGAATATTCAAATACGTAATAGTCTGTGTATCTAAACGCACTTTCTATCGTGTAGTTTATAGAACAGCATTACACTGTAAAATAGAGGCTGCACCTCTATAACCTGGAATCGCATATAAACTAACACTCAAGAAGTGGAAACTTCCAGGGCAGTACCATCAGACTATTCCACAAATGAATATTATCTATCTGACAATCGAATAGTCTCTTGTCTCGGTCTAACAAGAAGATCTATTCTCTCACGAGACAGTGTAATGACAACAATCAGAGACCAGTTGGACAACTATGATGTATTATGTGTTTTCAGCAAGGAAAAGTAAGATAATTGTGAGCATAAAGATGTTTTATCAGTTAATTCACGAATTGTTCAGTAAACAATATTACACAGTTTTTATCTAAATTATTTGCTACAGTGTTCAACCAACTATTAAATATGCTATAACATTAACATATATTTTATCTATGCCATCTTCTAATAAATTATTCATTAAAAATAACCGTACTTTGTTATATTATCTAAACTTCAGCCTCCTGGAGTAAGCACAGGAAGACAAACTTCAATCACTGAGATTGAGAGTAGTTAAACAGTAATTATTCTAGCGTCTTACAATTCTTAGCCTAACAAATATACAGAATTTACAAATATTCTCTCTGAATGCTGGAAAATCTCAGCAAACAGGACACTTAACAAAATGTCCTTAACAAAATGGGAGGGGAAAAGGGGAATGGGGAAGGCATGTAACTTTAATCCGTTTACCTCAAAGAAACAAGTTAGCAAATGAAAGCTAGCCTGAATAAATAGACCAGCTATTTATATGTACATGTACAATTATATTAACTCCATTTTTGATTCTGATCTAAGTCTTAGAATACAAAGACTTATTATGAACAGAAAACGTCCAAAATGTTCTAAACTGCAGTAAAACTGCTTAAACTACATGAAAATCATGATAGAAACACGACGAACTTCAGCTATCAACTGACCGAAAATCTGGCAACATATCCGTAGGTCTGACAAAGTAGGAAGAGCCCCTGACAAACAGGTGCAAGCTTTATATACCCGACGAAGCTATCGGGGTAACGAACGGTTCTTAACGGGGAAACGAACGGGGAACTGTGAACGGGCCTGACAAGAACGAAAATAATCCCCGATTGCTAGAATTAAGTACATAAAAACGTAAACAACATGTTTACGGAACAGAAAAATCATCTTAGTATCATTTACAATCACAAACAATATCGTTTTAATACAATAATCCTGGAATAATCAATCTACAGCCGCTATAGTATTCATACACTGTTTTACGCTAGTGGTACATAAAGTTCACTGAGGTTACACACAGATCACCTCATCTGCATAATCAATACACAAAAATCATTGTGCCGGAAATGGCGACTGAAGTGAAAGTGAAAGTTTACTACAAAAGTTATCTCGTTTATACAACAATAAAAATGGTTTTACACTTGGAAAACGGACTACATAGAACACTGAAAACATAATGAATTGAATTAAAAAGGTGAGAACCGGTGTCAAACTTTAAAATAGCCAAACATCGAATCATAGACGATAACAGGTGCTCGACACGAAAATACACATGTTTTCCAAGGAATTTCGCTTGGTCAAATCATTACAATATATGCTAGGTATATTTTCTATCAATTACAAAACTTTTCTGCTTCAATGAACATGAAAATTTGCCACTTTTAACTAAAATATAACGGCACAGAACCAGGACTTATATGCACAGAACCAGGACTGTTGTTCTAATCATCAACACGTCGTTGTAAAATTCTTCGCATGGTACATGCGATGTATCAGAGAAAAATTAAGCAACACAATTGTTGTTTTATTGTCGTTCTGATACAATGTAAACAAACCCACCAGCACAGAATCAGGACGCACCAGCGCAGAATCAGGACCCACCAGCACAGAACGTTTTCTCGAAGAGCAACCTTACCCAACGTGACAGTGCATACTTTATAGTTTTTCGATCAATTTATTTTTTACAAAAATTATCATTACATAAAAACACATTTATAATTGTTGAATGGGGTTCGATTGAATCTTCCTCTGAATTTAGTATTTTTGTGATTTAACTTTTTAAAACTCATGTCTGAAAGGTGAAGGTACAATTATTATGTTTATTGAACACATCTATTCATAAAAGCGCTGATTTATCTTGTCAAAATTTCAACTTCTGAAGGACTTTCCTTGCAAAAGAAACACGTGGTTTTATCCAAAATTGCTCATTGATGAGTTGTTTTACGTGTCTGTTTTTCAGTTAACATTTTAAACAAAATTATACCACACCACACAGTGCCGTTATATTAGGTAGAGTAATTGTACAATTGATTATCTTGATATTGATGTTTCGCTTTTTTTCTAACGATCATTCGAATATACCTGTTAAAAAAAGTCGTCAACATTTTGCTTCCTCTTTTGTGACATAATTCGACGAGCTTAAACTTTCTTCTGAAATTTATAATAAAAATATACAATAATTGTATAGTGATAAGGTAAGAAATCAATGTATAAAGGAAAACAGTGCATACTTTATAATTGATTCATTCAATTGTTTTACAAAAATAATCAACAACTAAGAATACAGTTATAGTTGTTCGAATTGTTTTACAACGTATAGTGTGAAATGAATGGAATGCCAAAACTGTATTATTTGAACCATTTTTATTATATGATGTGCATTTATCTTTATAAGATGTGTACTTGTCATAATATGATGTGTACTTGTCATTATATGATGTGAACTTGTCATTATATGATAAATACTTGTCATTATATGATGTGTACTTGTCATTATATGATAAGTACTTGTCATTATACGATAAGTACTTGTCATTATACGATAAGTACTTGATATTATACGATAAGTACTTGTCATTATATGATAAGTACTTGTCATTGTATGATGTGTACTTGTCATTATATGATGTTTAAACATCTTTATATGATGTCCAAACATCTATTACTGTATCCAAATATACTTATATGATGTGCATAAATACTTATATGATGTGCAAATGTACTAATATGATGTGCAAACATTCTTATATTATGTGAAAATGTACTTATATGATGTGAAAATATCCTTATATGGTGTGCAAATAAACTTATATGATTTGCTAACATCCTAATATGATGTGCTAACATCCTTTTATGATGTGAATTTTCCTTTATATTATGTGCAAACATCTTTATATGATTTGGTTGTGTCATTATACTATGTGCTTGTAATTTTATATCACGTGGTTCGGTAAACTTCATCATATGATGTCGAAACGTCATTATATGATGTGCTTTTATCGTCGTTATGGTCAATAAACATGATTACGTTTATAATGATTACTGTCTACGTCATAACTGATTCCGATCTGCTTCTGCGGAATTATTATAAACCCGTCTTAAATCTGTAGCTATCGTTTTGAAAATAGTTGCGATTAAAGTGAAAAACCTTGACGTGTTGGTTCCTCGATTTAAGATGAAAAAAAATCGATGGGTATACAATAATGATCATACGGGGTCTACAATAATGAGCATACAGTTAAAGTTATTAAGTTTAAGAAATAATTCCTAAATCTGTTGCTATCGCAAGCGAGAGTGTATTTTTAAGATAAAGTGTGACAGACTCAGTGCAATTTAACAAAAGTTATAGTTTCAAACATTTCGAAAGAAGATGAAGATCAATTTACATAGGAGCTAGTTGAAGAATTTCCCGGCTGCGGCGAAAATATGATAAAACAAATTCTGGGGCTCTTATTTATAGCCGTAATTTGACCTATAATAGTTTACTTTTTTCACATTATGACTTAGATTTAGAGTTGCCATTTGGCACGCATATCATATTTTTTTTATTTCTATTCATTGCAAAAGACACCAATGAACTCAAGGTCAATTTTAAAAATATTCCATAACAACAGCTACAAAATTTTCTACTCTTGCATAAGTATTCATTAAGGGATGATTGGTTGACTAATTTGTTGATAAATAGATTGGTGTAAAACGAAACTTTCAACACTTTTATGCTAATTCGTGGCGGTGAGTTTATATTGATGGAAGAAGCCGAAGTTCCCGGAGAGAACCACCGAATTTTGGAAGGAAAAACTAATAATTCTATTCCATTAAGATTAGTCCTTACCTGCCACGTGTCGGATTCGGACTCACAAATTAAGTGTTGACATGCTAGATATTTGGACCACTCGGCTACCGATCCCCTTTAAACAATGAATTAAATGAGATGTGGGATGAGTTTTAACTCGGTGCATAACATTTGCTAGCATCTTTATATTATGTTGTCATGCATTTATTCCACAGCTTCACTTGCATGATTATAAATAGAAGCTTGACGTCGAGCGGAAAATTGATATAATTAAAAACAAAAGACGATGTGATATGATTACCAATGAGATAACTCTCAACAAGACATCAAATGACACTGAAATTAACAACTATAGGTCGCCGTACGGCCTTCAACAATGAACAAAGCTCATACCGCATAGTCAGTTATAAAATGCCCCGAAATGACAAATGTAAAATATTAAACGAGAAACCTAACGGAACAATTTATGTACGGAAATGAACGAAAAACAAATACCGGTACATGTATGTAATAAATCAACAAACGACAACTATGGAATGCCAAAACTGCCTTGTGATGACCATTTTCATCATATAATGAGCATTTACCTTCATATGATGTGCATTTACCTTTTTGTTATGTGCACGTGTCATTATATGGTGTGCACTTGTCATTATAGGATGTGTAAGCACCTTTAGATGATGTGCACTTGTCATTCTATGATGTGCAAACACCTTTATATGATGTGCACCTGTCATTATATGATGTGCAAACACCTTTATATGACGTTTAAATATGCTTATATTATTTGCAATTATTAATATGATGTCTAAACATCTTTATATGATGTGCACCTGTCATTATATGACGTGCAAACACCTTTATATGACGTTCAAATATGCTTATATTATGTGCAATTATTAATATGATGTCTAAACATCTTTATATGATGTGCAAATATACTTATATGATGTGCATGCATATTTATATGATGTGCATACATATTTATATGATGTGCAAACATCCTTATATGATGTGCAAATGTACCTATATGATGTGCAAACATTCTTATATGATGTGCAAATATCCTTTTTTGATGTGCAAATATACGTATATGATGTGAAAATGTGCGTTTATGATGTGCAAAGATCCCTATATGATGTGCAAAAATCCTTATA
Organism: Mytilus galloprovincialis; assembly: GCF_965363235.1. Lineage (NCBI taxonomy): Eukaryota > Metazoa > Mollusca > Bivalvia > Mytilida > Mytilidae > Mytilus > Mytilus galloprovincialis. Next base: position 87,588,408 of record NC_134838.1, read on the forward strand.
TGATGTGCATTTTCCCTTATATTTTGTGCAAACATCTTTATGTGTGGTTGTGTCATTTTGTTATGTGCTTGTAATCTTATATCATGTGGTGTGGTTAACGTCATTATATGATGTCGAAACGTCATCATATGATGTGCTTTCATCGTCATTATGGTTAATGAACATGATAACGATTAAAATGATTACTGTTTACGTCATACCTGATTCCGATCTGCTTCTGCGCAATTCATATTAACCCAGAACAAATCTGTAGCTATCATTTGGAAAATGTTTTAGGTTTAAAAGGAGAAAAACCTTGACATGGTTGTTCCTCGATTTAAGATGAAAAAAATCACACCAGATATTATTGGAAAATTATGAACTTATGAATTGCAAAATTTAGTTTTAATCGATTGGTCTTTAATAATGATCATACGGGGTCTACAATAATGAACATACAGTTAAAGTTATCAAATTAAAGAAATGATTCTTGTATGCCATGCACTATGCTCCTTGTACTAGGCTTGTATCTTTATACTAAGCGTTAGCGGGTTTTTTTAAGAAAGAAATACATGAATTTCCCGTATGTTAATTTTTTTGTAAAGTTTGCTTGACTGACCATTTTAGCTTTGGAAGTTTCTCTTTATAGACCACTTTTCTCAAGAAAGACACAAAAATGGACAAAAATCAGACAGTGATAGGGTAATTTCTAATATAGTGGACCGGTCATTTGCAAACCCCCATAAAGTGGGGATAGGAGAAGTTAAGGGAGCTTTTAATTTTGATTTTGTTTTATAGAATGGTGGTATTCAATTGTTGATAGTTATATATTTCCCGCCTTATAATGTTTTGGCGATGTGTTCTTTGTCCGTAAATACTTTGTTGCCCGCATTAATAAAAAGCACAGACCACCAAGGCGTGTCTCTTAAATTACAAAGCGTAACGGCCGAAAGTAGAGGTCCAGGATACTGGAAATTAAATAATTCTATTTTAGAAGAAAATGAATATTGTTAAGAAATAGAAATAATAATTACCCAATACAAAACCATCATGCAAGACATTACTACGGATGTGCATCTTCTTTGGGACGCGATTAAACTTGATATTAAACTGTTTACAATAAATTATTGCAAAAGTAAAGCTTACAATGAAAATAATGAAATAAAGCAAATGGGAAAAAAATTGACAATCTTAACTGAAAAATAGCAGAAAAATGAAAACAACGATTTTTTTGCAAAAAATAAATCAAATTGAATATCAGTTAGAAAACATTATGAAGATAAAGCTTAAGGCGCCCAATTAAGATCGAAACAAGATTGGGTAGAAAAAGGCGAAAAAAATACAGCTTACTTTTTAGGCCTAGAAAAAAATAAACAAACAAAAAAAAAACAATAATAAAACTAAAAGATGACCAAGGAAATATTGTTACGGATAAAAGTGAAATACTTCAAATTGAAAAGAATTTTACGAAAAACTATATTCAAAAGAAAATGAAAACATTGCCCAATCATGGGAATATATTAACAGTACCGAAATAAAAAATAAATTATCAAAACATGAAAGTCAGACGTGTGACAGATATGTTACAATAGAAGAATTAACACTAGCAGTAAATAATTTAAAACCCAATAAAAGCCCAGGTAAAGATGGTATCACAACAAATTTCTATAAAAAAGTTTTGGCAATCATTAGGCCCAATCCTTGTTAACATCTTTAATACAAGCTACGACAGGCAAAAGCTACCATTTTCTCAAAGACAAAGTATTCCTTATCTTATATACAAAAAGAATGATCCACTAGATCTTTCAAATTATAGGCCAATCTCCTTATTAACTCAGACTATAAAATACTATCTTACACATTAGCCCAAAGAATAAAAAATGTACTAAATTTAATAATAAATGCAGACCAAACAGTATATATAAAAAAACGATGTATTGGCTTCAATCTCAGACAAAAACAAGACATCATAGATTACTCCGACAAATTTAATGTTGAAGGTGCAATTTTGTTTCTAGACTTTTCAAAAGCATTTGATGCTTTAAAATGGATCTTTATGTACCAAACTCTCGAACATTTCGGCTTTAATAGTTCATTTTTTAACTGAATCAAGACGTTATATTCTGATATAAATAGCTCAGTGTTCAATAATGGATGGATTTCTGCACCAATTAGTCTAAAAAGGGGGGTGCGTCAAGGATGCCCCTGCTCTTTCATGATCTTCGTGATCGCAGTTGAAATCATGACATGTAAATTAAGGAATGATTATAACATTAAAGGTTTTGAAATCAGACTTGACCATTCAAAACAAAATTTGAAAATTTCACAGTTAGCAGATGATACCACTCTGTTTCTTAAATCAAAAAATGATATTATAGCAGCATTAAACGTTATTGAAATATTTGGCACATTTTCTGGTCTTAAATTAAATAAAAACTAAACGGAAGGTATTTGGATAGGAAAACTAAAACATTGTAAAGATAAAGTAGATAATACAAAATTCACAGATAAACCCGTTAAAGTGTTAGGATTGTATTTCGGCATAAATAAAGCAAAATGCGCAAAACTAAATTGGGAAAATAAGTTTGAAAAAGCAAAAAAACTCATAAAATCTTGGGAAAAAGACATCTTACTATCATCGGTAAACTTCTTATAATCAAATCACTTATTATTCCACAATTCACATACTTAGCAAGTATAAAACGTATAGCGACAATCTAGAAAGAGAACTTTTTAATTTCATTTGGAACGGTAAACAAGACAAATTAAAAAAGTCAACTCTAATAGCAGATTACAGTACAGGAGGATTCAATATAATAGATATCGACAGCTACTTTAATACACTTAAAATTAAATGGGTATCAAGATTAATGGAGTCAAAACATGAAAATTGGTCAATTATTCCGAGATTCTTTTTTTATAAATACGGAAAAAAATTCCTTATCTTCAAAATGAATTTAGAACTTAAAAAATTAAAACCACTTAAAATTTCAACCGAATTACCAGAATTTTATCTGGATATTGTAAAATACTGGATACGGAAAGGTGGAGGTCAAACTAAATCACCCACTAACTTTAGAGAAATACGCAAAGAAAATTATATGGGGTAATAAAAACATAAAAATAAAAAAATTGAACATTGTTGATGCTAAATTGGATCAAAAGCAATATAATCTATATTAATGAAATTATTGACGAAAACGGTCAAATCAACGAAAAGACAATACTGCGTAAGTTAGAAATAAAACACAACTGGATAGCCGAACTATCAATACTAAAAAAAGCTATTCCAAAATGATAGATAGCCTGAAAACAAATAAATCTGTTAAAACCCGAGTTTGTATTTACGAAAAAATAATCAGAATGAATGAAACAGAAATAAATTTAGCAGATCTTGATAACAAAACCGTCTATCAATATTTTATAAAAAACAAAATAACTTCAAACATTGGAATAAAAAAATGGCAAAGAATATTAGGCGCAAAACCATTACAAATGAGACACTCCTGATCATTTACAAACAAAGAAATATACACAAACAAACTTAAAGTTTATAAATGGAAATTATTTAGCTATATATTGCCGAACACAGAAAATCTTTTCAAATGGAAAATATCTAATACGCCAGAGTTTGCTTTATGCAAATACACAGACAATTATCAACATTTTTTTTATCGATTGTGAATTTTTAAAAGACTTGACAGGTGGAATAAAATAACTGATAAAATGAATATCATAAACTTCTGTAAGAAAATAAACTTAATAGATATAGTCTTTGGATATAAAATAGGAGACCGACATTATAATGACATCAATCTTATTATAACGTTGATAGGTTTCTCAATTTACAAATCATTTTACACGTCGGGACAAAGAACAAAATCCGCCGACATATACAATATCTTCAAAAAAGAATTTGAATTATATTTTGAAGTTAACAGATGTGTAAAAAAAACGTAAAATTAATCTAATTCGCAAATTTCAAAAATTTAGATAATAAAATATGTAAACATAATATTTATATATAGTTTCAAAACATAACGTAGAAAATAATCACTCCAGTATCTTTAAATACTACAAATGCAAAATAAAAATTGACACCTCAGCGGCCGTAAAGAAAAACCCTTAAATTACACCTATTCTTAAACTTTAAATCAAAACACAATAAGGTACATATTATGGGGAAAGACAATACATTCATATTTGGATAACAATAAACATATAATATCTTACCTTTTGATAATAATCCAAAAGCGAAAAGATTAACACATGAACTATATTATCCTTCAATCATGTCAGGTTACGATTATTTGATCACACTAAGACACATGCATGATTGTTCTAAACGAGCAATATGTGTCAGGTAGATTGTATCCAATAATGAGGATGTAAAAGTAAAGGTCAAATACGGAAAAAAATTATGTAATTATAAATGTGAATGATTTGCAATTATATATGCTTATATTGTATTTTTTTCTATTTATAATTGACTAGACAATTAGTTGAATTATATTATAATTTATAAATGTATGTGTTACAGAAAACGGTTAACGAGGCCGGGATGAGGTACCGGTATTTGATGTATCCACTAACAAATGTGAGAACTATTAATAAAAACGACGTATATATTTGAAGGACGTACAATGTTGTAATAAGGAAGTTAATCTTCTGATAAGAGTTGTAACATTGTCTTACAACATTATATAAATCGTTTTGATATTTAAAAAAAAATTACTTTGTTGCCAGGCAATAACTTTCAGAAATTAGGGGTCAAAACGGGACCAAGAACAAGCAATTGTTTGGGTTCTTTGATATGCTAAATCTAGCAATACATTTACATTTCGGATATTAGACAATATCATAGGTAATTGTCCAATTTCAACTTTAGAAAAGTTTAAACCACATTAATTTTGTGTCACAAACCTATGATTGTCCTACCTGTTAAAGGTTTGACTCTCATCGTACTCTCCCCCACGTCCAGTAAAAATAATAGTTTTGACTCGAAAGACGTCAATTTCTACGCCTAGCTCCCCTGTCTCACATGTCAAAATCTAGATCCTTATTTACAACAATTAATTTCCTTTAGCAGAGTATGTTTCATCTTAAACTAATAATAATGAATGAAGGAGTGGTACATATCAATTAGACCAAATAAGTTCCATGGCACACACAACTTCCAAATTTGAAGTTCCAGATCCAACATTGACGTGCTATTTTAAACTGATAATTCATCAGAAATGTTATGCGTTTTGTTGTTATTACGAACCAAAGTATTGAGAAAGTTGTGTTTTATTGTTCTTTGGTGTTTTTTTTTAGGGAGAAGGGTGAAGAGTTTATGTCTTTTGAAAGGGGTCTTGATTGTTTATTTTCTAATTCAAGGTAATGACTTGGAAAAAAATAGAGAATTCCAATGTTTCCTACCACGTCCCTACTACCAATGATGAAAATGACAATAATTATAATTTACTTATTTTCAATCTGTTCTTGTCTATACCATTTTAATAAGACAAGGTTTATTTATAGATAAGTTAACACGATAATAGTCAATAAAACAACAAAACAGACAAGAGCCAAAATTGACCAAATGGGACCTCACAATTTGCCATAGAATCTATTCTGACACATTGCACTATTTTTTTAATCTATTGTAGCTTTAAAGATAAACGCAAAATATTAAAAGTCCCTGCCATAAATCTTCACTTAAAATTTTGTAAACACAACTATCTATCTGACAGAGATCACCAGGCCTCAGTAAACAATAAATAAATGCAGTGTTTTTATGGTCATTTAGACACCATTCTAATTAAATTACAGATTTTGTGTGTCCAAGCTATGCTTACGCGGATCTGAAAACGCATCATTGTATATTCTGTTTAAAGACCATTGGGAATCTCGGTTTTGTCGTATTTATATACACCTTCAAAAATGTGAAGGCCGAATTTTCATTGGCTGATGTAATATTTAGCAGAACAGAAAGTATCAAAGGACTGAAGTACTGAACATCGGATGGCAGCAAGTTCTGTCGGATGGTCACACGCAATTGTCTGAAATCAAAGAACTGAAGTATTAAACATCGCATGACCGCAAGTTCTTTTGGGTAGTCCGACAAGCACTTGTTTCAGAAAAAAAACATCACATTTCTATACCTTAAAGTGAGGTTAAGGTAAAGATACATTTGTTTTTGGGACAAGTTCGTATGTGGATGATAAATTAATGACAGGTAATTCATCCTCACCGTTATGACTAGTATATTGTAGTCATACCAATCGGTATACTCTGGTTTACTGTTATTTATTATATTAATACTTGTATATTACAGTTACATGTATATATGATTTTCATGCATTTGTATATCATTCATAACATATTGATGATAGTGCAGTCCAAGTGCATGGTGGACACGTCACTCTTCTGTAATAACTCGAATGGATTTGAGTCGGCATTCGTATTTTCCCGCAAAACATATTTAATCATCCATGCAGAGTAATCGTTCTTTGCAGTTGCAAACGTTCCTGAGATATTCTTCCGCATGCGTGTGCATAGATATTATTTTTTTTATTTATATATACATACGTATAACAAAACTTTTAATATTATTAATTTATCTTCTTTAAAAAGTATTTGCTGAGCATTCATTAAAGAAATGAATTTATATGAAACGATAAGGAATGTTACCTCACCGTAATCACTAATATATTGTAGTGATACAAATCAGTACACTCTGGTTTGTTGTTACATATTACATTGATATTTGTATATAACAATTACCTGTATATATGATTTTCATCTATTTTGTATATCATTTTATTCTACTATTCTAATAATAAAATAATAGTGCAGTGCAAGTGCATGTTGAAAACTCTTCTGTAATAATTCGATTTAACTTATAGATTGGATTTAAGTAGGCATTCATATTTTCTCGCAAAAACGTTCTTGAGATATTGCGCATGCGTAAACACAATACTTATGTACATGTGCATAGATATAAATAATTTTTTACCTACAAATGTCTATATAAATTTCTAACGACACAACATTTTCATATTATTAATCAAGGAATGTTAAATGGAAATATTACAGTCATTTCTTATATTTTAATTCTTAATTCAATTTTAAACCGTTGAAAACCATAAAAAAAAAGGTTGATGACGTCACGGTCACATGACTAAATTATGTCTATGGGCTCATAACAAAATAACGTCAGCCAATCAGAAGACGCGTTACATCCAAAATTAAATTATTTTAATATGTTCTAAAAAATGTTTTTCTATGAGTATTCCTTGAAGCACCAAGGAATATTATTTTGCACTCGATAATGTCTGCGTTTTTATACGATCAGTTCCCATTCAAAAACGAATATAAAATCTCTCTGACTATAATTGTCTAATCCATATAAAATATAACAACTAAAAATGCAGTTATATTTTTTTCAAATGGGTTAACAACTTATCGAAAACATCTTTCCATAATATCGCTGATTTATTTTTCTGCCATCTTTGTTTTTAGTTTCGACTTTTTTTAACACTTTCCTTACAATAGAAAACCGTTGTTTTATCCGACATTGCTTATAGCTAAATTGTTTAACGTGCCTATATTTTTCAGTCAATATGTTCAACAAAAGTAAACAACACCACAAAGTGTCGTTATAAAAAGCAGAATAATTTTACAGTTGTTAATCTTCATATTGAAGTTCCCCTTTTTTCTTACGGTCATTCGAATATACCTGTTAAAACAGTCGCAGAAATTTTAGATTTTTCTTTTGTGAGATTAGTGGACGAGTTTGAAAATTCCTCTGAAATTAAAAAAAAAAACAGTCAATATTTGTTTATTGAAGAAGTAAGTAGTCAATGTATAATGGAAAACAGACAAACTTTTAAAAAAAAATTCATTCAGAGATTTTACAAAAATTTTCAATAACTAAGACAAAAAATATTTCTCCGAACGAGTTTACAACTAAATGTCATAAATATGAAGTTACAATTGTTATGTTCATTGATACCCTCTTAACATAAAAGCGGTATTTTTTTCAGCAAACTTTGTAACTAGTTTTGACAATTTTAAAGACTTTACTTGCAATAGAACAACGTTTTTATCCGAAAATTGCTTAATGATGAGATTTCTTTACGTGCTTACTTTTTGTCCGTCAATATTTTCAACAATATTAAACCACACCACACAGTGCCGTTATTTTAAGTAGAACAGTTGTACAGTTGATAATATTGAAATGTATGTTTCCCTTTTTTTCTAACGGTCGTTCGAATAAACCTGTTACAGAGTCGCCGAAATTTTTGCTTCTTCTTTTGTCTTTTGTGAGATTATTCGACGAGTTTGAAAAAAAGTTTGAGTAGTGTAATATCATGTGAACTGCATGATTTGCGGAAAACATCATTTATACTCCTTTTTTATAATAGGTATCTACCTTACCTAAGAATTGTTAAAGGTTAGTGCTATTGCAAACCAATTATGATTGTAATACCTTGTGCTGTTAAATTTATGAATATCCTGTATTGATAATTAATCATTTGTCAAACAGTTAGATTCAAATGATGAATTATCGACAGTAAGGTCTAAAGAATATGTCATTCTATATAACAAAGTATATATAGTAACAGTTAAAATCTTCCGACCTATAGATGACCTGCATTTAGTAGCTGAATGTTTTGGTATAGCTATTTTGTTTGAATTCTGAATATGATATTGTTTATCTTGTTTGTTAAGGTAACTTGCTACTGTTTAAAAATAGTGGATCAGTATATTATATCGTTTGATCGAAAATATCAGGTATGCAGATAGTGTGTATAAAGGCAAATACAGTTGTTTCAAATGAGTTTGTAGTTATACCTTAACAATTAACGTCAGTGCCACAGTAACCAATGAGGCCATGTATTATTTGAAGAACTGTGAATACATATAACCTCGTTTTCTTGGACCGAACTTATAATGACACTGAATAATATTGAAAGCAAATGGCAAATGGCATGCAATAAATCAGGCCTTCTTTATCTACTAGTAGGTTGGATTCAAACGCGCGAGTGACCCACGACTGTTGTACGACAGTGACACGACAGTTCCACGCGCATCCAATGACATCAAAACCTGAAAAATATAGTCCCAAACAACTGACGATTTTAGTACGACTGTCGCCCGACGGTTGCACGACAGACTTGCGACAAAACCACGACAGTTCAATTACAATTTGTTTTCTATCGTGTACCCATCGTGGAACCATCGTCGTATCTCATGTGACCACTCGAAAAAAAAAAAAAAAATTGACAGTTTGCACGACAGTGCCACGACTACTATTTTATAGATATTCCACGACAAAAAATTGTACGATCTGTTTTGAACGGGGCTTAAAGGGTATGTGTAAATATGTTAGTTTGTTATAGAAGAGTTTGAAGCATTCTGTAGTTTGATCCACAGTCAACGGAATTTGTCAAAATTATTTGATATCAAGAATACATCAGCAAGTAAAAAGGTTCTTTGTGTAACCTACCACGAAGTACCCGGTGACAGTAAAGTTAAAGTGTATATTTGTTTTTAAGTTATAACAGAGATTGAAGCTTTCCGCAGTGTAATCCACAGTCACCGAGATTTGTCAAAATAATTTGATACCGATAATTCGTCAACAAATGAAAAAAGTTCTTCAAAAATGTGTTATCACCGTGAAGAAACCGGGCTATTGTAAAAGGTATGTGTAAATATGTGTATACGTTATAGCAAAGTTTGAAGTATCCTGCAGTTAATCCTCAGTTACAGAGATTTTTTAAAATTATGGGAAACTGGGTATACGTCAAAAGGTAAAACAAGTTCTTCATAAATGTGTTATCATTGTGAAGTCACCGGGCGATTGTAAACGTTATGTGTATATGTGTTTGTAAGTTATTGCAGAGTTTGAATCATTCCGCAGTTTAATCCACAGTCAACGAGATTTTTCAAAATGATTTGAAACAAAGAATACGACGACAAGTAAAAAAGTTTTTTCATAAATGTGTAACCTATCGTGAACTACCCGGGCGACGATTATCTATGTTAATATTTGTACATTTGTATGTATGTTATTGAGTATGAAGCATTCAGCAGTTTTATCTAGTCAACGAGATTTGTCAAAATTATTTAATATTAAGAATACGTGAAACTAAATAAAGTTCTTCATAAATGTGTTATCACCGTGAAGAAACCGGGCGTCCTCAAATATCCTGTATGTGTGTATGTTTGTTACCTACCGTAATGTAAACGTGCGACGTTTTGTCAAAAATTTTTGATACGGAGAAAATGTCAACAAGTAAAAATGATTTTTCGTTAATGTGTTATCTACCGTGAAGTAACCTGGCGACCGTAAAGTTTATGTGTATATGTGTTTGTATGTTTTTGCAAAGATTGAAGCCTTCTGCAGTTTATCCTCAGTCACCTAGATTTGTCAAAACTATTGGTAATCGAGAATACGTCATCAAGCAAAAAAAGTTCTACGTAGATATGTTATCACCGTGGAGTTACTGGGCGACTTTAAAGGATATGTGTTCTTCGTAAATGGATTACCCATCGTGGAGTACCATGGTGACCGTAACAATTATGTGTATATGTGTTTGTATGGAATAGAAGAGTTTGAAACATTTTACAGTTTTATCCATAGTTGTCGAGATTTGTTAGAACTATTGCATAACGAAAATACGTCAACAAGCAAAATGTGTTACCTACCGTGAAGCACCTTGGCGACCGTAAAGTTTATGTGTATATGTGTTTGTACGTTATAGCAGTTTAATTAAAAGTCAACGAGATTTGTCAAAATTATTTGATATCAGGAAAACGTCAACAAGTTAAACAAAGTTTGTCGTAAATGTGTAACCTGCCGTGAAGTACCGGACGACAGTTCAGTAATTTTACATTTGTATATATGTATGTATGTTAAAGCAGAGTTTGAAATATTCCGCAGTTTAGTATAAAAAAAGAAGATGTGGTATGATTGCAAATGAGACAACTCTCCCCAAGAGACCAAAATGACACCGAAATTAACATTTATAGGTCACGGAATGGCCTTCAACAATGAGCAAAGCCCATACCGCATAGTCAGCTGTAAAAGGCCCGGAATTATAAGGTAAAACAATTCAAACGAGAAAACTAACTACCTTATTTATGTACAAAAATACACAAAAACTGCACAGCCAATATGAGATATGTCAAAATTATTTGATACTGAGAATACTTACTTACTTACTTAATCCTCTTCGTGCTTTGATGCACATAAGGCCGACACTAGCTCTCTCCATAACACTCTGTCTTGTGCTTTCTTCTCTACTTCTCGCCAAGACATCCCAACCTCCTTCATCTCGCTTTCCACTGTTCTTCTCCATGTTTCTTTAGGTCTCCCCCTTTTCCTCTTACCAGTTGGAGTCCACCTCAGTGACACTTTAGCGATGTTTGCTGGTTCCTTCCTTAAGACATGGCCTATCCATTTCCATCTTCTTGTTTTTATTTCGTCTCTTATATCTCTTTGTGCTGTCAGTTTGAAAAGTTCCTGGTTGGATATTTTGTTTGGCCAAAAGATTTTGCATATTCTTCTCAGGCAGGTATTGTGGAATGCGGCCAGTTTGTTGAAGTCAGTTTGTAAAATTCTCCAACATTCTGATCCATAAAGCAGTACAGATTTGACATTGCTGTTGTAGATTTTGAGTTTTGTGTTTCTTGCAAGGGATGACGATTTCCAGATTGGTCTGAGTAGACAGAAGGATGTTCTAGCCTTACTCAGTCTTGCTTTGATGTCTTTGGTGGTCCCATTATCACTGCTTATTATGCTGCCTAGGTATGTAAAGTCTTCTATTTCCTCGATGTTCACGGATCCAATCTTTATTGGAATTTTATTTGATTGGTCGTTGATTGACATGACTTTCGTTTTCTCGATGTTTATTTTGAGCCCAAGTTTGTTTGACATGGTGTTCAGTCTTGATGTTTGCTTTTGCATTTGTGCTCTGTTGCTGGATAGTAAGCAAATGTCATCTGCAAAGTCTAAATCTTCAAGAAAGGAGTTGAGTGTCCATCTTATCCCAGTGTTTCCATTTCCTAAGGTTGATCTCATACACCAATCAACAACTATTAAGAAGAGAAGAGGAGAGGTTACGCATCCTTGTCTGACGCCTGTATCCACTGAGAACCAATCAGAAAGCTGTCCATTGTGCAATACACTACATTCATACTTGTCGTAGAATATCTTTATCAGCTTGATTATTTTCGATGGTACTCCATATGCTCTTAGTATGTCCCAAATATATTCTCTTATAACACTGTCAAATGCTCTTTGGAAGTCAATGAAGTTTAGTACTATTTTGTTCTGCCACTCTATGGATTGTTCTATGATGTTTTGGAGGGTAAATAGATGGTCGATGCAGTCTCTGTTATTTCTAAAACCTGCCTGTTCTTCACGCAGCTTACTGTTAATGGAATCAGTTATTCTATTCTTGATTACTCTAAGGAATACTTTACTAGGGATTGAAAGTAGTGATATTCCTCGCCAGTTGTTGCAAAGTTTCAGATCTCCCTTCTTTTGCAGTTTTATAATGATTCCTTTATCCCATTCAGTTGGTATTTCTTCATCTATCCATATGTTCGTAAATAGATAATGTAGATACTGAGAATACGTCAACGAGTAAAAAAAGTTCTTCGTAAATGTGTTAAATGATACCAAAAATACGACAACAATTAAACAAAGTTCGTCGTAAATGTGTAACCTACCGTGAACTAACCGGTCGACAGTTAATTATGTGTATAGTTGTATCTATGTATGTATGTTATAGCAGCGTTTGAAGCATTCCGCTGTGTAATCCGCAGTCAACGAGATTTATCAACATCATTTGATACCGAGAATACGCCAACAAGTAAAAAAATGTTCTTCATAAATGTGTTAGCATTCCGCCGTTTTATCCACAATTTAAGAGATTCGTCAAACTTATTCGATACGGAGAATACGTCATTAAGTAAATATTTTTTTTTTTGTAAATGTGTTACCTACCTTTGAGCGACTGTAAAGTTAATGTGTATAAATGTAAGATTTGTCAAAATTATTCGATACCGAGAACACGTCAGAAAGCAAACAAAAAGTTTTTTGGTAAATGTGTTACCTACCGTGAAGTATCCGGGTGACTGTTAAGTATGTGTATGTTTGTATGTATGTATGTATGTTTGTTATAGCAAAGCTTGAAGCATTCTACAGTTTAATCCAGAGTCAACGAGATTTGTAAAATTATTTGATACGGTGAAAACGTCATCAAGTACAAAAAGTTCTACGTAAATGTGTTATCACCGTGAAGTAACCGGGCGACCAAAATGTTATGTGTTTGTTTTTTTATAGCATAGTTTGAAACATTCCGAGGTTTTATCCGCAGTCATCGATATTTGTCAAAATTATTGGATATCGCGAATACGTCAACAAGTAAAAAAAGTTCTTAGTAAATGTGTTACCTACCGTGAAGTACCTGGGCGACCGTTAAGTATATGTGTTTATGTGTGTGTAAGTTATCGCAGAGATTGAAGCATTCTGCAAAATTATCTAGTCACCAAGATTTGAAAAAAATATTGGTAACCGAGAATACAACTACAAGTAACAAACGTTCTTTGTACATGTATTATCTACCGCGCAGTAACCGGGCAACGGTTAAGTATGTGTATATTTGTATGAATGTATGTTTGTTATGACAGAGTTTTAAGCATTCTGCAATTTTATCCACAGCTAATCAGATTTGTCAAAATTATTCGATACGGAAAATACGTCAACAAGTAAAACAAGTTCTTTGTAAATATATTACCTACCATGAAGTATACGGGCGACCTCAAAGTTTATGTGTTTATATGTTTGTTGTTGATAGCAGAGTTTAAAGCATTCTGCAGTTTTATCTTCAGTCGCCGAAAGTTGTCAAAATTATTCGATACCGAGAATACGTCAACAAGTAAAAATAGTTTTTTCGTAAATGTGTTACCTACCGTGAAGAAACCGGACGACGGTTAAGTATGTGTATATTTGTATATATGTATGTTGTTATAGCAAAGTTTGAAACATTCCGTAGTGTTAATCCACAGTCAACGAGATTTGTCAAAATTATTTGATACGGAGAATACGTTAACAAGTAAAAATGATTTTTCGTAAATGTGTTATCTACCGTGAGGTAATTTGACGACCGTAAAGTTTATGTGCATATGTTTGTGTTTGTTTTTGATTTGAAGCATTCCGCAGTTTTATCCACAGTCACCTAGATTTGTCAAAATAATAAAAAAAAGGTCTTTGTAAATGTGTAATCAATGTCAACTAGCCTGGCGGTATGTGTATATATGTATGTTTGTTATAGCAAGTTTGCTTGTTATAGTAGCGTTTGAAGCATTCCACAGTTCTATCCGAAGTCATCGATATTTGTCAAAATTATTTGATACCAAGAATACATCAACAAGTAAAAACAGTTCTTCGTAAATGTGTTGCCTTCCATGAAGTGACTAGCGAATGTAAAATGTAATATGTGTTTCTTTGTTTAAGCAGAGTTTGAAGCATTCTGCAGTATTATCCAAAAATGGATACAAAACATAAGTCAACAAGTTTAAAAAAAGTTCTTGCAAATATGTTACCTTCCATGAAGTGACCTGGTGACGGTGAAGTGTATTTGTATGTGTATATGTGAAGGTTTGTTAAAGCGGAGTTTGAAACATCATAATGTTTAATGTTATATTTTAAAGAGTTTGCTGATAGTTATTTTCCTTGTTTTACATTGTTTTTATAGAATTGTTAAGCAGTGCCTCTATAGCCACAAATAATTCCAACTGTGGTTATTGAATTACTGATTTGCCTACCCTTCTGGAGCACCTGAGATAATCCCCAGTTTTTGGTGTTGATTATTCTTTAGTTTTCTATGTTGTGTCATGTGTACTTTTATATATCTGTTTGTCTTTAAATTGTTTAGCCATGGCGTTGTCAGTTTATTTCCGATCTATGAGTTTTACTGTCCCTCTGGTATCTTTTGCCCCTCTCTTATGACACCTGTTACAAATCACTTTAGCACACACTTCAATAGTAACATTTATATCTCGAAGAGGAAAGAACGGTTGGAGTTGAATATCAAAGCGAGCTATACAGAAAGACAGCATCGAAAAGAGCCTAATTAATAACAAAAGACACTGCAGGCCAAGACAAAGATAGACAAAAGGTTACTAAGGTATACTAACGGTCGTCGCTAATTACTTATTCCTTATTCGTTACTTATTCTTTATTCCATATTTGTTACCTATTCGTTACTTATTTCTTTTTCCATATTTGCTACCTATTACTAATTCCTTATTCGTTACCAATTTGTTACTTATTCCTGATTCCTTATTAATTACTTATTCTTCATTCTTTATTTATTACTTAATACTCAATTCTTATTCAATACTTATTCCTTATTCCTAATTCATTCACTACTTATTCCTTATTTGATACTTTCAATTTTAGTATGTTTGTCCTATCAAATGCTTAAATTTCTCATCTCTGATTATAGTTCTAGGTTTATCAAAGTGAAATAACAATCGCATGTATCCGTTTTTGCGTTGGACTAAACCCCTTGTTTCTTATTCGATTCTTTTTTATACGACGTCCCAGTAATCATTGGGGTATCTAGTGTGTCCAGTGACCCGGCCAACCAACCAAGATGGCCGCCATGGATATTAATAGAACATAGGGGTAAAATGTAGATTTTGGCTTATAACTCTGAAACCGAAACATTTAGAGCAAATCTGACATGGGGGTTAAATTGTTTATCAAGTCAAGATCTATCTGCCCTGAAATTTTCAGACGATTCGGACAACCCGTTGTTGGGTTGCTGCCTCTGAATTGGCAATTTTTAAGGAAATTTTGCCGTTTATGGTTATCATCATGAATATTATTATAAATACAGATAAACTGTATGCAGCAAAAATGTTCAGCAAAGTAAGATCTACAAATAGGTCAACATGACCAAAATGGTCAGTTGACCCCTTAAGGAGTTATTGCCCTTTATAGTCAATTTTAAACAGTTTTCATAAATTTTGTAAATTTTTTTAAATTTTAGCATAATATTTCCCCCTATAACTAATGGGCCAAGTTCATTATAGATTGAGATGATTGTAAGTAGCAAGAATGTTCAGTAAAGTAAGATCTACAAACACATCACCATCACCAAAACACAACTTTGTCATTAATCCATCTGTGTCCTTTGTTTAATATGCACAAAGACCAAGGTGAGCGACACAGGCTCTGAAGAGCCTCTAGTTTTTTCTTTTTGTCTCTGGTGATAGTTCGTGGCTGGTCGAAGTAAACAGTTATCAAAGGTACCAGGCTTGCCAAATACAGCTGTACGGATCACAGAAATCAGGCAATAAAGTCGAGTATGCGGTTAAAATATTTAGTATCTTTATTCTTCAAAACTACAGATAATTTCGGCTGCATATAATATCGTAACAACCGATTCTCTACAATTAAATACAAATACACATTAACATACATCGCAAGTAAAAATAACTAGAGGCTCTCAAGAGCCTGTGTCGCTCACCTTGGTCTATGTGCATATTAAACAATGAACACAGATAAATTCATGACAAAATTGTGTTTTGGTGATCATGGTGTGTTTGTAGATCTTACTTTACTGGATATTCTGCTTGCTACAATTATCTCTATCTATAATGAACTTGGCCTAGTAATTACAGTGGAAAATATATTCTAAAAATTTACAAAAATGTATGAAAATTGTTAAAAAATGACTATAAAGGTCAATCACTCCTTAAGGGGTAAACTGACAATTTTGGTCATTTGACTTATATGTAGATCTTAATTTGCTGAACATTATTGTTGTTTACAGTTTATCTCTATCTATTTTAATATACAAGATAATAACCAAAAACTGCAAAATTTCCTTAAAATTACTAATTCTGGGGCAGCAACCCAACAACAGGTTGTCTGTTTTGTCTGAAAATTTGAGGGCAGATAGATCTTGACCTGATAAACAATTTATATCCTGTCAGATTTGCTCTAAATGCTTTGGTTTCAGAGACATAAGCCAAAATCTTCATTTCACCCCTATGTACTATCTTTATCCATGGAGGCCATCTTGGTTGGTTGGCCGGGTCACTGGACACATTTTTAAAACTAGATACCCAAATGATGATTGTGGCCAAGTTTGGTAAAATTTGGCCCAGTAGTTTCAGAGGAGAAGATTTTTTAAAAGGATACTAAAATTTTAGAAAAATGGTTAAACATTGACTATAAAGGGCAATAACTCCTTAATTGGTCAACTGACCATTTTGGTCATGTTGACTTATTTGTAGATCTTACTTTGCTGAACATTATTGCTTTTTACAGTTTATCTCTATCTATAATAATATTCAAGATAATAAGCAAAAACTGCAAAATTTCCTTAAAATTACCAATTCAGGGGCAGCAACCCATCAACGGGTTGTCCGATTTGTCTGAAAATTTCAGGGCGGATAGATCTTGACCTAATAGATTATTTTACCCCTGTCAGATTTGTTCTAAATACTTTGGTTTTAGAGTTATAAGCCAAAATCTACATTTTACCTCTATGTTCTATTTTTAGCCATGGCTTCCATCTTGGATGGTTGGCCAGGTCACGCCACACATTTTTTAAACTAGATAAATGTATCCCAAAGATGATTGTGGCCAAGTTTGGATTAATTTGGCCCAGTAGTTTCAGAGGAGAAGATTTTTGTAAAAGATTACTAAGATTTACGAAAAATGGTTAAAAATTGACTATAAAGGTCAATAACTCCTAAAGGGGTCAACTGACAATTTTGGTCTTACTGACTTATTTTTAAATCTCACGTTGCTGAACATTATTGCTGTTTACAGTTTATCTATATCTATAATAATATTCAAGATAATAAGCAAAAACTGCAAAATTTCCCTAAAATTACCAATTCAGGGGCAGCAACCCAACAACGGGTTGTCGGATTCATCTGAAAATTTGAGGGCAGATAGATCTTGACCTGATAAACAATTTTATCCAGTCAGATTTGCTCTAAATGCTTTGATTTTGAGTTATAAGCCAAAAACTTCATTTTACCCCTATGTTCTATTTTTAGCCATGGCGGCCATCTTGGTTGGTTGGCCAGGTCACGCCACACATTTTTTAAACTAGATAACCCAATGATGATTGTGGCCAAGTTCAGTTAAATTTGGCCCAGTAGTTTCAGAGGAGAAGATTTTTATAAAAGTTAACGACGACGGACGACGACGACGACGACGGACGACGGACGACGGACGCCAAGTGATGAGAAGAGCTCACTTTGCCCTTTGGGCCAGGTGAGCTAAAAATCAAAACACTAAAAACATAATACTAAACAAACAATATGATTCACTTTCTTTCACTCTTATTAAAACATTGTTGTGACGTCATTCTATTGTTTTACCCGTGCTTTATTTCAGTGATTGGACTATCATTTACCTGTAAGAAACCATTATGTTACCTTTAGCTCTCCAATAAATTTTTTTAAGAATAGCCCTCCTCATTCTTAAAAATATTGGACAGCTAAAGGTAGTATAACTGATTCTTACAGGTAAATCACTGAAATAAAAAAAAAAAAAAATGATTACCCCAATTGTTTTCTTCAAGTTAACAAAACTACAACCAAAGAACAAATGACAATTACCTTCCAATACAATAATTTTGTCACCAATCAAAACGGTTTCTATAGGGAAAAAAATCACTTTTCAAGTTGATTTTTGACACTACCAATACTTATATCACAGCCATTTTTCTCATGTCCATAGTTTTGAATTACATTTATTGCATCGTCTGACTTAATGTAAGACAGAGAACATAAATCTTTGTCAATTAAATCATTAATACTTAAGTGTTCTTCTTTGTTATGAGGCGAAGAAAGATCCAGAATCAGTCTTTTCTTAAATGAATACTTGTGAGTAGCAATGTCAAAGGGACTCACTCTATAAGCAGTGAAAGGAGGAATATCAAAGGGACCATTTATAAACCCTTTTTTAAGTTCATCATTAATAAGTGCCTGAACAGTTTCTCGATCCTTCCTAGCAGAGAGAGCATTTTTACATTCATAAGTAATGATATCTGATTCAGAAACAAGCATATCAAATCCATATTTTATACTATTACATAAAAAAGAGGAAAAATCTCTATCAGAGTGATTATGTAACTCTAAAGATAATTTAGTATAATTAACATATGATGTGGCAACAGGAAGTCATTGTTTTTTGACTGGTGCTGGTCTTTGACTTGGCTGACCCTGTTTTTTTTAGTCTTGAGATTTAATGCAATTGAATTTCTCATGACTTTTTGCCTTGCACAATTTACACACATGAAGATATTTGCAGTATGGTTTTTGACAACCACGTGCCCAATTAAAGATGTTACATAGCTGTTGACCTTCGTGCCATACAATATCTCGGCCTAGAGTATCTGACCCTTTGGATGAGTTGGCAATGGACATGGCGTGTTGATTCGAGGTTTTCATTTGACACATAGCTGAAGTATGCAGAGTCGAACTGGAGAAAGAACAGGAATTTACTTTGGAACCAGCACAAATTTTTTGGCGTAATTCAAAGTCACCCTTCGACCAATCAATTTTGAGATTATGCTGAAGAAGCATAGTTGCACATTTAGCCGAAAACATTCTGTGATACTCGAAAAATTTGTATGGCCAAATATTAGCTGTTTCTACAATGTGGGCCAGATAGAGTTCCAATTCCTCTCCCCTAGATGGGAAGGCCGAGCACATAATCCTTTTGAAACGGCCAAAAGCAATTATGAATTCATCTAGGGACAAGTTCCTTATCAAACGGTCATCATTTTTTGATGTTTTCTTCTTAATGGGAATTTCATAGTTTGGTATCAATAGTGAGTTTAAATTCACATCTTTACCTGTGATGATATTCTGCATGATTTCCGGCGAAATCATATCTGTGTCGCTGATGGATGAAGCCGGCACACCAAACGATAAAACTGAGTATACTGGCCTTCTGTACGAGTCGTTTTGGCCAAGTTGGGCGAGACGGTTTATTGACAGGGCAGGTTCGGCCATTTGGGTTGTTGTAGAATGAGGCATGAAGGATGCCGCCATAGCTGACTGTAAATTAAAAGATGGTATTGTCTCTTGCAGCATACTCTGTCTACTATTAACTTGTTTCAGAGTTTGTTGACAAAGTTCTATTTTGTTTATCAACAACATGTTGTTGACTTGGGCGGAAGCTGCCTCTTGCACATGCGCAGACGTCTTAGTATTTATGTCCAGATTAATCCGCGGCGCTGAATTTGAAGCAGAATTTATATTTGCTGAATTAACACTTTCTTCTAAAACACGGCTGGAATCATTGTTTGTTGGAATATTTCCGTCCGTTGAATTGTTTACAGATCTATTATTTGTGACGATAATAGTTTGATTGTCTGAAGAGTCGGGACTATTTTTTACGATATTTTGCACGTTTCTCCTATTGTCTTCATTGTCTGAATATAATTTTCTGAACGCACTATTACTCAATTGAATGGAAATGTTTATGCCCAATTCCTTTAACGCATCCTTTAATTGCGAACTTGTCCAATTGGCAGGATTAGAATTGTCAATATGGCTCCTGGTCCTTGCACGTCTGGAGGCCATGATAAATCCAAAATACAAAAGTTTCTTTCTGAACTTGCTAGCACATACTACGTTACTTGTATGTACAAATAGACTGCAATCACGTTATAAACGTTAAATCCAAATTTAAGTTGAATAAATACAGTTGATGAAATTCTAGATATAAATTTTCAAACGAGAACTATGCTCTGCACATGAAAGGAACAAAGAGGTTATGAAATCTGAGACGTCATGTACATTGAACCAAAGTGAAGCTGGAATGACCACGCGGAGGAAATTCTTGAAAGGGGCACCAGGGGGTAATAACAGCTATAAACTATAATTATATACATAATTGCCATTAATGTTTACATATGAATATTATCACGGTAGGTATAGTGTCCGGCTAGGATCGTGGTTTTTCGAGTGATTTGGTCCATTTTTTTCGAGTGTAGTTCGGGCTTTTTCGAGTGATAAAACATGCGATAATTTCAATTAACGGATATTTCGTAATAATAACAGTTTTTACCATTACTACCCATCTCATATTGAATACTTTATATGTTTTGATCATCAAAGAGGCTCAATTTCCTTGTTTTTAATCCAAAAAAAAATCAGTGTTTGTTATTGTCCGGGTTTTTTCGAGAGCAACTGTGAAATCGTCCGGGTTTTTAGACGAATGGTCCGGGTTTTTTACAAAAAATTTGAATAAAAAAAAACGGATTCTAAACTTTAAAAAAATGACTTTTTTCTAGTTTATAACTGTAATCAAGTGAAGGACAATATCATATATTCCTAATCAGTCATCAAAAACATATCAAAATGAATCTTTTTTTCATTTAATGCAAATATTCTGTTTGGAGAGCATTATACAACTACTTTCCAGTGTTCATTTAGAAATTACTTGATCCTTAACAAAACGGTTTCTAGAACATTTTGCAGGGAACTCATATTCATTTTGACTACATTTCATGCTACTTTTGATTTTACAGTGAATGATATTACTTGTGGTAAACTCCGGAGATTAATAAAAGTAACCTATTAACAAAAAAACTTAAAAAACACACACACTTAACCCACCTCATTTTTATTGCCATTAAACAAAAAATTTGAATAGTATTTCAGATAAAATCAACAATGAAATGAATAGTTCATTAGCCTAAAAAGGATACTTTAGCAATGATAGAAAAATACAAAATGTGTATATTATATGCTATCACCAGCTATATTGTCCAGTGCTTCGAACGACACCAGGAACAACATTGTAATTTCTTCAATAATATTCATATTTTCCACTTTTTAGACACTTTTCTTTTATTGGAAGGAAGTTATCATGATGATTAGTTGCTGTATGACCAATAATTATATTTGCATAATCAGACTCCTCCTCACAGTTGTAGCATTTAGTCGTTTTCGGTTTCCTTTTTTTAAACAATAAAATAAATAATACTAGATACAAGACAAATAGTTAATGAAATATCTAAGATGTATACTCTTTTTAGAACAAACATAAATCTCATCTTATACTATATATGTATGTACGTCTCCATTTGAATGGTTTATGCTTATGTTCGGGACCATATGAGTATTTCATGTATTTGGACCATACGCGTATACTCATATAGTCAAACTGTACGCGTATGGTCGGACCATATGATAGATATAGGAAGATGTGGTATGAGTGCCAATGAGACAACTTTCCATCCAAATAACAATTTATAAAAGTAAACTGTTAAAGGTCATGGCACGGCCTTCAACACTGGGCCTTGGCTCATACCGAACAACAAGCTATAAAGGGTCCCAAAAATAACTAGTTCAAAACCATTCAAACGGGAAAACTAACAGTTTAGTGGTGGGGTGGTGGTAGAAAATTTTAAACGAAAGATATATTTATGTTAATTGGCGAAAAAAGCAATAAAGTGGCGAAAAATATATTGTTTTGGCGAAAGAGGTAGCGAAAAAAGAATTGCCCCAGGGCACCCCAATTTGGGCCCATATAGGTATACATTAGAAACGAGTTAATCATACCATAAACTTATCTATAACAATGACGGTTACATGAAATGAATGGAATTACGAAATTTAGATTCTTCTTGATAAAAGATATGAAAACACCTTAAGAGTTGTTTGTTGTACTCTAAAGATGGCTAAAATATCAAGAATCAATACATTTTGTTCAATTGAAGCGGTTAAAGGTATAATTTTGATTCAATTTTTATTGATATTTGTGCCTTTTTTGCAGAGTTATCTCCATTTTTCAATGCAAATCGCCATAGGTATTTTCAATCATAATTTTTAACTTCCTCAAGTAAGATTTCATGGGACTTTTTTCTGTGTATGTTTAGGTAAAATGATAAAGATTAAAACTTTAAAATCTTCTGTTACAATTACTTTAAGGTTAGGGTCAAATTTATGCTAGATTGACTGGACTGATAGTTTTTAAACGTAAACACATAACATTTTTAGCTATAAGAAATGTGTATAATCACTCGATAAAAAAAGGACACACTCCAAAAAACCTGGACTGCTCTCTAAAAAAAACCCGGACATGAAAAATTCAATTTAGTTTCAAAATGTCGTTTTCAATGCAATGACAATAGTTTTTGAAAAGTGTCTGTATTTATAAGGATATATAGATTCCATGTATGCATTTCCGTCGACATTTGCATTGGTATGTGTAAGAAAATGGCTTTATACGGTATTTTGGAATAAAAGCATTTTAAGGCTAAATTTAACTTTTTAAACGAAAAGCAATGTCAGAACGATACTATCTTTATATCTCAAATACTAACATATCATGTATAACCTTGTATATCAAACTCAAGCTTGTATATCACCTCTTGTTAGAAAAGAAGTCTGTTTGTTTACATTTTTGATCATATTCACTCGAAAAAAAAGTGGTCACACTTGAAAAAGCCCGATCAAAAAATTCGAAAAACCACGATCCTAGCCGAACACTATACCTACCGTGATAATGCAATACTTCGTTTATGAACGACGATGAATAAGGGAAGCAGAATTAAGGAAGACACTATCGCATTTTATATGTCAAACAAACAGATCGTTCGCACTTTGTTTGCAGTGATCGTTTTATAAAATATTTTTCAAAAGAAAATCGAGACAAAATAACGTTTCGGTGACATTCAAAAAGCACAATGGACTCAATACACAAATAAACGAAAAAAAGAGCGATACGACCTGGCAGAAGAAAAAAACGAAAAGGGGGGAGGGTGGTACCGTTTGGGTAAACCATAACAGTCTCTTGAAAATTCCAACAAAAGAATATAACTGATTGAATGTTGTTATCTCTTCGTTTGTACATACACGGTGGGTATGGTTGTCCTGCGAGAGAACGTACTGTGCTGGTGATTTGGTCCTGACGGGTGCTGGTGGGTCCTGATTCTGTGCTGGTGGGTTTGTTTACATTGTATCAGAACGGCAATAAAACGACTGTTTTGTTGCTTAATTTTTCTCTGATGCGTCATAAGTACCATGCAAAGTATATTTCAACAATATAAAATTGCAAAAGTCGTGCAAGTTCGTTAAACGGAATTGTCCTGACGATGTGCTGGTGATAAGAAAAACGGTCCTGGTTCTGTGCTCCTATGTCCTGGTTCTGTGCCTTTATATTTTAGTTAAAAGTGGCAAATATTCAATATCATTGATGCTGTACTGTTATTGACTACTAGTAATTAACTGTTGTCTGCTTTCTTGAAATTGACATTGTTATGAATCTGTTTACTGTTATTATGAGAGAAAAAAAAGCTATTTTTTATTCTTTTTAAAATTAACTGTGATTTTATTTATTGGCCTGTTAATGGAACCCTTCTTGCCCCCTTTTAAGATAAGAAAATATGTTTACGATTTTCGGGATTACGATCATTTTGCAAGATCGCCAAAATACGTTGTAATTTATACAATACTTATATAAAGTAGATGATGTTGTATGTTTGTTGTCAATGGACAAATTTCCATAAGAAACCAAAGAAAGTATGTGTTAACAACCATACGTCATTGTACGACCTTCAGCAATAACCCATAAAATAAAAATGTAAAAGGTTTTGTATAAAAATGGAGAGCAAAAATATAGAAGAAAGGACTTTCTCAGCGTTTGAATCATATGTCTTTAGCAGCTTAAAACACATTTGTTTGTGAAAAATTGAGTGCTGACTATAAGAATGACAATAGTATTGCGGGTTTGTTTGTTTGTTTTTTTTGGGGGGGATGGGGGATAAGTTAGAGCGAGGTTACAGTGAAAGTGTTAAGCTTGGAATAGTTTCCCGTAAGATTTAAAAGTTGTATTTTAAAAGAAAAATGTATCTTACAGCTATTAAGAATCACTTGCTGTATCTGTAAGATTTTTTCAACATATTTTTTTTGTCTGAACGGTTATCAGGTATTTTTTTTCGAAAGTTCGATAGAACACTAAAAAAATCACTATGTTATGAAAGGGAAGACTAGAATATGTCAGAGAATATGTCAGAGAATGAAGACGAGATAACCTAGAGAACATTAACAAAACTAAGATTTCTTAGCTTTTTCATTTCAAAATTCCAAAATAAATAAATATTTTTGATAAAGAATTACAGGGGAGGAAGTGAACAATGTGTCCTACTTTTCTATATTTAAATATTTTTATAAATAAAAATCAAATGTGCCTTAATTATGATTGAAAATGAGTAAATGGAAAAACAACCAAACTAAAATACACTTTTATTTTAATATTGGTAATATCACTAAGCTTTTAAGTTTTGTGTGTCAAACACACCATCTCTGTAGTAATGACTCCTTATTAAGATATTTCACATCTCCATTTTTTTCTGCATTTTTTTATATTTTGAATTCTTAGTATTATTATATTAAAATGTAGAATTAATTTATATTTAAAAAAACTGAATCTAAAGCCAGATTAAGTACTTAGATCAATATTTTATATTTTCGTGTATGGTTTATCACCCCCTCCTGTGGCCTGTCAATTACGAAAATGTGCAAACTGCAATAGTATCAAAACAGCACAGACAATGAATAATAGAGATATAATTTTGTACATATACATGTATCAAGGGGAAACTTCTTGCAAAGCATTATTATTTATAGTTCATTATTGTATTTAGTAGAAAAAGAGAATTTGGTGAAAATAAAATCACTATTTTTGTAGAAAATTCACAGACCTTTGTACAGAGATTTTTGTTATGTTTAGCATGGGATCAACACAAGGGTACATTATCCTTAAAAATCTATTTAAAAGTATTTGAAACTAACGTTTGCTTTGTCAATTGTGCCTTCAATTTCAAAAATTAAAATATCTCGTAACTTCATACTACCAATTGAGTATAAAACACTTATATAAGTTTAAAAAAGAAATTCTTAAATTAAACACCTAGATTTAACTATAAAAAGTCATAACAGTTTAAAACAATACAAATCTACACACACAAACAACTGGCTTAATTTCAACTGATTTTCAACCCGAATCGCTATAAGATCATATATAAGCTCAACTGTGTCGAGGGATCGTATGAGGTTCATTTATTGTCTTGGCGTCCGTATTACAATGACCAAATGTTACCAAATGATTTTTCAAGAGTGAATCTAGGAAAAACAATATTCATCAACAAACCAGACCACTGTCTGTTAAAATGTATTCGAGTTTTTAGTTACAGCCGATTCCATTGAGTATGTAGGCAAAGGTTATATCTTTGGTTAGCTTGCTTGTTAGCTAAACCGTGAAGTCATTGTTAGGTAAGGTCTATACCCTCCTTTCGAATTAGCCTGGTCCTACAGACAGAAAGATGTGTCATTTG
Organism: Mytilus galloprovincialis; assembly: GCF_965363235.1. Classification (NCBI taxonomy): domain Eukaryota; kingdom Metazoa; phylum Mollusca; class Bivalvia; order Mytilida; family Mytilidae; genus Mytilus; species Mytilus galloprovincialis. The sequence continues at coordinate 87,614,774 of NC_134838.1, forward strand.
TCGGACTAGTCTACTCTTAAAGTAGGGTAGTTTACATAACCTAACAATGACTTTTCTGTTCTGCAAGCAAGATAACCAAAGATATTCCCTTTGTCTACACGCTTATTGAAATCGGCTTTAATATTGCAAATGTTCAAGCAATTAGGGCAAAACTTACCGAGTAAAAAAAATCAAAATGTCTATCTACCTTGCACTTTCAGAAAATTCAGATCAGATAACGAAACTGGGTCCAGCAACATTTATAAACAATTTAAGATTTTGACCCTCACAGTTTCCATTCACCACAAATATGTATTCTCGTTACAACGAATCAAATACCAGTTGCAGCCTTTTGTTTATCTATTAATATATGTATACGGATAAAGTTATGAAAGGTAGCAGGGTCACCAGGGTGAGGAGTCCATGTCATCTGAAATAAATGCTAAGCATAGATCTAGAAAGCGGCAGATAATCATGACATTAAAAAAAACTCTCTCCTTTTCGACTTTTTTCGAACAAATTGACACATAAAATTAATTATATAGTATTTTGGAATTTTTAACTTGTGTTCAATTCATTGGTTACACCTTTTACTAGGATAACAGTCCTGTCAAGTATGAGCTGGGTAAAATATTTCAGAAAAGAAGATGGAAATGTGAAAGTTTCTGTGCGTCAGGTGCAACAGCATACGAACAGCTAACATGTCTCGTCAGGGTGGAAGCTAAAAAGTCCACGAAAATTTGATTTAAAACCTTTATTCGTTCCAACAAAGATATTGAGATTTTGTTGAGGATTTAACCATCTACGACAACAAAATTTCTTTTTTTTTTTATAGAATTTACAGCTCTTCTATAAATATATGCAAAGCAAACCATTGATTAAATTGCTTGCTATGATTGTTTGGATGTTTGTAAACGACAGGTAAGTAGTCTGTTTACTATATACTACAATTTGTTTGGAAAATAAACATTAACTTCAATTCCTGTCAGTTTGTATTTGTCCAATCAAATCCCAGTATGTCAGTATGTATTGAAACTCCGCCTACCTATTGTTTGAAAACATCCAAGCGAACATAGCAAGCAAGTCAATCAAACTTTTTTTTTGCATGCTTTTATAGAAGAGCTGTACTATATAATGCAAGGAAGCGTTTAAGTCTTTCGCCAAAAAATACTATCAATTTCTTTTTGTCCTATTTAAACTTCCGTACCATTTCCTTCCATTCATGATCATTAAATTGAACTGTAAAATATTTCTTGGTACCTTCTTAATTCCTTTATGAGTCTTATGTAAACATAATTATGACAATAACTGTTGTGAGAACAAGATTCACTGCACACTTTTAAAGTTCTGCTTCATCAAACATTAAAATGTGAACTTAAGTTTTGAGACTTTTTTAATCTACACGATTGGAATTTTTGTATATGAGAACATGGTTTATCTATTAGTTGAAAATGCGGCTTTGAACTAACTTTCAGTACCTGTAAGCATTCGTTATTCAATAATGTGTGTCTTTGTGTTATTATTTTATGTAATAAATTGTTGTGTTGATACACCACTGTAACAATGAAGGAGGAAATGAGGAGGGTTGGTTGGGTGGAAGTGGGGAGGGGTATGCGGAGCGCTAACACACATGTCTATGCGGCATTGGCTTTGATCATTGTTGAAGCATCAATGTAAGGGGCATTTAAAATATCTTAATAAAACTATTCTTATTTTAGATACTATATAGTGTTATCTGATATTGGACGAAAGATGTTGCCCTTTTATGTAATTATTTAATACAAGTTACGATCATTTCAAAACACATATTAAACAGCCAAATGGATGCACAAGAGCTAAAATAGGAGTCATAGATCCTATTGACAACAATTATCTGCCCAATTTTATTGATTTTGTAACATTTGTTTCAAATATGACCAACTTCTTATCCAAAATCACCAGCACCGTATCAGGACCCACCAGCACAATGACAGGACCCACCAGCACAGTATCAGGACATGAATAAATTGAGAAAATGCTAAATTTTAATAAATTGCAATGTTTTTTCACAAAATAGTTTTGTCGCGTGGATTGCGGTATAGAAAGCGGACTCTATGAGCATTTTTGTTTTATTTTTTCAGTTCGAGATTTTCTGAAAATGAGCATTTCTGTGTTACGCTTACTGAAAAAATTTAGAGGGTCAACTTTTTAATGGTTTACATATGAACCCATAAGAAACAAAATTGAAAAATCTCAACCGTTTTCTTCCATTTTTTATGAGTGAAAACGTCAAAAATCATTATTTTCGTCTTTGTTTACATTTTTTCATTGATCACCAGCACCCGTCAGGACCAAATCACCAGCACAGTACGTTCTCTCGCAGGACAACCATACCCACCGTGACATATTAATTATATATTTGAAATAAAATCGATTGCGGTGCACACGATATGGTTCCATAAGAACCTATCTTCATATGCTATTCCTTTTTTTACATTTACTTAGTAAAAAATAGAACCCGAGAAGAAACAAGAAACTAATAGGAGAGGACTACATTTTGAAATATAATAAATATTAAACTTGCCATTACTAGCTGCTTTGACTATGTCCTATTTGTAATCCACACTGAAATAATGTATCTGAATAGATTCTGAATACACATTTGATTTTAATCCAAAGTTTGAAACAACACAATCACTAACAACGAAATTTCTTTCTTTGTTTTTGCATTAAGACTATACTTTCATCCCTTTATCCATTTTGAAACACAAAACGCATGTAAAGGTAATCACGGAAACTATGAGCGGAAAATACGAGTTGTCCTTGCCCACGCAAAAATCATGATACGCATACGACATGTCTTATTCTTCATGTATCTATACATGTTGTTTACCTTCCGCTGTACTTTCTTTTTGTCTTTTTTTTACGTTGAGCTATTGTTTTCAGGGGCTAACATGTACAATATATTTTAATGTAAGAAAAGTTTATTCACAAAACAATTTTTCATACTAGATGAAAAAAAATCTGTGCTTGCTTTTTCTTTTGATTTATCCTTTTCGCCGTGTTAAACAATGATTTAAGTAAGATATAAGCCTCTGACAGTCCATTCTGTAAAATAATGAAAAGGTCTTCGGCCTACGCCCTCAGACCTGTCTTAATATTTTACAGAATGGACTGTTATCGGCTTATATAATTAAAATAAAGATTTATTGATAAGTACTTTTACAATTCTTAATATTTCTTCTTTAAATAAATATTGCCCTTAAAAATGTACATAAGTATCTCTTACCGATTATAATCTCTCTATACAATACTGATGTGTCTTTGAATAATAAATAACTTGAAACGAATAAAAACTAAACAACGTAACGTACGTCAAAAGCGAAACGTTATAAAACTTAAAAAAATGGGAAATATTACAATGTACATATGAGCACAACGTTATACCTGCGCAAATACTCAAAAATAGTAATTACAAGTATTATAAATAAAATAAATAAATTCAGTAATAATAAACGGAAGAAACCCAACAATTTGAAATGACATTTCAAATCTAACAATCCCCACCATGACATTTCTTAAAAATTGTCATCACACAAAAAACAAAAAAAATATCAATTCATAACTGTAAATTTTATTGTGCACATTGAAGTAAGCATAATTTAGTTGCAGGTCTAAATAATTGTGACTCTTTTTTTCTGATCACAAAACTACGGATAAGACTATCACGACTCCTAATGACCTCAATAACTCGTCTTAATGGCCACTGTCCTCTCGGTGTACGATCATCGTAACGATTACAATGTCGTCAATCCTTATGTCTCGTTGTTCTCTTAGCCATTTGTTTCTCTGCTATAGAGTTGGTAAATATTCACGCAACCACCGTCCCTTGCATCTAAGTATTGATATATTTTCAATTTCTGGCAGTGTCGACTTCCATTTTATCCATTCTTCTTCATTTTCTTTTGGTATAGGATTGTCCCATCCAAGCTGAAGGTAGCACAATACAAAGATTTTTTACTTCCAATCTCTAACCTTTAAATGCTGTTACTTTCTTAAGACTACATATAAATTAATAAAAGAGGTATATATATATATATATATAGATAGATAAAAGATTAAACTTTTAAATGATTTCAATATTTTTGTTATGCAATCATTATGTAATCAATTATTATGCAATTAATGGCAAAATCTTTGCCAGTTCACTTGAATGAATTTAGCTCTTTCACCTCTATAGCTATACAGGAAATTTCAACGAAATCCTAATCAACACAGCAGGAGCTACTAAAGGGTGTCTCAAATTATCCCTATCTTATTCCATTCTCTCATAAATCTGTAATTAGTGTAAACATCCTTACCACATTAAAGTAGATAATGTTTGATTAGGTGTAAAATTTTATCTATACATTCTATCCAAAATCTGAGACATCCTTTTGTAGATAATGGCTCTAAGAACAACATATGATAATATCACTCCTCTTGGGATAACAATACAGAAGCTAATTTCAATTGAAAGTGGAAATTTCTTGTAAAATTTTGTAGACACAGTTAATGTTATAATTGATTACATAATTGTTGTATAATACTAACATTGCATTAGTTTGAAAGAGTAATCTGTTAGCTATCCATAAATACCACTTTTATAAATTTTTGAGCATTATAAGGAAAGTTACAGCATTTCAAAACTGGGGAATTGGAGGAATACAATCTTTGTATTGTGCTACCTTAATTGACTGTTTACTTAGATCTTGTAATATAATCTTCCTGTTAAAAATGATTGGCGCAATGGGTCAAATATCGAACTTATCGTAGGAGTTATTCTGCGTCTTGTAAGCGGCTCCTCCTCGAGTTTGACTTTATATTTGATGGCATCACCATTTAAATCCCATGTTACGCCTAGTACGCGATCGGTCGGCAAAGCTGTGTTTGACTTCAAAATTTCAACTGAAGGTGCTCGTTCCGAATTCGGTATTTCGTTTATTACGACTTAACTGTTACTTAGCCACTTTGTTAGTCGGAATTCACCGCGCTTTATAATTTCTTGTAACTCCGTTGCAACTGAACGATTCTTTCGTCCGTGTCGACTGACTTCAAGAGGTCGTCTACATATAAAATGTCTCTCTACGGTTGACGCTACCTCTGATTCAAATAATTCACCTTGTCAATAGCTGTCTTTTTCAATGCGTATGGGCACAACTGGGCGATGATGGTGCACCAAACAGATGAACCTGCATCTGGTAACATTTTGGCTGTACTTTTAAGTTTCCATTTGGCCACCATAAAAACTGTAAAGCATCACAGTCATCGTCTTTCATGCGGACTTGATGAAACATAGCCTCGATATCAGCAGCTAATACAATGTGGTCTTGTTTAAATCTCATTAGAACTCCTACCAAACTGTTCATAATGTCTGAACCTTGTAATAATCGACTATATATATTTCACGAAACAACTTTACGAAGACTAGTCTCACCTTTCCGGGTTTATGTTCATTTGTGACAGGTTGGTGCGGAAGGTACCATATGCCACTTGACTCATTGCTTACATCAGTAACTTCCTTTGCATATCCTTTTTGTATATAATCACTTACTGTTGCTGTATACATCTCATGCAGCTTAGGATCATGTGACAATTTGCGGTGTAATTGGTTTAATCGAGCGTGTGCTAAAGGCAAATTTTTCGGCAATTTTACATTTTCATTCCTCCACGGTAATCCGAGTTTGAAGTGTCCATCTTCATAGGCTATTGTTGACTCCATCATTTTTAAGGCGCGTTCATCCTCCAAAGACATGCATACTTTTTCCGTGCTAGGCTGATCGAGAAAATCAGTGGTCCTAACGGCATATGTACCCGTTTCCGCGCTGTACTGATACCCTGTTACTTATTCGTTCCTTCATTTTTTATACGTTGCATCTTTTAAATGCCTCTGGTATTATTGGTTTGTTGTAAGAAAATAACACTATGCTAACGCATGTACCCGTTTCAGCGCGCCACTGATACCCTATTACCTTTTTGTTTCTATTCGTTTGTTATAGGCGTGTTATACATTGCACCTTTTATACAAAATCTTTCAATTTTTTTTTTCTGAGCTTTGTTCTAGCTTTGAATTCTCAGAAGGTAAAATTATCCTATCAGGTTCTGTGTACCCGTTTCAGCGCTCGACTGATACCCTATTACTTATTCTCTACTTATTCGTTCATTATTCACTTGTTATACGTTTTATCATATTTAGGCTTCCTTTTCTTAAATGTTCTTGTCTATGGAGGTGGCTGTAGGGTTGTAGTTGAGAAATAACCATATCAGCGTGTATGTACAAGAGGCGTGAAAGATACTAGAGGGACAGTCAAACTCAGAGATCAAAAAGAAACTGGCAACGCCAAGGCTCTTAAATGAAAAAGACAAATAAAAGTACACAAAACAAAACATAGAAAACTAAAGACTTATCAACACGAACCCGAAAAAAACCTGTGGGTGATTTCAGGTGATCCGGAAGGGTAAGCCGATTCTGTTCCACATGTGCCACCCTCGAGGTGCCACCCGTCGTGTTGCTTATGTTATTACAAATCATGTAAATAGTCTTATTCGCTTGTTCACAAAGGAAACAGGATTGTAGTTACGACATAAGCAATATACCTGATATCATCTGTTAAACGGATATTCCATAACGGTCTACCAGCTCGTGATGGCGTCTGTAAAATGTACAAAGGGATGATTAAACCTTCACCATTTAGAACTGTTGATTTAAAAGCTTCCTTGTGAGCAGCAACCCTCTATCACGGAAAGCATGATAGGAAATATCAGTCCGGGAATATCGCATAGAAATGGAAAGTTCACAATTGGGTCAATATTTTTAATTGATTTTCCATAGGCGGTAATGCTAACGTTTTTTCCTTTAGATCAGTCCATATCGTAAACTTGGATCTGTATGATAGCTCCTATCGAAGCTGTTACATTTTCACATATTTGGTTAAATTGTCGGAGTACGAAGGGATATTACTTTTTCTGTAAATTAGCATACCCTGAAAATCCTTTAGTGATCCGGCTCCTCGTGGTAAAAAAATCCTTTTAAACACAATAATTTTCTTGAAAATTTGATTCTTTGTACACATTGAATAGCTCCATAGTTTTTATACATTTGTTCTATGTTCCTCTTCTTTCCAAATCAACACAAATGGTTGAGCTCAGTCACATGTTGAAAATAGAAACGTGTTCAATATCAGTTTCCAGAGATTTTTTGTATACACACAACTTTTGAGTTTCTTATTTTGAGGCGAATCAGGGATATTGAACCGATGGGGAAGCTAAAATCATCTCTTGTGTCGTACAGTTTTGTTTTCAACCGACCCTCATTGTCAATTTGTAGATGTAAGTCAAGATATGAGGCAAACATAACTGTATCTGTTGTACTGTGGATTCATTAATATTCGTTGGATACCAATTTTCGTGTATTTCGTGGGAACTGGGGAACCACGAATGTTAATGTTCTATGATATTGGAATGTATGCTTCTTCTTTCTTTCTTATGTATGAGCTTCATATCTTAGGAGCACCCCTTACTGGGTAATAGGGAATATTCACATAAGTGGGTAAATCGTAGATTTATTTTAAGTTTTTAAAAGTTAATTAAAATATGGGTTAAATTGATTAACGAAAGTTCAATAAAAAATAAAATAAAATAAAATGGTCCATTAGACGTGCTCTGTGTATATAGTGAAAAGTTTAAGAAATAAAAATAACCAACAAATGGGGATGGCAATATATTCAGAGAGGATTAGAAAATGTACATGTTTGGAGACTTAAAATCTAAAAACATCTTATCAAACATATGTAATGTAGATACTTAGGGTCAATTAAGTACATACAACACTAAAAGTTCATTGTTTATCACATAATTCCATTTGATTTTCACTTGATTTTCACTTGATGCAGACTTTTCCAAAACCACGAATTTAAATATCCACGAATATGCAAGTTTTCTTCAATCCACTAAAATTGGTACCCACGAAAATAAATGAATCCAAAGTATCCTTTATCTTTAATTCGATGTACACGTTTCATTGCGCGACTGATATCATGTTTCCTATTCCTTACTTATTCGTTTGTTATACGTTTGTTAAATGTTGCACCATTTAAAAAAAAAAATATTATCAATTTTGTTCTTGTCTCGGGTGTTATCTATGGGTTTTTAGAGGTGAAATAGCCCTTTAGCACGTATGTTCTAGTTTTAGCTCTCAACTGATATCTAGTTTCTTATTTGGTACTTATTCGTTTTTTATCAACTTTTTATACGTTGAAACTTTCATGCTTCTTTTGTTTTACTTTCCTGACTCTGGTGTTGATTCTTGGATTCGAAGAGGTGAAATTACCCTTTAAATGCATAGGTACCTGTTTTCGCGCTATTTTTTATAGCCTGTTATTTATTAGCTACTAATTCGTTCTTGTTTCCTTTTTTCTCCGTTACAAATGCTTCTTTTCTGTTCTTTTCTTGTCTCTAGTGTCAGCTGTGGGTTTGAAGATTGAAGATAACCCTATGAGCGCGTGTGTTCCCGTTTCAGCGCGAGACTGATACGCTGTTTCTAATTCGGTCCTTCATTCGTTTGTCAAACATTGCACCTTTTAAAAAATATTTTCAAATTTTTCTTGTCTATGGTGTTAGCTATAGGTTCTTAGAGTAAAAATAACCACATTAGCGGGCATGTTCCTGTTTAAGCGCTCGACTGATATCCTTTTACATTTTTTACTAATTCGTTCGTTATTAACTTTTTAGACGTTACATCTTTTGAAAGCTTTCTTTTTCTATTATTTTCTTTTCTCTGGTATTATCTGTTGGTTTGTTGAAAGAAAATAATCATATGATCACGCATTTACCCGTTTCAGCGCGCGACAGATGCCCTGTTTGTTTTTAGTTCCTATTCGTATGTTTTAGGCTTGTTATATCCTAATACTTATTCGCTACCTTTTCGTTCTCCATTCACTTTTTATCGTATGAAGACTTCTTTTTCTCTTTTGTTCTTGTCTCCTGAGGTAGCTGTGGAGTTGTAGTTTGGAAATAACCATATGAGCTCGTATGTTTAAGAGGGGTGAAAGATACCAGAGGGACAAGTCAAAATTATAGATGGAAAATAAACTGACAACGCCATGGTTGAAAACAAAAAAAGACAAAAGACAAATAATAATACACAAGACAAAACATAGAAAACTAAAGTCTGAGCAACACGAACCCAACTAAAAATTGGGGGTGATCTCAGGTGTCCCAGAAAGGTAAACAGATCCTGCTCTACATATGACACCGGTTGTGTTGCTCATGATATTACAAATCATTATATTGCTCAAACAAAATGAGTGTTCCTAAAACTATTCTTAAAAAAAGTGATAATACCACAATAAGATGATGATAGTGCCACAGTATGGTTCAAGTATGACCGTAAAATATGCATGCCCTCTGCCCAGCATTCTTGATGAAGAAAGGCGCTTCGAACGCAAAATAAAACATTAAACAAAAAAATATATCATCAATTTAAAACGACAGCTACAAACTAAATAAAAAAAAATGAAAAAATAATTCCATCTGAAACTATAGTAAATGAGCAAAATAGTTTTAGAGAATTATTGGACACAAAGCAAAATAACCGATTCAGACGTTTTATAACCAAAACTTCAAAAATCCAGTTTCCAATCCATAAAATGTCTACTTTAACTATATAAATAATTTCAATTTCAGGTTAAAATCATGTGTCATGAAGGAAAATACTTGAGAATCATTTTTGAGCTAGCATATTTGGAGAGGTTTCAAACCAGTAGAAGGAGTACACTACAGTCAAATATAACCTCAATGTTTAACTTTTACAAACTGTGACTTGGATGGAGAGTTGTCTAATTGGCACTCGTATCTCATCTTCTTATATCAAACTGAATTTGCGGATACTTCTGTTTTTCATAGACTGCTCATTAATTCTGGTTTTTTTTTCACAATATCGCTGCCTCAAAAGAATTATCTGTTATCATAATTTACTCTGGTTAATGTTTTTTACATGATCGGTTTTACACCTATAAACCCCTTTTTCCCATGTAACATACTTCAAAGGTATTCAAGTTAGAAAAAAATGAGAGATGTTGTATGAATGACAAGGAAATAACAAATGTTATACTATATAAACGAAAAATCTAACGGCCTTATTTATGTACAAAATAATGGAGTGATCAAACATAACATATAAAAACAAACGACAAACACTGAATCACAGGCCCATGGCTTGGGATAGACACAAAATACAGAATTTGGTGAAGTTAAACTAGTTTGAAGGCACGTAACCCTTCCCTAAGTGTGAACCAGTACAACAAACTATAAAAAATCAAGCATGATCTCCATCATCTTCCTTTTCATCAACCATCACACAACATGTATTAATATTAATATTTCCACTCATTTCAATTGCATGAACACGTGTCAGAACATGAAATATTCTGCTTTAAGCAAACGCATTCTTTTGAGCACACATATTAGTCTTAACAATATAAAAGAGAGGATGTGGTACGATTGACAATGCGACAACACCCCACAAGAGACAATGAAAAAAGCCCACACCGCATAGATATGTATAGTCATAAAAGGTCCCGAACTTAAAAATGTAAAACAACTCAACAAAAATACAAACGGCCTAATAAATGAAAAAAAAATGTAACACAGTAATTATATAACAAACTATAACAACTGACTTGGGACAAGCACATGCATACAGAATATGGCGGCGTTAAACATGTTAGCGGGATCCCAATCCTACCCTAACCTGGGACAATGGTGTAACAGTACAACAGATAAGGTCTTGTAGGAAGTCAGAAGACATTAGACCCTCAACAAATACCGGCTTCTAACCATCCCTATTTAATTTAAACATATTTGTTCATAGTGTATTGGGAAACAAGTTTTGCAACGTATGTTAATCCCTTTCCACTTTGCGGGTCAATCCATTTAAAATTTAACGGAGATATAATAGGTGGTTTAGGAAGGTGTGTTGACATTCATATGATTGTGTCCAAAGATGCTCGAAACAAATGTTGCCGTAAAGTTAAAACTTCTGCAGGGACGCATTTTTAGTAGTCGTAAGTTTTACAAGCAATTAATTGAGATCACTATGTACGACTTTGAATTGTTTATATTCTATCTATGAGTTTGACTGTCCCTCTAGTATATTTCGCTCCTCTTTTATATCAACATCATATAAAAAAGAAGATGTGGTATGATTGCCAATGAGACAACTGTCCACAAGAGACCAAAATGACACGGACATTAACATTTTACTAGGTTTACTAAATCGGAAACATTACAATATACTTTCTTCAGAAAACCTCTAGACAAAGATCTCAATAAAACCCATCCCATATCCTGTGAATTTGTTCTTTCTTTCTGTAGCACAAAATGATATTTTCTATATTATGCATTCGAAACTCTGGATAGTTCTGATCGGACAACTACACAATTCATCATGGACATTGCATCCTCGGTCAGTATCAATTATTCTCAACACCATTTGTATCTTAACCGCTTCAATAGAAGATTTAATCGCATTACTGACTTGAAAACTGCCCCTGCCATTGAATGAAAGGTGTTTTTTCATCTATCATTTCTGTATTCAAATTAATGTTATTAGCACCATATTGATCAAAACCCCAACATGGGACACCTAGGAAACAGTATACAGGACATACACACCATTATAAATTCGGTCAATTTCAGAGTTGACAATATTTGTAAGATAGCATCGTACTTCATTTTACGAAGCGCGTAGTCCATTGGCATTCAATGTTTTAACAAGGTGTTTCGAACCAAACTTATGATACATTTGTAAAGAACTTTGGTATTCTACTTTGGGAATATGTGTTTTCTATGTCTTTTCTGAGTATACTTGCAGCGGAATTCAATATATGTTTCTTAAAAAAGAGGGACGAAAGATACCAGAGGGACAGTCAAACTCATTAATCGAAAATAAACTGACAACGCAATGGCTAAAAATTAAAAAGACAAACAGACAAGCAATAGTACACATGACACAACATATAAAACTAAAGAATAAGCAACACGAACCCACCAAAAAACTAGGGGCGATCTCAGGTGTTCCCGAAGAGTAAGCAGATTCTGCTCCACATGTGGAACCTGTCGTGTTGCTCATGTTATAACAAATCCGGTAAATAGTCTTATTCGGTATGTCACATTCATGAAAGGGAAGGGAATTGTAGTTACGACGTAAGGAACATATCCAATATCATCTGTGAAACGGTTATTCCATAACGGTCAACCAACTCGTGATGGCGTCCGTAAAATTCACGAAGGGAGGATTTCAACTTCACCATTTGGAACTCTTGGTTTAATAGCTTCCTTGTGAGCAGCAACCCTCTATCAAGAAAATCATGATAGGAAATACAAGCACGAGAATATCGTATAAATTGGGAGATATTTACCCCGTATGCAGGTGCTGCTGGAATGTTGCTACTTAGAAATAAAAAGTTCACAATTGGAAAGCTGAAATCTTCTCTTTTGTTGTAAAGTTTTTTTCAACATACCCTCATTGTCAATTTCTGGATTTAAGTCAAGATATGAGGCAGACTTAACTGTATCTGTATCTGTTGTATCCTTTATCTCGATTGGATAGATGCGGTCAACATAGTCATTAAATTTTGAATTATTTAGTGAGAGAACATCATCTTTATAGCGGAAAATAAAGTTAAAGGATATTGCTAACTTCTTATCTTTCTTCCTAAGAAGTTCCTGTATGACGTCAGCCTCATAATAATAAAGACACAAGTCGGCAAGAAAAGGGGCACAATTGGTTACCATTGGAATGCCGACAATCAATAAAAGAAAGGGAATTAGATATAAGAAGATGTCGTATGACTGCCAATGAAACAACTCTCAATCAAAGTCGCTAAAAGTAAACCATAATAGGCAAAAGTACGGTCTTCAACACGATGCCTTGGCTCACTCAGAACAGCAATCTATAAAGGGCCCCAAAATGACTAGCGTAAAACCATTCTAACGGGTAAACCATCGGTCCAATCTATATAAAAACGAGAAACCAAAAAACACTTATGAACCACATCAACAAACGACAACAACTCCTTAGGACAGATGCAAACAACAGCAGCGGTTTAAACGTTCTGATAGGTACCAACCTTCACCTTAACCTGACAAAAAATGCAACATCACAGCATAGAAAGACACACTATAAAACATCGATTGAAATGGCTAAACTCTATGAAAAGACATATTATTGAATATATCCTTTATAAAAAATAAAATGTTGTTTATTACCCAAATATCAAAATATATACACACAGATATTATTGATGACGTTTTGTTGAAGACCGTAATTTTGCCTATATTGGTTTACTTTTAAAAATTGTGACTTGAATGGAGAGTTGTCTCATATTTCATGCATATAACAAAATGTAAAGTATTCCATACCGTATATCTTGCACCCCAGATCGAGATATCCCAAAACACTAGATGTGTAAATCATTTAAGATGTAATACTTTACTTGAGCAAAACACTTATTTATCCTTTGATGTGTTGGAGAAACCAAGTATCTAAGCAAGATAATGTTTTTGATATCACTGTGACATACCCAACATTGAAATGTTGAGTGTGATAGAAAATTACTTTTTCAGATAGAACTTTAATTAGTTTATAATTGACAAATTGATTAACACGGGATTTGGTTAATAAAGTAGTCGTTGGTACAAAATATTTACACAGATGCGAAATGCAAAGTAAATGTAGGTGCCATCAGCTTTATAAAACTCTTTAATACGACGAAAAAGAACTTCATAACACTTTTTTTCTAAATATTATATCATTTGCATAACCATTGTAATGAGACATTCTAATAAGTGAGGAGTACCCATTATTTTCTACAAAGTTTTTTAGTTCTGTTTCTCCTCCTGGAACGTGTTTAAATTCCACCGTCATCATTTCAATATCTAATTTATTAAATGGTATAGTCTTTAAAACTTGTAATTCAGCTCCCTCTACGTCCAGACTGAAGAAATCAACATGAGTAACATTAATAGCCTTCAATATTGAATAGAAAGGAAAGCATTGGACATTCACAATGTCTTTACCCTTGGAAGTCTGGTCCTTTAATAACTTTCCAACACTGAAATTCTTTTTGAATTGCATCTGAAAAATAAACGAGACAGATAATTACACCTGATTACAAAAATCCTTAAGATACTAAAGGAAAAGAAATGCGTCATTGTGAAGAGTTGCAGAGCATTCTAAAAGATAAATAACTTGTACAATATGTGTTTTATTAGTGAAATATGACTTTTTTTAAATTTGCCATCTATATGTATAAATGTGTGTTAAGGGTAGCATATTTACGTTGTAAGTCTTCTCCAATGACAAACGCTTTTTACAAATTTTTATAATTTCAATCGATCAGAGTCTAGAAAGGTTTGAATGAATTTTATAACAGACTATAAGAAATCTCCCAATAGTTCCGTATCGCAAAATGTGATTTTTTTATAAGAGTTAACGAAATACATCAACCAAATGAAAACAAACGAAGATCATACAGTCCCTGTAACGTAAAAGTTAACACTTATTTCGTTCGGGAATCGTACGTACAGCGTTCGGTAATCGTTCGTATAGAGTTCGGTCATCGTTCGTACATCATTCGTATAGCGTCAGTACAACGTTCGGTCAGCGTTCGTTCATCGTTCGTTCATCGTATGGTAAATGTCACCGTTGATGGTTTTGTATAACGTATGGTTCATGGTATCGTTAATCGTTTTATTTGTCGTATGGTTTATGGTACGGTTTAGCGTTTAGCGTTTCGTTTATCGTATGGTATGTGATATCGTTTAGCGTTTCACCAATCGTATGGTATATCGTTTTGTTAAGCGTCTGATATACACGTATGTTAGGGTTTTATTTCAGAAAGTTATTTCAATTATTATAGTTATGAGTTAAAGTGATTTAATATAAAAAGATGCGGGATAAAAACAAACAATTATAAGTTTGGATTGGATTAAATCTCTAACTAATATCATTATGGAATATATATAAAACGAATGGGAAACGTTTCCTCCAATCACATTTTGACATGAATAACATGAGACCAAATACCGCGATATAAGTCAGGCTCTCTATGTCTCTCTCTCTCCTCCGCCAAACATTTCTCTGATCCAAATATTTCCTTGACACAATAAATTATAAAGAATGTTCTATAAATGAGGCTTTATATGAAGTACATGTTTCATATCTAAATGTATTAAAAAAAGACAACACATCCATGGTATTTGTTCTCCTCAATGTGAGAGTCTGATATAAACCGAAAACTGCCAGGGGTATATAAAAATTCGTTGAAGATATCTATGGAACCAGCGTCGCTTGTGATTCCTGCTGTCGGTGTTAAAACTGTTTTTTTTTACTGTAAAAAGTGCTTAAGTCCATTATGATTAAAATACAGAATTAAAAAATAACTCTATCCTTTTTATATTTCTTTATTTTAGAGGTAAGGTTCTGGCCAAGTTCCACTTATTCTGTCGCAAATCATTTACCTAAATAACCAATCAATTGTATTCTAAAAGAAGTTGATTTGTTCTTTGTACGAATACATGAAATATTTCTCACTGGACGTTATGTTTGCAATCGATGATCAAAATACAAATCTACAGTATTTATATGAAAGAGACTAGATAATATATTTTTTTATTATTATTCTACACATATTTGAAGGATCGAAATAATTAATGATACATGTATATACACCAGAAATACTCATTCAAGTGATTTTTAATTTTAGAAGAACTCCATATCGGGAAAATAAACATAAATTACAATAATATGTAAAAAATGTATTAATAATTTCAAATTGTTTATTAAATGCTCCTAGGTATGTATTTGTAAACTTATGTTAATTCTTTATTCCATGTATCTTTTTTTGTTTTTTTGCTTCAATTACTTTTTTATCTTATTGACTTATTCGTAAATCGAAAAACGCACAAATGTGAATACTGTGTCATCTTTTGTTTTACATTGTTTACCGGTTAAAGGTCGTATTCATTTAAAGAGCTACTGTATATATTAGCACTTCAACGCAAAGCTAGATACATGATTAATGTTAGTTTACGCCGTATTTTATTTTTCTCATAAAACCAGACTTTGAGTTTTCTATCCTGAATGACAAAATCTCGGAAAAGTTTGTGTTGCATTCTAATGCAATAATGAATCATTGCGCATTTGCTCTCGTTGTTTTCTACTGTAATGAAGATTTTTAATAAAACGGAAACTTAAGTGAGTATGGTCTAGTAATGATCAAGATAATTGCAGTTCATTCATAATAGACCAAGAGGACAAAGATATCTTTTAAGTTTTGAGTTCTAGTTCTGTTAATATACTGTATCATATGAGTTTTTTGCCGATTCCCGCCGTACCCTTTCCTGTCTTTGAAACACCGTGAAATTAGGGGAAACAATAGACGACGGTTACGTTTGTTATTACCTCCCCTGAAACTGTTGGATATGCCCTTAAATTATATTTTTCTCGTTGGGTTGCTTGTCCATTAATTGACGTTTACGCTAATTAAGAATCGTGCATAATCATATGAAGATCTTACTTTAACCAAACTTCACAGAAACAATAAATTCATGATCCTTTGGAATCATAGATAAAGCCAATAATGATTAGCCCGACTATTTACCTTACATGAAATTCATAGGCAGAACTATACAAAAGAGAGAATCATCCCGCCTCCTACCCAAATTCCTTTAGAATATTAAAATAAAAAAAAATCTGAATCAAATGTATAGTTTTTCTGTTGTTGTTTTTTTTTTTTATTAGAATGAGTTCTTTTTCATAAAACGATGTTAGACAATATAATTATTTTAAAACAACTCGTGCTTTATTTAAACCTTCAAAACACAATGCTATATCTTCATCATTATAATTTTTGGCCGGACAAATAGCGAAAAATCGTAAAAATGCTATTTGTCCGACTTGCCGGATGAATAGACATTTTTTACTATTTGTCCGGCTAGCCGGACGAATATCCACTGCCTTAAAAGAAGGGGGACAATATACCTCTAAGTAGTAAAACTTTAAGATTGATATTCTTTAAGTTGTATAACTTTCTTATTCTGGCTTTCTCCTCAATTTTTAAATTATATTAAGAATCACGTTTTTACGCCAGATCTTTTATCATTTGTTAAATCAAAGACATGTAGTACATGTATTCTATTTTCCGGGATAAATTATTCACAATGATTAAGAAATAAGGGATGATTTAGAAATTGGCATTTTATGTATACACAGGTCTATCTATTGGTGAACACTATAATAATATGTGACCCACTAGCTGCCTTTATGTGTTTTTGTTGTTTGGTTGCTGGCTCGTTGTTGTTAAATCCACTATGATCTCCTACAGTTTCAATATATATATTTCCCTTAAGACTTTGCTCAGAGGAAAGTGATAGAATAGGTTTGTATATACATTTTAGCGTTTCACTTTTCAATTTTTAACTCCCCAAAATTTTATTTTAAACTATTAATTTTGAAGACGTGTGTTATCTAAACGAAGTCTAAATGGTCACCAACTTACCAGTTTATTGTTTCCCTATTTTGCACAGACCTAAATATAAACCTCATTTTAAATACAATTTAATTGGTCGCAGTAAGTTCTATTGATCACAAAACAAATCCGCGTTTTTTTTTAAATATGAAAAAAAAAAAATTTTTTTTTTTTACTTTGAAACAAGGAAATAAGACTTTAAATTATATTGTGCAAAATATGTTATAAAATCTTCCTACAAATTAGAAACTCTTTTCTTCATAAAAATGTTTGACATAGTTTACCCTGGACATAAAACAACTAACAATCAATCAACTAAAATATACTAAAGGGATTATTATTATGCATGTATGTATATATGCCGTATACCATATACATATATTGTCAGTTAATTATTTTAAGCATAAAGTTCATAAATCGATCTCTGAAACAAATTATATATATATATAGAATAAAGTAAAAGTAAAGTGAAACTTATTCATGGCGGAAAAGAAATATATGAAAACGATAGATGCAATGGGCATGCAGCCTTGTAAATGATATTAAAAAAAATACATATTTACTTTATTAAACTTAGGACTTTAATTTAAGTATTGTTGATGGGATGTTGAAGTTTCCAGAACATAGAAAATACACAAGAAAATTTATCAGTACACTATTCTATCAAAATGTGTTTGGTGTCCATTTTACAATATATTTGTTTAAGAATTTAGTGTTTTCTTATTCATTCTGACATCTGTGTCCATGGATCTGAACAAGAAATTGCGAAGACGTTATGCTTACCTGTTTACCTTTTATTTAAAAAAAATGATGAAACATGTTTCAACAGAATATTTTATATATATAAAATTATTTAATTTTTGTTTGACTTTGCGAAAACAAAATGGCCCTAAAGCTAAATGTCATCGTCAGCATGTATAATGGAAGGCGATAAACACTTTAGAATATACACCACCTGCTGGATCTTTTTACCTGGGCCCAGATCTTGTTACGTAACAAGTATGAATGTAAAATTCTCGATATGGTATATTCAGTCGAATATACACGCTATCTCTGGACTGGGGTATTTAAGGTATTTTGATCTCATAATGTAACATGTAAATTTATTTGTGCTTTATGTAAAAAAAAATTTCATTTGACCATTTTATTTTCAAAACTTCTTTAAAATGATTTGACTTAGAGCATTTATTTATTTTCAAAACCGGGTACAAATCACTGATTTCCAATTTTAGACCAATCTCATTATCATCAGTAGTGGGCAAAGTATTTGAAAAAAAAATTGTATTTAAAAACGTATTTAATCACTTAATTAGATATACACTGTATTTCAAATATACAAAATGCGTTTCTGTTTCAAGTTCATATTTGCCTTTTGAGAATACTAATGCAGGAGTTCCACAAGGCTCTGTATTAGGTTCCCTACTATTCCTTATTCATGTATATGACAAAGCTGGTAATTTGATAAGTCTAACTCGATTGTGTGCTGATGAAAAATCCTTTTCTTATTCAAGTACTAGTTCTAACAAATTAGGGAATGTCTTAAATAGCGATTTAGAACAAATTTTAGTATGATCTAAGGATTCATTTGGTTTAATGATTTTGATCGGAACAAGACTATTACTATGCTATTCTCCTGTAATTCTTCTCCAGATGATATTAAAATAGATCAAGATTCCAACAATCTGGAACATGTCGTTCAGTTGGAAGCAGGGAGATTAGTAACTGTGTTGCCTGTGTTCGCTAGTCCGGAAGTTATATATATTTTCAGTGGTACAGACAGACATTTGCTAGTGGACAGAAGAAAATATAAAAAGCTGAATACGTTCTATTCTTCACATGAAGTGGGACTGCCTCTACGATTTAATGCCAATTTTTCATTTATAGATAGAATATCAAAAAATTCTTTTTTTTCATCCACTACTATCGAATGAAATAGCCTAAACTCTTATATTTATCTGACTTGACACAGACACAATTGCACGTCACTCTTTATTATTAAGAACAATTGATTGGATAAAAGTGATGGTTAGCCACGCCTATATTTAGACTGAGATATTTATCTGACTTGACACAGACACAATTGCACGTCACTCTTTATTATTAAGAACAATTGATTGGATAAAAGTGATGGTTAGCCACGCCTATATTTAGACTGAGATCCTATGAACAGACTTCAGATAGCTCCTAGTATTCAAATTTGATAAAAATAAAAAATATTTATATCTTGTATTGTTTCAATATTAAAAGTGTTGGGTAACGTAGTTGAATTTTAGATTAAATTTGGGAAGTCGTGTATACATGTATCCCCATTTGTTAGGTTATTTAACATGAAGAAATAAAAAAAAATATCAGCTGGTTTTAAGAGTTGCAAATATTAACAAATTAAGTTTATGATACAGAATTATTTTTTTATTTGTGTTCATCAACAGTGTTTGCTAAATGTTTTTTTTTCTCGAATCCCGACTGAAAGTGAATTCACACAAACGACGTTCATAAATGATCTGTTCAAGAGTTTAATTTCACTTTTCAAAATATTTCAGACACGTTAATAATATATGTTATTAGTAAGAGAAAAAAAATGTTTGATGAAAATTTTCGATAACATTTATTTATTTTTGTTCGTCGTTCATGTTTAAAGTGACTTATAGACCCAAAAGGACGGGTGTTCTAATTATTGTTTTTATAACTTACTTTATTATATAATATTTTGTGAAAAACACATGTCACTATAATAAATAATTTACTTACTTACTTATTACTTACTTACTTACTTACTTACTTACTTTACTTTACTTACTTACTTACTTACTTACTTACTTACTTACTTACTTTTACTTACTTACTTACTTACTTACTTACTTACTTACTTACTTACTTACTTACTTACTTACTTACTTACTTACTTACTTACTTACTTACTTACTTACTTACTTACTTACTTACTTACTTACTTACTAGTGCTAGCTTCACAAAGAAAATATCCACTGACATGCATAATATTTAATGCCATGGGTCACGCATGGACTGTCTTATTTTATAGGGATGCCAATATGGCACATCGAAGAAAAGATTGATTGAACCATTGTAATTGCAACCGATCTTAAATGCACTTGAATACATTAACCTGTTATCTTGTCGACTTTACAGCTAATTTCCTAATGCTTGTAGAGTAAAGCTTTGATATGATTCCTTGCTTAGTTTGTATAAACATGGATTCAAGCTTTGTAAATAACATTGACATCTTCAAACAATATAGAGGTATATTTTAATCTGTATATATTATATTTAAATTTGATTGAACATTATCCCAATTACAATTGTAAAATATACAAACTAAGCAAGCAAGCTAACCAAAGTTTCGCTTTATATGCATAAGGAAATTAGCTGTAAAGCCAACATACAAATAGCCGCTAAATCATGAGAAGAGACCATGATAACATTTGAAAGTTAAACAAATCTTAGTTTTCACGAGAACGAATATTTTGTTAAAGCGTTGTAGTGATCAGATCATCAATGACATAATTTTAAAAATAAGACGACAAGGTTGAAAATAGTTCTAGACGTCTTATAGCAAGAAAGTCTCCTCATTCAGCTTGTGGTTTTGTGTTGGTGGAGGATAGAGGCACATCGACTTACAATTGACTATTTCTCTGCGGTTACAATTAAAGCTCGAGGTCGAAATCAACACTAGGGAGATACCATTAATTTTTTACAGGGTAGGGGTGGGGGAGTTGTGACCAAGATGAAATATGCTGTCAGACAAACTTTTTCGTGCATGTGACTTCATATTTGAAAAGGGATAAGAAATGTCTTACTTGATAAGTTCTGCATTGCATTTAAAACATCCATTGCAAGAATATCGTATACTTAGAAATCATTGTCCGCTGTTGGAAGTTTAGTTTTGCCATTTTTCGTGCTTGTCATAAGACGATATTGCAGGGGTTTCGATTGTTAAACTGGTTAAATCAAATAACGAACATATTCCATCTAAACCTGAGAAAGAGTCGCTCATTTACATTAATTTTATCAATGATTATCGTTTATAAGATGTTGTACTTTCAATGCTATTTATAAATGCCGAGTAAAATTTTAAATGTTTGGTATAAAAATTTTAAATAGTTCATCTTAAAAAGTATTCATAAGACAATGGGACATATCGAAGAATCTTTGAGTTCTGACGAAAATTATAGTGTTTTTTCTATCTTTCCACAAAGTATATAAAAGTACCAAGCGTTTTTCTCAACTTTGACAACCTTATTCTGTAACCGATCTTGGCAGAATTTTTCAACGGCAATTTTCAAAGCGCTTAGACTATTACAGTGCACCGTTACGATTCAAATATGATGTAATGGTATAGATAAACCTTGCAGCTGACTGTAAACTATTGACAAAAACATGCTACATTTGAGAAAAATGGCTGTAAAGATTTTACATATATCTGCCGTCGCCATATTAGGATAGTCGTAATTCCAGTTACGGTTATAAGTTTAATACCAGTGCAGTTGAGTAAAATGGTGCAGTTATTCAAATGCAGATTTGAATATTATCAATATTAAACCCAATACCGCAAGCAGCTATGGTCATCTTGGTAAGGATAGTATTCACTATTTTGTAAGTGCCTTTTTATCAACGAAGCAAGAGAAGTATTGTTTTCAAAATTAGAAAGATCTACTATATAAAAAAGAAGATATGGTATGATTGCCAATGAGACAACTATCCACATAAGACCAAAATGACACAGACATTAACAACTATAGGTCACCGTACGGCCTTCAACAATGAGCAAAGCCCATATCGCATAGTCAGCTATAAAAGGCCCCGATAAGACAATGTAAAACAATTCAAACGAGAAAACTAACGGCCTTATTTATGTAAAAAAAAATTAACAAAAAACAAATATGTAACACATAAGCAAACGACAACCACTGAATTACACATGTTACAGGCTCCTGACTTGGGACAGGCACATACATAAATGATGTTTGTCCATTTTGCTTTTATTAGCTGGTGACGGTGACATATATCAGAAATACACTAAGATTTAGAACATTCAATTAAAATTCGGAATTCCTACTTCTCAACTCTTCACTCTAGTTCAGTTTTATATATTACTCTTATACGTTTTGTTTTTGAAACAATGCTATATTTTGTCAAAAGACAAGCACAATAACCCCAAAGCGAATTGCGAGAAGTGGTTTCGTATTTCGTTTTCGTTAAAGAAAAAAAATACTAATAGTTTATGTAAAATAACGACTCTTGTACGGTGTTGCGTTTATATCTTTTGAATGCATTGGTGCAATTGGATGCAAACAATAATGACCATAAAATGTCAGATTTGCGAGATCAGAAAGTAACCTAACAATTAAATAATTGAAAACCTAGAGATCAATGTTTAACATTCGCCAGCAATGAGCATTTTTCATAAATAAAACATGATTTAAGTGAATACTTTGCGAGTGAAGAAAAAGAGACTACTGTCCATATATTTGTTATTAACCCCAGATGCTTGATGGGTACAAATTAGTATTCAGGAATTACCACTTTGCATTACACCACATTACAACAGAAATTAGAAAATACATGTAGGGACTCGAAGTATTTCTAAGACATTGCTATTTTCCTGTTCTATGTAGCTTTTTTCTGGCAAACACGGTTTTATAAATGCTGACAGGCACCTACCATTGAAAAACAATCGATCTGTTTAAAATAAGAAATGAAAATAATTGTTTTTTTTATGGCAAATAAGAAAAATGACCGTTTGATTTGAAATTGTTTAAAATTATTCAGAATAGATTGAAATAGATAAAAATAACGTATTTTAATGTGAAAAGGCTAGACTTTAATTTGTGTCGTAGGGATGTGATTGTGTGGTTTTGTTTACAATTATTTCCTATTATTTCCCTAGTGAAAATCTGCAATAATTATTGTTTCATCATGTTGTTTGAATTTCACATTATAACAAAACTAAGAATATGACGGATGAATTTATAGTTAGCTGTTTAACGTCCAGTGGCAACTATTAGATGTATCATAAGGAGGACATTTACAATGTTATACTAACATTAGATGTATGTGTCATTAAATGTTGTGTCAAATACTATAAATATGTAGTTTTCTGGCAATAAAGATTTGAATTGAATTATAATACGTTATTCTGATTGGCTACACTGCAGTCTTGCGTTATTCCTTAATCAATTTCATTACACAATAAAATGTATCATTCAAGATGACACGAGGTCCCAAAATAGAGTGCACAGGTAAATGAAGTAAAAACTTGATAAAAATCGTGTTTTCATAATCCTAGCTAAAAAAATGTATTTATAAGTATTGAATGCTTCTTTTTGACCTATAGACCTATAGACCGTGTGTATCATATGTATATTTAGGGTGGGTTGCTCCGAATTAAAGAGGTATAAATACAGAAAAATAAAGAAACAAAAAAAAAAATAGAATAGTCTAAGAGTATAACGGGCAAAATAAAGAACAGAGGAAAATGGTAAAAGAAAACTAAGGAAAATGGTATAAGAAAAATCAGGAATAGAAGGAAATGGTCTGGTTTTTTGCCGGTCAATTGTTGAATGATGATTGTTTAAAGTAAAGGGCATTTATAGGTAAAATAATACACAATCGTTTGTACATTGGTAGGGATTTATGTTTGGAGTTGATGAGGCACATAATGAGTAATTGTTTTTGTTTGAAATTTCTCGAATATTTTTTTTTTTTTCGTCTGATTTTAAAATGAATAAACAAAATCTATAATACAAAACAAAATGGTTTAATTACGACATATATAGATAAAACTGCTATTCAGTTGATTTTAAAAGACATGATCTAAAAGAGAATACATAAAAAATATTTAACAATCTTTTTGAACAAAAAGTCAACCTTAAGACACGGAATATATGTTTGTAAGAACATTATATTAATTCCGACTTCCATCTAAAATAACTTGAATTGTTCATTTGAAAAAAAAGGGTGATACCTTAGGCTATTTTCAAAAAAATGTTGATTGATCCGAATTTTACGCATATTATCACCTATATAAAAATATTTTAACAGAACACAATTCATGTTTTATATTTAAAAAAAACATGTACGCTAAACGAAACTATGCACGCCAAGAAGCGATGTACGCTAAACGATACGATATGTATACGCTAAACGAAACGATGTACGCTAAACGATACAGTATACGCTAAATGAAACGATTAACGCAAAACCATAGGATATACGATAAAAGGGCGCTTATGTTATCGTTTATGGTATGGTTTATGGTACATGGTTTCGTTCGTACATCATTCGTTCAGCGTCCGTACAACGTTCGGTCAGCGTTTCGTTTGCATTTGTACACCGTTCGGGAAGCGTACGTACATCGTTCGGGCATCGTCCGTACATGGTTCGGGCATCGTTCGTATTGTTAACTTTTACGTTACACGGACTGTAATGACCTAGGAAAAAAACAAATGACGATCAGTCTGACCTTTAACAAAATAAAACACCGACGAACAAAACAATCATAGTCGAAGAATTTGATCATTGGCACAGAAAACTACTGACTACGATTTAATACAATTTACTCTATTGACAATGAGCATGAACAAGAAAAAAAAAAAAGGTCCGACAAGGATTTAGTCCGGGGCAGGCATTGAGTAATACAAATTTGTAATTGTAATGCATGGTAATGCATTACATTTTTTCCAATCAATTGCATGTAATATGTAATGCAATAACTTTTGAATTACATGTAATTGTAATTTAATGCATCACTTGAGATAAAAGTTGTTTAATTTTATGCATTACTTTTTTCACATACTATATATTTTTCACAGATTGTAGGAGATTAAGCAGAAGCAGAATTTAAGATTTCTTGACTACATAAGAACATAATCATTTAGTCCTGGTATATATGATGAGTTTATTTACTACCACTGGGTCGATGCCACTGCTGGTGGAGATTTATTTCCCCGAGGGTATCACCAGCCCAGTAGTCAGCACTTTTGTGCTGACATGAATTATCATTGATATTGTTATATTTATAAATTAACTGTTTACAAAATTTTGAATTTTTGAAATACTAAGGCTTTTCTACCTCAGGC
Source organism: Mytilus galloprovincialis (assembly GCF_965363235.1). Taxonomy (NCBI): domain Eukaryota; kingdom Metazoa; phylum Mollusca; class Bivalvia; order Mytilida; family Mytilidae; genus Mytilus; species Mytilus galloprovincialis. The sequence continues at coordinate 87,640,398 of NC_134838.1, forward strand.
ATAGATTACCTTAGCTGTATTTGGCAAAACTTTTAGGAATTTTGGTCCTCAATGCTCTTCAACTTCGTACTTTATTTTGGCCTTTAAACTTTTTTGGATTCGAGCGTCACTGATGAGTCTTTTGTAGACGAAACGCGCGTCTGGCGTATATACAAAATTTAGTCCTGGTATCTATGATGAGTTTATTTACTACCACTGGGTCGATGCCACTGCCGGTGAAGAAATTTTTCCCCGAGGGTATCACCAGCCCAGTAGTCAGCACTTTTGTGCTGAAATGCATTATTATTGATAATGTTATATTTATAAATTAACTGTTTACAAAATTTGGAATTTTTGAAATACTAAGGCTTTTCTACCTCAGGCATAGATTACCTTAGCTGTATTTGGCAAAACTTTTAGAAATTTTGGTCCTCAATGCTCTTCAACTTCGTATTTTATTTTGGCCCTTAATCTTTTTTGAATTCGAGCGTCACTGATGAGTCTTTTGTAGACGAAACGCGCGTCTGGCATATATACAAAATTTAGTCCTGGTATCTATGATGAGTTTATTTACTACCACTGGGTCGATGCCACTGCTGGTGGAGATTTATTTCCCCGAGGGTATCACAAGCCCAGTAGTCAGCACTTTTGTGCTGAAATGAATTATCATTGATATTGTTATATTTATAAATTAACTGTTTACAAAATTTTGAATTTTTGAAATACTAAGGCTTTTCTACCTCAGGCATAGATTACCTTAGCTGTATTTGGCAAAACTTTTAGGAATCTTGGTCCTCAATGGTCTTCAACTTCGTACTTTATTTTGGCCTTTAAACTTTTTTGGATTCGAGCATCACTGATGAGTCTTTTGTAGACGAAACGCGCGTCTGTCTGGCGTATGTACAAAATTTAGTCCTGGTATCTATGATGAGTTTATTTAGATATTGATTTATTTTTTTATTTAAAAAGCATTACTGTAAAAGTATTTCATTGTTTTCAAAACATTAATGAATACCTTGATTAAATGGGAAATTGTCATAAAACACTAAATACTTTGTTTTACAATCAATCTTTTCATCATTTTGACACATGTTCATAAATTAAGCTCTTTGTTTAATTTTTTATTTGGAAAGAAATTCTCAGTAAATATTTTTGATGCGAATTAATAAAACAAATGTATATAAAGTGAAAATAATATTATTAAAAAAAATAATATTAAACTTCATCTCTGTAATTTCCGTTTGGGGAAAACACAGAGATGTATGCTTTGAAACCCTAATGATGTCGAAATGTAATAGCTGCATTGCATAGACTATTTACTCGATACATAAATCTCATATGTATACGGAACAGTTATTGCATACACCATATACGTTACACCTTTGCACCATACACCTTACACATTACACCATACACCATTCCTAATTCTATCTACATGATCCGAAATTACCCATAATGCAATTAAATTTCAAATATTAAGATTATTATTATTGTTTATGTTTACGATTCGACAAAATAAAATAAAAAGAACTTCGTTTTCAACCAATGTCGTACATCATCATTCACGCCATTCCCGATCGCACGTTACACAATCACACCATTCCCGATCGCACGTTACACAATCACACCATTCCTCAATCACCATTACACCATTCCCCTTACATCATAAACCATAGCACCATTCACCTTACACCATTGCACCATATGCCATACACCATTACACCATACACGTTTTATAGGAAGTTTACACCATCCAAGGGCTGTATACTAGAATCTTTTGTTATTTCGTTTTGTTTATCAAAAAGTTTTGGTTTGTTTTCACTTAATAATATAATTTACAAATGTAAGGTGCAATTCAATGCATTAGGTACCAGTCTTGTATTACAACTCCAGTTTCTTGTGCATGTCAAAACATGGAGGGAAACAAAATAGTCCATTTTTTTCTGAATTTTTTTCTGGACTCAATTTTTTCTGTTGGATTATAGGTTTATGATGAATTGAAACATATATATAGATTTAAAAAAAATCTTGCATCTTTTTGGGGATATCAATCCAGGAAAGTGGAAGGATACCATGTTTACTGGAAGTAATGCGGCCTAGTAAAAACAGCAAACAGAAAGTAGAAAAAAAATGTTTTGACTTCAGGGTTACGTAACTTTTTATTCTTCGTGGCATGACCCACTTTTTTTCAATTAAATCACAATTTCACATTAGTACATACATGATATGAACATGAATTTTATTTTCTATGTAGCATTTTTTTATTTTTTTTATTTTCAAAGATCAGCTGTTCAGCATGTAAGTCTATGAAGCAGTCAATTACAAGACTGCAACCTGCATAGGGTAAATTTTTCATATGTTCACTGCAAGGAAGTAGCTCATGTGGACTTTTGTGTGCCCAGAATGACAAAACATCATGATTTTAGGACTTTGTAAGAGAAAAAAAATCATGCGGTATCAAGTTACACTGAAAAAACTGAAATTGTGTAATAATTATGCTTTTTTATACTAGACACCATTCAAAAGTATTAATAGATATAAAGCATAACAGTTTGAGGCAAATTGAGATTTTGATGGTATTACATACATGATTTCCAATTAAAAAGAACATAGAAAGATTTTTTCCTCTATGAAATCTTCTTTTTGTGATGAAATTTCTAGTTGTGCAATTTTATTGAAAATCAGTGCAAAGTTGAAGAGACAGCTACATACAAAAGTAATTTTTTTTCTTTAGGATTATTATTTTTATGACTCAATTGTTGACATTCAGGTAGAATATGTATAAATTGAACTTTTGGTGAAAAGATTTTCAGAAAATGTTCACTTTGCATGAGTCTATACTTCTTTTCCTGTCTGCGGCACTGCAAGGTTGACTGAAAATTTCATATTCGGGTTAAAAAGTTGTTTAAAAAGTAGAATTTCTCTAAAACTATCCATCATGACAAGGAGTTTTGTGATTAGGTGTGACAAGTAATCAATATTCTTACCAAAAACACCAACTTGAGTATTCATTTTGTTTTTTCTTGATTTTTGTTGCAAATTTTATATGCATTGGGGTGTCAAGTACAGTCTAAAAACCATGATATAGTAGGCATGTATAAAGACCTGTATAGTCAAAAAATGGAAAGGTATGGTATTTCTTGTGTTTAGATAGTTGTATTGTAGCATATTCTTCACTATGAAAAATTGTTGGGTAGTTTTTCAATTTGACTTAAACAAGAGGCCCACTTGAGTAGATTTCATGGTAAAAAGGGGGAGGGGTAAACTATTGAATGTGGTTCAATCAAAAAGAAGGAAAAAAATAAAAATAATAGATAAGAATACTCTTCTAGCTTCACAGTATCCAAATAATAAGAAAACATTCATAAAGATAGACTAGAATGAGATTTACAGATCATTTGATAGACATGACTGATTTCCAAATTTTGCCTGTTTTCAGAAAGGGGTACTGCTTTGATATTGGGGTTATTTTTCTTAACACAACTAAACAGTTCTTTTAATAGCATTTTTTATGTTCAAATATGACTACTTAATGAAACTAGGTGAATGATTTATTTTTTGAAGACATGTCATTATTGTTATAGGTACCAGTCTTGTATTACAACTCCAGTTTCCGGTGCATGTCAAAACATGGAGGGAAACAAAATAGTCCATTTTTTTCTACATTTTTTTCTGGAATCAATTTTTTCTGTTGGATTATAGGTTTATGATGAATTGAAACATATATATAGATTTAAAAAAAATCTTGCATCTTTTTGGGGATATCAATCCAGGAAAGTGGAAGGATACCATGTTTACTGGAAGTAATGCGGCCTAGTAAAAACAGCAAACAGAAAGTAGAAAAAAAATGTTTTGACTTCAGGGTTACGTAACTTTTTATTCTTCGTGGCATGACCCACTTTTTTTCAATTAAATCACAATTTCACATTAGTACATACATGATATGAACATGAATTTTATTTTCTATGTAGCATTTTTTTATTTTTTTTATTTTCAAAGATCAGCTGTTCAGCATGTAAGTCTATGAAGCAGTCAATTACAAGACTGCAACCTGCATAGGGTAAATTTTTCATATGTTCACTGCAAGGAAGTAGCTCATGTGGACTTTTGTGTGCCCAGAATGACAAAACATCATGATTTTAGGACTTTGTAAGAGAAAAAAAATCATGCGGTATCAAGTTACACTGAAAAAACTGAAATTGTGTAATAATTATGCTTTTTTATACTAGACACCATTCAAAAGTATTAATAGATATAAAGCATAACAGTTTGAGGCAAATTGAGATTTTGATGGTATTACATACATGATTTTCAATTAAAAAGAACATAGAAAGATTTTTTCCTCTATGAAATCTTCTTCTTGTGATGAAATTTCTAGTTGTGCAATTTTATTGAAAATCAGTGCAAAGTTGAAGAGACAGCTACATACAAAAGTAATTTTTTTCTTTAGGATTATTATTTTTATGGCTGAATTGTTGACATTCAGGTAGAATATGTATAAATTGAACTTTTGGTGAAAAGATTTTCACAAAATGTTCACTTTGCATGAGTCTATACTTCTTTTCCTGTCTGCGGCACTGCATGGTTAATTGAAAATTTCACATTAATACATACATGATATGAACATGAATTTTATTTTCTATGTAGCATTTTTTATTTTTTTATTTTCAAAGATCAGCTGTTTAGCATGTAAGTCTATGGAGCAGTCAATTACAAGACTGCAACGATTACTCGGCAAATTTAATTGTTATATAATGCATTACTTTCATAAATAAATGTACCTTTCGTTGTAATAAATGCATTACTTTGATAAATGAATGTAACTTTAATTGTAATAAAATGCAGTACTTTGATAAATGAATGTAACTGTAATTGTAGTATACTGCATGGTTTTGTCAAAGTATTTGTAATATAGTGCATTACATTGCAATTTAATTCGCCAATGCCTGGTCCGGGGATAAAGACAACGAAGATCGAACAGCTAACAAGGTTTTATTTCTGACCTAGGCAAAATTAAGACTCGACGAGAATCCGGACATGACTTAATACAAGCAATAACGATACCACTATCCTTGCATAAAGACGCGGAACTTGACCCTGGACATATACATACACTGACGACGATCCAAACTGAAAAAAAAAATAACAACTGCTGAGGATGCAAACCTGGTACAATGATAATAATTGACGATGATCCAGACATAATAAAAAAAGCTGACGAGATTATAGTTGTTCAACCACTGTAAAAGACAACATATGTTACAAAGACGAATTTGCGTTAAATATAAAATACTTAGATATGATTGACTAGTAAAATAGAGTGTTACTAATCCTGATGGATGATAAGGAGCCTGGTCATGGATAAAGACAACAACTGACAAGGATCCTTTATAAGAGGTTTGGTAGTACACTTATTTTAGAAAACCAACCTTTACTGGATATGGGTACACACTTAGACATGCGTTTATAGTAAATGCTTTTCTGTTCTTTTTCTTCACTAACTTGTAGTTTGATGGGTCAGCCTCAATCAAAAGACCATTCCAACTCCTCAGGCGTTCAAATATTAAGGTGTTTGATCTGGTTTCCCCATCAAGTGCTCCACATTCAACGAAAAACCCGCCTTTCTAAAAATAATAATGCAGTAAGATCACTGTTAAACAGCTATCACTAACACAAAAAACAGAGAATCTTTTAAATGGAAAAAAATGGTGATAACTCACAAGGTAGGATTTTCTGTCATATAAATCTCTATAGGTTAACACGATTGCAAAATAAAATATAATCTGCTTTAATTTGCTTTTCTATAAATACCTTAACAGAAAATAATGTTTTTTCCATAACTTTCATAATCAATCGTTTTTCATCACTACACATGCCAGAAATGTATCTGTATCAATAGTGTCTACATGTCATTTTGTTTTTCTTTATTTTTAGAATAATTATTTGTTTTTATAGCTAGGTATCAAGATTATGACACAATATTGACTGCTATCCCCCTATTTTTTATTGTATTGTGAACGTTTGTTTTGCTCACACATTGTTGTCAATATAAGGTAATCATATCTGACAGTCATACAGTGAGAGGTATATATATATATTTAAGATTTGATTGTTTTGAAAAATTCATAAATGCTTTAAACTTTAGAGTATCAATGTTGGTACAGAATTTTTCATCTATACATTCTTTCCTTTCTTATGAAAAATATGTACATTCTAAAATATAGTGAAAATCATCTCCAATTTCATTTCTTTTACACAAGTTACATGTTCGATTTTCTCTGGGTATGTTTTTCCATCTACCAGAACCAATGGTATTATCAAACATGGAGGACGAGTCAGATGTTGTGTGTAACTTACCATAGAACGAATTATGGGGTATCGTACTTATTAAGACACTTAAACAGAGTTACCTCGCATTGCAAGTGATGCTTGCATATATGGAAAAGCATTTGAAGGCAGCAATAAGACAACCGCAAGGATGTTTATCATGTTTTATTTTTGACGTCTCATTTTTGTGTTTACCTTGCAGTTCAGCTTTTTTTTAAAGAAAAAACAACAAACTTGTTTTACCATGTCGACGCACCCAGTCTCTCTCCTTTTGGAGATCTTGAGATGGACAACTTCAAACTAGAAACTTCTCAACACTAAAATACCCTCTGCCACCAATGCATAGCAAATATATGTTTCAGTTAAATACGAAACATACGTGCATAGGAACACTATAAGGAATCTAGAAACAGAGATGTGATTCTTTCACAAAAACAGTTAAAAAAAGTTTGAGGAATAACTTAAGTCGTCATAAGTTAATGTTTACTGCCCCCTTTAACAAATTCAATACAACCTGTCGATGTCTCAACAAACTAGCGACATGTTTTCGCGGTCTTTATCTTTAGATACAAATTTAGTAGTTTTTTGTTTCGTTTGTGTCTCATTCTAGATTATGACATTAATACAGGTGTACATATGCGCATGACAAGAAACGCCCATGATTTACTAGAAGTAAACATATATATGTTACAGTGACTTTGTTAAATCCCTGTGTCTTTTTTGCAATAAGTTTAGAAATTCTTCATATTTTTGCCAGCTCCATATTTTTTTCAACTGTTTGAAGTTACAATTGGGTTTAAGTTTGCTCTTGATTCAAAGACATATTTCCCTGAGTAGTTTTCTACAGTATTTCAGTTGTTTTATAAAAATTGCTCACTGAGTAGTAATAAAAAAAAATAGATTAACCTCAAACTTGTTCGGTGTACGTGTACCTGCTGTATACTTTTTTAAAAGATGTCTCAATAAAAAAAGTATTTACAAATTCACTGAATTTTATCAGGAAATCTGTAATAAAGATCTAAATTATTTCAGTATTTTGTAAAATCCATAGTTGAAATAACTAGTCAGTTCAGAAATAATTCAAAACCCCTAAAATTTCTAAAACTTCAAAAGAAAATGGAAACGAAAAGATTTAGCTATGAATTGTGTCGTATTCTGATTTGTAAATATTGTTGATAATAACGCCTAAACAACATATATGCTTTATATGTAGAAACTTATCACACGTACCTTAAAATTTAATCGGTTATCAGCAAAGGCAGCTTGTCCAATGGAAGGATCTAGTACTTGAGGTTTGTTAAGATTGTATGGTTGATCTGAGGGATTTTCTATCCAGTAATTTCGTATCAAACTGATTAACCTTGGGTCATCCATATCAACCTTTTGCTTATTGAGGATGTCCATCTGTTCAAGGTAATCATCTTTATTCCTTACTTGATTGATGGAAGTTTTAGCTGGAGAATCGACAGTAGAACTAGGAACCATTGTATTTGATGAAAATCTATAAGACTGTACCGTCATCCAAAAACAAAACACACAAAGTGCGGAAATTGCACCAACTTTGAAATTTTTCAAATAAATCATTGTGTGTTTTATAAGCTTTTGAACAATAATGGTTTTCTTCTTGCGTCTTGCCGTTTATCTTCAGCTGCAATAAGAATGTATATATTTTATATTAAAAAGCATAAATCTAGAAACGAAAAACAGAATTGAATTGCATTTGATGTAAAAAGAGAGAAAATAAACGAAGCACACCAAGAACTAAATTCCAGTTCAGTTTTCTACTAAACAAAGTCTGCAAAAATGTTCATAAGAACCTGTTTTGATGTAAACCTAGCAAATATACTTTCTATCTAAACTTTTTGCAAGTTTATCTTCTACTTTTCTTTCTTCTATGTAGGAACTGTCGATCACATTTCATTCATTAAGGATGTTCACTCCTCTTGTTTCAGTTCTTTTGCTAGATACGCAAAATCTTCTGGTTTTATCCATAAAGTACCATATGATTTAAAACATTTGTCCAGTTACCCCTACTTTTCTTTCCAGAATTTGATAACATATAGTTCAAAATGTCATCTTTGAAAATTCTTGTAATTTTTCATGGTTTTTAAAAGAAAAAGGGTGCCAGTGTTAAATTTATGAAAAATCTAAAGAAATTTTTTCAGGCCAAATTTTCGACGGCTTACATCTCGAAAATCACACGGATCCATTCTTAGTTTCTGCTTTTCCAGTTTCTTTATTTATATTGAGTCAATTTGTAACAGTCTTTTAAAACAGAGTAGCGAACATCCTTAAGCAAAATTGACTCTTTCAAGTTTCTAAGACAGTCGTATGAAATGTTGACGAATAACTACTAGTTAAAAACATATAACATTCCGGAGATAATACATTCAGAATTTAACGCTTTGATAGATTGCAAAAACAAGTTTCCTATGACTCTAAGGTACAGTGGTGCAAATGAAAACAAGAAAAACAAGACTTTAGGAATGTCATGCGTTAGAAGTTCTTTAAATAAAATTGAGAATGGAAATGGGGAATGTGTCAAAGAGACAACAGCCCGACCATGCATAGAAAAAACAACAGCAGAAGGTCACCTACAGGTCTCCAATGCAGCGAGAAATTCCCGCATCCGGAGGCGTTCCTCAGCTGGCCACTAAACAAATATATACTAGTTCAGTGATAATGAACGCCATACTAATTTCCAAATTGTACACAAGAAACACTACTGGACGAAAAAACAACTGTCCATACCAGTAACAGTCGTTGTACGACTGTCTTAGTCTGTAAAAGACAAGTAATGACTGTCATATTTCGTTGCAACAGTTCATTTATGTCTGTCCCAACTTTTCTACGGGTTGTGAAAGTCAACAAATGCTACCATCAGTCATTTCAAAACTGTTGCAGTGGTTTACCGTGTTGTCACAGTCAAAATCTATTTATTACAGTCTTTCTAATAGTTGTCGCAGTTGCATTATGTCTGTCCCAACCTTTTAATAGTTGGGACAGTTAAAATTTGTTTGTGTCAACTTTTCAGACGTTGATGCAGTCAAAAAATATTTGTCACAACGTTTTTAGAGTTGGGACAGTCGTTCAATGTTTGTTACAACTTTCTAAAGGTTGGCACAGTCATTAAATGTTTATTACAACTTATAAAAGGTTGACACAGTCGTTAAATGTTTAAAACAAACACTTCATAGGTTGATACAGTCGGTAAATGTTTTAATACACATATTTTAGCGTAACGGTAGTCCATCAGTGTAAAAAAAAATCACGTCTCACCCGGCTCTCAAGATTTGATTTTGTTGTGAAATAGTCCATTACTTATACTATTATTGTCTATCGTGCGATTGTAAACTTGTTTTGCTGTTTATTCATTTATTTTGCGATCGTTGTTTGTCTTTTGTCGTTTTTCATTTATTGCCGTAGCATTGTCCGTTCATTTTTGACAGTCATGTGCGTTTGACTTTAAATAATCCTTTTGATATCCTTACTTTTTATTTTATAATATCTGTTTTATAACATTTTCGTTCATAACTGGTTTTTAAAACCAGAAGCTTTCGTTTAAAATAGAGTTTTAATATTATTGCAGAAGAATGAGAAGATGATAATGGATTCATTCAAATTCATATTTGATAAATTCTGCGCAATAGAAAAATGTACAAGCTTAAGGGTGTACCTGAAATAAATTTAAAGATTATGACTAAGTTACAAATATTGTACAGCATAATAAAACAGTTTTAATTCGAATTACACCAAGAGGGACATTTCCGATGATTAAAAAAATAATTAGTAAAATCTGTCAAGTTTCATTAAAAACGGAAAACAATTCTTCACCGTAAACGATTTATCCACTTTAATTTTTTGTCGGCAAAAAAACAAAAAAACCTGGACCTCAGGTCGGCATACTATATTTTTACACAGGTAACTACAGATGTTAGACCACATGTTCAATAATCTGAGCTGGAAAATACAATAGGTGAGTAGAAATTATCAATATTTTAAAGCATGTCTATCGAATAATCATCGATTCATAATTTTGAAGGGAAAATGTGCACATTTGTCGGCTTACAGACCTTACAATGTGTTCTCATTGGCGGACCCAAAGTGGGGGGGGGGGGGGGGTTCCAAAGGTTCGAACCTCCTTTGTTTTGGCCGCTCAATGCATTTAAATGGGGACATATAGTTGGAAACCCCCCCCCCCCCTGTTTCGTTCTGGGTTGGACCCCCCCTTTTTTATAATGGCTGGATCCGCCACTGATCCTAGAGGGCCCTCATGGGGTTTTTGATTATGTGATTACTCGGCCGTTTTTTTAATGATTATTTGATTATTAAGCCAAATATTTCATGATTATTTGATTACCTAGGACTGTATTTTTAGTTTATGATTATTTGATTACTAAAGATAAGCAAATATTTAAATGATTATGTGATTATATTGGCAAAAAAATGGTGATTATGTGATTACTAGGACCCCCCCCCATGAGGGGCCTCATCCTACGGAATCTATATTGAGATACTCCGATAGGCTATATATAGCTTTGAATCGACGTTCTATATTACCACACTCGTGCATAGTTGCATGTTCCAGGGAAAATATAAGCTTTGAGCCACCTTTGAGCTTCAATGTTAAAGTTGTGCATCGTAATAAATCATTGAAAGTCAAAAAGGACACCGTTCCCCTCCCCCTATTATCATGTGTATGTCATTTATTCCCTTAATTTTTGCATACATCACCCTGAGTGGAATACATAAAAGGTTACTCTATATCTTCCCCTTTTTTGTGGGAATAATTTGGTCGATTATATAGGGAATCACTCAAGCATGACTGGATCCGTGCCCCTAAGGGTAGTCAGGGGCCCTGTCCCTTATGAAAAGTTCTGGATCTGCCACTGACCTATACATCATGCAGTGTACATATTGTATGTTAATGTATTGCTAACTCGGGTCATAAATTTGAATGAAATACTTGTCACTGGACATTTTATAACCAACAACCAACCGATCTTTACATGTGCGTATCCATATAAATGTGTTTCTTATCATGCTTATGCTGGATTACTAGTATTTCCCTGGTTTTGCTTTATCAGCTGATAGTTTTTGTTCTATTAAGAATGCATTGTGACGTCACGATTTCCAGAAAAAAAACATGCATAGTACAAACACATATGATTTGATCATAAAATGTTAAGAAAATTATTAACTTTAAGATTAAATAGTGACTTATTTAGCAAGTGTCCACTTTCATTTAGATTTTAAATAATTCTCAAATCACATGAATCATGGACAACAAAACATTAATATATTTGATAATAGCAGGCATTGAAAGTGAATAAATATTTTAAAAATGGTTTAAAATAGCATTAATCATCAAAATAAAACAATATTATTAAATTAATGTTCCTGAAACAAGGCACAGAGTCATAAACAGTTGCCATTTAAACACAGTTGATTAAACAAATTGTACTAATTCAATTAGTAATTGTTTTATCATGTACTTACATTGTTTAAAAACACATATTAAAAGAGCAAAGCTAGCATCATAATTTTATTCTTTTTAGATTTAATTAACATAGAATTTATATTAAATCACTATAATCATGATAATCATGATAATTTGAACCCAAACTCTATATTTTCATGTGAAATTTTTATATAAATTGTGCCCTGTTACAAAAAAATGTAGCATTGTTTTTCAAAATTCATTTGTGCCATACATGTTATCTAACTTACAAGTAGTAACATTCAATGGTCATTATATATATGTATTCAGCAATGATAAAGGACCTTCTAATCATAAGTCATATATATTTTTCGACACCATTCAATTGTGTTTTGGTTACTTTATTGTTGTCTAACGGTTGGGTTGATGCATCATTGATTATGATATATCCCACATCTCCTTGGATCATGTACATTCACATACGACTGCAGATTTTTTGCATTTTTTACATAATCATGATAATTATTTTATGTTAACATTCAATATGTCAGGAAAACATAACAAAAAAATCTATTTGTATGCATATTTTTTTATGTTAACATGGTATAAACTTTTTTAAAGTATTTTATGAAGCTCAAAATATTTTTTTTATAGATATAGTATTATCCAGTAAGTTTTCATAAAATTTACTGTGTTAACTGCATTGTATGTGTTGTATCTACTAATTTAGTCTAAAACAAATTTTTTTAATTCAAATTCAAAATAAACAATTAAAATATTTGTATTTACTGAATATGACCATGCAAATGTGACATTAAAATAGGTAATAATCAGGATGTTAACACTGGATATGCGATAGGTAATAATCAGAAATTCTTATATACATAATGTAGCTAATATACAAATTAAGACACAATAGTTTATTGCCCTGGGGGATGATATTTAATCTGTCATTGGTATAATGATACGATTTTATAATAATGTTCACAAATTATCATGATTAAAATTGTCCTCTTCAAAATTTTGATAACTTTTTCAAAACAAATTATAATTTAAGAAAAATATGAAACAGCAGGATATACTATTATTTTGGATATTAAAATGCAAATTTTAAAAGTAATCTGAATATTGATTTATTAAAATAAAATTGGGTAAATAACTAAATAAAATAAAAAAAGTGAGCTGCAAAGCATTATTTAATGCAAGCTGTTATAACAAATGAATAAGTAAAAAGTATTCAGGGTAACACAAAAGATGTAAAAATTATTAAACTCAAGGATTTAAAACATTAACTGGGATGGTTAAGTCTTGGAACAATATTTTTACATCACAAACAAAGGTTTATTCATTATATGCACTGGACAAAGGTAAAGTCAATATCATCTACATGTATATAGTAACAGTGCATTTATTTATTTTATTTTTTCATTCCTTAAACTTTTCTTTGTCATGTTTGTAGTATCAATATATTTCATATTAAATGATAAACATAATTAAAATGAACAAAAGAAATAACCTGTTGTGTTTTAGAGAGGAATAACTATGTCCATGATGTCTGACTTAAAAGAATTGATGACATAAAGTATGGTGTGAGCCTCAATGAGACAATAACCATTCAATGAAAGTACACAATCACACTTAACAAATCATCAATGCAGGAAAAAAGACAACACTATATAGAATTTAGACCCCCTTAAAAGATTTATTTTTCTTGTTAATAGTGACTTGAAAATAGAATTGTGTTAGTGCTAGAATTTTTTGGTCAATCAAATGAGAAGTGCTAGTTTTATCTAGGTAAATACAGTTATTGTAATTAACTTTCTTATTATTGCACAATGTATATACATGTAGTATTATATATTTATTATTAGTTAAACATTTACTGTACTTGAGTCTAAATGTATATTTTATTTTGTAGAATCATACTGAATATGTATTGGTTTGACCATGATTCCCACTTAGAATATGACACCTGCTAGTACATGTGCACTTTGATGCATAGAAAATATAGATGTCACTGAGTCTATCGTATAGCAATGTATAGCTGCAAATTGTGAAACAATGGATTAATTCATTATTTAATGCTAGTTATCTATTGTTTTTGGAAATTATGAATATGGCGTGCAGCATTATTCCATGATGATAATGTGCATGATGTGATGTTCTGATTAAATTGGACAAGAAGAAAATTGTGCCTTGTACAAATAGGAAAATTACAAATTGTATTAAAGGAGGACCACATTCCTGGAGGACTACAGTGTAATTACCTTGGATTATCATGATCAATTGTGAATTTGGAATAACAAAATTTCGTAGTTGCAGTGAATATTAATAGTGCAATCATACATGTACATTATTTCTGAATTCCATGAACATGATGAATACTCAGGATAATTATTCATTTGAAATAGCAATTTGGAATAATGAAAATGCATAGTTTCAGTGAATACTACTAATAATAGTGCATCATATCTGAATTCATGAATACTTTTAATTAGTGGATAATCAGTCATTTTAATATAATAACAATATGGATAATGTGAATTTCTAGTTTCAGTGAAATTTACAAAACAGTACATGTATATCACATCTGAAGTTTATGTTGGCATTGCAATTGTTAACTACTGCCAGCATGTCCAGGGTGTGTAAAAAGATCTTAACCAACTATGAGGGTCTCGTGCAGTCCGTGTCAATTGTTTAGAGTCAAATGACTGCTTGCTGTACTTAAATTATTAGCTCACCTGGCCCAAAGGGCCAAGTGAGCTTTTCCCATCACTTGGCGTCCGTCGTCCGTCGTCCGTCGTCTGTCGTCCGTCGTCTGTCGTCCGTCGTCGTCTGGCGTCGTTAACTTTTACAAAAATCTTCTCCTCTGAAACTACTGGGCCAAATTACACCAAACTTGGCCATAACCATCATTGGGGTATCTAGTTTAAAAAATGTGTTCGGTGACCCGGCCAACCATCCAAGATGGCCACCATTGCTAAAAATAGAACATAGGGGTAAAATGCAGTTTTTGGCTTATAACTCAAAAATCAAAGCATTTAGAGCAAATCTGACAAGGGGTTAAATTGTTAAACAGGTCAAAATCTATCTGCCCTGAAATTTTCAGATAAATCGGATATCCTGTTGTTGGGTTGCTGCCCCTGAATTAGTAATTTTAAGGAAATTTTGCTGTTTTTGGTTATTATCTTGAATATTATTCTAGATAGAGATAAACTGTAAACAGCAATAATGTTCAGCAAAGTAAGATTTACAAATAAGTCAACATGACCGAAATGGTCAGTTGACCCCTTTAGGAGTTATTGCCCTTTATAGTCAATTTTTAACCATTTTTCGTAAATCTTAGTTATATTTTACAAAAATCTTCTCCTCTGAAACTACTTGGCCAAATCAATCCAAACTTGGCCACAACCATCTTTGGGGTATGTAGTTTCAAAAATGTGTCCGGTGACCCGGCCATCCAATCAATATGGCTGCCATGGCTAAAAATAGAATCTGGGGTAAAATGCAGTTTTTGGCTTATAACTCAAAAACCAAAGCATTTATAGTAAATCTGACAGGGGTAAAATTGTTTATCAGGTCAAGATCTACCTGCCCTGAAATTTTCTGATGAATCTGACAACCCAGTTTTGGGATGCCGCCCCAGAATTAGTAATTTTAATGAAATTTTGCTGTTTTTGGTTATTATCTTGAATATTATTATAGATAGAGATAAACTGTACACAGCAGTAATGTTCAGCAAAATAAGATTTACAAATAAGTCAAAATGACCACAATGGTCAGTTGACCCGTTTAGGAGTTATTGCCCTTTATAGTCAATTTTTAACCATTTTTTCGTAAATCTTAGTAATTTTTTTACAAAAATCTTCTCCTCTGAAACTGCTTGGCCAAATCAATCCAAACTTGGCCACAACCATCTTTGGGGTATGTAGTTTCAAAAATGTGTGCAGTGACCCGGCCATCCAACCAAAATGAAAAAAAAAAAAATCTGGAGTAAAGGTGTTTATCAGGTCAAGATTTGTCTGCTCTGAAATTTTCGGATGAATCAGACAACCCGTTGTTGGGTTGCTGATCCTGAATTGTTAGTTTTAAGGAAATTTTGCTGTATTTGGTTATTATCTTGAATACTATTATAGATAGAGATAAACTGTAAACAGCAATAATGTTCAGCAAAGTAAGATTTACAAATAAGTCAACGTGACTGAAATGGTCAATTGACCCCCTATGGAGTTATTGTCCTTTATAGTCAATTTTTAACAATTTTCATAAAATTTGTAAATTTTTTCTAACATTTTTCACTGAAACTATTGGGCCAAGTTCATTATAGATAGAGATAATTTTCAGCAGCAAGAATGATCAGTAAAGTAAGATGTACAAACACATCACCATCACCAAAACACAATTTTGTCATGAATCCATCCTCTTCCTTTGTTTAATATTCATAAAGACCAAGGTGAGCGACACAGGCTCTTTAGAGCCTCTAGTTAAAGTCTGAATTAGAATTAAATAAAAATCTTAATTATCATGATTAGTCATGTTAGTGGCCAAGTATTCATGGTATTTGAAACAAATAAACCATGCATGTACATTAAAGTATAATTTTATTATCCCTCCTGCAACAAAAGTTGAAGTACATGCATGCAAGCCAAGAAATATGTATTACAATCTGGCAGTGGCTACAGCGTACCATTTTGTATTTAAGCTTCACCAGATACATTTTTGAAGCTGAAATGCCTGGATACTTCCTTATCATGCTTATGTTATGAAGTTTCTGTTATCATGGTTATTGATTTGTCCATTGCACTTCACCTAGTTTTCATGGTACACTACATGTACATGTAACTGTTTACAAAAAAAATATTACTGTTTGAACAGTCACAGTGAAATACACTCGAAGTCTTAAACATGTTAAATGTATAACATATGTATATTAATTGAGTTACTGGATTAATTGTCATGATTGTTATGGTATCTTGAAAGGTGTACATGTCTCAGTGTCTGTCAGGCAGGGTTGGCCTGATCCTGACTTCATTTCATGGATCAGTGATTAAGGTTACTTCAGTTACATGTAATTTGTTAAGTTTGTTTCTCACACATGTTTAACATTTTAAAAATACTACAAGCAGTAGGAAAAATAGGTCAACTATATTTGGTTTATGAAATGAGTGTAAGGTGAATATGTCTAATTGCAAGACTTACATCAGACTTTAACCCCAATGAAAATGTCATGGTTCATTGAACAATGTTTAGTTTTTGTGGTTTGATCTATTTCCAAATGTTTCTCAGATGCTACAGTATAAACTACATGTACATGCATGACATGTATAGGATCACTATTTTTGGCATATTATTGGATATTCATAAGTTAGTTTTCATGGTTTGGATGTTAAGAATGTTAAGTCTATTTCACAGACAGTATAAATCACTATTTTGGGTATCATGGGTATGGAATGTCAGTTTGTAGGGTGTACATCATCGTCTGGCATGGTTAATTTGACTGCAACTTCATTTTCAAAGGTTAATGAAAATTGAAAGTTTGTGTGATACTTGTACATGAAGTAAAACCTTCATACATGTAGGCAAAGCAGAGATGACATTTCAGCATTTGCACAGTCACTCTTGTTTACATCTGACACCAGTGATCATGTCTACATCTTGATTATACACATGTAGCTGCTTTTTTATATAAACAAAAGTCTGACAACTATTAACAATTGTTATAATTCATTTGATAATACTAGGTATTTTAGTCTTGTATAACATATAAAAAAGAAGATGTGGTATGATTGCCAAAGAGACAACTATCCACAAAAGACCAAAATGACACACAACATTAACAATTATAGGTAACCGTACGGCCTTCAACAATGAGCAAAGCCCATACCGCATAGTCAGCTATAAAAGGCCCTGATAAGACAATGTAAAACAATTCAAACGAGAAAACTAACGGCCTTATTTATGTAAAAAAATGAACGAAAAACAAATATGTAACACATAAACAAACAACAACCACTGAATTACAGGCTCCTGACTTGGGACAGGCGCATACATAAATAATGTGGCGGGGTTAAACATGTTAGCGAGTTCTCGACCCTCCCCCTAACCTGGGACATTGGTATAACATGTATACTGTATGATAACCAGAATAAGGAGATGTGGTATGAATTTCAATAAGACAACCATCAACCGTAAACCAAGACAGGGATCTCCATGGATGAAAATTGAACGATGGAGGAACTTCAAGTGAAGTGATGTAATTGTTAGTACATGTAACTGTACATCCTTCAACAATGAGCAAAATCAGTTCCCCCATAAGTGTGATAATGAAAAACCTATAACAGGCCTAGCTATATTGCATAATGTAACACGATGTAAACAAGTTCAGATGAGAAACCCAAGTTGGATTTTTATACCATGTATACAAAAGCAACATTGATACATCAGTGATGACAAATATATTGTGGTTAATCAAAGACTTGTACTATAATAGTTGATCATCTGCCCTTATTCATGTTTTTCTACAAATCAATTCTATCTGCTTTTGAATAAATGCCTTCTAAATATATATCACAAGATGTTAAGCAACATTTTCCCATTGTTTTCCATAAACACATTTAGCATTACAAAGTCATACATGTATAACGCACTAAACCATTATAGGTCAATGTATGGCCTCCGGCGCGGATCCAGAGGGGGGGGGGGGGTCCGGGGGTTTGAACCCCCCTTTTTGGGACGATCAAGGCATTTGAATGGGTACATGTAATTGGAACCCCCCTTTGTCCTGGGTTAGTAACAACCCCTTTTTAAAATGGCTGGATCCGCTCCTTGGCCTTCAGCATGGAGCCTCGGCTCACATCGAACAAAAAAATATAAAGGGACCCAAAATATTGTCTGTACATAATCATCTATCTATCAAGTAACATTGTTAGTTTTCTTTACTGATTGAATAATATGTCATTATTGTACAAGCATTTATGGGATTAAATAATTTGAATTTGAACAATTGAAATGGGAAAATATTTTGGATAAACGTTAGTTCATCTGATCAACTGAAACCACATAAGAGAATCCGATGTCAGTCTTTAGAATTTAATAAGACCGGAGTCTAAAGAATACATCAAGTTCTAAAAAGTGATGTGAAAAAAATAAAAGAATTAAGATTTGATTTCCCTGTCTGAAACAATGCGAGTTTTCATGTTTTGAACATTTGAACTTTCACTGGCGCTAGTTATTTTGTCGGGTCTTGAACAGTACGACCATCTACTAGTATTTACATATGTATGGTAAATTCTTTGCGAAAAATCCGGTGAAAATATGAATTTTTCTCGCGAGTGATTATATTTTTTTACCTCAATCATGAATGCTGACGTGCTATTTACCTGTATCATGTGTATCAATTACAATTGAACTTCAAATAGACCATTCCGTACAATGTACAATACAAAGTCGAGTTAATATTGAACTATTCAAAAATAAAATACGGTAAAATAAAATAAATTAAATTCAGATAGATTTAAGATTTGTTTTCCATAGCTGCAAAAGATGTGTTAAATGTCTGATTTTTTTTTTACATACATGTATAGAAATCAAAATGATTATACGGCAATATTTATAATTTTACAAGAAAAAAATGTAGCCCCCCAAAAATTAGTGTGTGAAATAAGCCCTCAAGAAAATATAAAGCAGTTTTATATGGGGTTAAGTTTGACAAGTGTGTGTATTAGGAGTTCCCCGCTAGGTTTAGAGTATATCATGTATATTCAGCGTTATTATGAAGTGATGTGATTCGTAAAACTACGGGTATTGAAAACAACCGTGTATGCATGAATGATTTTACACCTAACTAATTTAATAAAAAAATAATTAAATTGTTATTAAGATGATATAAAAATTGTCAACTTTTAATTCAGTTATAAAGATACATTTGGTAACAAATATATTGGGTAACGTTTTTCGATTTTTCTGTTAGTAGTTATCTTTTATCTAGTGAAATTGCAGATATCTAGTGCTGGTTTGATTTTATTGGTTCGAAGAGATAAGGGCGACGAAGTGTTAAAAAAATATATAAATTCAGCACATTCACTAAATAACCGAGGAATACAAAAATGTGTTCAGCGGCAAATATTTCAAAATACTTTTTTTTTTAATCAATATCTATCTAAAATTAATGTATTACATTGGAGTGATAGTTGTTTCTCTTTGACACAACCTTATATTTCACACAGTAATTTTTTTTTTACAAATAATTGAACCTATATCCCTGACTGTTAGACATTTTGTATCCGTGACTTTTAAGTGTACATGCCGGAAGATCAATGTTTGGAAGTTGCTACGCTAATAAATTAGCTATGCCGATACAATGGTTGTAGCTATCATATTTTAACTGTTGCAACTTTTTCTGCGTTTAAACAGTTTATTTATGACTGTTTCAACGTTTTGCGTGTTGGTACAGTAATTAAATGACTGTTACAACTTTCAAATGGTTGCATCAGTTTTATTACGACTGTGACAACCCTTTAGGCGTTTAATCAGTTTATTTATGACTGTTGCAACGTTTTTCGAGTTGGGACAGTTGTAAATCAACTGTTACAACTTTGATATAGTTGTATCAGTCCTTAAATAACTGTGACAGTTATTTCTTGCGTTGTTACAGTCGATTTATGTTGTAGACAAACACTTTTAAAGTTGGGACAGTTACAAAAAAACTGCAGCAGTGAAATTTAACAACTATTACAACTTTAACAAACATTATCAGTCTTAGAACGACTGTTACTGGTATGGACAGACGTTTTTTCGTCCAGTAGTGAAACTAAAATTAAAATAATACAAGACTAACAAAGGCCAGAGGCTCCTCACTTCGGACAGGCGCAAAAATGCGGCGGGGTTAAACATGTTTATGAGATCTCAACCCTCCCCTATACCTCTAGCCAATGTAGAAAAGTAAACGCATAACAATACGCACATTTAAAATTCAGTTCAAGAGAAGTCCGAGTCTGATGTCAGAAGATGTAGCCAAAGAAAATAAACAAAATGACAATAATACATAAATAACAACAGACTACTAGCAGTTAACTGACATGCCAGCTCCAGACTTCAATTAAACTGATTGAAAGATTATGATTTCATCATATGAATATCAGGCACAATCCTTCCCGTTAGGGGTTTAGTATCATACCATCATAACATATATGAGAAGAACATAACCCGTGTCAAGCCAACAACTGGTTCTTGAATAAATGTGTTTAGTTCCGATGCAAAGACCCTATAAGTGAATCAATATTAACGCCAAAATATGCAATCTTTAATGACCTGACAACAGTATCGTAACTATATCCCTTCTTAATAAGTATATTTAAAGGTTTTGTTAGTTTCTGAGGTGAATACTGACATTTTTGGGCTTTATAAAGAATATTTCCATAAAAAAATGGATGTGAAATACCTGAACGTATAAGAAGTCTGCATGTTGAGCTATATTTACGAATGATGTCCTTATACCGATAATAAATTTGTGATATCGAAAACCCTGGTGTAATAATTTTTCTCTCGTCAAAATGTAAAACAATGTTACATACACGAGCGAATCGTATAAGTTGAGATATATAAACACCGTAAGATGGTGACAAGGGAACGTCAACATCTAAAAATGGATAATTAACGACAGGAAATGAAAAATCATCTATTTTATCATAAATTTTAGTATTAAGCTTTCCGTTAGTGATATAGATATCAAGATCGAGGAAAGGGCAGTGGTCATTGTTGGTATGTATGGTTAACATAAAAAAAATCACGTTTTCATTTCTTTTAAAATTAGCTAAAATGATTTGTATTTCGATAGAATTGTGTCTATGTCAAAACTGTTAAGAAAGTTTGTAAAGCATCATCACATCATAAAGAAGAAACTTTGATGTTGACCTACCACAATTTGTGATCAGCGAGAACACTTTTCCGTTCAGATTGAAGACTTTGCTTATGATTTTTTGTAGTGTTTTTTATTTTCCTTTCTATTTCATATTTTTAGCAGCTTTGAAACAAGAGTATTTAAAAGAAAATTTGATTTTTTATCAACGCAGTATTTCCTTTTCTGAAAATTCCTAAGCAGATATCATGAGTTACATCAACCTATCTTTCCCTTTCGATACATAGTAGGATATATCAGATATAGTTATGTTTGCCTTATATATTGTCTAGAAATACCCAGTGAGGGTCAGTTGAACTAAAACTACACTTTACGACAAAAGGGATGATTTCAATTTTCCAATTGTGAAATTTCCATATCTTGAAGCAACATTCCTACAGCGCCTGTATACGGTTTATATATTACACTGTTGATCTTTTATTCAAGGTCTTGTGTTTCCTTTCGTATTTTCCGTGAAAGTGGATTACAACATACAAAGAAGCAATTGTATCAAAGGTTCAAACGAATTTTGTTTCACTGGTCGTTATCACTATTTCTTTCTCTAAACGATTATGAAATTACCGAAAGCGAATTAAAACTGGATTTGAAAATTGGTTCAGCAGCTCGACGAAGCAGGGACTGCTTACTTGTCAAGAGTTTAATCCTATTTTGGTTGATGTAATGTTGTAAAACTTTTAATAGCCTTGTGTTGCAAACATAGCAGTGTGACATTTGTTTTGGTACACGATATCTGTATTTATAATCATGAAAATACTACGGTAGCGTATTAGCGCCACATATTTTTTTTTTATTTTTCTTCCTATGTTTGCGTTGTAACGCAAACATTTGCGTTAAACGCAAACCTTTGTTTTATCTTATTTCTTATTTAAGATTCAAAGGAAACAGTAGTTATTAATGGAGGAGGCTGTATATCAAATTTATCTCCTTTGTAGTAATTGCAAAGTAAACTGCTTGAATAGTTAGATCATATCAATGACTAATAATGAGCAGAATAATAAAAGAAGATGTGGTATGAGTGCCAATAAGAAAACTCTGCATCTAAGTCACTATTCGTAAAAGTAAACCATCATAGGCCGAATTACGGTCTTCAACACGGAGCATTGGCTCACACTAAACAACAAACTATAAAGGTCCCCAAAAACGATATCCAAGTTACTACTAGTATATATATTACAAAGAAAATTGAGTAAATTGAGGTTATACCTAAGAAAAAAATCAACCCTGCTAATATAGCTATAACCGAATATAAATATACTTCCAAAGTAAGCTCTCATTTGAGAACTGTGTAAAGTAGGTTACATTCAAACAAGCTACCCTTTGGCAATAAATGTATAGAATGAAGATGTTTTATTAATAAAATTATGTTCTCTCTATTCAAATTGCTACCCAAACATCTTAAAAATACTTCATTATATTGAAATGAAAATTCAATGACTTTCTATCAAAGAATCTTGATCATATTCTGAGATTTAAAAAAAATGTTTCCTTATTTAAAATTCATTTTAAAGCAGAAAGATCATTTTGTCTATTTGACTTGGAGGTTTCACAATTGTATGACATTATTTTTGATCTTTCAATTTTAATATGACTATATACTAAACTATATCAATTTTCTTGTTAAATTATATACTTTTCTGATGCACAAATCAGTCTTAATTTATGTATAATTGCACTTCAATTATTCCATTATTCCTATGCATATTTATTATAATGATTTGGCATTGTATGTATGTTTCTTTTTTTATCTACTTGTAAATCACATCCGAAATGAATGACAGACGGACATATATACAAAACTTAATGAATAATTGAAATAAAGATATTTGCGTTATAAAGGTTTGCGTTATAACGCAAAGGTTTGCGTTACAACGCAAACATAGGAAGAAAAATAAAAAAAAAATGTGTGGCGCTAATACGCTTCCGTAAAATACTTTCAATTGAAAATCTAAAATAAATTATCAATTTGACACATGCCACACACGTTAAAAGCTAGAAACCAATTATGATCAAGTATAACAATATAAAAAAACAATATTCTGAACAATACACACACCATACACACAGAATGACACATTAATATGAACGACTACGATAGATCTGTTCTAGATCAGTTCTCTTGTTTCTACTTGAATATCCCAACTGTCCTTTTGTTCATTCATATGCGTTTGCATTCTCCTAGTAACTAACGTTATGGGGATGGTAGAGTGCTTACAAACACAAAATAAGATATGTATTTGTTTGTATCAAAATATGAGCATACATTCAAGCGGTTTTTATTGATCTACTGTATGTCATATCATTTTATGAATAAATATCTTCCATGTTATCCTGTAATTGATAGGGGGACAGTTTTTGAGAAAGTTCAACATGGATCAATATTACAAATCGCATATCAACTATTGTTGGTTGGCTATGATACTTATATCAAGCAGGGTTTTAAAATAGACAATATTTTTTTATGATCCATTATGGATATTTAACGAAAAGAAATTATTCCACACTTTTAATTGTCTCCTTTTGGCAAAGCCGAGAAGGAATCATACATGTAGTTATGCAAGCTGTACTTACTTCCATTTGTCAGTAGCTTTGTCTGTTTAGTTTACCTTGCTATCTTTTTTTTATAGTTGAAGGTTATATATAAACATGAAGAATACCTTGAAATATCAGTTTCTGTACATTTTTTTCTAGTGTACGTAAAATTTGATGTTTAAAGTGTACAGGTAAAGTAGTAAGAGTACCAATGCAAATGTGATAGCAGTTCAGCTTGATTAATTTTTAGGGAGGCTGCATTGTAAGAAAATTTGATGAAATTGTTTTTCAAAATTACGGTTGAATGACTTTTATGAAAAAATTAATATGTATAATTATAATAAAATCAAGGAAATCAGTCTTCTTTTTCCTATCAATTTTTCTTTCAGACAACAAATATGGTTAAATCTATTCAAGAAATTGACAGAGAAATAACAGTTGCTTAGTACTATGTACGTTGACAAATTGTGTATAGCCGAAAGCCATGTATTTCTCGTTTTTTATTTAGATTAGACCGTTGAATGGTTTTACACTAGTAATTTTGGGGTCCTTTATAGCTTTTTGTTCGGTGTAAGCCAAGGCTCCGTGTTGAAGGCCGTACATTGACCTATAATGGTTTACTTTTATAAATTGTTATTGTGATGGAGAGTCTCATTGTAGAAGGATGTCAATAGTTGATATTTTATATAATTTCAAAGGATAGCATAGTTGTATGTATAAATGATAAATATAACAAATTTAATGAAAAATAAAATAAGAAAGTTCTTATTGTATTGGTTATCTGATAGTACTAGTATAATGTATTGCTTGAGTTGTGAGGCAAACAAATTGCACAAAAAAACTTCTTTCGACAACATACTGAAAATATGCGGACTTTCGAGCAAAATGTGAACTTCTATGAAGAGATTTGTTGTACTTAGCGTTCAGGCTTCTGAAATTGACAGTTTTAGTATTTTTAAGAAGAAGTTGATATTCAAGGCCAACTTTTGCAAACAAGGAACCTGTCGATTTTAATTCAGAGTGTAAATTATACTTCATTTTCTTCAAAATATTAAACTGAGAAATAAAAAAAATCAAGAGTGTTGATATCCTCTTGGTAGGTGGGTATAACTAACTAAAGCTCATATATACCAGAATAAAAAAAATTATGCCAAGTTAATTGTCTTCCAAAGATGGAACTTTGGGTCCTCAATGCTCTTCAAATTTGTACTTGTTTGGCTATATAACTATTTCGATCTGAGCGTTACTGATGAGTCTTATGTAGACGAAATGCGCGTCTGGCGTATTAAATTATAACCCTGGTAACTTTGATAACTATTATCAATGGTGCTCGAAACAAACAAAAAATGAATAATGCACCAATCACATTGCTATTTGTAGATATACAAAGATGTGGTATGAGTGCCAATAAGACAACTCTCCATTCAAGTCGCAATTTGTAGAAGTGAAAGTACGGTCTTTAACACGGAACCTTGGCTCACACCGAACAGCAAGCTATCAGGGGCCCCAAACATGATAAGTGTAAAACGATTCAAATGGGAAAAACAACACCAACAAACGACAACAACTGAACATCAGATTCCTGACTTTGGACAGGTGCAAACAAATACAGCGTGTTTAAACGTTTTTATAGGTACCAACCTTCACCCTTATCTGGAAACAATAGTGTAAAATGTAACATCACAACATAGAAAGACACACTATAAAATGTCAATTGAAATGGCTTAACTCGACCAAAAGACATATTAACACGTCTAGTAATCATATACTGAACGAACAAATTTGATCTATGATACAATGTTAATACAAAATCAATAACATAAGGGGTGGATAAATAAAGGCAACAGTAGTATATTGCTGTGAGATGTTTCATAATTAAAAAAATCAATAACAATATCCTTGAACAAAAAGCCGCCATATACAATAATATACACAGGTAAATGAAAATAATATTGAAAATGATAAGCCATTATCATAATATCAGCAAATTTGATTACTCAAAATTGACTAATATTATGTGACATCAATATTGGTATACAATTACTATAACCTTGAATTAAATTGAGCAATATTCATTTATTCATTATTGCTGAACTTGCATATACAAACAGTAGTCTTGATTAATAAGGATGATATAAAAAAAAATAAGACGTGGTGTGACTGCCAATGAGACAACTCTCCACAAGTTAAAGTATAAACAACAGATATATCTGACTCATCAAGGTAATTGTGTCAATACAAAGGTGTATATTGTTGTTTTTGCTTCACATATTGCAAACAACTGCCAAAATAGTCTTCTTTTGAGATCTTGACCGTCATCTTAAACCATAAATATATTTTGCAATTAAATATTTTGTACAAGATTGTTGATATGTGTATAAAATATTTTTTGGGATAAAACTGTTGACAATTATATTTTGACAAAAAAATATACATGACATGACCATTTGTGATCAAATACATAAATTAAGACATCAGAAAGTACGACACTTACAGAAAATAATAAGAAAAAAAAAGACATAGGGAATAACATATCGAACAGAAAAAAAACCAACATATATATGAAATGCACGTCTTCGCTCATCCACGTTTAAAACGAAATATTGCACTAGCATCATATCAATCTTCTTTTGTTTCTTATCTTACCTTTTTTCTTTATTCTGTTTTTAATAGAAAGGTGACTGAGGGCAGACTGTTTTGGAATTTAATCTCTCCATTGAATACACATCTATATGACATATCATTCAAGAGAAAAACTTTGTACAATATAGAAATGCCGGTCAAAAGGACCTGATATGGTAACATATGTTTTTGAATTGAGTTTAAAGGTCATCTTTACAAATCTGAAAAAAAATTGAAGGATTTCGATTTTGACATTTTTTTCTATTTCCAATCTCTACTTAAAAACAAACAGTACTGTTTCACCGTTTGTAAACGAGGGACGAAAGTTACCAGAGTCAAACTCATAAATCGAAAATAAACTGACAACGCCATGGCTAAAAATGAAAAAGACAAACATACAAACAAAAGTACACATGACACAACATATAGTAATGTTTGTTTGGATACATAAACCTCAATCATAAATATTTGTTTCACCAAAAATCCAGTTTTCAAACCATAAAATGTTTAGGTCCCCTTAAATAAAGGCAACAGTAGTATACCGCTGTTCGATACTCATAAATCGATAGAAAAACAAATCCGGGTTTCAAACTCAAACTGAGGGACACGTCTTATAGTAATGTGAATAGACAACTTTCGAGTTCGGTGCATTTCCGTCAAAAACTCTGGTTTTAGTGAACGTCATTTGTGCGTTTAGGGGCATCGTCACTTCCATTCTAATTTTGAGCAAAATCTATAAGTCTATATTGTACGAATTATTCGACAAATTGAATTCTCAAAATTGACAATCAGCACTGCTGTCATTAGGGAATTGTCATTAAGTACCTACAGAACAACCGTTATTTCTAGTTTATCCTGCACAACGACGATCACTAAGACGCTTGATGAACGTTAATAGTGCAGGGATACAGGCGAGCCCCTCTTTCTGGTAAATGACGTCATAAAGGCGCGCAAAATTGACGAGTTTTTTCCGGTGACGGATGAACTCGAAAGTGGTCTATTCGCACTGAAATACAAGAGGAAACAAACGACACAACAGAAACCCAACGTTAAACTGTAACACACACAGAAACGAACTATAATATAATAATGGCCATATTCCTGACTTGGCACAGGACATTTTTTAAAGAAAAAAATGGTGGGTTGAACCTGGTTTTGTAGCATGCCAAACCTCCCCCTTTAATGGCAATGTTAAATATAACATTAAATGGCATAAAAACATTATAGAACTACAATACAAATAAATATGAGAACATATTGAACAAAGAATTCAAGTTTCATGAAGGACAATACTTCAAAATAATTTTTTTAAAGTAGAATATTGGTTGAGTCATCAAACAGAGGCAAAAGAATACTTCTGTCAATTATGACCTAACATTGAATGTACGGATACTTTTGTGTTTAAAGACGACAAGTACTTGTTTCTTCAGGTGTTTTTTTTTCGTTGCAACAAATTATATAAGAACTTCGGGGGAATCTCTGACTTGTAGAACGCTTATAAACGCCTGATTCTTGGGGACATCTGTCCAATAATTGTCTGTCGTATGGTTAAAATCGTTCTCACTCATAAAGGGAGAACAAATCTGATTACTGTAACAGTGGTAAATAAATTTTGAAGCATGAATGATGGTATACTGCCTACATTTCTACAAATTCACAACTATCAAATGAAACAAATTATTTGTCTACAGCCTTGTTTTACGCCTCGTCCAATCGTATGAGCATTACCGATACAAAATTCGACTTCCCTTTTCTAGTAAATTGTCTCAAACTTTGAGTCGATTTTTTTTGTGCATATTATGCAATGCATGAAATTTACAACCTTTTTCTTTTCTTTGAATTTGAAGGGGAATTTTTCAACGGATTTGACGAATCATGCATGTCGGGGAATTTCTACTGAAACTATCCGCCAATTAGTTTAATTTTATACAATAAGACGGATTATAGCCAAAAATAAAATATGAAAATACATATATACAAACTTTGTACATACGTGTATATTAGTGCATTTAATTTACAAATATAAAATAACAAAAAAGTATCAATTTTATATATCAGTTGAGTTTAATCATTCACAAAATTTCATGAAAGGGAAGTGATTGTGATGAAATTGCAGGGTTTTTTTTTTTCGTTTATATTAATCAAATGTAAGCAAATGAATTCAAGTTTTCATTTTGAAAAAGGGGGGTTGCAATCTTTCTAATATACCACAATTAATAAAAACGGCTTATATCCATATTTATTTTCTGTTACTTTAGAATTCCAGTCAAAGTGGATTCATTATTAAGTAATTAAAAGAATAAAAACAAAAATTGAAATCAACAACATGGTTATTTAATTTTAGGTTCAATAACTATGTCGTATCGTATTCAAAAATCTTTCATGTACAACATTGTTATCGTCACGGTATTGGTTTTAGTTTGTAACGGCTGGTGATGAGCATCGCTGAATTAAGAGACATGTTTTTTTTTTATTTTCACACATGAAACTATTGAACAAAAAGATGCTACACAATCAATCTAATTTGGCGACACAGAAATTGAGAAGAAACA
This sequence comes from Mytilus galloprovincialis, assembly GCF_965363235.1. Taxonomy (NCBI): domain Eukaryota; kingdom Metazoa; phylum Mollusca; class Bivalvia; order Mytilida; family Mytilidae; genus Mytilus; species Mytilus galloprovincialis. The sequence goes on from NC_134838.1 coordinate 87,669,763, forward strand.
GGTAAACTTTTAATTTTCTATTGTTGACATCATGAGAAAACTTTCATTTTATGTGTTTACTTTCATTTTTTTTTTAAATGTTCATATTAATGTTTTGTGTTGATACAAAGCAAAACCAAACCTCGATAGGCTAAATTAATCTATGTGTTTTTCTCTTGTGTAATTTGATACTCAAATATGTAATATCTATCAACGATGTAAAAAAAAAAAACTCAACAAAGATACCAGGCGAATTAGTTCACCAGAGATGCATTTAGTCAGGAAAGTTCAAAAAAAGCAATTAACAGTTCAAACAAAGTACGAAATGGAAGAGCATTTAAGTCTTAATTGGTCGAGACTATAAGGTATTCGCAAAAAAGCTATAATCTAAATTATCTAAGTCAAAAAGGTTATGTAGTTTCTTTTACCTGGCTTAAAAAGGACAGCCGACATTCCGAATTTGGAAGCGAATTTGGCATATTGAACCTGTATGGAAAATATTACCTGTTGAATAGCAATAAGATGAGGATCGGCATTTTAATATTTGAGTATATCCATTTAACTAGGGTTATGCATAGAGCATATAACTCGTGAGGATTAACGAGATTCTACAATAATTCAGTAATTTAAAACCTAAGAGCTACAATTAAAAAAGGCAAGGAATTTTGAATAATGGAAAAGCAATAGATGTAGGACAGAATTTGATTTCGTTGAAAATTAAATTCCTATAGCTTGCATTTTTTAAATACAGCTGTTTCACATACCACGCCTCTTTTGGGGAGATATAATATTCATAGATATTTATTTTTGTTTACCTACTTGTTCCCAGATATGATCTCTATGTTTCATCTCGTAGCGACATAACTTGGGAATGTTATTAGCAAAAAAAAAACATGAAATCCATGGACGACATAGAGTCAAGGTAGAGGTAGTACAGAGTTTGATATAAGTTTAAACTGTTGATAGTTCGGGGCATATAAATGTTTAAAATATGCCGCACAGCTCTATATTTTGACCTTTAAAAAAAGTAGTGCTTATGAAGTTCTAGGATATATTTTATTTCAAACTTCTTAGTTAAAGTGGTAAATTTTTAGTTATTAAATGAGTTTCTAAATATATGGGAAATTGCATTGCCGATATTTACATAAATGAAACATAAACGCTATCCTTGTTGATTTCTTTTTTTATTTCTTTTGCAATGTAATAACACTGTTAATTTCATGCATGAAAGGCGCCTTCCTGGATGTAATTTCATCAGTCTTACACAAAAAAAAACCATCTGAAAGCCAAGGATGTATAATACATGTGATGAGCTATTTGACCAAAACGAACATAATAATACAAAAACTCATTCAAGGTAATTTTTTCTAACAAAACTGGAACCTTGAGTTCGTTTTTTTTAATAATTTTTCAATTCATCCCACAAATGTTAAGGCACCTTTGTTATGAATCGTATCAGTACTAATACATGGACTACTGTTTAAACAATTATATTTCATTCAGATAAATTGAATTGGATTGGTTAAGAGGTTATGTGAGCCCTTTCTACACAACGTATATATTACAGTCAAATACAACAACAAATGTAGGAACATAATGACAACACATCATTATTTATTTCGAAAAAAAAAACTCATGGTTGAAAGGAATAATGCTACAAATAGTTAGATAACTAATTCAAAATACTACTATGTTTTGTACCAAAAATTGATAAACAAAGTTGTTTAAAACCATTGTTAGAATAAGTAATTTATTTCAAAAGACATGTTTGATATCATGTTTTTTTTTGTCTAATCTATCGCTCCTGAAGAATGAAGATAATGAATAAATATCATATTTGTAAATTAAAAAAACATAATTAAGATATAATAAGAAAAAGAAGTTTGATAAAAATGCACTACTACTACTACAGAGTTGATGATACCCCTACGATACTGACATGTCACCAGCATTGATATTAAATACTTGATCAACCTGATATGTTGAAATATAATCTTATTAATTAGGAAAGAGACATCATTTATGACGGAAAAGTACATAGTAAAAAGAATAGATATTTCCCATGATTATTATGCATAAACAAATGCAATTCAACTTGAAACTCTTAAACAAAATGTTTGTTTTAGCAAAAGGAAAAACAAATAGGAAAAACGACCAAGAGAAATGTTTATTACTCAGTGATACTACGTACGAACTGTTATTATGTTAAATGCATTACATTATAGGATAGTAAATCATTGATATTGACTGTACTCAGTGACCAGAATTTTCAGGATTTAACAATAAAACATTTATTAAACTAACAAAAAAGGTTTATTAATGTGGTAAAACTATAACAGAATCATGTTACTTTTGTTGAACACATATCAACTCGCAAGCCATGATTGCACTCTCCAATGTTATTTTTTTAGAAGAAGTATTGACGTTGCATGAATTCTTGACGCTTGATCTGTAACCTATGTATGGATCTTGTGTCAGGTGTTTTGTCTTCGTGTAACATTTCTTTGAATCTTTACCTGCACTCAAATCAGAAAAGTAAAGTTACGTTTTATTTTTTTAGTCCAACAGAGACCCAGCAAAGAATTTCAGAATCAGGCCTTTATAATGTTGCAGGAAGGAATAAGTCAACGAGATGATGTTAGACAGTGTCGAGTCAGATATGTCCCTTTCAGTCCTGACAACAATGCTATTGGCGAACGAGATTTGTAAGTGAACATCCCTGCCATGGCCTAACTTGTAACAACGCCACTTCAATAAAATTGCATTACACAACGCAATTATCGAGAAAGTTTTACGACTGGAACGTCGTGACATTTTAATCTGATTAATTGCTGTTTGTTTTTACAGCTATTAATTTTTATTTCTATAACCCTTTTGTGTATTCTAATTTGACAAAATGATTTTGTGCAGTGATTTTAAATTCTAATTACCTGTATAAGAAAAAAAAAATTCACTGTGACACATTTTTTTAATTTTGTTTAACAAGGTGGTTAATAACTTATCAATCTATTTAGTTAACAAAGATCTTTCTAAAAAACTGAACAAAACATAAATATAAATATTCTCACATTTTTATTTAATTATAAGACTATTCAGAAAAAATTTCTGTCGGTGAAATAAATAATATAAAAACATCAAAATAAACAACAGAATATATTAAAGAAGCATGTGATATCAATATTTTAAAAGTAAATATAATTTAACAATTTATATTATTAAACACAAATCCTTATCTTTAACACAATAAAAGTACATGTAATTGAAATGTAATTCAAAAGTAATTGAGCATTACATGCTTTTTTCAATGTAATTAATTAAATTACCATTAAATGTAACTAAAAAATGCTTAATTACACATTACATTCAATTACATGGAAAATTGTAATGCATTACACTTAATTACCATTACATTTTCAATTACCCCATCCCTGGTACAAATTGCGTAAATTCAGTCTGAACCATAACTTTTTTTAAAGTAAATCGATATTTTTGTTAATTTATTCATTGAGTAATGTTCATTTTTACAGTAAGTTGTCGAATATATCCGCTGCAACTTAGTATCGTTTAGACAGCAGTTCATTTGCAGTCAATTCAGTATTGTTCGGTAGCTGTTGCGGCAATTCAGACAAGTGGATATCAAACTAAAGAACAATCTTCACGTGTGCACTAATGAATATTACTTACAACTAAAGATTTTATTATAAGAATACACCGTATGTTTGACACAGGGTGGCAGTTTTAAAGCAGAGAAAAACGATCAAGGTAAGTTTAAGTATCATTTTTTTTTGAGAACTGTTTGTACCAAATAAGTAATTACACGGAATGAACTGAAACTTAATCTATCTCCAGCAAGCAGAAGCAGAAGTTTTAATTGCTCTGGTTTCTCAAACGCCTCTCCTTTGTTTGCCGTGTTGAAGATTTAGAGGCTTCATATGAAAGTTTCAGGATAAAAACTACATTTGACGATTTTCCCCGTATGATTTATATAGAAATAAATTCCTATCATGGAATTTACCAAAATGCGGCTTCTTAGTAAAAAATCTTTTGTTTATGACTCAGTTTACATCAAAATATAATTTGTGGCTTAGGGTGGCACATTTTACGTCTCAAGGGTAAGAGGCATTTATTAAAAAAGAATAGATTTGCATATTATGCAGCATTTATCTGATGCTTTGTTATCCAAACAAACTCTATGTTATGAAGACAAATTACAAACTTCAATTATTTCATTTGGTCAATATTTAAGTCTTTTACGTAATATGCATTTTTTTAATATTAGGAATAGATAACTAGAGGCTCTATAGTCCAAGATTACTCTAAAATAAAGGACAACAGGTAGGTGAAACTTATATAAATGAAGAGATAAATGATAAAAAAAATTACAAAACTACCCTTGAACTTGCATATGAAGCCTCAACATCATCAACACGGAAAACTAGGGAGAGTGTTTGAGAAACCAGAGTACTGAAAACTTCTGCTTGCTGGAGATAGATTATGCTTCAGTTCCTTCCGTGCAATTACTTATTTGGTACAAACAGTTCTCAAAAAAGAAATTTAGATGCTTCAACTAACCTTGATCGTTTCTCTCCGCTTCAAAACTGCCACCCCGTATTAAAAACAGCCGACACCTCGCATGTTGCGTCCTACACGGATATAATCCTAAAAATACTGGACAGCTCACTTTGTATACTGAAATCGTTTTGTAGTAAAACAGCGGCTTCAAAGAATTCGCGATTAGATATCTCACATTATTATTATATAATAGGCACAGTGTAAACACATGACTTATTATGAACTTTTAAAAAAGAAGTAATTTAAAAAGACTTTGGTCATAATAAATCAAATGAAGATGAGCAATCTGCCATTTAAAGTCTGTAAAATCAATCAATCTTTTAACTTTCAACTATTCTCCAAATTGATTTTTTTTACATCTTTGTTCCTTTAGAGCATGATCTTATTGTTCAGATTTAAAACTGATCTAAACCTTATCTTGCATGTTTCTTGTCGATACAAATTCTGGTAAGGTTTCGTATGGGATTTTTTTTTTAAAATCTGACTGTAACACTTTGCCAATTTTACTTATCATTTACAGCCATGTGTCTCTAGGAGCATCTAACCTTGAAAAACCAATAATGATAATGATCACAAAAAAGATTAAAAAATATATTATTTTACACGAGTAAGTCCTTTTTATAAAGACTAATATGTGACCGATATCAAATACCATGTTGTAATGTTACAATGTCACCATAATATCACCTGAAGTCATATATTTACAATAGATTTGGTAAAACAGTTTAATATAAAAGTATCTAGGTCTATTTATTAATATAATTATTCATATTCATGGCCATTAACATTATTGATGTCACTGACTTGTGCAACGTATATTCACATTCAAGGGGTTTAAGGCTAGGAAGAAGAATTGTTTTTTAAACGAATAAAACGATAGTTGCAGTGTTTATTATATTTTATTAAACTTGAATAGCTTTGATATTTAAATCAAGAGTTAAATACCGAAACTGGTTCATACGACCACTAAATATAATTTGGACACACAGAAATTTGATTAATTATAGTTATTAAATTAGAATTTAAACGTTACTTTTACCAGTAGGATTTTACTTTTTTATAAGAAGTGCTATAAAAAATACCCTTATCACAACTATATCAATGGCTATTTTCTGCAAAGAAACCGTACACATCATTAGCATGATTTAGAAAATGTGCGACTGACAATATACATGCAATGTTTGTTGTGGGTATTCGATATCGGCCACATGATATATTCCTTCCGCCAGAACCACAGTCTGGGCGAATGAAAACACTTATTATAATGGCATACCTGATACAACTTCTAAAATACAACCATCGCAGCCGCCAAACAATGTATTTATGAAGTCTCTTGTTATAAACGAATAAGAGCAGAATGGTCTGTCAAAATAAAATGAAAATTCATCATAATCAGTCTCCTTTATATAACTTACATAAACATTTAAAAAAAGTAAAAATTACCGTTTTAACTATTAATGTAATTAATTATCATCAATACGCTACCCTTTTGAATCAATATGATACAATTATATAAACGTATATGTCGTACTATAAACCAAATTATACTGTGGAATAATTGAAGAATGCTTCAAAGCAAATTTTAAAGAATACAATAGTGTTTGTCCTTTCCTTGTAAAAATATTAACGGTACTAAATGTTGCTAGAACTCATTCTGACTACAAAATTTGTGTTCAATTATACACTTTTTTAGATAGAGATAAACAAACCCATTTCAATGTATGATGGAGACACCAATCTGAATGTTATATCGGAACGTTAAGTAAAATTAAGATAATTAAAAATCAATTGTTCAGAGAACAATTGAAAGTCTTTCCACATCAAAGAAATTTTGATAAGAAGATAGTTTCTTCATACTAATTCGATAAATAATGGTTTAATTATATTTTTGAGTGATGTAAGGGAGATAAAATGCTACTTCCGGTGAAATGAATGTCACTTCCGGTCTCATATGATAGCTTCTTTCACACTGATTCCAAAAATATATAGTTTCTATATACTCTTGTATGTAGAATGGGAGATAATTGGACACTTCCGGTTTGTTGGATGTTATTTCTAGTCTTCAGTTATCAGTTTATGTATCTATATGACAAAATATATGGATTCTGAGTAATTTTATATGAAAAATTTGCAAAAAAGGCTACTTCCGGTTTTCTCAAGATCACTTCCGGTTGTCATTTTTCAAGGTCATTTGTCACCTTACCTTTTGTACAAGGTCAAATGCCTTTATAATGAACTTAGTTGAAGTTTTAATCAAATAACCTCATATCAAGACATTTCAGGGGCACCAACTCCTATAAGATGACATTTAATTGTATCAGACATAATGTAGCATATCTTCATAAAAATAAAGCAGACATTTTGCACTTGTTCTTTTATATGTATCTTTCAAAGTGTCAGAGAAAATGCAAAAACATGCAAAAGTCACAATTGAGAACTTGACCTTGACCTTTGACTTTGACCTAATTTTCTAATTTAGGACCCATGGGACTCAAATAAAAACATTCCAGGGTTATATGATTAACGGTTTATGAGTTAAAAAAACATACCGACAAATTTATTCCGTAAAGGTAGATAACTCCTATAAAATTTCATCGAATCGCTTCAATCCAAATTAGCCAAAAATTCCTGAGGATGTAACGAACAATTTGTAAAAAGAATTTTGTCGCTATCTTTTTTTGTTACGAAGGAGATACACTCTGATGATAAACAGTGAATAGGGAGATAACTCTTACAAAGAAAATGGTTCGCCTTAGCAGGGTGAAATTTAAAAGCGCATAAACTATACGATACTATATGAGAAATATCTAAGCGACATATTGCGAAACAAACATTTATCGCTAGAACAAAATTTGGCGGAAAAAGCTTTTTCCGGTTTTCTAAAGGTCACTTCCGGTAGCCATTTTTCAAGGTCATTTGTCACTTAACCTTTTGTATAAGGTCAAATGTCTTTATAATGAACTTAATTGAAGTTATAATCAAATAACCTCATATCAAGACATTCCAGGGGCACCAACTCCTATAAGATGCCATTTAATTGTATAAGACTAAATGTAGCATATCTTCATTACAATAAAGCTGACATTTTGCACTTGTTCTTTAATATGTATCTTTCAAAGTGTCAGAAAAAATGCAAAAACAAGCAAAAGTCACAATTGAGAACTTGACCTTGACCTTTGACCTTGACCTCATTTTCTAAGTTAGGACCTAGGGGACTCAAATAAAAACATTCCAGGGTTATACGGTTAACTGTTTATGAGTTAAATACACATACCGACAAATTTATTTTGTAAAGGTAGATAACTCCTATAAAATTTCATCGAATCGCTTCGATCCAAATACGCCAAAAATTACTGAGGATGTAACGAACAATTTGTTAAAAGAATTTTGTCGCTATCTTGTTTTGTTACGAAGGAGATGCACACAGAGTGTAAACAGTGAAAAGGGAGATAACTCTTACATAGAAAATGGTTCGCCTAAGCAGGGTGAAATTTTAAAAGCGCATAAACTATACGATACCATATGAGAAATATCTAAGCGACATATTGCGAAACAAACATTTTGCGCAAGAACAAAATTTAGCGGAAGAAAAAAATAATAATAATAATAATAATTAAAAACCAATTGTTCAGAGAACAATTGAAAGTCTTTCCACAACAAAGAAATTTGGATCAGAAGGTAGTTTCTTCATACTGCTGATATAAATAATGGTTTAATTATCTTTTTGAGTGATGTAAGGGAGATAATATGCTACTTCCGGTCTCATATGATAGCTTCTTTCACACTGATTCCAAAAATATATAGTTTCTATGTACTTTTGCATGTAGAATGGGAGATAATTGGTTACTTCCGGTTTGTTGGAAGTCATTTTTATTCTTCAGTAATCAGTTTATGTATCTATATGACAAAATATATGGATTCTGAGTACTTGTATGTGAAAAAACTGCAAAAAAAGCTACCTTTTGTATAAGGTCAAATGTCTTTGTAATGAACTTACTTGAAGATATAATCAAATAACCTCATATCAAGACATTTCAGGGGCAACAACTCCTATAAGATGCCATTTATTTGTATAAGACTAAACGTAGCATATCTTCATTACAATTAAGCAGACATTTTGCACTTGTTCTTTTTTATGTATCTCTCAAAGTGAGTGAGAAAATGCAAAAACAAGCAAAAGTCACAATTAAGAATTTGACCTTGACCTTTGACCTTGACCTTGACCTCATTTTCTAAGTTAAGAGCTAAGGGACTCAAATAAAAGCATTCCAGGGTTATACGATTAATTGTTTATGAGATAAATAAACATACCGACAAATTTATTTTGTAAACGTAGATAACTCCTATAAAATTTCATCGAATCGCTTCGATCAAAATACGCCAAAACTTTCTGAGGATGTAACGAACAATGTGTAAAAGAAATTTTGTCGATATCTTTTTTTGTTACAGAGGAGATGCACTCTGATTATAAACAGTGAATAGGGAGATAACTCTTACAAAGAAAATGGTTTGGCTTAGCAGGGTGAAATTTAAAAGCGCATAAACTATACGATACAATATGAGAAATATCTAAGCGACATATTGCGAAACAAACATTTATCGCTAGAACAAAAGTTGGCGGAAAAAAAAAAATAATAATAATTAAAAACCAATTGTTCAGAGAACAATTGAAGGTCTTTCCATCAAAACAATGTATTTTGATATGAAAAGTTGTGAAACTAAGTTTAAAATGTCATTTCAATCGTCAAATGATAGCTCCTAGTAAGCTGATTCCAAAAATATATTGTTTCCATACATTTTTTTTAAATAAGGGAGATAATTTGTTACTTCCGGTTTGAAAAATGTTACTTCCGATTATATTTGAATATTTACTTGACACTGATTCCAAAAATATCTGGTTCTATATACTTTTATATTAAAAAGTACAAAAAAATAGCTATTTCCGGTTTACAAAAGGTCACTTCCGGTTGTTTTTTACAAGGTTAAATGGTTTGATATCTTTTTCTAAAAGTTGTATATCTTTATCATGTATACATATAGAATAAAAGCAAAGGTCAAAATCTAGAACGTCAAATTAAGCTATGACCTTGAGATCAGTTTCAAGGTCATAAACCAAGGACCTCAAATCAAAAGACCATAGGTCTTTATTATATTTAGTTAATGAGTTATATCACCAAACGCGTATTTTTAAATACAAGAGGGGAGAAAACTCCCTTTTACATTCAACGTACGCTTGCAATCAAAATTTACATCTTACGACATGTCGCAACTAACAATTTAGTAAAAATAATTTGTTGATATCTTATACAGTCTTTGGATATAAGTGAAAATAAGCCAAATTCAAATATTAGAATATGACCTTGACCTTTGACCTTGACCTAATTTTCATTTTTTGGGACCAAGGACCTCAAATCAAAAGATCCTAGGTCTCTATCACTTATGATTTATAAGATAGAAATTCATATCACTTATATCAGATGCATAAGGGGAAATAACTCTCATATGGAGCGGTCATATCGCTTCGGTCAAAATAGGACAAATCATGCGAAGGATATAACGAGCAATTTTGTAAAATAAATTTGTCATAATCTTTTATGGTTGCGAAGGAGATGCGCTAACAAGGAAAACAGTGTTTGGGGAGATAACTCCTACAAAGAAAAGTATTCGTTTACGCAGGGTAAATTTCAAAAGTGCATAAACTGTTCGATATCATATACCAAATATCTAAGCGACATATTGCGAAACAAATGTTTATCGCAAGAACAAAATTAGGCGGAAGAAAAAAAAAAAAAAAAAAAAATAATCAGAAGAAAAACAATAGGTCTTTCCACAGAAAAGTGGAAAGACCTAATAATAATAATAATAATAATAATAATAATAATAATCAGAACAAATACAATAAGTTTTTCCACAGAAAAGTGGAAAGACTTAATTAAAAACCAATTGTTCAGAGAACAATTGAAAGTCTTTCCACACCAAAGAAATTTTGATAAGATAGTTTCTTCATACTGATGCGATAAATAATGGTTTAATTATATTAATGAGTGATGTAAGGGAGATAATTAGCTACTTCCGGTGAAATGAATATCACTTCCGGTCTCATATGATAGCTTCTTTGACACTGATTCCAAAAATATATAGTTTCTATATACTTTTATATGTAGAATGGCAGATAATTGGCCACTTCCGGTTTGTTAGAAGTCATTTTTAGTCTTCAGTAATCAGTTTATGTATCTATATGACAAAATATATGGATTCTGAGTACTTTTATATGAAAAAATTGCAAAAAAGGCTACTTCCGGTTTTCTCAAAGTTACTTCCGGTAGTCATTTTTCAAGGTCATTTGTCACCTTACCTTTTGTACAAGGACAAATGCCTTTATAATGAACTTAGTTGAAGTTATTATCAAATAACTTCATATCAAGACATATTAGGGGCACCAACTCCTATAAGATGCCATTAAATTGTATCAAACTTAATGTATCATATCTTCATAACAATAAAGCAGACATTTTGCAATTGTTTTTCTTTATGTAACTTTCAAAGCGTCAGAGAAAATGCAAAAACAAGCAAAAGTCACAAATTAGAACTTGACCTTGACCTTTGACCTTGACCTCATTTTCTAAGTTAGGACATAGGGGACTCAAATAAAAACATTCCAGGGTTATACGGTTAACTGTTATTGAGTTAAAAAAACATAACGACAAATTTATTTTGTAAAGGTAGATAGCTCCTATAAAATTTCAGCGAATCGCTTCGACCCAAATGAGCCAAAAATTCCTGAGGATGTAACGAACAATTTGTAAAAAGAATTTTGTCGATATCTTTTTTTATTTAGGAAGAAGATGCACACAGATGATAAACAGTGAATAGGGAGATAACTCTTACAAAGAAAATGGGTCGGCTTAGTAGGGTGAAATTTAAAAGCGCATAAACTATACGATACCATATGAGAAATATCTAAGCGACATATTGCGAAACAAACATTTATCGCAAGAACAAAATTTGGCGGAAAAAAAAAAAAATAATAATGATTAAAAACCAATTGTTCAGAGAACAATTGAAAGTCTTTCCACACCAAAGAAATTTTGATAAGATAGTTTCTTCATACTGATGCGATAAATAATGGTTTAATTATATTAATGAGTGATGTAAGGGAGATAATAAGCTACTTCCGGTGAAATGAATATCACTTCCGGTCTCGTATGATAGCTTCTTTGACACTGATTCCAAAAATATATAGTTTCTATATACTTTTATATGTAGAATGGCAGATAATTGGCCACTTCCGGTTTGTTGGAAGTCATTTGTAGTCTTCAGTAATCAGTTTATGTATCTATATGACAAAATATATGGATTCTGAGTACTTTTATATGAAAAAATTGCAAAAAAGGCTACTTTCGGTTTTCTCAAGGTCACTTCCGGTAGTCATTTTTCAAGGTCATTTGTCACCTTACCTTTTGTACAAGGTCAAATGCCTTTATAATGAACTTAGTTGAAGTTATAATCAAATAACTTCATATCAAGACATATTAGGGGCACCAACTCCTATAAGATGCCATTAAATTGTATCAAACTTAATGTATCATATCTTCATAACAATAAAGCAGACATTTTGCAATTGTTTTTCTTTATGTATCTTTCAAAGCGTCAGAGAAAATGCAAAAACAAGCAGAAGTCACAAATTAGAACTTGACCTTGACCTTTGACCTTGACCTCATTTTCTAAGTTAGGACATAGGGGACTCAAATAAAAACATTCCAGGGTTATACGGTTAACTGTTATTGAGTTAAAAAAACATAACGACAAATTTATTTTGTAAAGGTAGATAACTCCTATAAAATTTCAGCGAATCGCTTCGACCCAAATGAGCCAAAAATTCCTGAGGATGTAACGAACAATTTGTAAAAAGAATTTTGTCGATATCTTTTTTTGTTACGAAGAAGATGCATACAGATGATAAACAGTGAATAGGGAGATAACTCTTACAAAGAAAATGGTTCGGCTTAGTAGGGTGAAATTTAAAAGCGCATAAACTATACGATATCATATGAGAAATATCTAAGCGACATATTGCGAAACAAACATTTATCGCAAGAACAAAATTTGGCGGAAAAAAAAAAAAAAATAATCAATATAAATCAATTGCTTTGAAAAAGCAATTGTAGGTGGTCTTTCCCCCTTTAGAATTAATTGAATTTGGGGGGGGGGGGTGTTTGTTTGTTTGTTTGTTTGTTTGTTTGTTTGTTTAATTGTTTGCTTGTTTGTTTGTTTCTGTATGGGGTCTATATTATTGTTACCGGAGAAGTTTCATGTTTAGTTTGGAAAGTTTTTATTTTATTTTAGGTACAGCGCGCGCGCCAGATTGAGGAGACACCACGTGACGCGGCTTTATATTAAGAACAACTTAGTCTTTTTATTTCTTTTTAGGTGGGGACGTTGAACAGACAACATGTATAGAGACGGAATATACACAATGTAATTTCTTTTGTCATTGTAGGAAATTGACATTTTGATCACAGTTCACCAGCAGTGCATGTTTTGGATTTAATTGATCCGGTGTAACTTTAAAACACATTTATTGATTATTTTCTGATAATGTACATTTTTCAGCACCTGTTTGTAACACAGATTAGTATTTCAATCTCGGAGCGGACATTTTATTGTAGGTTTTTACTGAGATTTACGGACCAAGCAAGCGATTTTTACGGCATTGCCATTTCATTTCTCTAGGAAAAGCTGTGAGAGATATCTGCACCAAGTTTTTTTATAAACTTTTAGTACATGTATGCCCTGCTGACTGCAAATTTTGAGGTCGATTGTACTTGTAGTTTCAGAGAACATGTGGATTTTTTTTTCAGAAGTGACGTAAGAACAATATTAAATTTCAATTTTTCTTGAATAAATGAGAGTTTGCTCCTTCAATAAACTCATGAATAAACAGTCATACAGATTGATTGATTGATTGATTGATTGATTGATTGATTGATTAGATGATTGATTAGTTGGTGAGTTGGTTGGTTGGTTGGTTGGTTAAACACGTTGGATAGGGTCAATTGAAACACGGAAAAAGACACAAAGAAGATCTTGGACCCTATATTAAACACATGAGACGGAAACATGATTGGTTGATCATGATCATGATTGATTGATTGATTGATTGATTGATTAGTTGGTTGGTTGGTTGGTTGGTTGGTTGGTTAAACACGTTGGATAGGGTCAATTGAAACAGCGAAAAAGAAACAAAGAAGATCTTGGACCCTACATTAAACACATAAGACGGAAAGATGATTGATTGATCATGATCATGATTGATTGATTGATTGATTTATTGATTGATTGATTGATTGATTAGTTGGTTGGTTGGTTGGTTGGTTGGTTAAACACGTTGGTTAGGGTAAATTGAAACAGCGAAAAAGAAACGAAGAAGATCTTGAACCCTATAATAAAGACATGAGACGGAAACATGATTGATTGATTGATCATGATCATTATTGGTTGATTGATCATGATCATGATTGATTGATTGATTGATTGATTGATTGGTTGGTTGGTTGGTTGGTTGGTTGGCAAACAGACATAAAATTCTTCAAGTAGTGCCCCAAATCACATATGTACATGACCTTGACCTTTGACCTTGTGACCTTTGTCAAGGTCATTGCTTCACAATGTCATTGCAAAAGACCCTATGGGTCAAGGACCTTTTGTTTAAGAGTTTTGCCTAATAATGGCTTTTTATAAACCATCAATGGGGGTTATGTCCCTTACATAATGGTAAAACCAATACAGTCATAATGTAACAAAGTTGCCCCTTGAAGTACTCAACATTTTTCACTGCTTAAATTTTCTGTATCTATAACCATTCAAGAATTATAGGGAAATCAAAGACATATGAAAATCTAAAATATGACCTTGACCTTTGACCTTGAACTAATTTTCTTAGTTAGGAATCAGGGGACTCAAATAAAAACATTCCAGGGTTATACGGTTAGCGGTTTATGAGTTAAAAAAATTTAGCGACAAATTTATTCCGTAAGGGTAGATAACTCCTATAAAATTTCATCGAATCCCTTGACCTTTGACCTTGTGACCTTTGTCAAGGTCATTGCTTCACAATGTCATTGCAAAAGACCCTATGGGTCAAGGACCTTTTGTTTAAGAGTTTTGCCTAATAATGGCTTTTTATAAACCATCAATGGGGGTTATGTCCCTTACATAATGGTAAAACCAATACAGTCGTAATGTAACAAAGTTGCCCCTTGAAGTACTGAACATTTTTCACTGCTTAAATTTTCTGTATCTATAACCATTCAAGAATTATAGGGAAATCAAAGACATATGAAAATCTAAAATATGACCTTGACCTTTGACCTTGACCTAATTTTCTAAGTTAGGACCCAGGGGACTCAAATAAAAACATTCCAGGGTTATACGGTTAACGGTTTATGAGTTAAAAAAACATACCGACAAATTTATTCCGTAAAGGTACATAACTCCTATAAAATTTCATCGAATCGCTTCGATCCAAATTAGCCAAAAATTCCTGAGGATGTAACGAACAATTTGTAAAAAGAATTTTGTCGCTTTCTTATTTTGTTACGAAGGAGATGCACACACATGACAAACAGTGAATAGGGAGATAACTCTTACAAAAAAAATGGTTCGGCTTAGCAGGGTGAAATTTAAAAGCACATAAACTATACGATACAATATGAAAAAAATCTAAGCGACATATTGCGAAACAAACATTTATCGCAAGAACTAAATTTGGCGGAAAAAAAAAAAAAATAAATATAAAGCAATTGTTTTGAAAACAATTGTTAGGCAGTCTTTCCCCTCTGATGAATGGATAATTGATTTTTTTTTATTGATTGATTTGGAAAAGGGGGGTGGGGGGGTATTTGTTTATTTGTTTGTTTGTTTGCTTTGGTATGGGGTCTATATTATTATGTTACCGGAGAAGTTTCATGTTTAGTTTGGAAAGTTTTTCTTTTATTTTAGATACAGCGCGCGCGCAAGATTGAGGAGACATCACGTGACGCGGGTTTATATTAAGAAAAACTTAGTCTTTTTATTTCTTTTTAGGTGGGGACGTTGAACAGACAACATGTATAGAGACGGAATGTACACAATGTAATTTCTTTTGTCATTGTAGGAAATTGACATTTTGATCACAGTTCACCAGCAGTGCATGTTTTGGATTGAATCGATCCGGTGTAACTTAAAAACACATTTAATGATTATTTTTTGATAATGTCCATTTTTCAGCACCTGTTTGTAACACAGATTAGTATTTCAATCTCGGAGCGGACATTTTATTGTAGGTTTTTACTGAGATTTACGGACCTAGCAAGCGATTTTTACGGCATTGCCATTTCTTTTTTCTAGGAAAAGTCTTGAGAGATATCTGCAAAACGTTTTTTTATGAACCTTCAGTACATGTATGCCCTGCTGACTGCAAATTTTCAGGTCGATTGGACTTGTAGTTTCAGAGAATATTTGGATTTTTTTTTTCAGAAGAGACGTAAGAACAATAATAAAATAAAATTTTCTTGAATAATTGAGAGTTTGTTCCTTCAGTAAACTGTCATAAATAAACAGTCATACATATTGATTGATTGATTAGTTGGTTGATTGATTGGTTGGTTGGTTGGTTTGTTGGTTGGTTGATTAAACACGTTTGATAGGGTCACTTAGAACAAGGGAAAAAAACCTCAAGAGACCTTGCATCCCGTATTAAACGCATGACACGGAAACATACATTAAGTGATTGAATGGTTGGTTGGTTGGTTAAACACGTTGGTTAAACATGTTGGTTAAACACGTTGGTTAAACACGTTGGCTGGTTAAACACGTTAGATAGGCTCAATTTAAACAAGCGAAAAAAAACATCTTGGATCCCGTATTTAACACATGAAACGGAAACACGCATTGATTGATTGATTGATTGGTTGGTTGGTTGGTTGGTAAGTTGGTTAAATACGTTGGTTAAACAGGTTGGTTATACACGTTGGTAAAACACGTTGACTGGTTAAACACGTTAGATAGGCTCAATTTAAACGAGCGAAAAAAAACATCTTGGATCCCGTATTTAACACATGAAACGAAAACATGCATTGATTGATTGATTGGTTGGTTGGTTAAACACGTTGGTTAAACATGTTGGTTAAACACGTTGGTTAAACATATTGGTTAAACATGTTGGTTAAACACGTTTGATAGGCTCAATTAAAACAAGCGGGAAAAAAAGAGACCTTGAATCCCGTATCAAACACATGAAACGGAAACATTGATTGATTGATTGATTGATTGATTGATTGATTGATTGGTTGGTTGGTTGGTTGGTTGGTTGGTTGGTTGGAATTCAAACACATAAAACTGTTTAAATAGTGCCAAAACCACATAATTTGATGACCTTGACCTTTGACCCTGTGACCTTCGTCAAGGTCATTGCTCCACAAGGTCATTGCAAAAGACCCTATGGGTCAAGGACCTTTTGTTTAAGAGTTTTGCCTAAAAATGGCTTTTTTAAAACCATCGATGGGAGTTATGTCCCTTGCATGATGGTAAAATCAATATAGTCATAATGTAAAAAAGTTGCCCCTTGAAGTACTTAACATTTTTCACTGCTTAAATTTTCTGTATCTATAACCATTCAAGAATTATAGGGAAATCAAAGACATATGAAAATCTAAAATATGACCTTGACCTTTGACCTTGACCTCATTTTCTAAGTTCGGACTTAGGGGACTCAAATAAAAACATTCCAGGGTTATACGGTTAACGGTTTATGAGTTAAAAAAACATACCGACAAATTTATTCCGTAAAGATAGATAACTCCTATAAAATTTCTTCGAATCGCTTCGATCCAAATTAGCCAAAAATTCCTGAGGATGTAACGAACAATTTGTAAAAGGAATTTTGTCGCTATCTTTTTCTGTTACAA
This sequence comes from Mytilus galloprovincialis, assembly GCF_965363235.1. NCBI lineage: Eukaryota > Metazoa > Mollusca > Bivalvia > Mytilida > Mytilidae > Mytilus > Mytilus galloprovincialis. The sequence continues at coordinate 87,687,261 of NC_134838.1, forward strand.
AGGAGATGCACACAGATGATAAACAGTGAATAGGGAGATAACTCTTACAAAGAAAATTGTTCGTCTTAGCAGGGTGAGATTTAAAACCGTATAAACTATACGATACAATATACAAAATATCTAAGCGACATATTGCGAAACAAAAATTTCAGAATGTGGCGGAAAAAAAAAATAATAATAATCAGAAGAAAAACAATAAGTCTTTCCACAGAAAAGTGGAAAGACTTAATAATAATAATAATCAGAACAAATACAATAGGCTTTCCACAGAAAAGTGGAAAGACCTAATAATAATCAGAAGAAATACAATAAGTCTTTTCACAAAAAAGTGAAAAGACTTAATAATCAGAAGAAATACAATAAGTCTTTTCACAAAAAAGTGAAAAGACTTAATAATAATAATAATAATCAGTACAAAAACAATAAGTCTTTCCACAGAAAAGTGGAAAGACTTAATAATCAGAAGAAAAACAATAAGTCTTTCCACAGAAAAGTGGAAAGACTTAATAATCAGAAGAAATACAATAAGTCTTTTCACAAAAAAGTGAAAAGACTTAATAATAATAATCAGAACAAATACAATAAGTCTTTTCACAAAAAAGTGAAAAGACTTAATAATAATAATCAGAAGAAAAACAATAAGTCTTTCCACAGAAAAGTGGAAAGACTTAACAATCAGAAGAGTGGAAAGACTTAATAATCAGAAGAAATACAATAAGTCTTTTCACAAAAAAGTGAAAAGACTTAATAAATTGAAGTAGCATAGAGACCTAATGGGTATCTTTCTTGATTATAGGTTTAAAATTATGATATTCATAGTCAGAGTTCGTATATATCATACATTAACATACACGAAGAAAAAAAATATTTATCTTTAAAAATGAATTTTTAAGAATTATTTTTTGAAGATTTATTGAAGTCAAACGGACTATAACAGATATAACGGTTGTGGATGAACACGGATGCGACCACTTTCTTTTTTGACAAAAAACATCTGATAAGTGACAGATTATGGCATAATTGATAGATTTTAAATATTTAAGCTTGGATTTGGGCGTCTTTAATGACTAAATCAGTTCAAATCTTCCACATAAACAGATGAACTTATAGTTTTAGGTCAAAATCGTACCTTATCGGACAGCTCCTTTTTTCATTGCTCTAATTTTACTTTTTCAAAAAGTTCATCTTGTTCGTGTTCTTTTATGTGTTCTATGAATGTAAATCCGTTGTTTGATTGTAGAAGTTGTATTATTCCATTAGTCTTTTTGTGAAAAAATTAAGGAACTTAATATTACCTTAATGCACTGTGCTATAATTAAGAACTCAGTAAAAACTCATCTATTGCTATAGCTAAACACACCCTTCGCCAAAATGGCATCGCATACTCTATACTGAATTAGTTACGTCTTGCATATTATACAAATGACTACAACAAATTAAAGAATATGAGAAAGGCAAACACGTGCTATACATACAAAACATTTTGTCTACTGTGTTATCCCTATGTTTTTGTATTGCATTCTTTCGTCTGAATCCGTAGCACATATAACTTGTCTAACTCTATCTTATAGAATTCACCTGTAACAAAACACAAAGGTTTCCTTCTTATAAACACTTTCTGCCGATCTTTATGACTCGTGCATGGCTATGTTTCATTTTGATTCCATTATTCAATGCCTGTTTGCAATTTACTCGGAAGATGGCTTGTCTAGTAAAAATAGTTAAGTATTTTGTCCACCAAAATATTCAGCTTATAAAGCATTGTTCTTTTTCACATTTTGCTTTGAGTTGCATATTCCTAACACAATATGGACGTTCTTCGGTACGAGTTGTAGTTTGTACACTTTATTATCCCAAGCTCAATTTTCTTATTATATATTTTGACGTGTTTATAGATAACTAGATAGTTTATTCTCATAAAACAATGCAAGTACAAAGGTGACAGAGGAGTTAAAAAATAATATATACATAAACATATAAATGCCTTAAAAATGCATAAAGTTTCGGATGAGATAACATATTAAACATTAGTATAAAGAAATACTTTTTGTGTATAAATATGATAAATTATTGTTGTTAAGAAGGAGTGAATTTACTATTAATACATAGTATAAGATATCAGAGGTTTCTGAGTGTATCATTTCTTTGTTGGAAAATTGTCCTCTAAATCTACAATGATTTTGTCAATTAGATTTTTTAAAGCATGTTATGGTTGTCTGTTTCAGAAAATATTTCATTTGAATCAGACTGGTGATTTACAAAGTATGATTTATCCGTCCCTAAAACAAGATATAGGTATCTGCGTTGGTCATTCTTTGTTATTATTTTGTTCAAGGTAAAGCACTTTGGTATTGCTTTCGGTAACTGAGATAATTGTTTGGCGGAGGTTGTTATTGCTTTGCTTCACTTTGTGGTTTATATTGATAATTCCGAGATGTTTGAGCTGTCTATTACATGCTTAGAAAGTGTGTTGACGTTATCTCAAAATTCTGTTTAGTATTAACCAGTTTGTTTATGCTACGTGCAGTTAAATCCAAGACATTTAGGGAAGTCATGGTAGTGTTCTAGACCTTAGCTTCTACGTTTTGTGTTATAATAGCTGACTTTAAAATATATTGATAGTTTATTGTGTTTTTTTTATTGTTTGTGTTTCAATTTTGTTATGTGTTGTGTTTGAATACTAGCTCTGCTTTATATGCGGCTGACAATAAGTATTATTTGTTTTGATAATATTTTATTACAGTTTTTTTTATCCTTGAGTTTGAATGTCCCTCTGTTAATTTTCGTCCCTCTTTTACCATCATGTCATTATTCGAATACAAACTTTCAGGAAGAAATATTACGCTGAAATATGATTTACTACAAAATTAAAAGATATATCCCATATAACTGACCCATATAACTGAGACAAACTTCTATCAACCTACTCAATCCAAAAAAGGATAATGCTTTTTTGTATAATTTTTAATACCAAATAATCGTTTTAACTTCCAGGATTATTCAATATGGAATTCAAACGTTTTGGTTTTCAATTACCTGTTATAAGGTATATGTTATTTTGTTTTAAACTAATGGTCATCATCTGTCACCAAAAATGAAGTATAATTGTAAGGGGGAATCACAATTGTCTCTTCTGTCCTAACAACATAAGATAACCATCCTGTTGTCCAAGAAAAGTACTTATCAAATAAGCGTCCTCCAATTTTCAAAGTCGTACGCTATCCAAGTTTGAACAATCAAATATACATAATTTATACCCAAAAAAATTTTAGAGCTTGAAACTCAAATTGCATTACATTCTTTTTTTCCTGTACAAAGTCAGGAATGTTAAAGTTAGCAAATAATCATCATCCGTTCCTGAAGTTCACACTAGAATTTTCATCTAAATAAATAATATTTCTTGATGTTAATATTTTCAAAGGAGCTAGATTTTCTAATGAAAATATTTTGGATGTGAAAACACACTTTAAACCGACAAATGCCTTCCTTTATCTAGATCGTAAAAGCTGTCATAGTAGACATGTGTTTGCAGGGTTTATCAAGGGCGAAGCAATCAGATACACTAGAACAACAAATAATGATGTTGATTTACATTATATTTTGTTACAGTTCAGATTGAACTTAATAAAGAGAGGATATAAGGAGATTGAAATCGAAAAGTACATAACTGAGGCATTATCATGTAATAGATCTGATGTAATCAGTAAAAAGGCTAAAACAAAACACAAAGGAAATTCCTTTAGTATTGGCAACGAAATTTAATCCATGCATTCATAAATTAAAACAATGCATTAGTAAACATTGGGACCTACTAAAACATGATGCAGTTTGCAACGAAATATTTTCAAGCAAACTAATGACAGCTTATAAAAAGCATAAAAATATTGCAGATCTATTGACAACGACAAAATAAAAATAAATTGATATAGGTAAATCCCTGATGATGGCGGGCCTATAATGCTTAAACCATTTCATAAATGTTATACATTTATCATTAGCATATAATACAAAAAAAGTCAAAACATTAAATTAATGTCGGATTGATGTAAAGCAATTGCAAGTCTAGTAATACTAGCATCATGTGATCAATATTTTGTAATATAATTACAATAAAGTTCGTATACGGAGTATTCCGAATAAGATTGTTTGCTATCGGAATTCGGATTGATGTTGGAATACGTGGATGTCAGGTGTCATTTTTATTTAAAGCAATTGCAAGTCTAGTAATACTAGCATCATGTGATCAATATTTTGTAATATAATTACAATAAAATACTTATAGTATGTATGCGGAGTCTTCTGAATAAGATTGTTTGCTATCGGAATTCGGATTGATGTTGGAATACGTGGATATTATGTGTCACTTTTATACAATGTTTGAGCTTTTGTTTTTGCCATTTCATTAGGCACTTTATGAATTTTCTCGGAGTTCGGTATATTGGTTATTTTACTTTTTGTTTTTTGTTTTTATTACATCACTGGATCCCGCTTTTTTAAAGTTTAGTACGAAACCGTGACGTACACGTTGTCAATACCGGGTCCTTTCATTTTGACATGACCAATTTTTTTCGTCCATGCACGGAAATACAAGTATTGATGTTTTAAAATTGACTAGTTTTGGACTACTATGCTTATGCATGTCTGTCCTTACTTTTCTTCCATATAATGTGCACAATTTAACGAAACATTTCGCACTTTTGTTACAAGATTCACTCATTACATAACTTTGACCTGCTTATTTACTTATTTCTCCATTAATCTCGAACGGGTGTAGAAAATATTACATCTCAAAATCAAAAACCTTTATATGAGCATTATTTATTTTTCAATATCATAAAAACTACAAAGGTTTTGATATAACTCACATTGCAAATAAACAACTAATTTCATACAATAAAGAAGGCAAGTCATCCTTTTAAAAAAATCTAAGTTCACCAAATAAATAAATATTACAAGCTTATTGAAACGTTTTTTTTTTCCAAGTTCTTTTCCCAAAACTAATATGCAATTAAATAATCAGATGTCAACCCGTTTGATAAGTTCAGACAGAATTGTATCAAATATAATGTTAGAATAGTAACTTGATCTAACACAGATATATTTACAAAAGCTTATAAAACAATACATCCATTTTAAATACTAAAAATCAGACCGACACTGTTTTTAAGGGGATTCAGCTGGTGTGTGAAAAACTCTTTCAAATGTATTGGATCTAACTTAGTTGTTATATCCTAGCATTGTTATTTTAATTTGTTTCTGTGGTTAATTCATCATCCTCTCCAACGACGGGACAAAATTGACTCTTCATGGATTCATGCATTGTATTCTTATACAGGATAAACAAAAATTTAGAGGTAAACAATTATCATTACCAATTACATTAAAAGCCTTCTAAAATGTGTTAAGGATCTCGATTTTTTGGAAAAACTTGACATCATTTAGATTAAGTTTTGAAAAGGTTGTGAATACAATTTAACATGGATAGAAACGGATAGAACCTTGAAAGTGTATTGTTTTGGTGCTATCTATAGGCTGCAGTTGCAAGTATTCCATGGATATTCAAGTATACAAGGCAATATAGTAAAGTCCAAGTCAATACTACCAGGTTACCAAAGTAACCATAAAATAGAACTAAAGTAGTAACAGATTGTTTTTAGGTTGAAATATATTCTATTAATTCAATGCTGTGATGGAGTCTCTAGTTTAGGTAAAGAAATCAAATCTATGTATAATAGGTTTCCATGTTTCATTTCCTTCAAAAAAGGACTGCCTGTTTTTTTTTATTTAAGTTTATTTGTATGTTTTGAAGTTAGTGTGACGACAATTTTCAATGAACTAGTACACAACTTTGATTTTGGGGCCAGATGAGGACCACCTCCGGGTGCGGGATTTTCTCGCTGCGTTGTAGACCCATTGGTGGGCTTCGGTTGTTGTCTGCTCTTTGTTCATGTTGTTGTCTCTTTGTCATATTCCCAATTTTCATTCTCAATTCTAATCATTTCCTTTCAAAATGCTGCATATAATCGGTAGAAACTGGTATACAAAATAAATTTAGAATTAAGTTAAAGTTTGCTAATCTTTGCCTAATGTCTGAAAAATACTTTTTTTTATTTAAAAGTTCATATTCAATGAAATATACGATTTTTACAGAAATATAACAAATAATGTTTCAAAAACTCTTAGCAGGAATTTAACGACAATTGTTTCAAGGTAAATTGTGAAAATTATTTTCTTTTCTCATGAGATGACCAAATCTTAGACAGATTAATTTTCCATCCGTGAATTCACTTCCTAACGATCTCTTTTCAGATTGCGTGTGCCCTAATATTTTCATAGGTAGGGTTTTTGGCTTGTGAGAGAGCTGTCTTCATATTCCATTATATTAATGTTTAATTTCTTGGTCACTTGTGGAGAGTTGTCTCATTGGCAATCATACCACATCTTTTTTTTTTTCCGTATTATAGCAATGTGTAGTGCACATTTTAAAAGTCATGGCATGTTTTATTCAGAAAAAAATAAAATAAATCATTATGAATTGTATGCGTCCGAGCTTTCGTATTTACCTTCACCTAGATTGCTGAAAATCAATAAAGGATTATAAACACCAAAACGTGCGAGGAGTAGTATCACCAAAAGATACAAAACATAATATCCCAATCCATCAAAGTTCAACTTTGCCCGAGGCAGTTGGACCTTAGTTTCTCAATATATAAAGTTTCACAATATTTTAAAAAACGGCAGGCTAGTCTGTATTGAATCATACAAGTACCGAAACACTGACACTTCTAAACTGGTAATACCCTTTGGGACAAGTCATCCACCAAAAAAAACTTGTTGAAACACAACAATGTACGAGTAAAAGTGTTTTCACATGGTTATAAAGATACACTGATGATAATCAATCTACCTTATGCACTAACTACCACATTTTTTACAGATAATGTTTAACTGATAACCCATGGCTAAAAACAAAAAGATAAACATAAAATTGATGACGCTAAGTTTGATTATTGCGTGATACCTCCGATTAGAATAATGTAACTCAAGATGACATCCATTATGTGATTTTTAAATATTTTTTTGATAAATATTCCAGTTCAGTATTTGAATAATAAGAAGATTTGTCGGCGTTCGTGATTACAGTCTTAACATGTTTAGCAATAAAGATATTTACGGTAAAAGCACAGGATTTGTGTATTACTGGTAAAAAGTAAACCTTCAAAATTACTGAACTCCGAGGAAAATTCCAAAAGGAAAGTCCCTAATCAAACGAAAACAAAGAAGCTAAAACACATCATACGAATGGAAAACAATTGTCATATTGCTAACTTGCTACACGTATTTTCTTATTACCACAAGTTACTTAAAACATTTACTAAATTTATTCATAGATATAAAAATTTGGTTTTGAGGTTTGGTTGTATCTGTACACAAATTATTTTTTATTGAAATCCAAAACGTCACACCAGTCACGCATAGCAATTGAGTTGTGATATATATACACCTTAAGAGGGTACTAACGGAACGTCACCATCCAAGGAAGGAAATTAACTATTCGAAGAATCGTCCGTTTTGTTGTAAATTTACGTGTACAGTGCCCCTGTAAAACTTAAATTTCTAAATCTATGAAAAGACACTAATAACTGTTGATATTTGATTTATCTAAGCTTTGAATATATTTTAGCAAAATATTTTTAAAATTCATGATCATTTAACGAAACAAATAACGGTAAAGTTAAGTATGTCTTTCCTGAGTTTGATTATAAGATGTTACGGTACAGCAACAAGTCTGCTACCTGTCTATACATTTTATTTCCAAAATGTAAAAAGAAATTATAAAGGATAAAATTAACAGCTGGAATTATCTCATTACACCTCCAGTAGGTATGTCTAGCATACTTATCTTTCTCGTTAGGGAAGAAGGCTTTAAATTAATTAGTTTGTTTTCGACTCAAGAGTTTCTTTTGGTATCTTTTGTCGTTCTTTTAATACAAAATCTTTATCAATAAAAATATGTAGTCTGTTACTTAAAATGTTCAGCTTAGCATCTTTCTTGTACGTGTCTATACATAAAACAAAGGTATTTTATTTCTTGACAATTTTCCTGTGATAATTTAAACTTCACAAAATATTCGTGATTTTTTGTGACGTTGATCCATCAATGTGTGACGCGCAGTTATATTTCGTTTGTAGTTTCCTGGTGTGAAGTCGTAAATTCATGGTTGGTGTCCGTTTTTACACTGCGATTTACATGTTGTAATGTAGTTTTATATTATCTGACACAACGTGGGCCAACTGACATACAGATATAAAGTAAGAAATATTTATTTGGCAAAAGTACAAAATTGTACGGCCACGGCTTGACAAAGAATGGGACTGCCGAGAAACATAATTGGCAAGTCCCTAGTATATATAATTAAACCTTATAGTCCATTCCTTATTCCTTATTTCCACATTATTGTCCATTCCTTATTCCTTATTTCCACATTATTGTCCATTCCTTATTTCCACATTATTGTCCATTCCTTATTCCTTATTTCCATATTATTCTTATTCCTTATTAACACCTTATTGTTATTCCTTATAATGTCATTTCCTTATATATCAATATAATATCCTTATTAACATTATTGCTTCCAAAATATATCGGATGCTGGCCCTGGGAAACAGAAGCTCAGCGGATACATAATTCCATTATAAGAAGCATTATATATTTTTAGATGTTGTGTCGCTATTTTCGCCTTTAAATGGTCGGAGTCTTTGTCTGAAGCCGTGACGAAGGATTGGGATTACAATGGTCGGAGTCTTTGTCTGAAGCCGTGACGAAGGATTGGGATTACAATGGTCGGAGTCTTTGTCTGAAGCCGTGACGAAGGATTGGGATTACAATGGTCGGAGTCTTTGTCTGAAGCCGTGACGAAGGATTGGGATTACAATCGGAATAAGCTACCAGTCATTTCAACCTGAAACATAGAACAAAAACAGCAGAAAAACGAACAACATGATATAACATAATATAATATTTAACACGTGTATATTAACTACATTTTAGGAGTATGTCTTTAATCTAAGTGGTGGGTGGGTAAGTAACTTTTGAAACAAACATTAGTTAATTCATACGGAACCCAATTTTTTGCGTCTTCCCTCTGCTGTATCGTACGTGGTAAAGAAAGAATGATGACGTCACAGTTATCAAGGTTAAAATAATCAACGTGACTCATAATACATAACAAGTTCCCCCACGTGTGCAAAGCGGGACAACTCCCAAAACGTAATCCCACTTTCCTCCGATAACCGGATTTATTCTTCATTAGGAATAAATCTTATTATCTGAGACAACGTGGGGCCAAATGACATACACATATAAATTAAGAAATATTTATTTGGCAAAAGTACAAAATTGTACGGCCACGGCTTGACAAAGAATGGGACTGCCGAGAAACATAATTGGCAAGTCCCTAGTATATATAATTAAGCCTTATAGTCCATTCCTTATTCCTTATTTCCACATTATTGTCCACATCTTATTCCTTATTTCCACATTATTGTCCATTCCTTATTTCCACATTATTGTCCATTCCTTATTTCCACATTATTGTCCATTCCTTATTCCTTATTTCCACATTATTCTTATTCCTTATTTCCACCTTATTGTTGTTCCTTATAATGTCATTTCCTTATATATCAATATAATATCCTTATTAACATTATTGCTTCCAAAATATATCGGATGCTGGCCCTGGGAAACAGAAGCTCAGCGGATACATAATTCCATTATAAGAAGCATAATATAATTGTAGATGTTGTGTCGCTATTTTCGCCACATGGTCGAATTCAGTGGCTATGTCAAGAGTTATTTGACACTGAGTTCGACCACCGCCACAAATGCGGTAGCGACACAAACATCCGCCGTGACCGTACTTTTAAATGACCACACCCATATATTTATATTTAAATTACCCTGTAATGAAATAAGAAAAAAACAATTGCCCACATGAGATAAAGTAACGCCGTCAGATGTGAATATACCGGGCTTATTATATATTGCAGGTTATTTTATGTAACAACCTCCCAATTGTATATATAGCTAAGCGGCAAAGGTGTACATTCTTAGGGCTGCTTTATTCATGCTTATTGGTTTTTACCATATTTCCGATTCAAAATGAAACTGAATCCATTATTCCTACATGTATTCAAACCTTTAAAACTTAGAACACATGAACACTGGTACTTGTCACCAAAGTCAGAGAATAAGGGGACTTTAACCTTTGGTCTTTGTATTTCATATTTTTAACCAATAAATTAGAAAATATTTTAGTTTAGTTTCTGTTATTTCTATACATGTACCATGACAACATTGATCCGTTTTTGAGAATGGGATAACAATATTAGCAAAATTTTGTAAGGTGATCTTTCTTTACTGATAACAGTTAGCTGTCCTATAAACCCTTTTAATTTGTTTCAAGTGACATATAAGCAATAAATATAGTTACATGCAATAAAAGTGCCTTAAGTGATTCTAAAAGTGGTGACCAAATGATATCATAATTATACAATTTACGGAACGCTTCGAAAGCCACTAGACCTGTACACTATGTTTCTGATGTATCTACTTGATACAAATCAAAAATACTAAAAAGGAACAATTTACAGACACTGTGTCCTATCGATGTATCTACTTGATACAAATCAAAATATACTTAATTAAAAAGACACAATTTACAGACACTATGTCCTATCAATGTATCTACTTGATACAAACTAAATTATCCTTAAAAGACACAATTTACAGACACTGTGTCATATTAATGTATCTACTTGATACAAACTAAATTATCCTTAAAAGACACAATTTGCAGACACTGTGTCCTATCAATGTATCTACTTGATACAAACTAAATTATCCTTAAAAGCCACAATTTACAGACACTGTGTCATATCAATGTATCTACTTGATACAAACTAAATTATCCTTAAAATACACATTTTACAGACACTGTGTCCTATCAATGTATCTACTTGATACAAACTAAATTATCCTTAAAATACACAATTTACAGACACTGTGTCCTATCAATGTATCTACTTGATACAAACTAAATTATCCTTAAAAGACATAATTTACAGACACTGTGTCATATCAATGTATCTACTTGATACAAACTAAATTAAAGAACCTTAGTGAGCGCGCTCACATACCCCACCGTCCCACATTGTCATTGGAGAAATGAAATAAGTGTAAGAAAAGGAAATTGTATAAGAAAAAAAAATTAATCATAATTTCTATCAATATGCACATCTACATAGTATGTCCTTATTATCTACAAATTTTCATGAAATTCTGTTGTGTGGTTTCAGAGAAGTTGCGATTACAAACTGTTGCAGTAGTACATTAAAGTAAATAAGTTCAAAGGGGCGTAACTCCTAGAAAAAAAATGAATCGCAATTTCCCGTCGATATGCACAACTACATAGTATGTCCTTATTATCTGAAAAGGTTTCGTGAAATTCTGTTGTGTGGTTTGAGAGGAGTTGCGATGACAAACTGTTGCAGTGGTACATTAAAGTAAATAAGTTCAAAGGGGCGTAACTCCTAGAACAAAAATTGAATCGCAATTTCCCGTCGATATGCACAACTACATAGTATGTCCTTAGTATCTGAAAAGGTTTCGTGAAATTCTGTTGTGTAGTTTGAGAGGAGTTGCAATGACAAACTGTTGCAGTAGTACATTAAAGTAAATAAGTTCAAAGGGGCGTAACTCCTAGAAAAAAAATTGAATCGCAATTTTCCGTCGATATGCACACCTACATAGTATGTCCTTATTATCTGAAAAGGTTTCGTGAAATTCTGTTGTGTGGTTTGAGAGGAGTTGCGATGACAAACTGTTGCAGTAGTACATTCAAGTAAATAAGATCAAAGGGGCGTAACTCTTAGAAAAAAAATTGAATCGCAATTTCCCGTCGATATGCACAACTACATAGTATGTCCTTATTATCTGAAAAGGTTTCGTGAAATTCTGTTGTGTGGTTTGAGAGGAGTTGCGATGACAAACTGTTGCAGTAGTACATTAAAGTAAATAAGTTCAAAGGGGCGTAACTCCTAGAACAAAAATTGAATCGCAATTTCCCGTCGATATGCACAACTACATAGTATGTCCTTAGTATCTGAAAAGGTTTCGTGAAATTCTGTTGTGTAGTTTGAGAGGAGTTGCAATGACAAACTGTTGCAGTAGTACATTAATGTAAATAAGTTCAAAGGGGCGTAACTCCTAGAAAAAAAATTGAATCAATATTTTCCGTCGATATGCACACCTACATAGTATGTCCTTATTATCTGAAAAGGTTTCGTGAAATTCTGTTGTGTGGTTTGAGAGGAGTTGCGATGACAAACTGTTGCAGTAGTACATTAAAGTAAATAAGTTCAAAGGGGCGTAACTCCTAGAAAAAAATTAATTCGCAATTTCCCGTCGATATGCACAACTACATAGTATGTCCTTATTATCTGAAAAGGTTTTGTGAAATTTTGTTGTGTGGTTTGAGAGGAGTTGCGATGACAAACTGTTGCAGTAGTACATTAAAGTAAATAAGTTCAAAGGGGCGTAATTCCTAGAAAAAAAATTGAATCGCAATTTCCCGTCGATATGCACAACTACATAGTATGTCCTTATTATCTGAAAAGGTTTCGTGAAATTCTGTTGTGTGGCTTGAGAGGAGTTGCGATGACAAATTGTTGCAGTAGTACATTAAAGTAAATAAGTTCAAAGGGGCGTAACTCCTAGAAAAAAAATTGAATCGCAATTTCCCGTCGATATGCACAACTACATAGTATGTCCTTATTATATGAAAAGGTTTTGTGAAATTCTGTTGTGTGGTTTGAGAGGAGTTGCGATGACAAACAGTTGCAGTAGTACATTAAAGTAAATAAGTTCAAAGGGGCGTAACTCTTAGAAAAAAAATTGAATCGAAATTTCTTGTCGATATGCACAACTACATAGTATGTCCTTATTATCTGAAAAGGTTTCGTGAAATTCTGTTGTGTGGTTTGAAAGGAGTTGCGATGACAAACTGTTGCAGTAGTACATTAAAGTAAATAAGTTCAAAGGGGCGTAACTCCTAGAAAAAAATTGAATCGCAATTTCCCGTCGATATGCACAATTACATAGTATGTCCTTATTATCTGAAAAGGTTTCGTGAAATTCTGTTTTGTGCTTTGAGAGAAGTTGCGATGACAAGAAACAGGACTGACGGACGGACGGACTGACGGACGGACGGACTGACGGACGGACGGACAGGTCAAAAACATTATACCCTCCGCAACCCGTTGCGTGGGGTATAATTATCCTTAAAATACACAATTTACAGACACTATGTCCTATCAATGTATCTACTTGATACAAACTAAATTATCCTTAAAAGACATAATTTACAGACACTGTGTCCTATCAACATATCTACTTGATACAAACTAAATTATCCTTAAAAGACACAATTTACAGACACTTTGTCCTATCAATGTATCTACTTGATACATATAAAAATATACTAATAAGACACAATTTACAGACACCGTGTCCTATCAAAATATCTTCTTGATACAAACTTAATTATCCTAAAAAGACACAATTTACAGGCATTATGTCCTAACAATGGATCTAATTGATACAAACTAGATTATCCTAAAAAGACACAATTTACAGACACTGTATCCTACCAAAATATCTACTTGATACAAACTAAATTATTCTAAAAAGACATAATTTACAGACACTGTGTCATAACAATGTATCCGCTTGATACAAACTAAATTATCCTAAAATGGCACAATTTACAGACATTGTGTAAATATTCGTCCTGATAGATATGCCTGAAATATTTGCCACTGGACATTAAGCAACCAACAATCAATCAATCCTATTAAAATATCTACTTAGTACAGAGAAAATGTGTGGTCTAATAAATTATCTGAATTAATGAAATATATTGGAATACCCTTTACAAGCATATGAACCATAAGAAAATAACCAAAATGCAGAATATTTTTCTAAAATATTTTTTTCGTTATTGATCACAATATCCGTTTTCTAGTATATAAATCAATTCTGATCTAGCTGTAGTTTGCGCAAATTGATCGGGTTTAATTCTTTTTGTTTCGCACTTTTTACCAGAAAATCAACTATTGCTTAATTTCTAACGCTGCAGACTACCTTTATAACAGCAATTGTACTTTTTTTATCTTTTTTAAATGCAGGAAGAGCAGGGCGATACTTTTTACACAGATGTCAAAAAAGGTAACACATGGCCACCGAAAGCTTTATTATTTTGAAGCCCATGTGGTCGTGTGGTCTAGCGGGACGCTGCAGTGCAGGCGATTTGATGTCACGAGAGGGAAGAACAAAAAATTGGCAAAAGCAAATTTACAGATCTAACATTGTTGGGTTGATGTTTAGACGAGTTGTATAAACATTATGTACACAGCCATGTATCACCATCATTGATGGCGATCCGATGGATACATCTGTTGTAGAGTTGTCACTGACTCAGACGTACTTATAAATATAATTATTTTCTGTGACTGTATATTACATTAATTTGTAGGATCCTTTACTACAGATAATTTAGCTGATCTGTAACAATAACATCTTCATGCCTTATATATCATGTACTGTAGCACACCGCTAGATTAAAACTGACGAGGAAAGGTAACACACGGCCAGCGAAAGCTCTTTTTTTGAGAGTCCAGGTGGTCGTGTGGTCTAGCGGGACGGCTGCAGTGCAGGCGATTTGGTGTCACGATATCACAGTAGCATGGGTTCGAATCCCGGCGAGGGAAGAACCAAAAATTTGCGAAAGCAAATTTACAGATCTAACATTGTTGGGTTGATGTTTAGACGAGTTGTATATATATATATATATATATATATATATATATATATATAGAGTCTATAAGAATCTACCAACCAGTAAACTTAATAGGTATTGGATCATCAAAATTGACAATACCACACAAACAGGAAAAATTATATGAGTCTGAAAGATTGTGTAACAGTACCGATAAATAGATGGAAAACAAAGCACTAAAAAGTGTTGAATATCATTGCACAAAGATGGAAAAACTGAACAGATGATATAAATTATACATTATTGTATAATTTATATCATCTGTTCAATTTTTCCATCTTTGTGCAATGATATTCAACACTTTTTAGTGCTTTGTTTTCCATCTATTTATCGGTATTGTTACACAATCTTTCAGACTCATATATATATATATATATATATATATAAAAATCTATAAAAACGACCAACCAGCAAATTTACTATGTACCGGATCGTCTAAAATAGGCGATACTATGCAGATAAGGAAAAAATTATATCAGTCTAAAGATTTGCACAACGGTACTGATATAAGATGTTATAATACGAAAATGTTGTTATTAAATCGTGTTGACAAATATTTCGGCTCAACAAATGGCCTTCTTCAAGAGCCGAAATATTTGTCAACACGATTTAATAACAAAATTTTCGTATTATAACATCTTATATCAGTACCGTTGTGCAAATCTTTAGACTGATATATATTCATGTATAAGTACGTCTGAGTCAGTGACAACTCTACAACAGATTTATCCATCGGATCACCAGCAATGATGGTGATACATGGCTGTGTACATAATGTATATACAACTCGTCTAAACATCAACCCAACAATGTTAGATCTGTAAAGGAGTAGGTTCAGTAAGACCCCTTTTTGGCCCCAAAATATAGCAGTTTTAGAAAATTGTGAAAATTTAAAAATTTTTAAGCTATATTTTGGAAAGTAAAATGCTTCTGCTACATAAATATGAGCTGTTTTCGACAATACAATGCACAAATATTGCGTTCTAGCATCATTAAGCCATGCTAAATTACTGAAATCTTCAAAATATTAGGATTTTGGTTAATTTTTAAACGGTTTCCGTCTAAAATGAAAGTGGCCGCATTCGTGTTCATTCATAATATTGAAATGTAAGTTGTATTTGATGATAATACAAAACATATACAAAGGTTGAGGGTGAACACGGATGCGGCCACTTTCATTTTTGACAAAAACCATCTGAAAAGTGACGTTTTTTGGCATATTTGATAGATTTTTCATATTTAAGCTTGAATCAGAGCGTTTTTAATGACTTAATCACTTAAAATCCTTCGCATAAACTCATCGAATCAATTGAAATAGACGCTTAAGTGTTTAAAAAGTGTCCAAAAACTTTCGTTAGATGAACCTGAAATTTGAGGCCAAATTCGGCCCTTACCGGACCTACTCCTTTGCTTTCGCAAATTTACAGATCTAACATTGTTGGGTTGATGTTTAGACGAGTTGTATATATTTCGTGTTGTGATTTTGTACAGGTTATATACAAAAATGTTGCACATGTTATAATTTGTTCAATGCAAAAAATACAAGTTATAACGTGTACAAAAGTATCTCATACATGTTATAACATGTACAAAATATTGCTTAAAAATGGTTTTAACTGTTGAAATGAAAATATGTTTCTATTATTACAAAGCATGCCATCAACCTCAATAATATTTTCATCATTTTTTTTTCTTATTTTTCATTAAGTTTAGTTTGATATCCTTTTGATGCAGTTAATGACCAGATAAATAGTTTTTATAATTACTTTATTATTCCTTAATGTGGTATGGGGGTCTAAAATGATAGAATTTGTTCATACTTTGACAAAATGTAATATATATTGTAAGCTAGCCTACCTTTGACACATTTGCTATGCCATTGGATTCTACAGAAAAAACAACATTATGTGATTAAATGATAGAATTGTAAAATAAAACACTAGAAGATAGCTATTTTCCGGTTAAAATAAAAAAATTGCCAAATTTTTATGTACATTCCTTCAGAAATGCACTATTTTGTAGTATTACCCCCATAAATTGCTAATTTTAAAATCATTAAAAATCAAGCAAAAATAATCTATGCCTGTAAAAATATTGATATCGATAAGTTAATTAATAAATTTATTAATTTTTATAAACATTCTGATTACTTTTTTTGACATTCCGCATCTAATTTGGCTTATTTGAATGAACAACTAAACCTAATTTCCCTGTTATTTACAATCCAAGATGGCGGAATACACCACTACCAACTTGAAGGCTTTAAAAATACACAGGTAGTCAATACACATCATTCGGTATTCTCACCTGGTACCAAACAGAAGAAGAACTACAGTGTAGAAGCATTATTTGAAGCAACGTCTGTATCCAATAATACTGATAGTGAAGACCCGATTGCCGATACAGAACATAATACATACAGTGAAATTGAAACTGACAAAACAATGTCAAAGACGGACATTATTACTGACAAAAACAATGAAACTAATGGTGAGTTGAATGATCATGATTAAGCAGACAACAAAGAACAGACCATTGAGTTAGAAACATAATTAATTGAATTAACTGATGCCAACATGGCTGATGAAGCAAGTTTCAGCATGCCATCTACTGGTATACTTCGTCGTAAGAGAGCGCTTTCTGATATTTCTGCAGTCAATAATAGTGAGGGATTGTCTGGAATTTCAAATATTGACATCAAGCATGCAATTGCAACTTGTACACGACATATATATATAAAAGACAGGATACATAACTATATTGCAAAACAGTAAACTTACAGAATAAGGATATATCCAGAACGAGAAATTTTATTTATTATTTACTTCAAAAACGCCAAATAATACCTGTGTCACATAAATTGTTTAAATGACAGGATGGAGATCCGCCTACTTTGTACTACTATTATCACTGTATGTATTGCCACTAGCTACAAAATGCTGTTCACATAGTTAATAACATAAACGATACCAATTTCACTCCACCAGATGCTCATTCTTAATATCATTTCAGTGGTAATTGAGTTAGCTGATAACACCGTAAAAGTCCAAAAGTAAAGCCAAAATCGGCAAGAAAGGATTCGTGAATCAATATTGTTTTGGAGAAACAAAAATGTGTCGAAATTTTATATAAATGTATGCCTTTTGTAAATGTCGTTGACAAGACACCATTTAATTTACGAAAGATAATTATTAATATTTATAATACGCTTATTCCAAATTAAAAAAAAACACGTTTTTAAATTAACATTTCGCGAAAGTCGAATAACAAAATTTGTAAAGCATTTCCCATTTTCCCTTGTTGAAAAAAATATCCATATATAGAAGGTTAAAGTTTCTCTAGATGAACATCTACTGAATATTTCAAATAAAATCTAATTTCAATGCAGCTGAAAGTTCTGGTATTAATTTTATACATCCCGATTATGTTTGCAGCGTTTTTATATAAACGGATTTTTTTTTATCTCCGAAAGATAGGTCATTCGTCTAAAAAACAGACCAGATGACATCAAATTTCAATGAAAAGTGCTTCAAGGCATTATAAAAGAAATATTTTAGGTCATTATTAACCCTGATTATTATGCAAACTACAATATCTTAAAACATCATTTGATAGTTGTCGTGTGTTGTTGAAGGTTTTCTATACAATCTTCAATTTCAATAGTTCTTAAATGCTTTAAGCAGAAAAAAAATCTTTCGAGATAGAACTGCTATTCTCTATCCTGATTCTACCTGTTTTAAGAAAATTTGTATTGCCAGGCGAAAGAAAGAAAATAATTATACAAAAAAGTAAATTTTTAAATGCTGTAAAACACAATTTCTTGTTTAAATTATAAAAATGAGTTCCAAGTAATTTGTTTTTTTAATACACCGAGTCAGTTGTTTGCTTTGTTGATTTAATTTATACAATTAAATTTCAATTAAACTTGATAGTGATTTATAACGTTAATATCTTGATTAAGATTTTAGTAGGTTTAATTTCACCGGGTAATTGACCGGCCGTGCGTTATTATGCCTAAACACATGCAAAAATAAAACTTCACTTTCATCTGATAGGCACAATGGGATACAATTTTCTGAACATCTTATCACGTGTAAAAGTATGTGTGTCGTGACGATAAATGAGTAAATAAACTCATAGTAGAAACCAGGATTGAAGGATTGAAATTTAATATTTGCGCCAGTTGCAAGTTTCGTCTACAAAAGACTAATCATTGACGCTCGAAAATGAAAAAATTGTAAAAAGCCAAATGAAGTAAGAAGCATTGAGGTTCAAAAATACCTAAATGTGTTGCAAAATACAGCTACGGTAATCTATTTCTGAGGTAGAAAAGCCTTTGTATCATTTCAAAAATTCAAAGTTTTGTAAACAGTTAATTTAAAATTATGAACATATCAATGATAAATCTAGTCAAGAATGGTTGCAGTCATTAAAGATAATAGAAAAACATATTAAATTCACACCTTTTTCCTTTTAATTTTTTCGTTCTTTTGTTTATCAAACTGCTACTGACAGTGAGTATGATAATAGTAATTCTTATCCTTAGTAGTATGGAAATAAAAGAAAATAACAAAATACCGAACTCTTAAGCAAATTCAAAACGGAAAGTTCCTTAACAAATGGCAACAGCAAACGCTCAAAACTCGACGCTCAAACACAACAAATGAATCAGAAACAACTGTCATATTCCAAACATGATAAGGCATTTCTTTTATGTTATAAATGGTAAATCAAACCTGGTTTTATGGTTAGAATTTTATCATAGGAAAAACATCGATGTACTGTCTTTGAAATGAGAGGTCGTGAACATAATATAATAGAAAAAAGTAAAATCACAAAAATACTGAACTCAGAGGAAAATCCAATCGGAAAGTCCATAATCACATGGCAAAACCAAATGACAAAACACATCAAAAACGAATGGACAAGAAAAAGGACAATATTCCTGACTTGATACAGGCATTTTCAAATGTAGAAAATGGTGGATTAAACCTGGTTTTATAGCGCTAAACCTCTCACTTTGATAACAGTCTCATCAAATTCCGTTATATTTACAATGATGCGTGAACTAAACAGACATAATAAATAAAATAGTCAAAATATGGGTACAGCAGTCATCATCGTGTAACAATTTTAAAAGGCACAATATAACAGAACAGAAAAACATCTATCTACAAACAATTTAAATTACATTTAAAAAAAGACTTCTAAAACAGCAGAGAACTAAAAAGCCAATTCTTATATTAGCTGATAGATTTCATACTTTGTTATGTATAATATCATCTTGGTGTATAAACTCCTCTGTGCCACTATTTGAATATTTGCAATCTTTCGAAGGGAGAAGACTTTATAAGTTTGATTAACTTGTGTCTCATCCCATTTGCACATTTACGCAAATAAAATATGTTTAAACTAAACTAATCTTTCGACCGAAAATATGAATAGAGGGCAGAACATGTTAAAAGTTACATTATATTGGTGAAAGCAAGAAAACATTAAATAACGTAAAATAAACTAACATGACATTGAAATTTATTGACAATATTACAACACGTAAAAGTGTTGTCCGGGCCATCAATCATATGGTATAGTTAGATATTAATTAGCTGAAGGTATAAATTGAGTATCATCTAATTTCCTATGTAAAATGATTACAATGAGGTCAAATATACAACACGTAATTTAAAAAAGAAACACATTTTTAATGCCAAAAATAATTTAAATTTTTTATAGAAATTGACACTATCCAATTTGATTAAAAGCAACAACTCCTGAGATTTTTATCATTTAAATCCAATTAAAAGATACCAAATTATCACGTGTAAAAGTGTTTGTGTGGTACAGGTTAATATCTTTTCGTCGTGTTTGAAATAATTATCTTTAAATTGTCATTATAATATATGATCTTGTACCTGGGGAGTAAAGGATGAACATCGACAAGATGATAAAATGTTTAAATCAATAAACAGTAAAAATCTAATATTAACGTCTCGTGTGGTCCTCGGGATGGCACAAGCTAAATAATTCCATAAATGATAACGTTAATATCTTATCAAAGAAAACATATTCTTTTAAGCACTGCTGTCCAAACTATTTGAATTATAAATTCTTTTGACCAATAATACAAGCGGCTAACTTTAATGAATTAAACGTTTTACTACGTACGATCTTGATCAAGGGACTAATAACCGAAGCAGAGAGATTAGCCATACACACAAGATATGGATTGATAATTTGTACAAACGTATACGTATTCTGCAAGTTATGCATTTAATCATAAAAGGAAAAATTATTCAATTGGTCAAAACATAAAAGTAGATTGAAATATTAATTATCAATACTGTATAAGCATTGAATCTCAATATTTTGCTGTATAAGATATTAGCTTCTCATATATGAAAGGCCTTAGCCACGAAGATATCAGACGATGACATCTTATATACATAGAAGTAGGGAATAAATATTGTATCTATCTGTTCTCTTGTTCTAAAAAGAGCAAAATGTGTTGGTAATAGTATTTTTGAGTTTTCTGTCTGTGACTGCGGTCTTTGATAATATTATTTAAGTAATTAATATTTATATTTGTTTCGGTTATCCCCATTGTTTTATTGTCTAGTATACAATAGTTTTAAATCTAATGCTTTCGTTGTATTGATTGTTATCGTATTGTGAATTATATACTCATCTGATTGATGAACACTAGGCGTTGATCTGGGTTGCTGTGTATATTCCCCTTATTTTGCATACCGTATATGTTTGAGCTAATACAAAATATGGTGCATCAAATGTACAACAGTCGAAGATATCTTTCCAACCATGAGATAAATAACAGTACTTGCACCACATATACAACTGCTCCAAACGAGGCATTGAAAAGTTAAAGAAATAGAAATGAATAGATAAAGGAAAAAAAGAACAGGAAAAATATAGTGATCCAAGTCAAGCTCAAATAACCTCATTCATGTCTGGTAACGATCAGAGCACACAAGAATCAACCACAAAATCTCAAACTCCATCAAAGCAGCCTGTCAGCATTACCTTTCTGAAGTCTCCAGTGACACCAACTGAGAAGCTTCACGACAAAGAGAGTGATTCTACTGCCAAGAGGTCCAAAACAACCGATACCTAATTATATACATACGTGTAATTATTGTACCTGTGTTTGTATAAGAATCCATATCACAACAATATAAATATAATGATATAATAAATTATATTTTATTATTAGTACATGTATGATTTATTCACATTTCAAACATTAGCTGACCATTTAACTATAAGTCTTTTAATGTTATACCATTTAATTGTCAGTCCACATAACAACAGCTAAAAGTATCCTCCTTTAGAAGAAATTTGCATTCCTTTGACAATTATGCACATATTCTCATATCTAGCATGTGCACAATCTCAAAATCTTTAGATCTTTTTTCATTAAAATTCTTTGTGTATTTTGCTGACACTTGTTGTATAGCTACACAAGTAAATTTACTTAACATTTTTGTATGCAAAAGCTATTTAAAAACTTCCTGCATAATTGTAATAAATCATTCAATATGTTTGATTAAAGCGGATATTAGATTATCATCTGTGAATCCATACACCATACCTCAAAAGGATAAATCACACCTACAAAAATCAAAACAAAGTTCTATTATTATAACTTTTATCACAAACATACTAGTGTTTAACTTTGCTTATCAAGTAGCCAGTAATACTATACAACATTGGCTCTGTTGATATTATGTAAATAGTAGTCCAGTATGTATTTTTATGTTACATGTAAAAACATTTAAAAAAAAATTGTTTACTTTGTGTTTAGTTTAAAGTCATGTTTTTTTCTATCTACTATCTCTGTATTTTTTTACCTTCCTAATTTTAATACAATATGACAAACAAAATCTGTATCCATGTCTGCACTGTCAATACCAACGGATTTCAAAAATCTGAAAAAGAAACAAAATTATTGAATGGGTTAATTAACACAAATGTGATAAAGTATTCCTACAAGAAACTCATTTACTCAAACCTTAGAACCAAAACTAAAACAAGAATTCAAAGGTGAAGTAATGGGTTAAGTAATGCAAGAGGGTTTGCTATATGGATAAAAAGTATATTAAACTTCAAGATTATTGACCAATATAAGGATTCAGAAGGTAGATTCATATTAGTTAATATAGAAAAGATGACAATAAATACACATCAGTGAACCTTTATGCACCTAATAATTGTAAAATAAGAAACACTTTTTTTTCAGTAAAACAATTAATTGAAAACTACAGTATTGGCCCATTGATAATTGGGGAAGACTTCAACGACATATTAGCTATTAAAGATACAAAGAACAAAATTAGGAAATAAAAACTTTAATAAACCAGTTCACAACCTTAAAATGTAAATTACGAATCTAAAACTAACTGATGTCTGGAGAAGCAAAAATTTAAATAAAACCCAATTTACCTGGAGAAGGAAAAAATTATCAGAATTTACAAGAATTGATTATTTTTTAGTAAGTGATGAAGTTAATAAAAATTGCATTACATGCGACGTAAGACCAATTATAGTTCTACAACACACTGATCATTACGCTGTTTCATTAAAAATCAACATAAATAGAAACGAAACACGAAATTTAACATTGATAGGGAAAATTACTGTAGTAAAGTCCTTAATTTTACCAAACCTAACATACACTGAATCATGTATGATAATAACACATGAAATAAAACAAAAGTTCAAAAATTTAATATATAAATTTATATGGAGTGGAAAAAAAAGATAGAGTTAAACGCTCTATACTATGTAAACCATATCTTGATGGAGGAATACAAATGATCGATTTAGATTCCTATATAAAATCCTTACAAATCAGATGGGTTTTAAAACTAATAAAAAAGGAAAGCGATAACTGGAAAATAATTCCAAGATTTTATCTAAATAAATTTGGGAAAGATTTTCTTTTATTCAGATTGAATTTAACAAATGTTAATTTGCTTAATAAAATAGAATATAAATCTTTACCTGCATTCTACAAACAATAAATTAAAACTTGGGTAGAAGTAAAAAGAGGTCAAACTATCATACCTAAAAACTTTTCACTTATATGGGGAAATCATCTTATCAAAGAAAATGGGAAATGTCTGCTTTTTCAAAATTGGATTAGTAGTGATATTTTGTACATCAATAATATAAAAAATGCAAACGGACACATCTCTTCAGAAATTGTACTAAAAAATTTAAACAATAAACAAGACTGGAAAGGAGAATTTTCTAAAGTTAAAAATGCTATACCAAAGCACTGGCAAAATATTTTAAAACAAGAAATCTCTTACAAAACTGTTGTCAATATAAAGAAATCAGTGAACTTAAATATTCTACTTAAACATGAAATTTCACCAGACACGAGCAACAAAGAAATATACACGTCCTTACAAAGTCAATTTACAAATGATAAACTAACAGGAATTTTAATATGGGAAAGAATTCTGCATAAAAAAATGTCTACAAAATTAAAATTCACATTCAACTTTATTTTTAACTACCTTGAAATCAACAAATTTAAAATGTTTAAATGGAAAATAATGCATTATATATTAGCCTGTAATGAATTACTTTATCAATGGAAAAAAAGTACTAAGCAGTTTGTGCTTCCATTGTAAGCAACATGATGATTATAAACCCTTCTTTTTTTCCCAGTTCATATAATGTTCATTAATGGCATAAAGAAAAAGTACATGTGACTTACTTAAGATTGTTTAACCCAAAACATAGTGTACAGCGAGTATCTGCCAAACTCAATGTTGTTGAAAATTGCGCAGATTGAATTTTATAATTTTTGGCCGGATGGAGTACAATGTAGAAAGTGGTTAAGTAATTATGAGTGGAACCATCGTTTTTCAAATGAAACTGAAAACGAACAGCACCATGAATAAACTCTTTTTCAAAATGTGTAAAACAAAATTTAACTATTGTATTTTGCGTATATTTATTTTGTTTTTGATTATGTCTAGTCTCAAATTATTAGCTTGGAATGTAAGAGGCATAATGCCCTCCACTGTTTGTTTAAGTAGTCTTTAAAAAAAAAAACAGATTGTGATATTTGTGTAGTTTCTGAACACAAACTTAAAAAGAATTCTCTACATTACCTTTCCACTATTGAACAGGTCTACACTTGTATAGGTAAAGCTGAAGACTTACCAAATAAATATCACGCTTATCATGGGAAAGGCGGTGTTGCTAAATTGTATAACAATATACTACAGTTCTCTGTTAGTGAGATACATGATATCAACTCTTAAAGAGTTGTAGGTTTACAGATAAAAACCAAATCAAATGGGTCAATTTTTATTTTTGGAGCATACTTACCTTCTGACGATAGCTTAGATAATTATAGAAATGAATTGAACACGTTAGATACTTTAGTTTCTTATTGTTGTAATTATGGCAGTGTTATTGTAGCAAGCGACCTTAATGCTAGTTGTCGTACTAAAGACAGATTACATTCAAACCATTGTAAATCTGATTGCCAAAAAAATTTGTTAAAAGACATGATTTGTTATTTTCAGGTGGTCAAATTAAGCATACGGGGCCTGATTATACGTTCATAACTAAGAAAACTATGATTGATTACTTTCTTGTAAATAAGAGTGTACTTAGGCAACTGAGGTCTTGTGAAATTCTTGACGAAGGTTCGATTAGCAGTACTTCCGATCATTTACCGATAGTAGTAGAACTTTTGATAGATAATAATCCACACCGAATAATGAATTCGTATAGCAAATTTCCGGCTTGGCATAAAATTAATGACGAACACATAAGAAACTATCAAGAATCTATGGACGTACCAATAGAATTGTTAACCGACCGAATTAATTCAGACAATGTAGATGTAGAGAAATCGAAAGCATTTTACATGCAGCGGCAAATTTCCTTATTCCTAAGTGCGTATTTAACCCATATTCAAAACCATACTGGACACCCGATGTTAGGAAAGCTCATAAGACGGAACGGTCAATGCGTAAACGATGGCTGGCAGATGGACGGCCCACAGGAATGAGTCATGAATCGTTTAAACATTACAAAAAAGCCAAATACGAATTTCGGAATGTTCAAAACGCAGCTTACGAACAATATATTCAAAAATGTTACGATGTCATAAACGAAGCAGCTGAGTGCGATATCTGGTTATTCTGGAAACTAGTAAAAAGATGTAAACCATCAACATCAAGAATTTATCCGGAAATTATCCATAATGGTGGTACATGTAATGATCCAGAAAACATTGCGAATGCCTTTATGGACTATTTTTCAAACATTTGTACAACGAACAATACTGAAACTTTTGATACGTCAAAGAAACAATTTATTGACAGTGCGTATTCAGAGATTTTAAACACCTGCTGTAACTCCAATGAGAACCTACCTGGTGGAGTCATCAAAGAATGTGAAGTGCGCGATATTGTCAAAACCTTGATGCGTAAAAAAGCCAGCGGACACGACAAAATTCAAAACGAACATTTAATATACGGCGGAGAAGTTCTTATCCGTTGCCTTACTTCATTTTTTAACCTCATAGTGAAGAAAGGTCGTGTTCCTTATGACTGGAAGTTTGGTTTACTAGTACCACTTTTTAAAGGAAACAATAAACCTAAAACATCTCCTGACAGCTACCGCCCGATTACACTTTTGCCGTGTG